>NC_091062.1:62078412-62712345 GCF_000393655.2 Nicotiana sylvestris | reverse complement strand
AGGCTCAGAAGTCTTTTCCAAGGACTTATGAGAGACAAACACACACGATAGAAAGAACACTGATTCAAAGTCATGAGAACATGCTCGAGAAAACTTGGAATTTAAACAAGTTCAGAAGAAAGAGATGATACGAGATTTAAACAAAAGTAGATGAAATATGCTTAGCAGGAACACAAACAGAACTCAGTAAAGTGAACAAAATCAAAGAACTCAACCATAAACACATATAGCAAAGAATAAGGATTAACAACACGGATTAACATGAGAGCATAAGAGTGACAGTAAAAAATAGAAGAGTCTCGCATAATAGAAAAGAAACAAGAGAGCAAACTCATGCATAGGAGAAAAGAAAACATACGAGCCTAACATAGATAAACACACATAAAGAAAGAACGGAAAGAATTAGAAAGATATTTGAAGAAATTTTTTCTGAAATCCTAAAATCGAAATTGAACGATTTTAAAAAGGAAGCTTGGGGAAAACCTTTAAAATGTCAAATAAAGCCCAGACATATCACAAATCTAAGAAAATAGGCGGGTACAGAACCTCAGATGGCTTAGAGTTGCAGAGAAAACCCTAGCAATGAGAAAGGTCTTGAGGAAAGTCAGATCCTGAGTCGAAAAGACTCATATTGCTTGAACATGCCGGAATAATGGCCGGAGAAGCCATAGATCTACAGATCTGAGAAGGATTTGAAGAATGCCATTGAAGTCGAGCTCCAAACCTTGAATAGCTTAGGTCTGATGGTGAGAAAGGATGAGTACAGACCGTCCATGGCTGGAGACGCCATGGATTCTGGTGGAAACATGGTGAGATAAGGTGGGAAACGATTAGGGTTTCGGAGAGGTTTGAGAGAGTTTGAGAGACAAAGAGGGTTCAAAGGCGGTGTCTTAGGGGAAATGAACTAGGTTAAGGGTGGTTTGGTAACTAAATAAGGAAAGGGGAGTTTATGGCCGTTGATCAAAATGATCAACGCCCTGGATCAAAGGGGAGCCGAGTGGGTTTTTAATCAGTTCAGGGTCGGGTAATTTGGGGATTGGGCTGGTTTAATTTGGGGGCAGAATTGGGTCAAATTGGGGGCCAAAATTGAAAGGTGAAAGGGCTGTAATTGAAATAAAAATGGGCTAAGTGTTAAGTAGCATATTTTCCCTTTTTATTTTATAAAAATAGTAATAATAATTATACAAGTAAATTAAAAACACTGAGCTAACAAATACTATATAAATATTAATTTAAAAATACTGAAAATAATTTTATAATTATAAAATGCTACTAATCGTGAAATAGGCTATAATTGCAATTACATGCAATTTAGCTTAAAAATACCAAATAGATTTGTAAAAAATATACAAAAATCACCTTAATTATATTCTGGTATAAATACGAGAATAAAATAAGTTATTCACCAAGATGATAATCTTGGAAATAATTATTGGATTTTGTACTGCTAAAAATAGACAATAAATTGATTTTAAAATCTTAAAAATTAGGGAAAAATACCAAAACTCTTGGGCATGCTTATATATGTATGTACATGCTATTTTGAAAGTATTTTGTATACAAAAATACATAGGAAAAAATTGGGTATCAACAGTTGCCCCTCTTTACTCGGGAAGGATAAAAGAGTTGTCAGGTAAAGATATGATGGCCAATTTTGACCGAATGAAATGATTTTGAAGAGTTTTGATCGAGCTCTGGTTTCTGAGCTGCTTACATATCCTTGGTATTACAGGAATAAGGCCATATGTAGTTCGGGATCCATCGGCGGAGTATGCCGATGGAAATTTTTGAAAAGCGGACACGATGTTCAGGTTGAGAAAGGATGGTCAGAGTCTGAACTGGAGCGGGATCGCTCCTGCTGAGATGGTTATTGCTAGCTGGTGTACCTGTGAATGAACAATACCAACATATATATATTGTGCATAAATTTAAACGTGATGCAAGTTCCCGTTGGACCGTGAAGGCTGTCTTTGGATGGTTAGGATGACGTCCTCGGACCATGATGTCCTGGGCCATGAAGCGTATGATAAAGGATTCGTAGGCTATGAAATAATGTTCTCGGGCTATGAGGATGATGCCTCCGAACCATGATGCCTTTGAATAATGATATGCAAAAGATAAAATGGGGTCCTCAGGCCATCGCGTTCTCGGGCTATGAAAATGGTGCCTCCGAACAATGACGCCTTTGGAAAATTTGGCGATCTTTCAGCCCATGAAAATGCAGAAGGTGGCGATCTTTCAGCCGATGCAAGACGTAAATAAAGGGTGGCGGTATTTCAGCCATACAAGAGAAATAAGATGGCGGTATTTCAGTCATGCAAGAGAAATAGAGTGGCGATATTTCAGCCATGCAAGAGATATAAGGTGGCGGTATTTCAGCCATGCAGATGGAGGTAGAGCTTAACCCCGGAAGGCAGAAAGGTATCCTTATGTAGGGGTGTTCATAAAAATCCGAAAACCCGAACCAAACCGAACACCAAACCAAACCAACCAAAAAAATCGATACTTTTTGGTTTGGTTTGGTTTTGGTTTTGAAATTTAAAAACCGATCAAATTTGGTTTGGTTTTGGTTTTAATTAAAAAAAACGAACCAAACCGAATATATGAGTAGCTATTTTAAATTTATTATTACACCTATACATATGTATACTTTTATACGAAGTTTTAAAAATTTTATAGTAAATATTAATCGTTTGCACTTTTAGTATAGTTCCTTACCTTTATATTCTAGTTTAATTGGTAGTTTTCTTTTGTTAAGTGTAAGAATCTATTTCATGCTAAAAATAATATATTTTTAATTGACTCCTTAAATTGTTCATCATTATTTGATTCAATTATCATCAATATATCTTGGTAAATAATAGATTTCTCAAAGGGCAATTGATTTGATAGTGTTACGTTGAAAATGTGGCCACCGAAATGTATGTTTGGTAGTGTATGTCTTATATTTAAGAAAAAACCGACAAATAACCGAAAAAACCGAAAAACCGACATAAACCGAATCGAGAAAAAACAGACTTAATTGGTTTGGTTTGGTTCTAATATTTGAAAAACCGACTTGCTTGGTTTGGTTTCTTTTTAGGGAAAAACCGATCCAAACCGAACCATGAACACCCCTAGCCTTATGCAATGCAGGAGATGCAGATGGAGGTAGAGCTTAACCTCGGAAGGTATAAGGGTAGCCTTATGCAATGTAGAAAATGCAGATGGAGACAGAGCTTAGTCTCGAAACGAAGAAAGGTAGCCTTATGCAATGCAGAAGATGCAGATGGAGACAAAGCTTAGTCTCGGAAGGCAGAAAGGTAGCCTTATGTAATGCAGAAAATGCAGATGGAGACAGAGCTTAGTCTCGGAAGGCAGAAAGGTAGCCTTATGCAATGTAGAAAATGTAGATGGAGACAAAGATTAGTCTCGGAAGGCAGAAAGGTAGCCTTATGCAATGCAAAGAATGCAGATGGAGGTAGAGCTTAACCTCGGAAGGCAGAAAGGTAGCCTTATGCAATGCAGAGAAATGTAAATGGAGATAGAGCTTAGTCTCGGAAGGCAGAAAGTTAGCCTTATGCAATGCAAAAAAATGCAGATGGAGACAGAGCTTAGTCTCGGAAGGCAGAAAGGTAGCCTTATGCAGAAAATAAAAGGCGAATAGTAATGAAATCTTTTAGCTGATGGATAATAGCTGATAACTGATTGCTATATTGTGGTTGTTGTGGATGTCGTGTACGGATAGCAACTGTAAATAGGTGATGATTCCGAGAGTTGTATTCCCGGGAAGTATGAGTGTATAGATATATCTGATGATTTTACGACTTGAGTGCCTGCATCCAAAGAAAAATCGTGAGTTTTGTAAAAAGGGGGGAAGGTTAGTTCGTTTCCCCATAAACTTCGCTTGTCCTGCTTGGCGTTGTGTATCATTGAGGTAGCGTTGCTAAACAAAGCAATTTTGATACCAGACATTCATGATTTAGAAAACAATGTAACATAAATACATAATTTAAAATAGTTTTCTTTAGATGAACCGACGAATGCGACGCGGTTCAAGACATTGCAACCTCTCTCGCTCCGGAATTTTGAGGGTCCTCCTTAAAATTCTGTCCAATTTTACTGGGCTGGTGCTTCTGATGGATGCGTGCGATAAATGGCTGAAATCATCTTCGGAATTTTGAGGGTCCTCCTCAAAATTCTGCCCCAGTTTCCAATAGCGTGGGAAATGAAAATTTTATTGAATTGTGACCGAACCCATAGGGCTGCCTACGTATCCCCTCTTAAATGGGAATCAAGTCAGGTGTAGTTCAAATACATTATACAGGACATCGTAAGAGTTACACATAGTATCGCTTCACTGCATCTGAATTGATCGGCTTCGGCCAAACTTCACCGTCCATTTTTGCAAGTATGAGGGCTCCTCCGGTTAGAACCCGGTGAACCATGTATGGACCCTGCCAGTTGGGAGAGGACTTCCCTTTGGCTTCATCTTAATGTGGGAAAATCTTCTTTAACACTAGTTTCCCCGGTGTAAACTGTCTCGGCTTGACTCTTTTGTTGAAGGCTCTAGACATTATGTTCTGATAAAGTTGACCGTGGCAAACTGCATTCATTCTTTTCCCATCTATAAGAGCTAACTGCTCGTAGTGACTCATTACCCATTCTGCATCATTAAGTTCTTCTTCCTGTATGATTCTCAAAAAAGGAATTTCTACCTCGGCGGGAATGACTGCTTCTGTACCATAAACCAACATATAGGGAGTTGCCCCGGTTGATGTGCGAACTGTGGTGCGGTATCCCAATAAGGCAAATGATAACTTCTCATGCCACTGCTTATGTTTCTCTATCATCTTCCTTAGTATCTTCTTGATATTCTTATTGGCGGTTTCTACAGCTCCGTTCATCTGAGGTCTGTAAGCCGTAAAATTCTTGTGTTTGATCTTGAAGGTTTCACACAGGGCTTTCATCAGGTCACCGTTGAGATTGGAAACATTATCAGTGATGATTGACTCCGGAATTCTGAACCGACAAACAATACGGTCGCGGACAAAATCTGCTACCACTTTCTTAGTCACTGCTTTGTACGATGATGCTTTAACCCATTTTGTGAAATAATCAATGGTTACTAGAATAAACCTGTGTCCATTTGATGCGACATGCTCGATAGGTCCGATAACATCCATTCCCCAAGCGGCGAATGGCCATGGCGAGCTTGTTGCAATAGGCTCGTTTGGAGGCACCTTTATCACGTCTGCATGTATCTGATAGCGATGGCATTTTCGAACATACTGGATGCAGTCTGTTTCCATAGTCATCTAAAAATAACCAGCTCGGAGTATTTTCTTGGCTAAGACAAAGCCATTCATATGTGGTCTGCAGGTCCCCGCATGAATTTCCTCCAATAATCTAGATGCTTCCTTTGCGTCGACACACCTTAGTAATCCCAAATCAGGAGTCCTCTTATACAGGATTCCTCTCCTACGAAAGAAGTTGTTAGATAGTCTCCGAAGTGTGCGCTTCTGAGTAGGATTTGCGAGTTCTGGATATTTACCCTTCGTCAAATATTCCTTGATATCATGAAACCAAGGCTTTCCGTCTGCTTCTTCTTCTACATGAGCACAGTAAGCTGGCTGATCATAGATCTTTACCAGAATAGGATCAATGAAGTTCTTGTCTAGGTGTTGTATCATGGACGATAGGGTAGCCAATGCATCGGCAAACTCATTCTGAACTCTGGGAACATGTTGGAACTCTGTCTTTGTGAACCTCTTCCTCAACTCCTATACATGATGCAGATAAGGGAGTATCTTGGAGTTCTTGGTTGCCCATTCTTCTTGGACCTGATGTATAAGCATGTCTGAATCTCCGATCACTAGTAATTCCTTAATGTTCATGTCAATGGCCAGCTTGAGCCCTAAGATGCAGGCATCGTACTCGGCCATGTTGTTAGTGCACGGGAACCTGAGCTTGGCAGATACCGGATAATGCTGACCAGTTTCTGATACTAGGACTGTTCCTATGCCAACTCCTTTAAAATTTGCTGCTTCAACGAAAAACATTCTCCAACCCTCATAGGATTCTGCAATATCTTCCCCTATGAAAGATACCTCTTCATCAGGAAAATACATCTTTAAAGGATTGTATTCTCCATCCACGGGATTTTCAGCAAGATGATTTGCCAGTGTTTGTCCTTTGATTGCCTTCTGAGTCACGTAAACAATGTCGAATTCACTCAGTAGGATTTGCCACTTGGCTAGCTTGCCAGTGGGCATGGGCTTCTGAAAGATGTACTTTAAAGGATCTATTCTTGATATGAGATAAGTAGTATAGGCACAGAAATAGTGCCTCAACTTCTGAGCTACCCAAGTCAGAGCACAATAGGTGCATTCAATAGAGAATATCGGGCCTCGTATGGGGTGAACTTCTTGCTGAGATAATAGATGGCCTGCTCCTTTCTTCCCGTCTCATCATGCTACCTCAAAACACAATCAAAAGCTCCATCCAATACTGCAAGGTAGAGTAATAGAGGTCTACTCGGCTCGGGCGGGACCAAAACTGGTGGCGTTGACAGGTATTCCTTGATTCTGTCAAAGGATTTCTGACAGTCATCAGTCCATTTGGTAGCTGCGTCCTTCTTCAACATCTTAAAAATTGGCTCACAAATACCAGTAGATTGTGCTATGAATCGGCTGATGTAGTTAAGTCTTCCCAAGAAACTCATAACCTCTTTCTTGTTCTTTGGCGGTGGCAGTTCTTAAATAGCTTTGATCTTAGATGGATCCAGTTCTATCCCTCGACGACTCACAATGAACCCAAGTAGTTTTTCGGCAGGAACCCCGAATGCACACTTGGCGGGATTTAGCTTTAAGTTGTACCTTCTTAGTCTATTAAAGAACTTCCTCAGATCTTCCATGTGGTCAGTGGCTCTCTTGGATTTGATGATGACGTCATCTACATATACCTCGATCTCTTTGTGTATCATGTCATGGAAAATAGTAGTCATGGCCCTCATGTAGGTGGCCCCAGCATTCTTTAACCCAAACGGCATCATCTTGTAACAATACATCCCCCACGGCGTAATGAAAGCTATTTTCTCCACTTCTTCCTCATCCATCCATATCTGATGATACCCAGCAAAACAATCAATGAACGACTGCAGTTCATGCTTGGCGTAGTTGTTAATTAGAATGTGTATGTTCGGCAAGGGGAAGTCATCTTTCGGACTGGCCCGGTTGAGATCCCAGTAGTCGACACAGACTCTAACCTTCCCATCCTTCTTCGGCACTGGCGCAATATTGGCTAACCATGTTGGATACTCTACTACCCTGAGAACATTGGCTTTGACTTGCTTGGTGACTTCTTCCTTGATTTTCAAACTCCTATAGGCAAGTTATCTAAGCGTTATTGGTTTTAAACGATTACATAGATGCAAGAGTCCTATAGGCATGGTATCTAAGATGAGAATGCAGAAGTGCAGAAAAACCTATAGGCATGGTTTCTAAGATGAGAATGCAGAAATCAGAAAATCTTATAGGCATGAGTTCTAAGATGAGAATGCAGAAATCAAAAAAAATCCTATAGGCAAGTTTTCTACCCTATGCATACATTCATCCCCATCCCCTTTCACTAGCCAACCCCAATAGTTATTACAAATTATTACAGACTCGAATGAATCAGAAAAAAAAAGAAGTAAAATTACATCAGAAATTCCAGCTACAACCAAACAGCCTAATTCAGACTCAAAGTCCAACAATATGAGATAAACCAACTTCTAGGATCAGATTTCCAAAAGCCTTTCTCATGTTTGGGATGTGTCAAAGATCCCAAGAGACTCAAAGGGCCCCGGGTAGTGCTTACACCCCAAACACATTGCAGAATTAAGATCAAAGTACAGTGTGGAAGGGCCAACCCTCTAATGTCCAAGTTCAGGGGGTACTCAAGGTCCCAAAGCAAGGCTCATAAGAGGGGGGAAGAACTTAAGAGTCTAAGAATAAGTGTAAGTGCATAGGGGAATTAGGGGAAAGACATGGCAGGCTGGTGGTCATGCTCAGCAATTGGGAATGATGGCACACCCCCTTACCAGCCTGTTAGCCAAATCTTAAGAGTTAGGATCATGAGCCTAACTCAAACACTGCCAGGCCAATTTGAATTAGGATCATAGGGCAATTTGAATACTGCCAGGCCATGAGCCTTAACTCAAACACGTAGAAGGGAACAGGGGTAGGGATTCACAATAGAAATAGGTGCTTGGAAAGAACATACTTAGCATAAATCATTGAACATGAGCAGTAAAGTAAATCGGATTGCAAAAGACTGTAAATAAGCACATAGGATTGAGGCAGAAACGTTAAATCAGAACATACCAGTTTCAGAGGAAAACAAGTAAAAACAGTAGCCTTAGAAAAGGCCAAGTTGCAAGCCAAGCAATTCCAAAAGATCTCAAGCAAAAGTAGAGTGTTGAAAGAGTATTGAATTCAAAGCAATATTGCAAGTGTGCAAGTATTGAATTGGAGTTAAAGACTAGTAGTGCGTAGGTCGTATGAGCTGAAGGTGTAAGGTGTCTTAAAAGTGCAGAAGGGTAGTCCCTTTTATAGTGCAGAAAGAAAGTAAGAAAGGCAAGGAAATATCATTAAAATCAACCTCCCTTTGGTTAATGGATTTTGATTTCAACGGGTAAAATTAGTTAAGGAAAGAAGTTTTAATTAAAACCTTTTCAAAGTAGCACAAAAGGGGTAAGTACATAGAAGTTATTTAAGGAAAACAATCAACGACATACGGTTTGTGCCAAATATGGCTAGGGAATCAATCAAACAACCATGAAACCAAAATTACAAGTTCAATTCGAATGAACCAAGTCAAGAAAGGTAAAAGAGGTTCAATCGAAGAAAAATCAGTGACAATTCATCAGCCTTATTAAAGGGATTTCAGAATCAATCACTTAATTGGTGAAAACTTTTGAAAGAGGAATTTCTCATATATAAAGCACACAGATCAAGCAAAAGGAATCGTGAGGTTTCTTAGAAAAAGAGTCTAACATTGAATGTCTTAGAGCCACAAGCAAAAGGGATTCGAGTTCAGTTACGGACTCATAGTGAGCCTGAAAGCCTATGGTCCCAATGTGGAACCCTAATACCACTTGCCAAAGAAACCCCCAAATCCTAGGGTTTCAAATTGAGTCAGGCAATGGGGATGAGAAGGCAAGCCACTTGAGAGAGGCTCAGAAGTCTTTTCCAAGGACTTATGAGAGACAAACACACATGATAGAAAGAACACTGATTCAAAGTCATGCGAACATGTTCGAGAAAACTTGGAATTTAAACAAGTTCAGAAGAAAGAGATGATACGAGCTTTAAACAAAAGTAGATGAAATATGCTTAGCAGGAACACAAATAGAACTCAGTAAAGCGAACAAAATCAAAGAACTCAACCATAAACACATATAGCAAAGAATAAGGATTAACAACACGGATTAACATGAGAGCATAAGAGTGACAACAAAAAATAGAAGAGTCTCGCATAATAGAAAAGAAACAAGAAAGCAAACTCATGCATAGGAGAAAAGAAAACATACGAGCCTAACATAGATAAACACACATAAAGAAAGAACGGAAAGAATTAGAAAGATATTTGAAGAAACTTTTTCAGAAACCCTAAAATCGAAATTGAACGATTTTAAAAAGGAAGTTTGGGAAAAACCTTTAAAATGTCAAATAAAGCCCAGACATATCACATATCTAAGAAAATAGGTGGGTACAGAACCTCAGACGGCTTAGAGTTGCAGAGAAAACCCTAGCAATGAGAAAGGTCTTGAGGAAAGTCAGATTCTGAGTCGAAAAGACTCATATTGCTTGAACATGCCGGAATAATGGCCGGAGAAGCCATAAATCTACAGATCTGAGAAGGATCTGAAGAAGGACATTGAAGTCGGGCTTCAAACCTTGAATAGCTTAGGTCTGATGGTGAGAAAGGATGAGTACAGACCATCCATGGTCGGAGACGCCATGGATTCTGGTGGAAACATGGTGAGATAAGGTGGGAAACAATTAGGGTTTCGGAGAGGTTCGAGAGAGTTTGAGAGACGAAGAGGGTTCAAAGGTGGCGTCTCAGGGGAAATGAACTAGGTTAAGGGTGATTTGGGAACTAAAAAAGGAAAGGGAAGTTTATGGCCGTTGATCAAAATGATCAACGCCCTGGATCAAAGGGGAGCCGGGTGGGTTTTTAAATCGGGTCAGGGGTCGGGTAATTTGGGGATTGGGCTGGTTTAATTTGGGGGTGGAATTGGGTCAAATTATGGGCCAAAATTGAAAGGTGAAAGGGCTGTAATTGAAATAAAAATGGGCTATGTGTTAAATAGCCTATTTTCCCTTTTTATTTTATAAAAATAGTAATAATAATTTTAAAAGTAAATTAAAAATACCGAGCCAACAAATACTATATAAATTTTAATTTAAAAATACTGAAAATAATTTTATAATTATAAAATGCTACTAATAGTGAAATAGGCTATAATTGCAATTACATGCAATTTATCTTAAAAATACCAAATAGATTTGTAAAAAATATACAAAAATTACCTTAATTATATTTTGGTATAAATATGAGAATAATGTAAGTTATTCACCAAGATGATAATCTTGGGAATAATTATTGGATTTTGTACTACTAAAAATAGACAATAAATTGATTTTAAAATCTTAAAAATTAGGAAAAAATACCAAAACTCTTGGGCATGCTTATATATGTATGTACATGCTATTTTGAAAGTATTTTGTATACAAAAATACATAGGTAAAAATTGGGTATCAACAACGACCTGGTCGGACGTCCATAACCGGTACCGGTCAAAAATCAAGGTCGAGGATGATCAGTTGGGAACCCCTCGGGCTCGCTATACCCAAGCAGGCTCCTGGCAAAGGAACCGAATCCAAATAAAGAAATATACCAGTTGTACACTGAAGATAGGAGGAATGCCCCAAAGTGCAACCTACCTCGCAACGGTCGGAGACTGGATCGAGGACAATATCCTCAGGGGCTCATCGACGGAGCTAGGTTGGACGGAGATGCGAGGCCAATGGGGGCACCGCATGTAATGACCCAAAAGGTCATAACTACTTGTTATAAAAGTAAATTCTGCATCCTGAGGCCTTAAAAACCTCTTTCAGCATCACCTAAATTTGTGTGCGCAGTACGGGCACGTAGCCGGAAAGCCATTATGTGAAAATCTGTGAATAATGATGAATTTTGACTTTAAAATGGATTTAAGTTGAATTCGGTCAACATTTTAGGTGAAAATATGGGACTTCGGCGTATGCCCGGAATCGAATTCCAAGGTCCCAAGCCCGAGAAATGAATTTTTAAAGAAAATTATTTTTTGGAATTATTTATGAGTTTTGGAAATGAAATGTGTTTAAAACTTGATGGTATCGGGCCCGTATTTTGGTTCTGGCACCCGGTACAGGTCTTATATGTGATTTAAGATAAGTCTGTGAAAATTGGTAAGAAACGGACTTGAAATGATATGAATCGGACCTTATTTGAGGAAATTGGGAAATTTGAAGTTCTTAAGAAATTTCATGATTTTGATGCTAAATTCATAGTTGTTGATGTTATTTTAGTGATTTGAATGAACGAGCGAATCTGTAGGATGTTTTTAGGTTAGTGTGCATGTTTGGTATTGAGCCCCGAGGGATCGTGTGAGTTTTGGATAGGCCACGGGGTGGATTTTGGACTTGAGAAATTGCAGATTTCAGCCGTTGCATTGCAGGCCTGCAGGCTTCGCATTTGCAAACCTGGCTCGCAAATGCGAGTTCGCAAATGCGAAGGCTATGTCGCAAATGCGACATACTGTTCGCAATTCCCATTTCGCAAATGCGAAAGCTTCTTTGCAAATGTGAACTTAGCCGAAGTCTGGGTTCACAATTGCGAACCCTAGTCACAATTGCGAACTCTAGTCACAATTGCGATATCTGCAACCTGCAATTTTATAACTTAGCCGAAAATCTTCCTTTTTCACTCTTTCAAAACCAAAACACTCTTGGGCGATTTTTCAAAGGCAACTCTTCTTCCAAATCGATTGTAAGTCAATTTTAACTCATTTTCTTCAATCATTAACATTTTTTCACACGATTTCAACTCAAAGTCAATGATTTTCATAGGGGAAAATGGGTGTTTTGAGTAGAACCTAGGTTTTTCAAGAATTGGGGATTTGGACCTGATTTGTGGTCCGACTTCAAAAAAAATTATATATTTGAGTTCGTGGGGGAATGGGTAATCGGGTTTTGGTTCGAACCTCGGGTTTTGACCATGTGGGCTCGGGGCAATTTTTGACTTTTAGGTATAACTTTAGAAAACTCATTTTTCATGCATTAGAATTGATTTATTTAGCATTTATTGATGTAATTAAGTAACTTGTGACTAGATACGAACGAATTGGTAGTGGAATCAAGAGGTAAAGCGATAGTAGAGACTTGAATTGTGTTCGTGGCATCGAGGTAAGTGTTTGGTCTAACCTTAGCTTGAGGTATTAGGAGTCGAGTCCTATTTGCTATGTCGTATTTGTTGAGTACAACGTATAGGCATGGTGACGAGTATCTATACGTTGGTGTCAAACATGCCCGTGAGTCTTATATTGTGATTATTATGACTTCGTTATATTATTCATGCTTTGGTGATGATTTCTATTGTTGGGCAAAGTTTGTAGAAGTAATTGTGGCATTTAAACTTTGAGGAGCGTTGGCTCAAGTTGTATAATGAAATGTGAAAGTATAAGCGGTAATTGAACCTTTTAGAGCATTGGCTCAAGTTGTGAAGTGAGTTGTGAAGTAAAAGTGAAAAAGAGAAGAGAATCATTATATTATCTCCCTTGTCGGGATATTGTTGCTTTTAATGTTATCTCCCTTGTCGGGATGTTGATGTTTTTTTTATGTTGTTCCCTTGTCGGGACTCGATTGTTGAACTATTGTTCCCTTGCCGGGATTCTTATTGAAATTTCATCTATTCCCTTGCCCTATTGTTTGTGATTATTGTTTGTTTGAGGAAGAGTGTTAAAGCACGAAGGGTGATGCCGTGTATTGTTTGGTGACAGAGTGTTAAAACATGAAGGGTGATGCCGTGTATGATTTGTGAGGAAAGAGTGTAAAGCACAAAGGGTGATGCCGTGCCACACAATGTACCATTCCATGCCGATTATTTTGATTATATGGTGAGGACGAGAGTAAAAGCACGAAGGGTGATGTCGTGCACATTTTCATTACTTAAATGCTTGGGTGAGGACGAGAGTAAAAGCACGAAGGGTGATGCCGTGCATTTATTGATTTCTGATTCTTTGTTGATATCTGAGATATGTTGTTTCTTTCATTTACCTGTTGTCTTTATATTCTAAATTGATAGTTCCCCCGCAGCATGCTACCCCTCATATACTTGACTATATATTATTGTTCTTCTTTTCCGCTGTATATAGTTAAATTGCACAGGTTTGTTTGGCAGTCTAGTCCTAGCCTCGTCACTACTTCGCCGAGGTTAGGCTAGGCACTTACCAGCACATGGGGTCAGTTGTGCTAATACTATGTAGCAGCTTTTGGACCGTAGATTGGGTGGTTGCCTTCAGTCCACGCGGAGATCCAAGGTAATCCTGCAGGCGTCCGCAGGCCCTGGCGTCTCCCTCCATTCCTTTACTCATGTTTCATTTACTTAGTTCAGAAATAATGTATCTTTTATCTTTCAGACTTTGTATCCAGTTTTCTTAGATCGTCTGTGAAACTGTGATACCAGTTCTGGGTGGTCGAGACTCAAACAGTTTGTATTAGATACATATTTTAGATAGTTTACTGCATTTCTTCCGTTTATTGTAATTTTCGCTATCTACACGTTATTGCTTTATAATTGTTAAAGAATATAAAATGGGTAAACAGGTTATTTACTCAAACAGTCGGCTTGCCTAGCTCGCATTAATAGGCACCATCATGACTCCCGAAGGTGGGAAATCCGGGTCGTGACACCACACCTATCAGAGCACAACTTCAACGTCGCTGTATCGGACATCGTGTTCACGATCAGAACTAGGGACACCAAATGGCCCAGGCCTATTCAGTCGGATCCTTCTCAGAGGAATCACAACTTGGTATGTGAACTTCATAATGCGCACGGCCGTAGGACCAAAGATTGCCACCAGCTCCGAAAGGAAGCATCCAAGCTACCCAATAAAAGTCACCGCCAAGGATTTTTGAGCAATCGAGCTCAAGTTCAGTTCCGAGAAAAAAAGGCAGCCAAGAAGAACGAATCAAATGGTCCACGACGTGTTACCATGATATTGGAGGAGCGTCGACGCTCTGAAGGAACTTGTGAAGAGGAGGACAAAAATATCCATCACTAGAGAAAAACTGACTCGGGGATACATACCCGAAGATTCCCTCGTGTTCGACGAGGAAGATTCCGAAACCTCGCCCCAACCTCATAACAATGCGCTGGTAACCTTCTTTATCATTCGTTCATCTCAAATAAAACATGTGCTCGTAAATTCAGGTAGCTCAACCAACATTATCGGGTCAAGGGTGATAGAGCAGCTCGGACTGCCAGGCCGAATCATGCCCGCCTCTCGAATCCTTGACGGATTCAGCACGGCGATCGAAACAACGAAAGGAGATACCATTCTCTTAGCCAGCGTGGCCAGCTCAGATCGGAATGCCAAATTCCATGTCATCAAAGAAGACGCGAGGTATAAACGCCTTATCTAGACGGCTGCGGACACACCGCATGAAAACGGTACCATCCCCTCTTGGCCAAATGATGAAATCCCCAGCAAAGGACGGAATTAAAACCGTCTACGAGGAACAACACGCGACAAGGGAAGTGTTCGCGTTACGGAACGTAGCGACGGCACCAATATCTCCATTCTCGAAACAGTCAAAGGGTAATCAAACAACATCTTCGGCTAAGCCCGATTAAACACAGCGGAGGACTGTACCGAGTCCTCGCTCCAAACAACAGGGACATATCAAACCTCAGAACATCTCCTGCGCACCCCACGATAAGGTAAGATCGCTTCCCTTTTTTTCATTATTTTATGCTAACCCATATGCAGACACCCGGTCGGGGCGGTCGAAAGTATTAACCCAACCCAAAGATCTCAAGGCCTTAATGACATCTGTTGCACTCTTTTCCTTCGGTCAAGCTTTTGTCCCAAAGAGGGTTTCACCGGCAAGGTTCTTAATGGGGCAACACGCTGCCTAAGGAGAATTCGACAAGCCTACAAGGTTTCTTTTGCAATCAACCCCGAACACTGGAAGGCATCCCCTAGAGAGGTCATCCACCTCGAAGAACTAGGGAATGACAAACGAGGCTCCAATAGGAAATGGTATACCGAGCCAAATGGTCAAACGAACCGTGTCCACATAAGTCGGGCTTGCGGCAACAAAACAACATGTACTTATGCCAAGAAATCAAAGAATATCTTTCACCTAAAGAATCTCGTACTCTAAAGAAAGTTCAGCATTTTCAAAGCAGGGATCCCTCCATCGAGAACGCCCCAAAATAATCGGAGAATAGCGTCAATAATTCGGCACCCGCATGTAGGGGTGTTCATGGTTCGGTTTGGATCGATTTTTCCCTAAAAAGAAACCAAATCAAGTAAGTCGGTTTTTCAAATATTAGAACCAAACCAAACCAATTATGTCGGTTTTTTCTCTATTCGGTTTATGTCGGTTTTTCGGTTTTTTCGGTTATTTGTCAGTTTTTTCTTAAATATAAGACATACACTACCAAACACACATTTCGGCGACCACATTTTCAACGTAACACTATCAAATCAATTGTCCTTTGAGAAATATATTATTTACCAAGTTATATTGATGATAATTGAATCAAATAGTGATGAATAATTTAAGGATTCAATTAAAAATATATTATTTTTAACATGAAATAGATTCTTACATTTAACAAAAGAAAACTACCAATTAAACTAGAATGTAAAGGTAAAGAATTGTACTAAAAGTGCAAACGATTAATATTTACTATAAAATTTTTAAAATTTTGTATAAAAATATACATATATATAGGTGTAATAATAAATTTAAAATAGCTACTCCTATATTCGGTTTGGTTCGGGTTTTTTTAATTAAAACCAAAACCAAACCAAATTTGATCGGTTTTTAAATTTTAAAACCAAAACCCAACCAAACCAAAAAGTATCGGTTTTTTTTGTCGGTTTGGTTTGGTTTTCGGTTTGGTTCGGGTTTTCGAATTTTTATGAACACCCCTACCCGCATGGCCTCGGGGCCAGAACTCCAAACTCGTAAGCCCTCAACGAGGCAGCATGGAAATTATGAAACATCTCCAAAAGGGAAAAATTGTCCCGAACACTCAGAGACTGGCATCGCAAACTCAGAAAACACGTGACCCTAGGGTTGGAATTTCCAAAAAACGTAAGCCCTCTGTTGATACCCAATTTTTCTTATATATTCTAAATATGTATAAATAACTTCAAAATAGCATATATATGCATATATAAGCATACACAAGCTTTTTATACTTTTTCCATAATTTTAAGGGTTTAAATTGATTTATTTTCTCCCTTTTTATTCATAAAATCCCCAATAATTATCTCCAAAATTATTGTTATGATGATTTATTCATCTAATTTCTATAATTATTCCAAAATATGGCCAATATATTTTTTATGCATTTTTATAATTACATTTAGGATTTTTTTAAGCTAAAATTCATATAATTGCAATGTTAGCCTGTTTTAATGTATAATTATAATTTATACGTGTAAAATTGGCCCCTATATTTTTAAAATGATAATTATAAATCATTTTGGTATAGAAAACTTATTTTTCAGAAGACTATTTATTATTTATTAAAATTAAAATAGGGAAAAGTGGCTATTTAAATCATAGCCAGATTTGACTTTCAATTTTAGCCTAATTCTAACCCAATCCTAGCCCAATCCTAATAAAATCACCCGACCCAAGCCCCAATTACCCCTACCCTACCCAAAGCCATCTCAAATCCTAGCCGTTGATCTAAAAGATCAATGGCCCTAGACCGTTCTTACCATTTTTAATTCATACAACCCCCCAACCCCAGGTCATTTCCAAAATTTGCCGCCTTCGGATGCTCTCACCTCTCTCTTCTCTCTCAATCTAACCCTAATCCCCTTCAATCGTTACCTCCTTCTCTGGTCATCTCCGGCGACCACCTTCCAACCCCAAGCCTCCAATGGTTTCCCCCTCGCCTTGCTCATCATCTCTGAGGCCTTCAAGGGCCCTAGGCCATGCCGATTTGTATCTAGGGTTTCTGGTTTGGTTGTTCACGGCTTCTCCAGTGTGATTTTGGGCAAAATCACACCATATATGTTACGATCTGTGAAGCTTATAGCAGGTTCTTCCGTTTCTATTTGGGTTTCCTTTGAAACCCTAACTTTCGTTTATATCTTTCAGATATGTGCTCTTTCAAACACTTTAAGTCTGCTTCTTTCTATGTTTTACACTATCCTCAAACTTCTTCTAAAAAATCTTCAACTTTAAACCGTTTTACTTTCTTTAAAATTACGATTTCTCGGAGTTTCTTCTACACTTGTTTTAACCGATTTTTCTTTATGTTTAAACCTCTTTCCTCGCATATCTTGACTGATTTTATGTTCTTGCTTTTTCAACTTGACTCTATTAAAAACCCTAATTTCTTAGATCTTCTTTGTTCTGTTATGTGTGTTAGCATGACTAGTTGATTTTGTTAAGTTTCTGTGGTTACCATGCTTCGAGTGGGTTCTCTACTGAGTCTTTAGCCTACTTGTATCACCTCTATGTGATTGTATACATCTTGATTGTTCATCTCTTGCTTCTTTTTGTCGATATAGCTGACCTTGCCTGTTTGCTACGTCTGTTTGTTCTTCTCTATTTATATGTTGAAATATTGAATCATGACTCCCTCTTGATTAATTCTGATTTCCTTAATTGATGGTTTGATTTTAAGATTTTCTTTTAAAACCCTAAAATTCTACCTTGTCTGTTTAAATTGACTGATTCCCTACCTTATTTGCTGTGAAATTTTATTCTGACTGAATCCTTTCCTTAATTGGAATTTGCTGAACTTAGTCCTAATTGACTACTTTGTGCTTACTGAACCTTGATTCTTTCCTTATTTAGTCATGTACTGATTTTTTGCTTGCCTTATATGATACTGAATCTTACAGTTTGATTTGATTCCCTTAACTTAAGGAGTACTTGCCTTGATTTCTGACTGACTGATTCTGAGTTCCTTAATTACCATGCTACTATGATTCTTACCTTTTTTTACTACCTATTTTTCAACATAAATACTCCAGTCTTTCATTAACACAGACACGAACACTTGGGTTCAAAAACTACCTCTCTTACTAAAAATCTCTACTCTCTCTCTCGTGTGCTATTTGCTACTGTTAGCCGGCTGCAAGCCAAGGCTAATCATTTGTGCTCTCTTGTTCTTTTATTTTGCTTACTTTTCTCTTTACTGGTATGTCCTAGCTTCAATTTAAAGTTCTAACAACAACATGCTTCTCTTATTGTTTCAATTTCTCTTATTTCTAGTTTGCTTCTATTTGTGGTTCTGTTGTGAAATTTGTAGTTAAGAGTTACATTATCAGCATGTTAATATGTTTTCCCCTTCCTTTAGATTAGTACATTCCCCTTATGTGTATTTCTGAGCATGTTTTACCAATTGTCTCTTACCTATTGTATATTTACCATCCTATACCCCATGAATCCCCAAATCCCTATCACCCCTCTATGTGTTTGTGTTCTTCATGACTGGTTCTGCGACTATGCCAGTGTCAGCTATTTCTGAGCATGTCTAAACCAGTCCTAAGACCTTTGTTAGGTTCTATGTCTGCAGCCAAATGTTCTATGTGTCCCAAACCCCTTGACCCCTGTGTGATTACTGAATTCATTTGGTTCTGCGAACTAACTGGGTATTATCCTATCCTAAGGTGCTTGAACTTTGTTTACTACTCCAATCTCTTTTTCATACAATCTCTATTACTTTACTAATTACTTTCAAAACAAACTTTCAAATACAGTCTTTTAATAAACCTTTTCAACTTGTGTCATTCACTTTCACTTTACTCTTAGTCAATAAGCTCTGTCCTCTCTAGTATGTGTACTGCCTTGGGATCCTCTTGAGAGACCTCTGAACTCGGGCATACTGAGACTGGCCTTTCCACACTGCACTTGTTCAAATCTTTGGTTACTAACTCTAGGTGTAAGCATTGCCCGAGGTCCTTGAGATCCTTAGGGAACTTTGATGCACCTAGGCTCTGATTTGTCTATGGAAATGAGGCTTATGAGACCATTGGACGCTTTGGGAAACCTGGGCCTACTTGAAGGCTCCCTATAGAATAGCTTGCTGATTTTCTATTTCATTTATGTAATTCATTCATTGGCCTGTAATAAATTATAAACAAATATTTGGGGTATTTAGTAAAAGGGATAGGTAGATGTATACTTTATGGGGTAATACGGGTAGAAATCTTGCTCTTAGGATCTTACTTTTAAAGTATGTCTGCTTTACTCACTAGAAAACATGCTCATAGGGTCTCACTCTTTAATCCGATTGCTTTGCCTAAATAGAAAACATGTTCATAGGACTTTACTCTTTTGAATCTGATTGGTTTGCCAATAGAAATCTTGCCAATAGGATTTCACTTTTAAGTTTGTTTAATCATCAAATAGAAACCATGTTTATAAGGTTCTGCATTTTTTCATTTTAGAAACCATATTTATAGTTTCCAAACAATCATGTCTTAAATCAGTTCAATAATAGATGTCATACATATAGGACTCAATTCTGATTCAGTTATAATGGGTATTTCTGTATGTTGCTGCAAATCGATTAAAATCAGTAATCCACCTAGATATCATTCCTATAGGGATCTATACTCGCAATACTATCTGATAGTTTAATTTAGTCTAATAAATCAACTTCATTACGCCTAGTTCATTTTTTAAACTGGTCTTATTAAGTATCAAGTGTTTTCTGAAACAAGTTCTTTCAAACTGCCTCAACCTCATTAGATATCATGTCTATAGGTATTAAAAGAGTCTATTTCAAAAGCTATTTGTTTCTGCATTAATACGAACACCAATATTCTGCATATAGGCAAGCCTTAGGGCGTTTTCAAAAATTGCATTTCTCTGAAACTATCTCTATCGCTTAACATTTCTGATTCTAACAGGCTTCTAAAAGAGTCCCTAGGCAACTACTAGGGTATAACTTCTGAGTATAAAAAGTTTTGTCTGTTTCTGCATATTCACTTAGATATCCTGCTTTAGGACATTGACTAATAAAAGACCCTAACTGTGTTTGAGTCGTGCTGCTTGTGTGTTTGTTTGAGGAAGAAACTCTGAGCCTCTTAATTGCTCCCATTATGTGAAAGTCCTAAATGTTTTGACTGTCGCCTTAGAATTTTTGCCTTTCCAAACCATAGGGGTACGTATAGAACTACCTATAGGTAGAGGTCCTAACTCCCTCCAGGACCATTAAGAAGGGACGGGTAGCAGCACGCAATAGGAATCATTGACCAAACACTCGCTTTGCATGACTAATAAGGGGATGGGAAGGGTAGACATGAGATATGATGACTACGCATTAATATCACGTGTAGCCCCTCATTGAGGAGTGTTTATCGGACATTGCATGGGGTGATCCTATAGGATAACCAACCTAGGACCCCTCTTTACCCAAATCTTCTCTTTATTTAAACCTTTGTTTTACAACTTGTTCAAACCTTTATCTTGCTACTTGAATTATCCAATGTGCTTTACTTGCAACTTATTTGATTCAACTATTTATATGGACTAATTTGTGAATATAAGTTCGGCCGGGACCCACAGTTGTGGACCAAGAGGGGTGCCTAACACCTTCCCCTCGAGGTTACTTCGATCCCTTACCCTAATCTCTGGTAATGCAAACCAACCCAAGAGTTAATCGCTCTAGGTGCCCTAACGCACCATAATCCATTAGGTGGCGACTCTTCAAATACCCAATTCCCAAAAAGAAATGAGTCATTACACCCCGTGAATGTCGAAACCCGGACCTCTTCCCTCGTCAAAAGGTGAGGGAAAAAGGGGGCGCGACACCCTCAGTGAGGCAATTCCGAGCTCGTGAGTAACGGCCCCTGAGCCTAAACAAACTCGATGACTCGGAGACTGTCGCCAATCACCATTCACTTAAAAACTCGACGCCATAAGACCCCAACTGGGCAGACTCGGTCTAGAAAGACCCATTTAATGGGGCAATGAATATACTGTAAGACCTCAACAGGCACGAACATACTGTAAGACCTCAACAAGCATGAACATACTATAAGACCTTAACGACATGAAAAACCTGTAAGACCTCAACAGCATGAAAGTTTTGTAAGACCTTACTACAGGCATAAATTCAATCCCGAAGTTTAGGCTATACGTCGCATTTGTAAGACACCCGAAAGGGCATACCCTAGATGTAGACACCTAAACTACTACACTTGGGGATCAAAAATGGCTATGGTCGAACACAAATAACTACGGTCATATGGCTGTACCAGCCAAATTAACACGACTCGGGGACGCCCGACCGTCGCTACAAAATCATAGGCCATTACTTCGAATCTACTTCGAAAATAATCGGTTAAACAGGCTACCCTCGACAGGTAAAAGAGCTTCAACCATGTCAGCTCCAAATCACAGGGCTTCGAGATACCTAGCCTACGAGCCAAACCTTTCGAGGTGCTCGAATATTTCCGCTAACGACTTGAAATCAAGGTTCTTCGCGAACCGACGACAGGCCAGGCAAAATCATTGCAAAAGTCCTTAACGAGAGGAAAAAAAGCCTACATATGCCTAAGGGCAAAGCGTAAGAGCTATTGTCGCCAGCCTAACAAGCCTTAGGGCCACACACACAAAAGCGTAAGAGCCATTACCGCCAGCTTAAAATTTGAAAGCTTGAGGGTCAAATTGAGCACGAGTCGTAACCCGATTCGGAGACCGGACCCAAAATAGTTAACTATACATGCCTAAGGGCAAAGCGTAAGAGCTATCGTCGCCAGCTTCATAAGCCTCAGGGCCACACACATAAAAGGTCGCTTCGACCCAAGGCGTAAGAGCCGTTGTCGCCAGCCCATGCCAATACAGAACTTGAGGGTCAATTGCACTCGAATCAAAATTTGACTCGGAGACTAAACCCAAAATAGTTAAAATACAAATGCCCAAAGGCAAGGCATAAGAGTTATTGTCGCCCGCCCATACAAACACAAAAGCTTGAGGGTTGAATGAGCTTGAGTCAAAGCCTGACTCGGAGACTAGACCCAAAACAGTTGAGCAAAAGCATAAGAGCTATAATGCCAGCTTGCACTAAAGGTCACATCGACCGAGCGCGTAAGAGCCCCCGGGCCTGCCTAATGAGCCCCAGAGCTATATCACGAGTCCAAAGATTCTCACCAACTCCAAAACCATCCGGTTTGGTCAGAAGCAAAGCAAAAAGAGGTACATAAGAAATAAAGCTTCAAGCTTTCTTTTATTTACATACACGAAAAGGTGCATTCTCCATCTACAAACACGCTCTGCAAATATCACATACAAGATGTCAAAGTCTACACCCTGCCCCTGAAGGCTACAACCTACCAGCCTCATCTCCACTCTCTTCGGCGTCGGACAAAAGTGACCGAGCATCATGCTCGTCCGCCCTCGCTCGCGCCAACTCTTCCGGGAGAACAAAACCCCTGGCATCGATCTCCTCGAGAACCTTTCTTAAGGATCTACAACGAGCATATTCTTCGATCCTCTCTTCACGATCGAGGATCCTCTTCAACTCAGCTTGGGCATCGGCAACATCCTTCAAATAAATCACCATCTCCTGATCGGCCTTAGCCCAGCTCTGTGTAGCTTCGGTTTGAGCATCAACAATCTCGGACATGATCCTCGAAAGTTCATATTCAAGCTTCGTAATCATATCTTCTTGAACTGAAGCATTATCGCGAGCTAAGCGGAGTTGGACCTCGAAGGTAGGAACTTTAGTCAAGGCACCCTTCTCCTCTAAAGCTTGAATCTGCGCCTGAGCTATTAGCTCGACGCAGTCATTCCTGATTCGGTCGGCTTTACCCTTGAGGCGTTCCAGGGCCTCCATCTTTTTCTACAGCTGGGAAAAGCGAAGAGTTAACCTGAGAGGTTAAGAAACGAAATGCATACCCTCCTAGTGTGAAAAGTTACCTGCTCCATCAAATAGCTCTCATAATTCGAGCTCCGGTACGCCTCATATCGCCAGTGTGCCAACTCAACTTCATTCTCCTAGCAAAAGAGCCTAAGAGATCTACCCTCATCCAAAGCTTTCTAGAGCCTAGCTCTATGATGGAGTAGCTCAGACCTAAGCCTGTCAAAATCCAGCAAATGAAAAACTTGGTAAGAAAGGGAAGATGCAGGATTCGGAAGGCCTATGACGAAGCTCACCGCAAAATGAAGTCAGCGGACTTCCTCGAAGGCCGAGCACACATCTATTAGCCCAGTCCCCGCAGCCCTAGAAGAATCAACCCCGGTTGAAGCACGATCACTCAGAGGAACCATCCTTCCATAACCCGAAACTTTGGGCGTGGCAGGCCCGGACGATGTTTCCATCTCAGAGGCCCGACCCTGCTTTGCCTTGCCGTGAGCACCATCGCCCTGCAAGTACTTGACCCACTTATTATTGTCGTCCTTTAGCTCGGAAGCTGGCAACCCCTCCCCCTCTCCGAAGGAGCACAACTTTGCTCTTGAAGACTCTCCGATACCTACAACGGCAAGATTAATACGTGAAAAAGGAAAAATGTCTCTCTAAATGAACAAGGGACAAGGAAAAGGCAATATACACACGTACCGTGAGGTTTTGCTTCCCATCTACCCTGGGACACATTTTGCCACCTACATTCGTCACAAATGGAGTGGGTCACCAGCTTCCGAACCCAATCGGGCAGATCAGGGACATCGCCCGGCGCCAATGAAATTGCTGCAGAGAAGGAGGAAACACGGTTACGAAACCAGCTTTCACCGTGAGCAAAATCAAGAAAGCACGGTATGCTCCACTCACGCGTATAATTCCATTCCTCGGGTAATGGCATAAGTTCCACGGGGATAACGTCAATCGTCCAGACCCGGACGAACCGAATAACACACTCTCGATCTCCATCTTCCTCATCATCAACAATAAAGGGCGTGGATGAATGACATCGCAAGGTTAGCTGACCCCGATGATGAAAGGGCTGGTATAGCCTGATAAGATGATCGAGCGAGAATTCAAGCCATGCCTTCTCCGTAAAGAACCTCATCATCAGCACTATTCACCAAAAACAATGGATGTATTTGTGCCAAAGTAACCTGATACTTTGAACAGAAATCGAGCACAACCTTATCAAGGGAGCCTAGTGTGGAGGGATACATGTACACATTCGGGAATCCATCGGCACCGTCCATGATAGCCTTATCCGGGGGAAGCAACTGTAGCGCTACCTTCTTCCCCCATCCGTAATCTCCCCTCACTAACTCGAGATGCTCCTCTCTCATCAAATACATAGTCTTCAAGGTAAACTCTCGTTGATTTTGAGCACTAGGAACGGAACTCTCCCCTTTCTGTTGGACAAATCCCGAAGTTGCAGTCATAGCTATGGCAGGACTAGAAAACTGAAGCGGGAACCTACACAAACACTCTAGTGCTAAGGTAACACCAAACTCCTGGAGCGCGGTCGGCGCTCAATCGAGTGAATCCAATCAAGCAAGCCTGTTGAACACTTTCTACCCAACTCTCCCATGATTTAAAGAGAATGCATAACTTGAAAATTGACCAACAAAGAGATCATGTAGACAATACCAAATACCTAACCATTAGTTACTTTATTTTATAAGTCTCCAAAATAGTATGTTTCACAACCATAGTTTACAAATAGGAGCATGTGATACAATTAGGACATTTTTAGTTCAAATTTTCCCACACCAATACTGTATGCGGCAAAATCAGAGGGTCTAATTTCTTGCTGTTAAGTCACTTCAGAAGAACACCTCGAGGCCCCAAGGATGCGTAGCTGTGACCAAGTTCCCCCCTCGGAGCTCATCGAGGCCCGACCTGAAGAGAATACTGATCGAGGATAGAATCAAATTGGGAGTTCCCAAGACACCCGACTACGTTTGACAAAGTTGATCTGCCTAGAACCCGCCCGAAACCAATACCAGGGTGTTATGTATAGTCGTCCTATCTCCATATCTTTACAATTAATGCATTTTGTACTATATTAGTATTCCCCTCCTATATAAAGGGGATCCTCACCATTTGTAAGGGACCTGATGTTGCTCCAACTATTCTACATAAGGAAAATAACAACTCTCTCTTTTCTCTCTAACTTACTCGCCCGAGATTACCACTTTCATTTATTACGTTCATACTTGTTCTTCATTTATTGTTTGTCTTTGGCCATAAAGAGCCTCCATTAATTATATTCTAACTGTTAGACCTTCCCCAGTTGCCCCCGATAGCTCAAAATCGAGCTTAGGCATCGACCTCGAGTCCCCTCATCGGCCAGTCCGAGGCCCGAATAGCTAAACCCCCCCTCCCCCTCCCATTTTGATTATAGCTCCATTTTAGCTCGCATTTCATCTTTTAACTTCATACATCTAGCATCAACTGCTTACACAACTAGCATAAAAATAGATCACGTATTTTTAGAGTCTCATTAACAAATTTAATTGTCATTACCATTTTTACGCTAAACAAATAAATGACCCACACTAGGTCTACGGAGCCTCTAAAGATACCAAAAGAGTACAATGATTGTGCCGGCAACAAGTGTTGATGCCCAAATTTTTTCTATATATTTTTATATGCAAAATACTTTCAAAATAGCATTTATGTGCATATATAAGTATGTCCCAAGGTTTTACTATTTTTCTCTTAATTTTTATAGATTTTTAAATCTATTTATTGCCCTATTTTTACCAAGAAAAACCCAATAATTATCCCCAAAATTATCATTGTGGGTGATTCACTGATTGGATTCTCATATTTATATTAAAATATAGCTGGCATAATTTTGAATATTTTTTTACAAATTTATTTAGTATTTTTAAAGCTAAATTGTGTATAATTGCAATATTAGCCTATTTTAAGATTTAATTGTTTTCATAATTATAAAATTGAATCCAGTATTTTTAATTTGATAATTATGTATTATTAATAATTTAGTATCTTTAATTTATTTCCAGAAATTATTTTACTATTTTTATAAAATAAATAAAGGGAAAATGGCTATTTAAATGCTAGCCCCGTTTATTTATATTTTAGCCTTATTTGAAACTCCAATTGAACCCAATTTTAAACCCAATTACCCTGACTCGATCCATGTTTGGACCGGCCCAATTCCTAAACTACCCGCCCCTGATCCAATTAAGTTCAACCCGCCCGGCCCCCATTAAATCCAGGTCGTTGATCAAAATGATCAACGGCCACAATCCCTCCTTTCCTTTTTTAATCCACCAACACCCCTTAACCCTAAATCATTTCACCTAACTAGCCGCCTCTGAAACCCTCCCCTCTCTCAAAACACTCTCGAACCCTCTCTAACCATAGCCGTCTCTCATCACTTCTATTGTGTATCTGTGCTCTCCTTGAGTTTTCAAATGATTTCCCTAACTTTTCTTGCGAAAATTACTTTATAAAAATCTTTCTTTCCGATCTAGGGTTTTCTGAAAAAATGTTTAAGTGTTTCTCTGACTTTTTTCCCTTTTCTTTTGTGTATTTGCCTCTACTATGCTCCTATGTTTTTATCTACCACTTTCTCGTATGTCCTCCTACTGTGTTCTGTTGTTGTATGTTCTTCTATTGAGTTTTTATACTCCGTTCTTGTATGTTCTTTTTACTTTGTTTTATATACTCCATGCTTGTATGTTCTTCTGCCATGTTTTCCGTACTGTGTTCTCATATGTTTTTCTATTATGTTCTTATATTTTTATTCTACTATGTTCCAACATGTTTCTCCTACTGTACTTTCCTGCTAAGTTCTTAAGCTTCCTTACTTTCCTTCTACTAAGCCCTGTTTAAGTTTCTTCTGAAAAATATCTTAAGCATGTTCACTGTGCCTATCAGTGTTTCTCCTATATTTTTTCTTTGAGTGCTTCTACTGTGTTCTGCCTATTACCTTGATATCATGTTTTCTCATGAGTTTTGCTGTTGATAGAAGCATGCAAGAGGCTTCAGTTCTTCACTAAAACCTCTGAGCCTGCTTCGACCACTTGTCTTCTCATCTCTGTACTTGATTCAAGGCGGAAACCCTAAAATTGGGGGGTTCTGCTAGGTTTGATCATATATTTGATTGAACTAGGGTTTTATTTTAGAACCCCTAACTCTTCGAGTCCTTGAATTGAGTTTGGACTTCTTTGTTTTCATATGATTCTGACCTTTTTACTAAAACTCTTCTACACTGGTTTTTCCTATTGATTTTACAGTGACATGAAAGTTTTCTTTCATACTTAACATGCTCACATGCTCTTTATATATGATGAATTTCCCTCTAAATGGTTTTCAAATTTTCAATTAGTTCAAGCTGCCTTCTGAATATAGACTAATTGATTTCTTTCCATTGTTCACCGATTTTCTCTATGACGCGACCTAAGTGAAACCCTTCTTCATCTTTTCTGACTTGGTTCATTCATACAAAATCTCTGACCCTTTTGATTTACTGGTTGTTAACTAATCTCCTTACCTTATTTGCACAAACCGTGTATTTTAAAACCATGTCCTTAAATAACTTTTATGTATTCACCCCTAATTGCCTACTCTGCACAAAGTGTTTGATTAATTTCTTTCCTTAATTGGTTTATACCCGTTTGAATCTGAATCCCTTAATTAAGGGAAGCCTCGTGTAATTGATTGACAATTCGTTTTCAAACTATTTTCTTACCTTATTTCTGCCCGCTTTCTACAATATAAAAGGCACGACCCTTTTCACACACTTCACACTTCACAATTCACAATCTCTTCTGAATTCTCACTCTCACATAACAGAATTCTTCCTTCTTGTCTGCATTCTGACTTTCACAAGACTACTGCTTTTCACTGTTTGTTTCTTTGAAACTGGTATGTCCTTATTTAACTTCAGCATCACCAAAATGTGTTTTCTTACAACTTTCTGGATCTATGTCTACTTTACTACTTCAGCAGAGTTAAATACTTAAACTAGAATGTTGATTTCCTTTTGCTTGTTTCTGCTATGAATCCCTATTCCCTATTTCCCTTCATGTGCTTTGAGTTACAGTTTAAAACATGGAAATATGCAAGTTATTGTCTATGGTTTGAACTTGATCCCTTAGGGGATCCTAACCTCTAAACAATGTGTTCCAGTAGGCTTATTGGTGTGCCAGCATCTCCCATTGTTGGGTTATGCCCACTAACTTGCTTTTTACCTCTTGCAACTCCCCATTCACTATATCCCTATGTGTATTGTTTCCCTTCCTCTTTCCCCCTTTCATAATTCTGCACTTGCACTCTCTCTTAGTTCCTAAGTTCTGTCCCCCTCTTGTGAGCCTTGTCTTGGGACCTGAGTTCCCTCTGAACTTGGACACATGAGGGCTGGCCCTTCCACACTGCACCATGGCTTAATCCGTGATACATTTGGGTGTAAGCACTGCCCGGAGTTCATATGAGACTCTTAGGGAACTCTGACACACCCCAAATAGGAGAAAGGCTTTGAAATATGATCTCTTGGAGTTGATTTACTTCATACTTCAGGCAGGAAGTCTGAATCAGGCTCTCCTTGGTTGTACTTTTTAATTTCTGATGTATTTTTCCTTTACTTTACTTTTTCTGGGTTGTAATAACTTTGCAATAAAACTCTCGGGGATGGCTAGTGAAAAGGGAGGGGTAACTATGTATGCAAAAGGGGTAGATAACCTGTCTATAGGAGTTTAAGAATTTCTGCATTTTCATGTATAGATATCATGTCTATAGGAATCTTGCATTTCTCATATAGGTACCATGTCTATAAGAATTTCTGCATTCTCATGCATAGATACCATGTCTATAGGAATCTTGCATTCTCATATAGGTACCATGCCTATAAGTTATTTCTGAACTTCTGCATAACATATAGATACCCTACCTATAGGAATTTCTGCACATCATGTAGATATCCTGTCTATAGGTTCTTTTTGAATCTTGCATATGCATTCCTCATCAGGCAAACATGTTCGTAGGTCTTAAATAATCAACTGCAATTAGATATCATGTTCATAGGCTTTAAACGAAATTTAGCATCTAGATGTCATGTCTATAGGATTTCTGTATTTTTTACTACGTTTATAAAAATGTCCGAAATCGACAACATATAGAAAGCATGCCTAAAGGAGCTTTAATCGAATCTGAATCGTTTCACTCGCTTATGGGTCTAAAACCAGTAACAATGACGCATGCTCTTGTGCTAAAACTCGTCTTTCTTTAATAACAAACAATTTTCTTAAATCAGTATGTATTCATGTTTGTTTGATTGTTTCTGGAATCAGTAGATATCATGCCTATAGGGGTCTTCGTCTAACACTTAGGCAAGCCATAGGGTGAAAGTTTATAAACTGAATCAAATTTATATGCTACAACCAGCAGGCAGGCCTGACTCGGGCTTCTTATCTGAACTATGTAATAAATCAGTCTGCCTCAACCCTTTAAGTTTAATCAGACCCTAAACAGTATGTGTAAGTCGTGCTAACTACTTGCTTTTCTCTGCTTAAAGGAGGTCTGTTTGAGCCTTTTTATTAGTTTATACGCTTCCCCATACTTGCCATACGTGTTTTGATTGTCGCTTTAGTATTTAACCTTTTGAAACCACAAATAAGCCCAATACCTCCTCCCTTTAGGATTAGTAGTCCCAAGTGCCTCCGGGGCTGATAAGATGGGGACGGGTAATAGCATGCAATAAGTAAACGAGACCATTCCGCATTTTAATATCTCAACGGGGTGGGAAAGGGTATATATGGATATGATGACCACGCGATAACATCTCGTGTAGCCCCTCATTGAGGAGTGATTACCATATGTTGTGTGGGGTGATCCATATTATTAATAAACCTAGGACCCCCCCCCCTCCCCTCCCTTTGTTTTCTTTGTTTCTTGTAAATCTTTTTTAAACCATTTCTTTTAAGAAAATCAATTCCTTTTAGTTCCTTTTTCTTACTTTTGTTTATTTGTAACCATTACGTGAAAATCCCCTCTTATTTGAAGTCTTTATTTGCTTATGTGTTATTTGCACTTAAGTTACAACAATAGCTTGGCCAGGAACCACATTAGTGGATCCTAAGGGGTGCCTAATACCTTCCCCTTGGCGACTCTGCTGGGGATATCTTTTAGGCTTCTACCATTTCAAGCTATTACTGTGACTTTACATTTCTTATGTGCCTTATTTGTTTAATACCTTTAAGCATTTAATTCCCTCTTCTACTGCAAAAAACTAACTTGTCTCTTGTTTCTTTCCCTTGTTTTCCTTTACTGCACTCCTTTATTACTGTTTTAAATTATTGTAATTATTACTTTATGAACGTGCAAATACGTGACAACTTGTTTTAATTATTGCATATGCATGTTTCCAACATCATATTCCACTCGTGCCAAACAAATACCATAGCAACGCTTTTAATGAGTAATTGCGCTCTTCCGATATTATCACCCTTTAAATCCGGCAAAGGCGTATTTGCGGTAAAACCAATCGATCAATGGTGTAGTCGACGGTTCCGTGCCTTTCCCTCTTGAGTTGTCCGCTCAAGGGTACCAGTCTAAAACCCCATAGAAACCTTACTCTATTTAATTGTGCATGCATCATGGTCAAACCTAGCCGAGTCAGTTATGTGGTCCGCATAATGACTCTTTAAGATAGCCTCGTCCAAAGTCCACTGTGTTTTCCCAAAACCCAAACAGACACTACCATGTTTTGTGCATTTATTTGGAGAACTAAATGTATTATGCCAATTATTGGTATTTAATAGTCGAGTCTGGTGGTGGTAAGGGCCTAACCCTTTTGTCTTGCAGAAACATGAGGCATAAAGTCCCCAAATTCGGCATGGTCACGAACATCCACCCAAGGTTGCTAAGCTGGTGGGAGGATCTTCATTCCAGTGATCAGACTCTTGTCCGGAAATACATAGGAAATCTACCTTCCCTTTTGGAGGTCCAACACAACAACAAAATCATAGAAGTTGCTACTCTATTTTGGGATAATGATAGGTCTGTGTTTCGCTTCAGAGAGATTGAGATGACACCCCTGCTAGAGGAAATATAAGGATTGACTGGTATACCATGGGAGACCCCGGGTTTGTTAATGCCAGAAAATCGCAAGGGTAGAGGTTTTCTCAAAATGATGGGCCTAAAGAAGAATCCAGACTTGACATGTTTGAAGGAGTCCTACATTCCCTTTGATTATTTGTACGAGAGGTACGGTCATAGCAAATCCTACCGTACTTATCCGGATGATTTCGCCCTTACATCGTTGGAGCATATTCACTGAAGGGTCTTTGTCTTCATGTTCTGCTTCTTGGAGATGATAGTGTTTCCAATGAAGAAAGCAAGGATCCACACCAGGCTAGCCATGGTCACCAAAACTTTGATGGAGGGAATTGGTGGACAACCATTTAGCATAGTGCCCATGATCATCGCAGAGATATACCGAGCCTTGGAAAAATGTCAACAAGGAGCCCAACACTTCAAGGGCTGCAACTTGCTACTCCAGCTCTGGCTCATGAAGCATCTTCAAAGGGGTGAATATCGGCAAGAGATTCAGCGTAGAGACTGGGACAATCATATAGCCTTCCATCAACCAAGGTGAATGAACTACATGCCCAACATGTTTGCTCAGCCAGAAGATGCCAAGGGGTGGGTGAAGCTGTTTGAAAATCTAACTGATGATCAAATACAATGGATGTTCGAGTGGTTCCCTACAGAAGAGTTCATCGCCCGATCCAGGGATGCACCATTTCTGATATTGATCAGTTTGAGAGGAACCTACCCTTATGTCCCTCTCCGAGTTATGAGACAGGCTGGTAGGAAGCAGGTTATACCAAAGGTCGACAAGATGAGTCACTTTCGGGCTGACTTCCAAGCTGATGACAGTCCTTATAAGTGCCAAGATCAGCATATGTGGCATTGCAAGATCATCATGGGAAGAGATACTATCGAACTAGACAAATACCATAATGGCTGCACCCCATACTATTCAGGCTGGCTGGAGGATAATCACAATGGTCTGGGCCAACCCGGGTTTGTTCGAGGTCACAGAATCATCGATGAAAGGGCTGAAGCACAGGTCAAATACAACCAACTGCGCAAGAGGATTCAGGAATGTGAAAGCGAGCATCGTGAGATTCAAGAAGCCCACCAAAAACTGATTGAAGAGTGGAAAGACATGGCTGTCAGTGCCAACAAGCGATTAGGATACCTGGAATGAGGTTTAGTGGAGCTAGAAAGGAAGTTTCTCAAGAGGATCGAGGACTGCCAGAATGCTGAAGGAAACAAGGGTGGACACCTGGCCAGAGCCTACCTGCTGCTGGGACTTCGCGAGCTGGTGAAGCTGTTCGATGGAGCCAAAAATGCCGAGTCTGGGGAAGGTCCTTCTAGGACCAAATAGATAGGAGTTTTCTTTTACTTTATGAAATGTAATAAGGCCAATGGCTACTAGTGACATTCTATTCCTTGTTATTTAGTGTCGTTTTGGGATTCGTCTGCTTTTTATCAATAAAATGAGGCATTTAGCATTCTAAGTTCTCCAAATCAATTTGTCGCTAGGCCTACCTCGGGCACAGCGAGGCTCCCAAATTAGGACATGATTTACATTCTTGCAATATGTGTTTAAATATCGCAATATATTTTCCTTATAATCATCACTGACTTGTTACCTTTTTTGTTTTTTACTTTTTGTTTATTTACTCCCCTCCCCAAAGGTTAGTTCGTGCACTCTGGCATCGTCATCGTATTCCATAAGATCAAAGGGCCCTCCACCCACTCCTCCTCCTAGTCCTATCAGAAGCAGGAACAAAGGAAAAATGGAAGATTTGAACAACACCATAAAGGAAAACTCAACTGAACGGATAGAGGTCACTCATGGTGCTCAGGTCTCCAAAGAAAGTGCATCCCAACTCGAGCAGAAACTGTTGAAATTTCAGGAGGAACTTGATCAGGTTCGGAACTGGCAAACTTGTCATTTTCCCTCACTACTCCAGATATCAATTTTTCAAACGCTCAAAACCCCACACCTCCACAAAACATCCCAAAACCACAAAACCATCCCGTTCCTCACCACCACTGCAATACATGCCACACATCCAGCAATACTCCACTGCTCATCCCAGAACCTCTAAATTCTACAAATGACTATTTCCACCATAACATTCTCATCTATGTGGAAATCATGCCACACTCTACCCAACCTGTCTCAAGCACACCCGAGTCTGATGATAAAGACCCACTCATCAGGAACCTGGCTGCAGAACTAAACAAATTGACTAGTCGAATTCAGGGTATCGAAAGGAAGTAAGGGGATTGAAGGGTTGAACTATGAAGATCTTTGCATACAACCGGATGTCGAACTGCCCGAGGGGTACAAACCTCCTAAGTTCGAAATATTTGATAGTATAGGGGATCCGAGAGTCCACTTGAGAACATACTGCGACAAGCTGGTCGAAGTAGGGAAAGACGAAAGGATTCGCATGAAGCTTTTCATGAGGAGTCTGAATGGAGATGCTCTGTCTTGGTACATTAGCCAAGACCCGAAGAAATGGTCAAACCGGGTGAGTATGGCATCTGACTTTATGGACAGGTTCAGGATCAGCACAGAAAATGCACCAGATGTGTTCTACATTCAGAACTTAAAGAAGAAGCCCACGGAAACATTCCGCGAGTATGCCACTCGCTGGAGATCAGAAGCTGCTAAGGTCTGACCTGCTTTAGAAGAAGAACAAATGAATAAGTTTTTCGTCCGGGCTCAAGACCCGCAGTACTATGAAAGGATGATGTTGATTGAGAGCCAGAAATTTTCCAACATTATCAAGCTGGGTGAAAGGATTGAAGAAAGCATCAAAAGTGGTATGGTTACGAACTTTGAATCCTTGCAAGCTACCAATAAGGCTTTACAGTCTGGTGGTAAATCCAAGAAAAGGGACGTAGGTGCCGTAATGGTTTCACAAAGAGCCAAATGCCCTATCAAATACCAAGCCTATCCGATACCTCCACTTACATATCAGCTTACCCCGAATTACCAAGCACCCTCACCCCCTTACCAAACTCCACCACCTACTTACCAATCATCCCCACCTCCTACATATCAACCTACCTCACCTAGATATTCCCAACCGGCACATGTCTACCAAGCCCACAATGCTCAGCTATACCACTATCAATCACCTCCCTAACATCAAAACTTTCCTAGACCTCGACCAAATTTTGATCGCAGACCCCCCAAATAGTATACCGCCATTGCTGAACCGATTGACCAGCTGTACGAAAGGCTCAAAGCTGCGAGTTATGTCACTCTTATCCCTGCTATAACCCCTGAAAACCCTTCTCAGTAGATCAATCCAAATAAATCTTGTGCATACAGTTCCAGCATGAAGGGACATACCATTGATGAATGCCGCTCTCTGAAAGATAAGATCCAGACTCTGATTGATAACAAGATCATTGTAGCAAAGGAGCCTACTCCAAACGTCTATAGCAACCCTCTGTCAGACCATAAAGGTGGAGGTGTTCACCTGATTGAAATAGAGGATGATTGGGATCCCAAAGGATCGATCGGTTTAATCACAGAAGGTGACGAACCAAAGAAGCCAAAAGTCACCCTCAATCCAATTGTAGTCCAGACTCAGCCTTCTGGGGATGCTGAGGTAAACATGTTTGTACCACTTGAGTTTGAAGCACCACCCCCTGCAAAGATGCCAACACCAATTGAAGTCGAGTTTGGGTCTCCAGCAAACGCACATGCACCATTTGAAGTTGCGGTTTTACCCTCTAAAACACATGCTCTGTTCGGAGTAAAGGTGCCCATCCCAGTAGCAATGGCATCCATAACATCATTCCATACAAATGCCATACCTTGGGATTACACCGTCGAGGGGAGAAGGAAAGGGAAAGCTAAATTCGAGGAAACGGTTGCAGCACAGGGTATGACAAGAATCGGCAAGGTTTATACTCAGGAGCATTTAGCTGAGTCGAGTAAGCAGGCCTCTGGTCGGCCGACCATCACTGAAACTAGGCTCGATGATCTCTGGAGAAAGATACAAGCCAAGGAATACTCAGTCATTGATCAGCTGAACAAAACACCGGCACAGATTTCTATCCTAGCTTTGCTGCAAAGTTCCGATACGCATAAGAATGCCTTGTTAAAGGTGCTGAGTGAGGCATATGTACCAAGCAACATCACCGGAGGAGAAATGGCAAACATGGTAGGGCAGGTATTGGAAAGTTATAAGATCACTTTTCATAAAGATGAGCTGCCACTAGAAGGGTTGAGTCATAACAAAGCGTTGCACATCACCGTGCAATGCGAAGATTATTTTATCACTAGGGTCCTGATTGATGGAGGGTACAGCCTCAATATTTGTCCATTGGTAACACTCAGAACATTCGGGAAGGGGTTGCATGAGATCAAGGATGGGGCCATCAACGTCAAAGCTTTCGACGATTCCCAAAGATACACCATTGGGGAAATCAGCTTGTGTTTGCAAATGGGGCCTACTTGGTTCGACGTTGATTTTCAAGTTATAGACGTGTTGGCATCTTACAACTTGCTGTTGGGACGACCATGGATTTATGCCGCTATGGACGTAGCATCAACACTGCATCAGGCGGTGAAATTTGAGTGGAACCACCAAGAGGTGATCATTCACGGCGATGGTAGCAATCTCATATACAGTCGCCAAACCATCCCAACGATTGGAGGAATAAGAAAGATAGGCGGGGAAACCTATAAACATATCGAGCGAGTCAAAGCCGTTGACAAAGACAAATGGTGGGACAACAAAATTGAAAGCATATTGAACTGGAGCGGATATGAGTCTAGCAAGGGGCTTGGCAAGAACCTCCAAGGAATCGCCAAGCCGATCAAACTGAAGAAACATGGCACCACTTTCGGTCTGGGATACGAGTATACTTGGGAGGAATTCAACAATTGGTCGCCACCATGGCGCGGCCCATACTACCCGCTGGAGCATCCAATACCACATTTGGAGCAGACTTTCTAGCTGGTTGATGTTATCTATGGGTCGGAAGAAGAGGAAGCACTGGCAGCAGTGAGGAATTTGTTCCTAGAAGAAGATGACATGGATTGTTGTGTCATTTTTTAGGAGGAGGGGGAGGAAGGCCCTTCCGTACAGGCAGTGAGCAGAGGAGCATGCCTCAACAATTGGACCATCAGAACCACCAAAGCCTGGAAAGCCTCGGGGTAGCAAGGCTGAACAAGGCATCATGCACTATCTTTTATTTTTACTAGTTGATTTTCCTTTCGCATTTTGAATTTTCGCAATAAGATCTTCCAATGTTCAAAACAGTTATGAAATTTATCAAAGCATTTCGGTTTCCTTACAAATCTTACTATTATTATTTTCTCTCATTACTTTACTTATACAGTATTACTATTACTTATCTTGATGAACCAATGACTGTGACATGCAACGAGACAACGCAACAGACAGACATTGATTCAGAGAAAGATAATATACCGGAAGAGATTGTTAAAGAGGTTGAAAATTTTGAGAACAGACCTAAGTCTAACGTGGACGAAACCGAGATTGTTAACCCGGGAGATGCAGAAAATATCAAAGAAACTCGGATCAACGTTCATTTGTCACTGTCAGAAAAGGAAGAATACACAGAATTTCTGAAGGAATATGAGGACATATTCGCCTGGTCATATGATGACATGTCTGGTTTGAGCACATCTATTGTGGCCCATAAATTGCCAACTGATCCGACATGTCCACCGGTAAAGCAAAAACTTAGAAAGTTCAAGCCCGACATGAGTCTGAAAATCAAGGAAGAAGTCACTAAGCAGGTCAAAGCAAAGGTCCTCAGGGTAGTAGAATATCCGACATGGTTAGCTAATATTGTGTCGGTGCCGAAGAAGGATGGGAAGGTCAAAGTCTATGTCGACTACCGGGACCTCAATCGGGCCAGTCCAAAGGATGACTTCCTATTGCCGAACATACACATCCTGATTGACAATTGCGTCAAGTATGAGTTGCAATCATTCGTAGATTGTTTCGCTGGATATCATCAGATCTGGATGGACTAAGAAGATGCTGAGAAAACAGCCTTCATTACACCGTGGGGAATGTACTGTTACAAGATGATGTCGTTTGGGTTAAAGAATGCAGGGGCCACCTACATGAGGGCCATGACTACCATCTTCCATGATATGATACACAAGGAGATAGAGGTGTACGTAGACGATATTATTATCAAGTCCAAGAAATCCACTGATCACATGGAAGATTTGAGGAAATTCTTCAATAGACTGTGAAGGTACAACCTGAAACTGAATCCCGCAAAGTGTGCATTCGGGGTTCCTGCTAGAAAGCTACTTGGGTTCATTGTGAGTTGCCGAGGGATAGAACTGGATCCATCTAAGGTCAAAGCTATTCAAGAACTGCCACCGCCAAAGAACAAGAAGGACGTAATGAGCTTCCTAGGGAGACTTAACTACATCAGCTGATTCATAGCACAATCTACGGTCATCTGTGAGCCAATCTTTAAAATGTTGAAGAAGGATGCCGCTACCAAATGAACTGATGATTGCCAAAAAGCTTTTGACAGAATCAAGGAATACCTATCAACACCACCAGTCTTAGTTTTGCCTGAGCCAGGTAGTCTTTTATTACTCTACCTTGCAGTATTGGATGGAGCATTCGGTTGTGTTCTGGGGCAACATGATGAAACGGAGAGGAAGGAGTAGGCCATCTATTACCTTAATAAGAAGTTCACCCCGTACGAGGCTCGATATTATCTGTTAGAGCGCACCTATTATGTTTTGACTTGGGTAGCTCAGAAGTTGAGGAACTACTTCTGTGTCAATACTACATATCTCATATCAAGGATGGATCCCTTGAAGTATATCTTTCATAAACCCATGCCCACTGGCAAGCTGGCCAAGTGGCAAATCCTGTTGAGTGAATTTGACATTGTCTACGTGACTCAGAAAGCAATCAAAGGACAGGCACTAGCAGATCACCTTATTGAAAATCCCGTGGACAGAGAATACGAACCCCTGAAAACATATTTTCTTGATGAAGAGGTATCATTCATAGGAGAAGACATTGCAGAATCCTATGATGGTTGGAGAATGTTTTTCGATTGAGTAGCAAATTTCAAAGGAGTTGGTGCAGGAGAGGTCCTAGTATCAGAAACCGGTCAGCATTATCCAGTGTCTGCCAAACTCAGGTTCCCCTCCACCAACAATATGGCCAAGTATGAAGCCTGTATCTTAGGACTCAAGATGGTCATTGACATGAACATCCAAGAGTTGCTAGTAATTGGGGATTCAGACTTGCTTATACATCAGGTCCGAGAAGAATGGGCGACCAAGAACTCCAAGATACTCCCTTATCTGCATCATGTGCAGGAGTTGAGAAAGAGGTTCACAAAGACAGAATTCCAGTATATTCCCAGGGTCCAGAATGAATTCGCCGATGCATTGGCTACCCTATCATCTATGATACAACATCCAGACAAGAATTTCATTGATCCTATTCTGGTAAAGATCCATGATCAGCCCGCTTACTGTGCTCATGTCGAAGAAGAAGCAGACAGAAAGCCTTAGTTTCATGATATCAAGGAATACTTGGCTAAAAGAGAATACCTAGAGCTCGCAAACGCTATTCAGAAGCGCACGCTTCGAGGTTATCCAACAATTTCTTTCACATCGGAGGAATCATATACATGAGGACTCCTGATTTGGGATTATTAAGGTGTGTCGACGCAAAGGAAGCATCCAGGCTATTAGAGGAAATTCATGCAGGGACCTGCGGTCCACATATGAATGGCTTTGTTTTAGTAAAGAAAATACTCTGAGATGGTTACTTTTGGATGACTATGGAAACAGACTGCATCCAGTATGTCCGAAAGTGCCACCACTTCTAGATACATGCAAACATGATAAAGGTGCCTCCAAATAAGCTTAATGCAACAAGCTCGTCGTGGCCGTTCGCCGCCTAGGGAATGGATGTTATCGGACCAATCGAACCTGCCGCATCAAACGGGCACAGGTTTATCCTAGTAGCAATTGATTATTTCACCAAATGGGTTGAAGCAGCATCTTACAGGGTGGTGACTAAGAAAGTCGTGGTGGATTTCATCTACGACCGTATCATGTGTCGGTTCGGAATTCCAGAGTCAATCATTACTAATAATGACTCCGACCTCAACAATGATTTGATGAAATCCATGTGTGAAACCTTCAAGATCAAACACAAGAATTCTACAGCTTACAGACCTCAGATGAACGGAGCCGTAGAGGCCGCCAACAAGAATATCAAGAAGATACTAAGGAAAATGATAGAGAAGCATAAGCAGTGGCACGAGAAGCTTTCATTTGCTTTATCTGGATACCGCACCACAGTTTGCACATCAACAGGAGCAACCCCCTATATGCTGGTTTACGGTACAGAGGTAGTCATTCCCGCTGAGGTAGAAATTCCTTCCTTAAGGATCATACAGGAAGCAGAGCTCGACGACGCAGAATGGGAAAAGAGTCGTTACGAGCAACTAGCTCTTATAGACGGAAAGAAAATGAATGCAGTTTGCCACGGTCAGCTCTATCAGAACAGAATGTCTAGATCCTTCAACAAAAGAGTTAAGCCGAGACAATTCACACCGGGGCGGCTGGTATTAAAGAAAATTTTTCCGCATCAAGATGAAGCCAAAGGGAAATTCTCTCCCAACTGGCAGGGTTCGTACATGGTTCACCGGGTTCTGACAAGAGGAGCCCTCATACTTGCCGAAATGGACAAAGAAGTTTGGCCAAAGCCGATCAATTCAGACGCAGTCAAGCGATACTATGTGTAACCTTTATGCTTTCTTTTATGATGTAATTTGAACTACGCTTGACCTGATTCCCGTTTAAGAGGGGATACATAGGCAGCCCTATGGGTTCGGTCACAATTCAATAAAATTTCCATTTTCCCCACTATTGGAAACTATGGTAGAATTTTGAGGAGGACCCTCAAAATTCTGAGGTCGATTCCAGCCATTTATCATTAACAACCGTCAGGAGCAGTAGCCCAGTAAACTAGGGCGGAATTTTGAGGACCCTCAAAATTTTGGAACAAGCGAAGTTGTAATGTCTTGAACCACGTCGCTGTCGTCGGTTCATCTAAAGAAAATTATTCTTAATTATGCACTTATGTTATGCTTTTACTAAATCATACATGTTTATTACTACAATTGTCTTGTTTAGCAATGCTACCCCAATGATACGTACAGTATCACTAGATCAAAGTCGAGCAGGTCAAGCAAAGCCAGCGGGGATACGAACTAACTTTTCCCCCTTTACAAACTCACGATTTTTCTTTGGATGCAAGCACTTGAGTTGCAAAATCATCAAATATACTATACGCTCACTCACAAAGTTTAGGAATACAACTCTCCGAACCGTTGCACTTGCTCACAACTGCTATCCGCACAACAGTGTCCCCAGCAGGCATAATATCCCCAGTAATCACGATACCGCAATCCGCTATCAGCTAAGAAAACTCTATTGCCATTTGCCATTTTTACTTCCTGCATAAGGCTACCATTTTACCTTCTGAGACTAAGCTCTGTCTCCATCTGCATTCTATGCATTGCATAAGGCTACCATTCTGCCTTCCGAGGTTAAGCTTTATCTCTATATTCATTCTCTGCATTGTATAAGGCTACCATTCTGCCTTTTGAGACTAAGCTTTATCTCTATATTCATTCTCTGCATTGTATAAGGCTACCATTCTGCCTTTTGAGACTAAGCTCTGTCTCGATCTACATTCTCTGCATTGCATAAGGCTACCATTCTGCCTTCCGAGGTTAAGCTCTACCTCCATCTGCATTCTCTGCATTGCATAAGGTTACCATTCTGCTTTCCGAGACTAAGCTCTGTATCCATCTGCATTCTCTGCATTGCATAAGGCTACCATTCTGCCTTCCAAGACTAAGCTCTGTCTCCATCTGCATTCTCTACATTGCATAAGGCTACCATTCTGCCTTCCGAGGTTAAGCTCTACCTCCATCTTGCATGGCTGAAAGATTGCCACTTTACTTACATCTTGCATGGCTGAAAGATCGCCACTTTACTTACATCTTGCATGGCTAAAAGATCGCCACTTTATTTACATTTTGCATGGCTGAAAGATGGCCACTTCATTTACATCTTGCACCTGCTGAAAGATCGCCACTTCTTTTACATGTTGCATCGGCTGAAAGATCGCCACTTTATTTACATCTTGCATTGGCTGAAAGATCACCACTTTATTTACATCTTGCATCGGCTGAAGCGCCACTACATTTATACCTTGCATCGGCCAAAGAATCGCCACCTTATTTACATTTGCATTGGTTGAAAGATCGCCACCTACTGCATCTCATGGGCTGAAAGATCGCCACCTACTGCATCTCATAGGCTGAAAGATCGCCAAATCATCCAAAGGCGTCATTGTTCGGAGGCACCATTTTTATAGCCCGAGAATGCCATGCCATGGCCTGAGGACCCCTTTTATCTTTTGCATATCATTATTCAAAGGCGTCATAATTCGAAGGCATCATTCTCATAGCCTGAGAGCACCATTTCATGGACTGCGAATCCTTATTATACACTTCATGTCCCAAGACGTTATGGTCTGAGGACGTCATCCTAACCGTCCAAAGACAACATTTCATGGTCCGACGGGAACTTGCATCATGTTTAAATTTTGGCACAACATATGTTCATTTGCAGGTAAACCGGCGAGCAATGACCGTCTCAGCAGGAGCAATCCCGCTCCAGTTCCCGTAGCCCTATTGGACTTTAACTATCCATCCTAACCCAAATATCGCATCCGTCTTGGAAAATCTCCATCGGCACATTCCGTCGACGGATCTTGGACTACATATGGCCTGATTCCTATAAGACCAGGGATAAGTAGGCATCTCAGGAGCCATAGCTCGGTCAAATTCTTCAAAGCATTCTGTTCAGTCAAAATTGGCCATCATATCTTTACCCGATAACTCTTTCATCCTTCCCGGGTAAATAGGGGCAGCTGTTGATACCCAATTTTTTTTTGTATATTTTTATATGCAAAATACTTTCAAAATAGCATGTATATGAATATATAAGTATGTCCCAAGGTTTTACTATTTTTTCTCTTAATTTTTATAGATTTTTAAATCTATTTATTGCCCTATTTTTACCGAGAAAAAACCTAATAATTATCCGAAAAATTATCATTTTGGGTGATTCACTTATTGAATTCTCATATTTATATTAAAATATAGTTGGCATAATTTTTGCATATTTTTTACAAATTTATTTAGTATTTTTAAAGCTAAATTGCGTATAATTGCGATATTAGCCTATTTTAAGATTTAATTGTTTTCATAATTATAAAATTGACTCCAGTATTTTTAATTTGATAATTACTATTATTAATCATTTTAGTATCTTTAATTTATTTCTAGAAATTATTTTACTATTTTTATAAAATAAATAAGGGAAAATGGCTATTTAAATGCTAGCCCCGTTTATTTCAATTTTAGCCTTATTTGAACCTCCAATTGAACCCAATTTTAAACCAATTAGCCTGACCCAATCCATGTTTGAACTGGCCCAATTCCTAAACTACCCACCCCTGATCCAATTAAGTTCAACCCGCTCGGCCCCCCCATTAAATCCAGGTCGTTGATCAAAATGATCAACGGCCATAATCTCTCATTTCCTTTTTTAATCCACCAACACCCCTTAACCCTAAATCATTTCACCTAACCAGCCGCCTCTGAAACCCTCCCCTCTCTCAAAACACTCTCGAACCTTCTCTAACCCTAGCCGCCTCCCATCACTTCTACCTTGAAACCCACCGGGATCCATGGTTTCTCAGGCTATGGAAGCCTTATACCCACCTCATCTTGCTCCCACGCGCCCGATACCTGAAGATTCGAGGCTTAACTATGAAGGGTTTAACATAGACCTCTGTCGATTCGAGGATCCAGGGTCATCTCCGTCCTTGCTCCGACGTACCAAGGTTATCTGACCCTGTTTCTGACCTCTCCGACTCAGATCAGTGGCCTTTCAAAGCCTTTCTCATTTCTAGGGTTCTTCTAAAGCCCTAACCCTTCGAGGTTTTTCTCTGATTTCTTTAGATCTGTTGTGTAACTATGCTCTCCTTGAGTTTTCAAACGATTTCCCTAACTTTTCTTTCGAAAATTACTTTTTAAAAAAAAATCTTTCTTTCCGATCTAGGGTTTTCTGAAAAAAAATGTTTAACTGTTTCTTTGACTTTCTTTCCCTTTCTTTTGTGTATTTGCCTCTACTGTGCCCCTATGTTTTTATCTACCACGTTCTCGTATGTTCTCCTACTGTGTTCTGTTCTTGTATGTTCTTCTATTGCGTTTTTATACTCCATTCTTGTATGTTTTTTTTACTGTGTTTTATATACTCCATGCTTGTATGTTCTTCTACCATATTTTCCGTACTGTATTCTTATATGCTTTTCTATTATGTTCTTGTATTTTTCTTCTACTATGTTCCAGCATGTTTCTCCTACTGTACTTTCCTGCTAAGTTCTTAAGCTTCCTTACTTTCCTTCTACTAAGCCCTGTTTAAGTTTCTTCTGAAAAACTTCTTAAGCATGTTCACTGTTCCTATCAGTGTTTCTCCTCTATTTTTTCTTTGAGTGCTTCTACTGTGTTCTGCCAATTACCTTGATATCATGCTTTCTCATGAGTTTTGTTGTTGATAGAAGCATGCAAGATGCTTCAGTTCTTCTCTGAAACCTCTGAGCCTGCTTCGACCACTTGTCTTCTCATCTTTGTACTTGATTCAAGGCAGAAACCCTAAAATTTGGGGGTTCTTCCAGGTTTGATCATATATTTGATTGAACTAGGGTTTTATTTTAGAACCCCTAACTCTTCGAGTCCTTGAATTGAGTTTGGACTTCTTTGTTTTCATATGATTCTGACCTTTTACTAAAACTCTTCTACACTGGTTTTTCCTATTGATTTTACAGTGACGTGAAAGTTTTCTTTCATACTTAACATGCTCACATGTTCTTTATATATGATGAATTTCCTTCTAAATGGTTTTCAAATTTGCAATTAGTTCAAGCTTCCTTCTAAATATAGCCTGATTGATTTCTTTCCATTGTTTACCGATTTTCTCTGTGACGCAACCTAAGTGAAACCCTTCTTTATCTTTTCTAACTTGGTTCATTCATACAAAATCTCTAACCCTTTTGATTTATTGGTTGTTAACTGATCTTCTTACCTTATTTGCACAAACCGTGTATTTTAAAACCTTGTCCTTAAATAACTTTCACCCCTAATTGCCTACTCTGCACAAAGTGTTTGATTAATTTCTTTCCTTAATTGGTTTATACCCGTTTGAATCTGAATCCCTTAATTAAGGGAAGCCTCGTGTAATTGATTGACAATCAGTTTTCAAACTATTTTCTTACCTTATTTCTGCCTGCTTTCTACACTATAAAAGGCACGACCCTTTTCACACACTTCACAATTCACAATATCTTCTGAATTCTCACTCTCACATAATATAATTCTTCCTTCTTGTCTGCATTCTGACTTTCACAAGACTACTGCTTTTCCCTGTTTGTTTCTTTGAAACTGGTATGTCCTAATTTAACTTCAGCATCACCACAATGTGTTTACTTACAGCTTTCTGCATCTATGTCTACTTTACTACTTCGGTACAGTTAAATACTTAAACTAGCATGTTGATTTCCTTTTGCTTGTTTCTGCTATGAATCCCTATTCCCTATTTCCCTTCATGTGCTTTGAGTTACAGTTTAAAACATGGCAATATGCAAGTTATTGTCTATAGTTTGAACTTGATCCCTTAGGGGATCCTAACCTCTAAACAATGTGTTCCAGTAGGCTTATGGGTGTGTCAGCATCTCCCATTGTTGGGTTATGCCCACTAACTTGCTTTTTACCTCTTGCAACTCCCCATTCCCTATATCCCCATGTGTACTGTTTCCCTTCCCCTTTCCCCCTTTCAGAATTTTGCACTTGCACTCTCTCTTAGTTCCTAAGTTCTGTCCCCCTCTTGTGAGCCTTACCTTAGGACCTTGAGTTCCCTCTGAACTTGGACACCTAAGGGCTGGCCCTTCCACACTGCACCATGGCTTAATCCGTGATACATTTAGGTGTAAGCACTGCCCGGAGTTCATATGAGACTCTTAGGGAACTCTGACACACCCTAAATAGGAGAAAGGCTATGAAATATGATCTCTTGGAGTTGATTTACTTCATACTTCAGGCAGGAAGTCTGAATCAGGCTCTCCTTGGTTGTACTTTTTAATTTCTGATGTATTTTTCATTTACTTTACTTTTTCTGGGTTGTAATAACTTTGCAATAAAACTCTCGGGGATGGCTAGTGAAAAGGGAGGGGTAACTATGTATGCAAAAGGGGTAGATAACCTGTCTATAGGAGTTTAAGAATTTCTGCATTTTCATGTATAGATACCATGTCTATAGGAATCTTGCATTTCTCATATAGGTACCATGTCTATAAGAATTTCTGCATTCTCATGCATAGATACCATGTCTATAGGAATCTTGCATTCTCATATAGGTACCATGCCTATAAGTTATTTCTGAACTTCTGCATAACATATAGATACCCTGCCTATAGGAATTTCTGCACATCATGTAGATATCCTGCCTATAGGTTCTTTTTGAATCTTGCATATGCATTCCTCATCAGGCAAACATGTTCGTAGGTCTTAAATAATCAACTGCAATTAGATATCATGTTCATAGGCTTTAAACGAAATTTAGCATCTAGATGTCATGTCTATAGGATTTCTGCATTTTTTACTACGTTTATAAAAGTGTCCGAAATCGACAACATATAGAAAGCATGCCTAAAGGAGCTTTAATCGAATCTGAATCGTTTCACTCGCTTATGGGTCTAAAACCAGTAACAATGACGCATGCTCTTTTTCTAAAACTCGCATTTCTTTAATAACAGACGATTTTCTTAAATCAGTATGTATTCATGTTTGTTTCACTGTTTCTGGAATCAATAGATATCATGCCTATAGGGGTCTTCGTCTAACACTTAAGCAAGTCATAGGGTGAAAGTTTATAAACTGAATTAGATTTTATATGCTACAACTAGTAGGCAGGCCTGACTCGGGCTTCTTATCTGAACTATGTAATAAATCAGTCTGCCTCGACCCTTTAAGTTTAATCAGACCCTAAACAGTATGTGTAAGTCATGCTAACTACTTGCTTTTCTCTGCTTAAAGGAGGTATTTTTGAGCCTTTTCATTTGTTTATATGCTTCTCCATACTTGTCATACGTGTTTTGATTGTCGCCTTAGTATTTTACCTTTTGAAATCACAAATAAGCCTAATACCTCCTCCTTTTAGGATTAGTAGTCCCAAGTGCCTCCGGGGCTGATAAGATGGGGACGGGTAATAGCATGCAATAAGTAAACGAGACAATTCTGTGCTTTAATACCTCAACGGAGTGGGAAAGGGTTGATATAGATATGATGACCACGCAATAATATTCTCGTGTAGCCCCTCATTGAGGAGTGATTACCGGATGTTGTGTGGAGTGATCCATATTATTAATAAACCTAGGACCCCCCTCCCTTTGTTTTCTTTGTTTCTTTTAAATCTTTTTTAAACCATTTCTTTTAAGAAAATCAATTACTTTTAGTTCTTTTTTCTTACTTTTGTTTATTTGTAACCATTACGTGAAAATCCCCTCTTATTTGAAGTCTTTATTTGTCTATGTGTTATTTGCACTTAAGTCACAACAATAGCTTGGCCGGGAATCACACTAGTGGATCCTGAGGAGTGACTAACACCTTCCCCTTGGGATAATTTCAAGCCCTTACCCAATCTCTAGTTGTTCAAATCAAACCTTTCTTAGTGTCCTAATGCACTTAAATCATTAGGTGGCGACTCTTCAATTCAAACCCAATTCCCGAAAGGGAACGAGTTGCCTCCCAAATGTCACAAACCCGATTTTCGCGAGAAAAAAGGGGGGCGCGACAACAAGGCTCCGGCTATACCTTAAAACAGGATAATATATACGAAACATAAGATGCACAACCCAGGAATAAGATGGGGCTCACCAAATCAGCTGGGAAGCATGATCACCGCTATAATTAGTCAATATCCTCCGATGTGGAACCACCTGCATGCATAAAAGATGCAGCGCCCCCAAAAAAAGGGACGTTAGTACATATCGAATAGTACTAGTATGAAAGCCAAACACCTAATAAACAACTTGAAAATACAATATGATGAATCAAGTTGACAATAGAATAGCATAGATTGCCATTGAAGCCAAAGCAAGTTTATCAAGAGCTGTCAATAACATTTATAAATTTTAAGACGAGATCCTTTGTAATCATCTTGAGACAAAGCGGCCCCGCCGCCTCACCCCAATGTATGCGGGTGGAGGTGCAAGCACAATACCACAACTTTACTCAAGCGGCCCTCGCGCATCACCCCAATATATGCAAGTGGAGGTGTAACCACAGTACAAAAACCTATACAAAGTGGCCCTGACGCCTCACCCCAATATGTATGCGGGTGGTGGTGTAACAACAATACCCAAAATTCCACACAAAGCGGTCATGTCGCCTCATCCCAATGTGTATGTGGGTAGAGGTGTAATCCCAATCACAATCTCTACACAATTTGGCATATTAATTTTCATATGAAAAACAACGTGGAGTTACAACATGTAGATACACAATCCATAATTTCGAACACATCCTCAATTAATATACAACATAATAAGAGCATTTGAAACACGAATTGAAAATACATATTTATCACTAGGCTTATTCGGAGTAATCGGTTCATAGTGAACATCTTGGAACTTACAAAGGTAATGTGGGGTTCATTTTTAAAGAAGAGTTTAGCTAGCATACCTGAAATTTGTCCCTTAATGATACTACAATGATCTACTACACTAAGCAAATTCAATCTAGAATATCAACATTCAATGGAACCATCATTAGTAACAAATTATATAGTTTAGGCCATTTAGGCACTTTATCAAACACATAGTAGGCATAAATATCTATATCTCATAGCCATAGAATTAGTTCATCCAACTACCATCATTTACCAACAATTTATCCCCCCATCATTCTTAAATATTTTATAACTTCTAACATCACATGCATGACCATCCATCCACACCCAACCAACAAAATTTCATCAAATAATTACATTTCAATCTCTACAATTGTTATGTATTTAAATTGAGAAATTATGGCTTCCAATCATCATCACACAAGTCCCAATACTTAATTCATACTCATATTCCCATAATAAATCCATGCATGTAAGCCTAAGGGTGTAAGATTACCTTTTGGAAGATATCTTGCAAAACCCTCCTTTGAGTTCTTGAAAGAATTTCTTGAAGATCTATGTATTTTATGAGTCGATTGCATCAATACTAGTGTAGAAATGATGGAATTTCACACCAAGATAATGGGGATTGCTTGCCTTGAAGAAGGTAGGAGTTGGTGGTCTTGAGCGAGTGAAGAAGAACTCCAAGATTCGTCCAAATGAAGTGGAGAAAATGAACCCCGTATATAACTTAATATTGTAGAGCCACAGGTGGCATGTGGCGCTGGTTCCAGAATCTAAAAAATTCCCAGCGCCCCACGCTACCCTCGACGCGATGGGAAAGATACGGAAATGGGCATAACTCTCTCATAAGATATCCGAATACAATGAATCTTTTTGATATGGGTCCGAAATTTCAATACGAATCTAATGCTTCAATCAAAACTGAATTTTTAGATCATTTTATTAATGTGATACCACTTATGCTTGAAGAAATGATGTGTTAACCCCGGATACTACTGTCGTACTTTAAAATCTTAAATCATTAGGAAATTTTTTTTACGGGTCCTTACATTCTCACCCGCTTAGGATCATTCATCCTCGAATGAGGGTCAAGATCCACCATTCGAATTCTCTGTGTCCCAACTATTACCTCACACACCAGTCGTACCAAAATTTGCAAGAATTTCGCCAGAGTTTCCTTTGTAACTAGGCCTATCCACCTGTCAGAGAATCCCAGAAACCAATCTTAACAACATATACATAATCCAAAGATGCAACATAATATGAAACAATACCAACCATGGCCTCGTAAGCAATACATTTAGAAAAGGAACACTATTAACATCAACTATCCAGGTGACACAAAATTCATAGAAGGTAATGTTACACCCCGTAAGTTTAACAACCTTGATACCGTTATATATATATTTGATATAGTATTTTGAGTGGAACATTTTTGTAAAGAAAAAAAAATGATTTAAAAAATATTAATTTATACAGATATTAATATTATTACTTTCGAATATGTTTTAAATTATACATATAAAATAAGAAAGTTTATGGGATTTTCTTTATTGTAAAGATAGAAATTATTTTCTCACATGAAAAGAAGGTTACCTTTTTACCATTTTAAGAATTAAGCGTACGAAAATTTGTATTTTTTTTTGTGAAATTAGGAAAATTATTAGTTATGTGCATTATTTTTTACATGAATATTTTAAGAAAGTAATAATGTATGAATTAATGTTATATGGTACCACATGACCATGATAGTAAAGTATATTATAGTAAGGTGTATAAAGTATATTAAAAGTGAATAGTATTTTAAGTAAATTGAGATAATTCTTAAATTTTACGGGTAATTGATTAATTACCAGGTAACGGGACATTACCTACTTAACTAATAAATTATCAAATAAGACTAAAAATTCTCCCTCCCAAAACGTGGCAGCCCTCCTTATAACCTAAGATGACTCTTTAAGTCATTAAATAGATGGCAAGCTTTAAGAAATGCGGGTCATGCTTCTTGTCCTAGGTCAGTGTATTCTGAAATACTTGCAAACTCTCATCTCATGGAAAAACTTTGGCATCCTTGTCCCCGTTTATATTCATGGGCTTATTCTGATTCCACTAGCTTATGAACCAATCAACCACATAGATCAGTTATTCAAAACAGAAGTGTTGGTCGTATTAAATTTAACCAAGTTATTTAGCTAGATGAGAGTCTTTTGTTTTGCTGCTTTTGGGTTGAGACTTCATAGAAATTTAGGATCTATCTTTCACATTCAAGAATATGCCGGATTGATTTCTGACCTGTATCCAAGTATAGATAGTTGATGAATCATTTTACCTACTAATTCGAGGCATGGTCTAACCACATACTAAAGCTCAATAAATATCTTTTGTACACTGCAATCTTTCTCAAGAATAGCATACAGATTTTTCCTACTCCGACCTTGCCGTCACATATTTTGTCACAATTAACGTGTGTTAGAGGGATTGTCAAGGGAATCGACTCAGGTATGTTAAGGTTATCCCTTCTTTCTTTTTGGCATGATCTATACGACACTAACAAAATGAGCAAATGAACAACTTCCATAAATTATTTTATTCGTAGAAATGCTAGAGATGCGTATATTCTTGTTTTTCCATTCAAGTTGAAGTTGAGCTGCCACTTTGCCAATGCATAATACTCAAAAATAAAATTTTATAATAGAAAACCTACTGAAAATCTAATTACTACTTTATCAATCCTTTAAAAAAAATTAGTAAACCTACTTGAAGTCCATTTTAGAACTTTACCAATCCTTAAAAGTTATGCTGGTTGGGTTCGGTAATCCCATATATCAGCACCAGTATACATGTTGCGCCTTACTAGCAGGATATTCAATTTAAATTGGCAATTGATGTTATGGGAATGAAAGCGGCAAGTTGTCCGGGCATGTTCAATATCTGAAAATTTATGACTTTATACTTTTAACAAAGCAATTCTGAAAGACTGAGGAAAAAGTATTTAATATATAGTGATAAGTCCTTTATTAAATCTAAGGAGGGCAAAGAAGGAAATAGATTTAGCTACATTGAGCACTTCAATTTTAATAGCTTATATATATTTTTCTTCCACAAAGGTAGTAAATCAGAACTTTCTTAAACACTTTGAAAGATGGATCTTTTTTGGATCATGAATGTCTGTGAGGATTGCCAAAGTGAATAATTATTTATGTTTATTATTCTATCATCTGTTCATGGGTCTCAAAAATACGTAAGTTGGTAAAATTTATTTCATGATATTAATCAGAGACATAATAGTTTTATGACGTACCGGGAGATTTTATTAACGCATTTCATATGCATTCCATGCATTTATAGATGCACGTTGACCCATAACTAGATGGCGTTATATACGCGCTAGATGGCGTTATATACGCGTATATATGTGTACATACATACATATATATATATATATATATATATATATATATATATATATATATATGGGATATGTAAAGGTTGTGGCGTTATATACGCATCACTACCTGATCAGCTGGTATACGATGATGATGTTGCCCACAATGGCTGAAATATGACTCATACGGCGTTATATATGTGTATATATGTATATTTATGTATATGGGATATGGGAAAAGGTTACGGCGTTATATACGTACCACCACCTGATCAGCTGGTAGACATTGATGATTCTGCCCTCAGTGACTGAGATAATATAATGGGATGCCCTCAGAGGCTTGATGATATTATGTACGTACAGACCTATGCATTACATGACATTTACACGCATATGCATAACATTATAAATATTTCACGATTTACAAAGCTATCCAGACTTACAGATTGAGTCATTTATCCCATGTTTCTTCTTTGTCTTATATTAATTCATATTCTCTATTGGTCTGAGTGGATTCTTTGTGTGATACGTACGTTAAGACTTTGGATCACTTCTAAAGATTCATACACGAAGCCCAAACATGCTTGTGGTATGTAGAAGCAGTATATCCTACAAGTGTTTTTTAAAATTAAGCATATGTTCCTTCTCTTCTACAAGTGTCTTCTTTTTGGGACTTGATTAGGTGTTAACTAACTTAAGTGGTCTACTTTCTGTATGCTTTTACCTCCTTTAAGCGAGTAGTTATGTGCAATCACATTTTTTTATCAAATTAAAATGCAAAAATCAGTAAAATAAATGGTACAAGACGGAGAGAAAAGAATTTTTTTAACTAACTGTGAAGAAAACCATACCTTTTTGTAGGTCTTCTACATTATGGTATACTTTTTGTACACTACAAGCTATGTTGCCCAAACATTTATTATTACTTTGTCAAAAAGATATATTAAATTGGAGGAAAAGTAAGTGGACATCCTAGTAATTTCTGCTTTCAGTTCCGCCTTACATACTCGGTACATTATTCGTACTGACGTCCTTTTGTTGGGGACGCTACATTCATGCCTGCAGATATAGACAATCAGTTTGACGAATCCTTATAGTGGACGATATTGGTATTCAGCGAAGGATCGGTAAGACTCCACCTCATTTGGAGTGCATCCGAGTCTACGAGTGATCATGTTGAAGTTTTATTACATACTTATGGGTAGGCCGGTACTCTGCCCAATTTGATGTCAAATAATCTTAGAGGCTTTGTAGACAGAGGTTTATTTTGTACAGTATGTCAAAGGCCTTGACGGACCATATGTATCCATGTTTTATGATTGATGGTTCATTAATATAACAATTTTCCACTTAAAATTGTACATTACGATATGGCCATGTTGGCCCATGATAGTTGCAAAAGGAACGAATGAGTTACAGAGTAGTTCGCTCAGGCCACTACGGCACCGGGTGTCAGCCACGCCTCCCCAGGTTTGGGGCGTGACAAAGTGGTATCAGAGCGGGTCGTATCCTAGGGAGTCTACAAAGACATGCCCAGTAGAGTCTCACTTATGGGTGTGTTGTGCGCCACCTTTATAACTGAGAGGCTATAGGGCATTTAGGAAATGTTACCTTTCTTTTATTTCCAAATCGTGCCATAGAGCTGAGTCGTAAAAAGTCAGTATGAAGATTTCACCAGATTTTGTATGCACCAGAGGTGCAGGTATCACAGTAGAGCTTTAAGGCGTAATATGAAAGGGAGGTTATGAAAGAAAGAGAGATACGATGCGAGATTGAAAAGTAAGTTAATAGTGAATAAAATATGAGATACTCAAGTACGAAATGTTGTGAATAGTCGAGACTTCAAATAAAGTTTGGGTCTTAAATTAGTTACAGATTTGAAAATTTCTAAGAGTTAACATTCGAGGACGAATGTTCTAAAGGGGGGAAGGATGTTACACCCCGTAAGTTTAACAACATTGATACTGTTATGTATATATTTGATATGGTATTTTGAGTGGAATATTTTTATAAAGAAAAAAAATGATTTGAAAAATATGATTTTATATAGATATTAATATTACTACTTTCGAATATGTTTTAAATTATACATATAAAATAAGAAAGTTTATGAGATTTTCTTTATTGTAAAGATAGAAATTATTTTCTCACATGAAAAGAAGGTTACCTTTTTACCATTTTTAAGAATTAAGCGTACGAAAATTTGTATTTTTTTTATGAGATTAGGAAAATTATAAGTTATGTGCATTATTTTTTACATGGATATTTTAAGAAAGTAATAATGTATGTATTAATTTTATATGGTACCACATGACCACGATAGTAAAGTATATTATAGTAAGATGTATAAAGTATATTAAAAGTGAATAGTATTTTAAGTAAATTGAGATAATTCTTAAATTTTACGGGTAATTGATTAATTACCAGGTAACGGGACATTACCTACTTAACTAATAAATTATCAAATAAGACTAAAAATTCCCCCTCCCAAAACGTGGCAGCCCCCCTTATAACCTAAGATGACTCTTTAAGTCATTAAATAGATGGCAAGCTTTAAGAAATGTGGGCCATGCTTCTTGTCCTAGGTCAGTGTATTCTGAAATATTTGCAAACTCTCATCTCATGGAAAAACTTTGGCACCCTTGTTCCTGTTTATATTCAGGGGCTTATTCTGATTCACTAGCTTATGAACCAATCAACTACATAGATCAGTTATTCTAAACAGAAGTGTTGGTCGTATTAAATTTAACCAAGTTATTTAGCTAGATGAGAGTCTTTTGTTTGCTGCTTTTGGGTTGAGACTTCGTAGAACTTTAGGATCTATCTTTCACATTCAAGAATATGCCGGATTGATTTCTGACCTCTATCCAAGTATAGATTGTTGATGAATCATTTTACCTACTAATTCGAGGCATGGTCTAACGACATATTAAAGGTCAATAAATATCTTTTGTATACGGTCCAATCTTTCTCAAGAATAACATACAGATTTTTCCCTATTCCGACCTTGACGTCTCGGATTTTGTCACAATTAACGTGTGTTAGAGGGATTGTCAAGGAAATCGACTCAGGTATGTTAAGGTTATCCCTTCTTTCTTTTTGGCATGATCTATACGACACTAACAAAACGAGCAAATGAACAACTTCCATAAATTATTCTATTCGTACAAATGCTAGAGATGCGTATATTCTTGTTTTCCATTCAAAAGTTGAAGTTGAGCTTCTACTTGGCCAATGCATAATACTCAAAAATAAAATTTTATAATAGAAAACCTATTGAAAATCTAATTACTACTTTATCAATCCTTTAAAAAAAATTAGTAAACCTACTTGAAGTCCATTTTAGAACTTTACCAATCCTTGAAAGTTATGCTGGTTGGATTCGGTAATCCCATATATCAGCACCAGTATACATGTTGCGCCTTACTAGCAGGATATTCAATTTAAATTGGCAATTGATGTTATGGGAATGGAAGCGGCAAGTTGTCCGAGTATGTTCAATATCTGAAAATTTATGACTTTATACTTTTAACAAAGCAATTCTGAAAGACTGAGGAAAAAGTATTTAATATATAGTGATAAGTCCTTTATTAAATCTAAGGAGGACAAAGAAGGAAATAGATTTAGCTGCATTGAGCACTGCAATTTTTATAGCTTATATAATATTTTTCTTCCATAAAGGTAGTAAATTAGAACATTCTTAAACACTTTGAAAGATGGATCTTTTTTGGAAAGATCATGAATGTCCGGGAGGATTGCCAAAGTGAAAAATTATTTATGTTTATTATTCTATCATATATTCATGGGTTTCAAAAATACGTAAGTTGGTAAAATTTATTTCATGATATTAATCAGAGACATAATAGTTTTATGACGTACCGAGAGATTTTATTAACGCATTCCATGCATTTATACATGCAGGTTGACCCATGACTAGATGGCGTTATATATGCGTATATATGTGTATATGTGATATGGGAAAGATTATGGTGTTATATACGCACCACCACCTGATCAGCTGGTATACAATGATGATGTTGCCTACAGTGGCTGAAATATGACTCAGACGACGTTATATACGCGTATATATATATATATATATATGTGTGTGTGTGTGTGTGTGTGTGTCACACCTTTTTTTTCCTATACCCGTAAGGGGTATAAGGGAGTTTTTTCCAATTTAAGTGATAATCGAAACGGAATTATTAATATTTAAATCAGAGTCGCCACTTGGAATAAGTATTGGTATCCCAAGTCACTGGTTTAAAATCCCGAATCGAGGAAGTTGACTCTATTTACAGTCCGCGAACACAGAAATCCGAGTAAGGAATTCTATTAATCCGGGAGAAGGTGTTAGACATTTTTGGGTTCCGTGGTTTTAGCACGGTCGCTTTGATTATACTTGGCTTAATCAAATTATTTAATTACTTATTTTAGAACCTATGTGCATTTACCTCTTTTAGTTAAGAAATTATCTTGAAACAGGTCACGCGTACGTGTACCCATTTGTTTGGCGCGTCAAATCATGTCACGCGAACGTGTCCACAATTAATAACGTTTTATTATTATTAAGAATGTTTAGTCAAAGTTGCATGAACGCATATCCCGATTTTGTTTTTAAGACCGTAATTATGTCACGCGAACGTGTACACAACCACGATGGTATATTGAACGCGCCTAAAGCAAGCTATGAGTATCATTATTTTATTCCTTAATACTGGTATAAGGTCTCTGTCTGAAATCAAGGACCAAACTTAAGGCTCGTTGGGTTTGCTTAATTATGATGGAAAGACAAATTGTTATCGCTAAGCATTCTTGGACCTAACGCTATATGTTCGAGTTTGGTTTTACTACTGATTACAACAAGAAGCCTGGAAATGTCGTTGGTCCTTTTAACCAACTTGTTGAACAATTGGGACACAAAAACTAGCCACCTTAAGTCCATATGAATTATTTTGGGTCAAATTCTAGGGCCCAAATCTTGAAAGTATCCAGACTTATATGCACAACCCTATTTGGGCCATTTATGAAGCCTGGCTCAATTCGCTCTTTATGCACAAATTAACATCAATTCCGAAAATATAACATTGAGCATGGAATCAAATTAACAAATTTATCACATGGTGACATAAGGAAATCCAAATCCCCAAATCATGATCCTAGTCTATAAAAATCTGAGGAATAACTGATTAACATCGCATGTTTTTTGCAGATAGGGGTTAGGCGACAAATCTGGACTCTAATCCAAACATGTGAGGGGTCCTTGGGCCTAAGTTGAGACCCATAACATTTGATCCAGTTCCGATCTTTAAGGATTTAAACTTAACTTTTGTTAAACCAACTCAAAAACACTTAATTGAATATCATATGCTAGCTGAACATAAATGCAATGGGCTAAAACAGGTCTTCAAAAGAAAAGCTAAACTCCATTTAGCAAAGTGATTTAATGCTCTCATGACTTCAAATATTAAACAGAGACAGAATTTTCGGGCAGATTTAAACTTATCTAAGTTGGATTTGAATCCAAAATAACAATTCCAAAATTTTAACAGAACAAGGGAACCTAAGTCAACAACAAACTTTCACTTAAAATTTAACAAAACCAAAAATAAAATTAAAGAAATGTTACAGGTACACACTCAATAATTTCATTTCATATTGCAATTCAAACAAGGCTGAATGAAATGGTTGTACACGCCTCAAACATTAAACAAGATTGCAGAGAAGATGAAGAGGAAGAAAGAGGCCATAATTACATGAATCTTATGTCCCAAACACAAATCTTCATCTACTAGTAAAAGACAACACATGATATTAGCTAACCAAGGAAAAAATTACATGAGTTAATAAAACATAAGAGTTATTTACTAAAAATGACATGGTTGTATTAATCCCAAAAATATTCATATCTTCACATTTAACTTGCAGCTCAAGGTTTCAAGGTAGTACCTGATACAGCAAGCAACAAAAAAAATGTGTTTAGAAATCAGCAAAGAGTGATGGACTCAGCAGCAGGGAGCAGCAGTAATCATCAATACAGCTTCATTATCAAACCATGACTCAAAGAGAGAAATCAGAAAATCGAAAAGAAGAAAAATGTTTTCCCAGAAAGAGTCAGTCGAGAATTCAGCTGGATTTTATTTTTTGAGAGTTTTTTAGAGTCTATTTCCCGTGCTCCAAAAATGAAGAGGAAGTTCTTCCTAAATAAGAGATGAGAAGAACGCATGTGCTCCTCCAAAATTTCAAGGAAAAAGAATCCTTTCTAACAGAAATGGACAACTGTTAGGACAGTTGTCTTATCCAGATATTTCCTATATATTATTTAACCCTTTTTACCTTTCATATTGGCCTATTTTACCCAAAATCTGACCTAAATTCTAATTTCATTGTATCTTGATCCCTTATCCTATTTCTAGAATGTTCTCAATCGGTTATAGATAATATTCCCTCAATTTTTATTCCTGTATCGCCCTTCCAGACCCCCATATTACAAAAACCATTAGCTAATGTTAGTTTTAACTCAAAACATGCTAAAATCAACGGAAAATTTGAAGAAAAAGAAGCTTGACATTTCTGGACATTATAGATCTAAAACTTAGGGAGTTCTAGGATGTTTTAAAAGATACTAAAATGAGATATGAGATGAGGGGGAGGAGGGGATTACGGGGTGTGAATTTGGGTAGATTTGGAGGAGTTATGGTGGTGGCCGCTGGTCAGGGAGTTGGGGTGGTTTAGGGGCAACTGGTTAAAGTTTGAGAGAGATGAGAGAATGGGGAGGGGTCTTCACGGTTTGGGGGGGGGGTCGATTGGGATAGTTTTAAGGGGGTGAGGGGGTTAGTTCCGGACCGTTAGATCACATAGGATCAACGGCCAAGATGGAGAGCAATTAAACGACGTTGTTTGGGCATGGCAGGGGAACTGGGCTGGGGAAAAGGATTGGGCTGGGGCGACTTTTTGGTCTAAAGGAGTTTTGTGCCACCAGTTGGGTCTCTTGGGTGGCCCAAATCGAGAAAACCCCTTTTGTTTTGTTTTTTCTTTGTTTTCTTTTTCTCTTTTCTTCTCGTTTTTTTCTAATTAATTAAAAACTAAATTAAATTCCTAAATTAATTTAAATTAAGCTATTTATAAAAATTAGTTGCTCCTAGATTAAAAGGTTAGACTACTAATCTAAAATTAAAAGCAAAAAATATAAAAAGTGAACCATTTTTTGTGATTTTTATTTTTTAATAAAACGACTAATTTACTAATTAATCCTAAAAATATGAAAACAAAATCTCATTGAAATGCAAGGTATTTTTGGTATTTTGTTTATTTAAATAAAGGTAAAACATGCACAGAAATGCAAACAATTGACACAAATTCCTACAAAAATCCTATAAAATTGAAAATAGTTGGGAAAAATTTATTTCCTTAATTTGTAGGAGTATTTCACATAGGGCAAAAATCACGTGCTCACAGTATGTATGTAGGATATGTGAAAAGGTTACGGCATTATATACGCACCACCACCTGATCAGCTGGTATACGTTGATGATTCTGCCCACAGTGGCTGAGATAATATGATGGGATGCCCTCAGAGGCTTGATGATATTTTGTACATACATACCTATGCATTACATGACATTTATACGCATATGCATAATATTATAAATATTTCACGATTTACAGAGCTATCCAGACTTACAGGTTGAGTCATTTATCCCATGTTTCTTCTCTGTCTTATATTAATTCATATTCTCTATTGGTCTGAGTGGATTCTTTGTGTGATACGTACGTTAAAACTTTGGATCACTTCTGAAGATTCATACACCAAGCCCAAACATGCATACACCAAGCCCAAACATGCATGTGGTATGTAGAAACAGTATATCCTACAAGTGTTTTCTAAAATTAAGCATATGTTTCTTCTCTTCTACAAGTGTCTTCTTTTCTGGGACTTGATCAGGTGTTAACTAACTTAAGTGGTCTATTTTCTGAATGCTTTTACCCCTTAAGCGAGTAGTTCTGTGCAATCAAAATTTTTTATCAAATTAAAATGCAAAAATCAGTAAAATAAATGGTACAAGACGGAGAGAAAAGAATTTTTTTAACTAACTGTGAAGAAAACCATACCTTTTTGTAGGCCTTCTACTTTATGGCATACTTTTTGTACACTACATGCTATGTTGCCCAAACATTTATAAAAATTATTAATTTGTCAAAAAGATATATTAAATTAGAGGAAAAGTAAGTGGACATCCTAGTAATTTCTGCTTTCAGTTCTGCCTTACATACTCGGTAATTATTTCTACTGACATTCTTTTGTTGGGGACGCTGAATTCATGCCTGCAGGTATAGATAATCAGTTTGACGAACCCTCATAGTGGACGATCTTGGCATTCAGCGAAGTATCGGTAAGGCTCTACCTCATTCGGAGTGCATCAGAGTCTACGAGTCATCACGTTGAAGTTTTATTACATACTTATGGGTAGGCCGCTACCCTTCCCAATTTGATGTCAAATAATCTTAGAGGCTTTGTAGACAGAGGTTTATTTTGTACAGCATATCAGAGGCCTTGACGACTCATATGTATCCTTCTTTTATGATTAATGGTTCATTAATATAACAATTGCCCACTTAAAATTGTACATTATAAGTTGTGGCCATGTTGGCCCATGATAGTTACAAAAGGAACGAATGAGTTACAAAGTGGTTCGCTCGGTCCACTACGGTACCGGGTGCTAGCCATACCTCCCCAGGTTTGGGGCGTGACAGGTAAGCTCTCAACATCTTCATAGAACACAAATACTTAATTACATAGCTATTCAAACAAATGAGGAAACTTCTTCTTCATCTCCTTCTCAGCTTCCCATGTGGCCTCTTCGACCAATTGGTTTTGTCGTAACACTTTCACGGAGGCAATCTCTTTATTTCTTAGCTTTCGGACTTGCTTATCAAGAATGGCAACTGGAGTTTCTTCATAATTCAGTTCTTGATTAACCTCAACGGTCTTTAATGGCACAATAAGCAACAGATCTCCAACTGCCTTCTTCAACATAGACACATGGAATACCAGGTGCACTAATGACATCTTAGGTGGAAGCTTGTACGCCACCTGGCCAATCCTCTGAATGATTCTGTATGGTACGACATACCTCGGGCTCAATTTCCCGTTCTTTCCAAACCACATTATACCCTTCATGGGGTAAACCTTCAAGAATACTCACTCATCTTCTTTGAACTCCAAATCTCTGCGACGAACATCCGAATAGGACTTTTGACGACTCTGAGTAGTTTTTAATCGCTACTTAATGACCTTTACCTTCTCCATTGCTTGATGCACGAGGTCTGGTCCTATCAATTCAACTTCCCTAGTCTCGAACCACCCAATAGGAGATCTACATCTCCTACCATATAACGCCTCGAATTGAGCCATCTGAATACTAGCATGATAACTGTTGTTGTAGGCAAATTTTATGAGTGGCAAATGGTCATCCTAGCTATCCTTAAAATCAAGAACACACGCGCACAACATATCCTCAAACGTCTGAATAGTCCGCTCTGCCTGCCCACAGTTTGTGGGTAGAAGGTTGTACTAAGATTCACCTGAGTACCCAAAACTTGCTGAAATTTCTTCCAAAAATTAGTCGTGAACTATGTCCCTCGATCAGAAATGATAGAAACTAGAGTGTTGTTGGCCCAAGTAAAGGTTAAGTTTTGAAGATTGACAAAGGAACTCAGACATGAACCAGGTCCATCCCAGTGGTCCATCCCTCAAGTTCATAAAAACGGGCAGATTCGAGCATGTGGGATGCACGTGAAGGAGATAAGCTTAACTTGGTATATTTAATATCTCCTGATCGAAAAGGTTGCATAATTGATAAGGAGAAGGACTCCTTAATCAAAGAGAACACTATCCAAGATAGGGAAGGAATTAGAAGTTGAAATCAACTAGAACTCTTCCACCAAGGAAGAGTTGCATCAGAACTCTAGTTATTTCTCAATCTACTAACTCTATAAATTGCAGGATGTTCTCACATTACAAGTGTTGCACAAAAACGCAGAAGTTAAACGTGAATTGAGAGCAAAATATCAAGGCTTTTTGCAAGCAGTTCGTGTGTGATTCAAGTGTGCAAACCTGAAGCTACATGAACCAGATTGAAGAACCAACTCCATAAAAAGTTTTATCTGTCTTTCTTTATTTCTAGTTCAATTGTAGTAGATGATTTTACATTGTACCTTTCAACTTATTTAGAATCAATTGTAATAGGTATTTTGAGTATTCAAGATAGAGTTAACTTGAAGTTGTCGCAACAATTGAGGTTGTGTGCCACAACGAGATTAGAGTTAATCCTTAGGTTTACAAAGAGTTTGGTAAATTCTATTTTGGCTCAGTGATTTAGTGAAGTGTTGGAAAAATCCTACTGAGTAGTAGGTCATGGGTTTTTCACCTTTTGAGCCGGGTACTTTCCACGTAAAAATACTTGTGTTCTTTACTTTCTACATTTATTATTCCGCAACAGTAGTAGTAAGAACACATAGAAGAACTATCTTCCATAATCAGTTTAAGCGAAAAATTAGTCACCACACAAATCACCTCCCCCCCTCTTATGTGGTATTGAAGTATAAAACATCAATTGGTATCAGAGCATGTTATCCTTGAAGAGGCTAACACCTTAGGAAAAGATCAAGATGAGTGCACCACCTGGAAATTGAGAAGGGCAATCCACCGCTAGGCCTCCACTATTTAATGGCCAGTACTACTCTTGGTGGAAAAACAGAATAAAAGATCACATTATCGGAGAAGACTATGAACTATGGGACATTGTTACTGATGGTCCCCTGGCAACCATAAAGAATACTGCTGAAGGAGTAAAAGTGCCAAAAATAAGAGTTGTCTGCAATGTTGAGGATTTGAGAAAATGAGAAAAGAATGCTAAAGCCAAGAAATGGCTTGTGCGTGGACTTGGTCCAGATGAGTACAGTAGAATTCAAAGTTGTACCACTGCTAAAAAAATCTGGGACACTTTGCAAGTGGCTCATGAAGGAACACCTCAAATGAAGAGGTCCAGAGGAACACTGCTGTATTCTCAATATGAGAATTTCACCATGAAGGAAGGGAAAACACTCCAGGAAATGTATATAAGGTTCACCATACTGACAAATGAACTTAAGTCTCTTGGAAGGGTTATTCTTGAAGAAGACAAGGTTGAGAAAATTCTGACAAGGGTTTTGCTTGTTATTTGGGAAAGCAAAATCACTGCTATTCAGGAATCAAAGAACATTTCCACTCTTAAGTTGGATGAGCTAATTGGAAATCTCACTGCCTATGAACTTAGAAGGCAAACCATGAAGATGGATGCACCCAAGAAGGAAAGGAGCCTAGCATTCAGAATCACTGAAGGTGTTGATCTAGAGGAGGATGAAATAACCATGATCACAAAGGACTTCAAGAAGTACCTAATGACAGGAAAATGGTCTTTCAAGAAGTGGAAGCTACAGCAAACCAAGGGTTCTTGAAAAACAAACTAGTGAGGGGTGTTACAAGTGTGGGAAGATTGATCACCACATCAAAAACTGCCCTCAATGGGAAATTGAATGGAAGAAGGAAAGAGCTTAACGAAGGAACAAGTTCAACCCAAGAAGAACAAAGTATCAACAAAGGCTATGGTTGCTTCCTAGGGAGAAAGCTCAGATGAGGACAAAGAGGATGAAGATGGAGATGAACAAGCACTTATGGCAATTAGAGAATCCGATGAGAAATCTTAGGTAAGTATAAATCATCTCAAAGACAAGATTAAATTTTTGTCTAAAGAAAGGCTATCTGAGTTACTCCTGGATTTCATTGATGAATCTGAGGATCTAAACAATGAAAAAGAATAGCTGTCTAAGGAGTGTGTGATTTTGAAAGTTAAGTGCAAAAATCTGAAACTTAGGGCTAGTGAAAGTGAAAGTAAAAATGCTAAGTTAAAGAACTAGGTTCATGAACTTGACACCACTATCCTAGAGCTTAGATCTGAAAATCTAAAATTGAAATTAGGAATTGGTAAAAAGAAAGCTAATCACACACAACTAACTTTAGAAGAAAATGTAGGAAAAATGAAAGATGAGTTGTACAAAAGAGATGAGCAGATACGAGACCTTAAGGAGGATCTAAACAAGGTTAAGCACGAGCGTTCATAATAGTCACCATGTCCAAATCATGAATTGGGTAAATCTTGTGCGCGTTCATAATAGTCACCATTGCATCAACACACACCTAAGGCCAACACGCAAAGCATCACAATAGACATTATACATCCCTGATCCTGAGGACAATACCAAAACTAGAGTTGTAGTCAAAGTAGTCTTGAGCTTCTAAAAGCTCTCCTCGCAATTGTCAGACCATATGAATGGAGGCCTTTCTGGGTCAACTTGGTTAATAGAGCTGCAATAGATGAAAATCCTTCCACAAAGCGATGATAGTAGCCAGCCAACCCCAAGAAACTCCTGATCTCTATAGTGGTAGAAGGTTTAAGCCAACTCTAAACTGCCTAAATCTTCTTTCGATCAACCTTTATCCCATCAGTAGACACCACATGGACAAAGAATGCCATCGAGTCCAACTAAAACTCACACTAGGATAATTTAGCATACAACTTCTTCTCTCTCAGAATCTGAAGCACAATCCTCAAATGTTGCTCGGGCTTCTCAGTACTATGGGAATATACCAAGATATCATTAATGACCATAATAAAAAAGAATCCAAATATGGCTCGAACACACTGTTCTCAAATATATGAAATTTATTGGGGCATTGGTCACACCAAAGGATATCACCAAAAACTCATAATGCCCATAATGAATCCTAAAAGGCGTCTTGGGATGTTTGAAGCCCTAATCTTCAACAGGTGATAATCCGATCTCAAATTAATCTTCGAGAACACCCTGGAACCCTGAAGCTGATCAAACAAATCATCAATGCGAGGCAATGTATATTTGTTCTTGATAGTGACCTTGTTCACTTGCTTGTAAATGATGCACGTCCTCATAGAACCGTCCTTCTTCTTCATGAACAACACGGGCGCACTCCAAGGAGAAGTACTCAGCCTAACGAATCCCTTATCAAACAACTCCTACAACTGCTCCTTCAACTCTTTCAACTTATTTGGAGTTATGTGATATGGTGGAATAGATATAGGACGAGTGCCCAGCATCAAATCAATACCAAAGTCAATATCTATATCGGGTGGCATGCCCGGTAGGTTGCAATAAACACATATAGAAACTCCCTCACTACTAGGACCGAATCAATAGTAGGAGTATCAACACTAACATCTCTAGCAAATCTAGATACACCAAACACCTGTTCTCAACCATCCATTGAACCTTCAGAAATGAAATCACTCTACTAGGAGTGTGACTAAGAGAACCCCTCTATTCCGACATTGGTAACCACGGAATAGCCAACATGATAGTCTTGGCGTGACAATCAAGAATAGTATGGTACAGAGATAGCCAATCCACACCCAAAATCATATTAAAATATACTATATTAAGCAATAAAAGATAAACCCTAGTCTCATAACACCCATTAATAACTACACATGACCGATATATACGATCCACCATAATAGAATCACTAACAAGTGTAGATACATGAACATAAATATCAAGAGAATCACAAGGCATGTCTAAATAATGAGCAAAATACGATGACACATATGAATAGATAGACCTAGATTAAACGACATAGAAGCATATCTATGACAGACTGAATCCATACATGTAATCACTGTTACACCTCCTTCCCCCCCCCCCCGCGAGGGTACAAGGAGTTTTTTCCAATTAAAGGACAATCAAAATGGGATTTATTTATTTATTTCAGAGTCGCCACTTGGGAGATTTAGGGTGTCCCAAGTCACCAATTTTAATCCCGAATCGAGGAAAAAAATGACTCCATATTACAGTCTGCGTACCAGAAATCCGGATAAGGAATTCTGTTAACCCGGGAGAAGGTGTTAGGCATTCCCGAGTTCCGTGGTTCTAGCACGGTCGCTCAACTGTTATATTCGGCTTGATTATCTGATTTTATACAAATATGAACTTATGTGCAAATTTTATCTTTTTACCGCTTTCATAATTGTTATTATTATTTTTACAAGAATGTGAACATCGTTTAAAAACATGTCTTTGGATTGCGTCACATAAAATGCACCCGCGATCCGGAACGTATTTTTATTCAATGTTTTAGGATTTGGATTTGGGTCGCATAAATGCGCACCCATGTTTAAGAATGTATTATTATTAAATCGTGCCTAAAGCGATTAGCATATTATTATTTATGGGTAAGACTGTGGAATTCACTAAACAGTCCATCCCGAATTCTAAATACTCAATTAAATATTTATTGAGGGCCCCGCAATTAGTGCATTTTATTGGGCGAGGCTCATCTCATTTTATTTTTAAAAGGACAGTCCTAAAATGCCTACATTTTTTATTGAAATTTGTCTCTACAAAATAAAGGAGAAATATCTTAATTTATTTACATGTTATTACCTAGTTACATTATACTAGGCATGTTCTCAGTTTGTCAAATTAAAAAAAACATAGCAATTCTAATTTTAATCCTAGACCATTTATATGCTGAAATTAACCAATATTATTTAACTAAATAAATTTCTACCAACTTCCTACTAGATGGCCTATTCGTTTGATTTTTTATTCAACGGAATTACTACACCATTTATTTATTTTTAGGCAATAGATGTAGATAGTTCATTTGTTAAGCTATCGTCGAATGTTCCACTATATGTATTAAATATCTACATGATTCTGATTTTTTGCAAACTACATAATTTATACATACAAATAAAATTCAGAATATAATTAAATATAATTCAAAATTTCAACTCTTCATTTTTTCGTATTCATGCTTCATATTTCGGATTACAATAACCAGCGTGTCAGTTGTGTACCTGATATTGGAAGCAAAAGAAAATGAAGATGAGAATCAGCAGCAGCAGTAAAATCAGTACAACACAAGCAACAATAGCCCAACAACAGTAACAACCCAGTAACAGACCGGTGGAGTAGTAATCCAAAAAAACAAAAGCTTCAGCTTTTATGAAACAACAATCAATTCTGATTTCAAACAACAAAAGAAAGCAGAATATTTTTTTTAGTTTTTTTATTTGAAAGCTTAAATATTTTTCGGAATTTTCTATCTCTTAAATGTTCAGCCCTTTTCTCTCTTATTTTCAGATTTGTTTCTCTCTCCCGTTTTTTTTTGTCTGTCTCCCCCCCTTTGTGTTTCTGATTTCAAGACTTCTTATAACCCATCCCATAAATCTTTCCATTAATTAAAATCAACCCATTTTCTCTACCAAACCCACTCATCCCCATTACACTAAATAAATATATCAACCCCACCCCATTATATTTTGTTCCCCATGCCTAACATAAAATAATGCAAGATTCCCCCACTAAATTATGTCTTGTCCCCCCTTTATATTAAATAACCATATCACAACCCACCCCATTTCATTTTGTCCCCCATGCTTCAAATAAATAATTACAAAATGTACAATTCCTAAACTATCCCTCACGACCTTACTGAAATTACCAAACTACCCCTGAACGTACTACAAATTACCAAACTACCCATCAGCTATAACACATCATTTAATCAAACATAACCAAAATATAGACAATATGATTAATTTCTAACAATGTTCAAACAACAAATTTCATGAACATGATTTCTTCAACATTTCAACAACAAAGCACATGAACATGATTTCAACAACATTTCAACAACAAATCACATGAACACAAATTGAACAACAAAGAACAACTAAAATTTGATTGAACAATATTTTAGCAACAAACAATCCTATTTTCGGATTCAACAACAACAACAAACAAGTATATTTTGATTTCTAAATTCAATAATATTGAACTTAAAATCAACTACTCTAACAACATTACAACAACAATTCCTATATTAAACTTTATGAGACAAATTCAAGAAATAATCACAAATGGTAAACAAGAAATCAAGCTATACAAATTTCGGATTCAAGAACAATCAAACAAAGTATGAACATGAATTAAATCTATTTTAAACAACAAACATGATGGATTTAAACGATTAAACCAACATATTTCTCTAAACACAACTAAATTCTTTTAGACAAATAACAAGATCGACGAATAAACAATTATGAACTTAAGCTTAAACTTAACAATATTAACAATTTCTAACAATACATAAACACATGAAACAAATTGAAGAAATAGTTAATTAAATTTCAATTTGAATCTAACAAACATCAAACTAACAAATACTCACTTAAACAATAACAAATGTTCACTTAAACAACAATACAAACATGAAATAAACATGAAAAATAACTAATTAACTTCCATTTGAAATCTGAAAATTAATTCAACAAAAATACATGAACATGAACAAGACCAAAAATCAAATATCTAAACATAAACATGAACAAAACAAACATTTGCCGATTTTAGATTCGAAAATATCAAAACAAAATACGGACAAAATAAAACTCAAAAATCTACTAACCGGAGATGAACAGCGACGAATTCGATTGTATGGACTGTTTCGATAACCCTCAATAATGGGAATAAATCTGCCCGGACTCAACAACGAACTTAACGACGAACAAACGACTTTAAGAACTTGACTGAAGCAACGTCGCAACAGTAACAATGGGGGTTCGACGCAGCATCACTGGAGGAAAAGGAGAAGCAGCGGCGACCAAGTCGACGGGGAGGTCGACGGACAGCTGCTCGATATTGAGGTGGTGCAATGGTATCCATGTCCACGCCGAAGCTGGAGCAATCATCATCCGTTTGGAGCAGTCTCGTCGCAGCTGAACGCTCATGGCTGCTCGTCGCAGCTCGTCGCAGCTGAACGCTCATGGCTGCCCGTCGCAGCTCGTCGCAGTTGAACGCTCATGGCTGCTCGTCGCAGCTCGTCGCAGCTGAACGCTCATGGCTGCCCGTCGCAGCTCGTCGCAGCTGAACGCTCATGGATGCTCGTCGCAGCTCGTCGCGGGCAGCAGTTGACGTGTTCGGAACAGGAGCAGCTGGTCGACCATGGCAGCAACTCGACGTGCTCGGAACAGGAGCAGCTGGTCGGAGGAAAGGAAGCCGCAACGATGGGGTTCCTCCTTCGTTGGTCGAGGGTTTTTCCGGCGTGACTGGGGTTGCCTCGGGTGGAAGACGAGGCTGGTTGTTCGACGAAGAGCATGAAAGGGACTGCGAGGAAGCAGCCATGAACGAGCTTGAGCTTGGGGTCGTTCATGGTGCGACGAAGAAAGCTTGGGGTCGTTCATGGTGCGATGGTGGAGTTGTTGGTGTTTAAAAGAAGAAGAAGCAGCCATGGGACTGCTCGTTCATGGTGCGATGGAGAAGATGAGGACGAGGCAGCCATGGGAGCTTGAGGGGGAAGCCATGGATGAGCTTTGGAGAAACTTGGAGAAGAAGAAGATAGGGAAGGGGGGGCGGATTGTTTTGAGAATTTTTAGGGTTTTTGTCTCCTTTTTGTTTTGTTTTGTTTTGTAAAATTATGGACTGGGTCGACCCAGTTCGAAATGGACTGGGTCGTAGGGAAGATTGGGCCATTTTTTGGGCCTGTGGCTTGAAATCGAAGAAGAGGCCCAATTCCGACTTTCTTTATATTTTCGCTCTCTTTTCTTCTTTTATTTCTCTAAAACTAAATTATAAAAATACTTAAACTATTATTAAGAACTAAATTAAGTTATAAAAGCGCAAATTAACTCCAAATAACAATTAACGCACAATTAAGTAATAATTAAGCATAAAATTGTATATTTGGACATTAAATGCTAAAAATGCAAACGATGCCTTTTTTTGTAATTTTTAATTTTTTGTAAAACAAATTTAATTACTAACAATTGTAGAATTAAATCCTACATGCAAAATACGACATATTTTTGTATTTTTTTTTATTAATTTAGCAAATAAACACGCACATACAAATACAAATAATTATTCAAAATATCACAAAATTGCACACCAAAGAAAAATCATTTTATTTTTGAATTTTTTTGGGAGTAATTCTCATATAGGGCAAAAATCACGTGCTTACAATCACCATATCTGAGGCCACAGCCTCGGGTCTACCCGAAAAAGCATAGCATCAAGACTGACAACCATCAGTCTGATCACCACCAACCTGACCCCCTCCTCTAGGATGACCTCTAGCTACAAGCCCTCCCCCTCTAGCTGAATGGGCAAGGGATGAAACAACCAATGTGGAAACCACTGTCTAAGAAGTTTGCGGAACTACGCCTCTATCAAGTCTGGGATAATGCTGCCACGACCCAAACCGATGGGCCGCGACGGGTGCCCAAGCCCTACCTGTCAAATACCCCTAAGCATGCATTTAAGATATAAACCTGAATAACATCTACTGAATTACGAGAATAATGTACATGAAGGAAATCTGCCCAAAAGGCATACATACATATACGTATAACATACGTAAGGCGAGCTGACAAGGCTACTATAGAAAACTATACATCTCAAAACTGAAAGCCGTGCAAGGCCACATACTATCCAACTAGACATACTGCCTACAGACCTCTAATAGAACATAATTGTACAAAGACGGGACTGAGCCACGTCATAACCATATACATATATACACAAACATATATATATATATATATATACACAAACGTATCGTACCAAAATCAAAAGCAGCTCTGGATCAAGTAGAGCACGCCAACTCTCGCTGATCAGGGATCCTAAGGAGGGGGACCGTCAACTTGCCTACCTGCACCTGCAGGCATGAAACGCAGGCCCCGTGAAATAGGGCGTCAATACGAAAAAATGTACTGAGTATGTAAGGCATGAAAATTAGTACGTAACAGACATGGATAAAACATGGAATATAGAAACACGTCTTTAAATATGAATAACTCTATAATTCTGAAACGTTTATAATGTCATGCACGTGCGTATAAATGTCGTGTCATGCATAGGTATGGGTGTACATAATATCATCAAGCCACTAAGGGCATCCCATTATATCGTCTCGGCCACTGTGGGCAACATCGTCAACATATACCAGCTGATCAGGTGGTGGTGCGTATATAACGCCGTAACCATTTCCCATATCCCATATACATATACATATATATATATATATATATATATATATACATACATATATATATATATATACATATATATATATATATACATATATATACATACGTATATAACGCCGTCTAAGTCATATTTCAGCCATTATGGGCAATATCATCATCATATACCAGTTGATCAGTTAGTGGTGCATATATAATGCTGTAACCTTTTCCCGTATCTCATATAAATGCAATATACATATATACGCGTATATAACGCCATCTGGTCATGGGTCAATGCACATGTATGAAATGTATGAAAAATACGTAATAATCTCAATATTTCTTCCGGATAAATTTTTCCAATTGTATTATTCTGAGATCCATGAACATAAAATAATAATAATTTTCATGGGGAATCAAGAATATAGATACCCCTACTATTACTATGAATAGAGTAATTTATGGAAACTGTGTGTTTGCTCGTTTCTTCAGTATCATATGGACCATGACAAAAGAAAGAAGGGAGGGCCTTAACATGCCTATTCCTGGAATTATTTGAACAAATCTGCTTCTGCGAAATATGGACGAAATTCACACTTGGACGAACTTGAAATTTCAGATGAATTTATTCTGCTTCTAACGTTTTTGAACGAAATGTGGGCTAAGGATTGAATTGTTGAATGCTTGAAATTTGAACGGAATATTTCTGCTCTCTCACGTTTTTGGTTTTAAAAACCAAGGACAGAATGCAATGGATGTTTTATCTTTAATGAAGGAAATGTTTCTGATTTCTCATATGTTTGAACCTAAGAATGAAGATAAGACTTAAGTCTTAGGTTAGTTAGATTTTGATTTGGCCATAAATAGCCACATGGCATAGATGGCTCATGAGTCATCTTAGCCTTGTGGCATTTGTGCAATATTTTTGGAGTAAGTTTTTGTTAATTTTTATCCACTTATTAGTTAACTGGGTAATGTTCTGTTACCCGGTGATTAATCAGTTACCCGCATAATTTAAAAATTATCACAAATTACTTTAAATTTTTTTTAAAAATACTTCATATATACTTTATATATTATACTACCGTGGTCATATGGTGCCTTGCATGGTACTAGTTCATAATTATCGGGTATTATTGCTCGACCTGTATTTTATTTCAAATTGGTCATTTTCAACGAAACTCATTTTTTTAATTCGTGTACCCTTTATATTTCATGACACTTATTTATCGCTTGTTATAAATAGCGCAAGTACGTTAACGTCAGGATGATCTCATCCCCGAGTCTACATCGGTTAACTGAAAATGAAATTTTAGCGTAAGAAAACGTGAGATGTAACAAATGCCTCCTTACATAGCCAAACTCCACACTCAATATAACCCCTAGCTGACGGAGGCTGCTAAACATGAATCTATCCCCGATGCTCTGAATAGCCGCTAGAAGAACCCTAAATAGACGGAGCACAATATGAACTCACTGGGAGATCACAGAACAATGATGGAACTAGAATGTCAAAGGAAGATCGAGACACTGCATCCCCAGCAACATGCTACATAGAATAAGATGGCCTACTATGATGGCCTCTACCAAACTGACCTCTCTACATAGAATAAGATGGCCTACCATGATGGCCTCTACCAAACTGACCTCTACCTCTAGATGAGGTACCACTGAAACTACCAGAACGACAAGGCCTTATATTCCTCATCCTATTCTCTCTCCTCTAACTACATATATTCTCACTCCTTCGATCTAACTCCATGGCCTGATAAAAAGTAGTCCTAATATCTAACTCTCAGGCCATGGAAATCCTAATACCATAGGTGAAACCTTCAATGAATCGACTCACCTTCTATGCCTTAGTCGGGATCAAGAAAGAAGCATGAAGAGATAACTCTGTGAATCTCGCATCATACTCAATCACATTCATGCGATCTTGCTGAAGGCACTCAAACTAACCCCTCAACTCATCCCTCATGGTATGTGGGATGTACATCTCTTGAAACAAATGCAAAAACTGAGTCCAAGTCAGAGGAGATGAACTTTCTGGCCTACCCAACTCATACGCCTGCCACTATCTCCTAGCAGCCCCTCTCAACTTGAATGTACTGAAGTCCACACCATTGGACTCTACCAAGCCCAAATTATGAAGCATTTGATGACATTAGTCTAGACAATCTGTGCATCCTCAGAAGCGTCATCATCAAAGTGTAGAAGATGTAACCTCTGAAATCTCTCAAGCCTCTTTTGCTCCTCAGTAGACATAGCAGGCTCAACCAGGGGTCTAGTTACCACTATAGGCTGCCAGACACCAGCTGCCAATACACCCCGCATCTGAAACATCACTATAGCCTGCTCCAGAGTACGAGTGAGAACGACCTGAGCTTCCCCTCCAACCTGAGATGTAGATGGGGCCACTAGAACCACTCCAGCTTGAGTCAAACCATTGATAAATCTGACTATCTTAGCCATAATATCCTGAAACATTGGTGTAGTAACAAAACCCTTTGGATGCAGAGCCGGAATTGGGGCCTCGACATGGTCATCAATAATCTGATCCTCCACCTGATAAGCAGGTGGGTCCTCTGATAATGCACTAGTGTGCGCACGGGCTACCGTAGGTGATCTACCTCTCGGCGCTATAGTGCAGCCCCTCGTGGGAGCCTTGACCCTACCCCAACCTCTCCCTCTCTTGGCTACAACCAGTGGTGCTGCCTCTTTATCACCTGTTGTTGCTTCTAAAATACGAGTTCTCACCAAACTTTGATACCAACTTATCACGACTAAAAATCCCATCAAAGATTATGATGGCGCTTAACCTGCTTGCTAGGCAATCTAACACCCAATAGCAATAATAGACGTCAAATTATTAAGTCATTAACATAGTTATGATAAAGCATAAATGCGAAAATATTCTCAAAACCAATATAAAGATACAAATATCTGAGACAGAGGCTATACCCGACCACAACGTGTCCAAAAATTCCCAAAATCCGATATCACAACATCACGAACATCGAATAAGAGTGAATTATGTATATCAAATAACAATATCTATCTAGAATAAACAAAAGGACACAAATAATTTATCAAGGGAAGGGGACTCCATATGTTGAGGATCAAAGAATTAGGCAGCTCACCACGAAGTCTCCTATTGTGGTACTAGGTTCATATAGGTCTCACGAGTCACTAGCAGACCTAGTAGAGTCTTGCGGATCGGTACAGAGATATTTATACTTATTTTCGAGAGGCTATAGGACTTTAGAAAACTTCCCTTTCTTGGTTCCTTATCGTGCTACTTTATTCCGTTTGAAGCCTATACCTTCAATTCCTTCTTATTCACTCGTATGCGAGGTGGAGTACTCAATATCACTTGCGCGCCGGCGAGCGGTAGTGATGTTGCGGATATGGTGTAGGATAATTTTTCCCGTGTTTCGAGGGCATACTACTTCCGTCACCTTGTGGAGAGGTTTTTCATTTATAGCAGCCTCTGTGTTGGTGTTGCCCACAAGTTGAGGGGCTTATTTAGTGTATTGTGATGAATCACGCGTGGGTCTTGACGCGGTGTTAGCACAGAATGGTAGGGTGATTGCATAAGTATTGCGGCAGTTAAAGCCCCGTGAGGAGAATTATCTGGTTCCTTATTTGGAGTTTGAGATTTGTTCCACCGGAAGAGATATTTGGGCTATGAAAGTTCTGGCCTTGGTTTATGGATTTGTGAGTTGGGCATTAGTGGAGTTGTGATTGAGTGTTGGCTTATACACACCATTTTCACCCCACCCCTACCCTCCAACAACCCCACCCACCGCTTATTCCTAGCTTTGCTATTGTCATTTCGACCCCTAGATTCAGACTTATCAATCTTTTTCCGTACTTTATCTATTTCATGATGATTCATCTCCCATAGTATTTGTTTAAACTATAGATTTTTTTTAAAAATATTTTTTTAACTACTTAACTAAAATTAAAAACACTTATTTTCTAGATAAATATTTTGCAAGGAAAATATAGGAAAACATTTTCATTCATGCATTTGACCCATATTTGACATCTTCATCCATCCCTCTCAGTCGCAGGCTCGCAGCATCCCCTCTTTGAACTTTGACGATGGTCTCCAACAAAATTCTATTCGAGAATCCTAATTAGGCAAAAAGCAAGGAATTGCGAAGACCCATAAACCCCCCAAATGATACGAAAAGGTTGATTGTGCAATCTTAGGGATATATATAGGAAAGCCCTTTTGCTTTTAGTTCTATGTACAGATGGATCCAGAGCAGACGTTTATAAGGGTTCAAGAACGATTTGCTCAGATGCTTCGGCCCAGGGTCAGAGCTACTCTGGAGTATTTGTATCTCTTCATCGCCGTCACTCTTTTCTCTATTCTCGTCGTTATGCACGCCAATTATGTTCAACAGGTTCTCCTTAAAACTCTCTTTTACTTTTATTGGGAAAATTCTTACCTCTTTTATGGAACTGAATTTTTTTTGCACAGCAATTACGTTCAAAAGGTTACCCTCTTTACTTGTTAAATTGAATTCACAATTTCATTTTTCCCCCTTAAATCAAAATTGTTGTTTGTTTTCTTTCATTTTTTTTGGGGGAGGGTTGGTAAATGTTTAGTTTTCTAGGAAGTTGAATTTGCTAATTGAGTGGTTTAGTTTTGCATCTTTTATGGAATTCCCCTTAATGTCGGATTACTCTTGTGCGAATTTCCTGGGTTAGTCCTTACTTGCATAATTTGGGTCCGCTAACCTGAGTTTTGGAGGAATAAATTGTTTTTAGTAGCGTCATATTATCATAACCTCTTGGCTAGGTAAGAATCAAATTCCTAGAGAGAGAGAATGACTATGCACAAATAGCCTCTCATCCGTAGTTTCATTTTGATGCGCCAATGAGGTTTTACTTTGTACAGAAGAGTGGGTATTGTTTGTAGAGAATCATTTTTTTCTTTTTGGTATACTAACACCGTATTTTCTCATGATTTATAAAGTATTTACATTAAAAAGAAGAGTTTAGATTAGAAAAAATCTGTATAAGAATTGCTGAAGAATTTAAAAGGGAAAATTGTTTTAGATATTATATTTGATTGACTGACTCTCTTAATGGTTCTTTATGGAGGTTTCTCTTCTTTCTGAATGTGGTGGGGTTGTTGTGTTCTTCCGTTCCTTTCCATGTAAAATGTATAAGTAATGGCTATAACTTGTTCTGTTTAGCCTGGCTGCTCAAGTGAGCTGTCTAGAGTGAACATCTCAGAGGCACAACTTATTCAAATCAAGGTGAGTTTTCTCATTTGCTGTGCTGTAAAACTTCTCCTGTTTTATGTTCTCAATAATAATTGTGGATATGCATCTAGGTTTTGGGTTGTTAAAATAAAAGCTAGTGCTGAAAAAGGCTTCAGTTTTTTGTGTTTTTGAATTTCGGGTTTTAAACTAAGTTGCTCGCACTCGGGTGCTGGTGTACGGATCCAAGAGTCGGATTCAACAAAATCTAAATTTAAGATTCGGGGTGAGGATCCAGTTATGGATACGGGTGCTGGGATTCGGCTAGGAAAATTCAAAATTATAAAAATAGAGCTATAAAGATATTCTAAATTTTGAGAGATATTCTGTGAAATACTTACATGTATATTGTAGAATTCAATCTTTCATTCTCCATGTCTTAAATTGTAAAACTTACATTATATTGTAGAAAAACTTACATTTATATTGAAGGTATGCCGTTTCCCATGTCTTAAATATGCTTTATCTTTTATTTTGAGAAATCAAAATCTCTATTATTCCCCCAAATTTGTCCATGGACTTCGGTCAAAGTATCCAAAGTTGGTTGACTGAATCCCAAATATATCCTGCACCCGCACCCGTCCCAGAGTCGTGTCGAGATGGCTTCGGCATAAAAAATGATGAGTCCGTGCAACTTAGATTTTGAATATTGTAGCTTAAGTTGAAAAGTGTTTAGCCTGGAATCAGACAAAGGAAAGCTTAGGGTAGGATCATATAAAATATAAATATTTGCATGTAGAAGTGTGATGAATAAATTAATAAATTATCAATGTTTCTCAACCAAAAAAAAATCATCAATGTTTTTTGAGAAGGGTAACATTTATATGTAAAACTCATTAGTAAAGTTACAGTTCAAAAACAAAAAAGTGCAAACAGAAATTCTAGCCTTGTACTTCTAACAAGGTCCCAATGATGTCTAACAAAGATCCTACATCATCTATGAACCTTCTTTACACCAAGGTAGAACAAAAATATACAATTCATCTTGATCTTCTGTTGAGAGTTCGAAATGTCTTCGAAACATCTAAAATTTCTCTCCTTCCGAATTGCCCACCAAATACATGCTGGGATGATGCTCCACTACTTCTTCTGCCTTATCATGTTTTCCTTGTAATTCCAACATGCTAGGAGTTCACTAGTTGATCATGGCATTGACCATCTCATACTTTTCATGTTAAAAAATAACTGCCATACAGTTACTTGGCAGTGCAAAAACAGGTGATTAACAGTTTCCGACTCTCTACTACACATAAAGCACCTGGAACATAAAGGCAGCCCTCTCATCACATTGTCATGTCTCAAGACTGCCATTCTAACCACTAACCAGCGGAAACATGCTACTTTGAGAAGAATCTTCACTTTCCATACATGTTTCCACTGCCCGGAGGCAAAGTGTTGCCCCGTACAATTTAAGCATGTATATGCTGATTTCACAGTGAAAAGTCCCTTGCTAGTCCCTCTCTACACTAGCCTATGCCCTCTCTGAGATACCTTTAAAATTGTCTAACAACTTGAGAAATTCAACCACTCTGCTGACATCCCAATCCAAAGTTCCAAACACAAATAATCTTCCTCTATCTATGTTGAGGACTTAGTATAAGTATGGCTTAATGGTGGCCTTGTAATGTAAAGCCAATTGATCAGCATTAGGCTGAAGGTTTAGTCGGCTTATGATCTTTCTCTTTTAGCAAATAACAATGTGATATATATATGGTGTCTAGTCTTGAGTTACCAATTTTTTCGTTTGCACATCCACGGTAACTTTAAAATAAAGAATTAGTCCTAGGAAATCTACCTATTTTTGAGAAACAGATAAATAGAGCTCTATTAATATCATATTATTGAGTCCCCAAAACGGAGCAAAAGTCATATATCCCATCTCATTTACTGCAGCACATGGTAAAAAGAGCAACCAAGCCCAAGAGAAAGTGAACCAAAGAAAGATCTTTACTCACACAGTTGAAACCATGGCCATTTCATCTGACATTAAGACCATGGTAAGTTCAGGTTGGCCTATTAGAGTGAATATAGGTGGTTGATGTAGTTTCTTTTTGAAGTATCTTAGTTTCCAGCTGCCAAAGTGTAGCAATGAAGTGAGGAACACCCTACACTTAGGTAGTGTCTCATTTGAAACTATCCTTTTTTTTTTCCTTAGAGAGCCTTATCTTCATTTGTAGTACTTTAATGGTTATGTCATGTACGCGTGGGGTCTTTCAATCGAGCTCTATTTGGACGCATGTGGGCCATTATATATAAGCTTTCACTTTTAATGTGGCTCATTTGACAACTCAAGTACATGGATCTCACGATCTATTGGCATAGATTAGGGAATGGATGCTTATGGTCGATTTTTTATCATCTGTTCTTTTTTTTTTTCTCTCTAAATAATCTAGTGCCTTCTTGTACAATCATCTGATGAAGTCTCATCAAATTGCTCTTCCATTTCCAGTGGTGGAAGGAAACAGGTATTGGTTGATTAACCGAGGTGCGTTAGTTGGCCAAGACATAGTGTTATCCCCCCAAAGAAAGAAAGATATTAGATCTTTTACAGCTGAATATTTGCATAAGCATCTAAGCAGCTATGTTTTTTCGTCTTTTCTTTTAATTGAAGGGTTTAAGCCTCATTTGAGCTGGTTCACATAATTTCTTAGCAAAAAAAGTTGTGTGCTGATAAAGTTCAACAAATTGTTCAAAAGAAAATTAAGAGAAATATGAATAATGAAAAAGGCGTGGTTCAAAGCAATATAGGTGATAAACTGAGTTGACTAATCTTGAAGGATAATTCCTTATAGAATATCTAGCGTTTGTCGCATTTTCATGAATCTATATAAGTCTCCATTTAGTACATAATTGCATTATTATCGCTGTTTTGGTTATTTAGTAAATTTCTGATCACTCACGTGTGCTAGTTATATCATCCTGTAAAATCCAGCTGATTCTGTTTTCTCCTACAGATTACAAGTGCTGGCTTGTGGTCACAGAATCAAACCAACTATGATGTAGTAAACGTCGCCAACGAAGAACAAATAAGTGAGAACCTGAAACGTGGGAATGAAGATAGTTCAGTTACCACAGCTACAAAACCATGGTTGGACTGGTTAAGTGATGGTGCCAAAAGTGGTAAATCTCTATTACATTCAAACAGTGAGCTCTTTGAATCTTCATTGGGGAGTTCTATGAAGAGTGAGTCAGTGGTTGATGATGTGATCCCTAAAATCAATAAGGAAAGTTCACGTGCACGATTTTTCATCTCGCCAAAGGAATCACTCAAAGCAGCTATAATTCGAATTGGCCAAAAATGGCATGGACGTTTGTCTTTCATTTGGAGAATTTCCAAGCGGGTACTTGGAGGATTATGGGTAAGTTTGGATAAGTGTAAAACTAGCTTGCATCTTCTCTGATACTTTATGTTAGCATATTATGGGATTCCCTCATCTGGGAACAAGACTAGCTAAGTGAATCGTATTATAAAGTACAAAGCTTGCTGTGCTTATCTCATGCCATCTTTTATTAATGTTTTTCGTGCAAATGAAAATCCAAGGTAAATTGAGATGGTCTTAACCTAGACTGGAATATTTCCTAGTTAAACAGGCTAGGAGTATACTTAGGAACACTAGCTTACTTGTGGTTTTCCATGTACTAGTTTTAGAGTACGTGCCTTGCACGTGTAGCCTAGCGATTATTATAAAATTTAAAGGTAATAATCTTTTAATATAATGCATAACTTAAAAATATTTATTTATCTTATAAAAATCAAAGCTTACAGAAGTGCAAATTTTGATTCTGGATGATTGTTATCATAATTAAATATTGTAAAAGGCCTTTCGTTCCTCCTTTGTTGAACTTCCTTGGAGGAGGAAGGAAAGCTCATACTGGCCATAAACTATCCTGCCAAAGTTCAAAGTAAAAAAGTATTTTCATAAAAAAATATTTTTAAATTCCAATTCGCTTATATCGGAAAGTAAATCTTACTCACTTAGTCATCCTGCAACACACCTATAATTTTTTTAAAAAAAGTCAGTACAAACATATGTTTACATATGAATAACTAACTATTGTAAAATTAAAACAACACCAAATACAATAAAATTAAAACAAGACCAATAATCGTTTAAAATTAGTTTGAGTTTAAATGTAACATAATTACTATATTAGAGTGATTCAAACTCAACTTTTCATCTGACCTATAACATAAAAAGCTGGGACAACGAAACTGGTATTTAACGTATAAAAATAGCAAAAGAAAAATCTCTATAATTGAGAATCTTGCAATTTGGAATCTAAAAGGTACTATTGTTGTGTTCATTCAGATACAAAGTGCATTGAAACAAGAAGATGAAACTTGGACAACATGATAAAGGAGTACTTCTCATAGAGATTGAAGCTACAGTATTGATGTTAGTATCGAGGTTGAAAGCATCACAATTGTAAAAATTTCACTGTCAAATCTACAATGATATCTGGGGAAAAAATTAATTCATAGAGTGAAAACGAACATGGCTTAGCATTGGCTTGTTCGTGCAACAAATAGCATGAGTTGTTCTTTGCATCAGAATTAATATGGACTAAATCATAGGTTGAGAGGTGCAATGATACTATTAATTAGCTTCTCTGTGTATGTTCAATGAAAATATGAAGCTTCAATCTACCTGATTGTTACAACTCAAAGACTGAAGAAGAATTACCTCTAAAAAATAGTAATAGCCTGATTGGCCAAGCATTTTTTTGGGCCAAAAGTGCTTTTTTTGGCCAAAAGCACTTTTGGCCAAAAATTGAGGTGTTTGGCCAAGCTTTTGGAAGGAAGAAAAGTGCTTTTGAGGAGAAGCAGAAGCAGTTTTGGAGAAGCAGAAAAAAGTAGCTTATCTCCAAGAGCACTTTTCTGAGAAGCACTTTTGAGAAAAATACACTTAGAAGCAGTTTTCAAAAGCTTGGCCAAACACTAATTATTGCTCAAAAGTGCTTTTCAAATTAATTAGCCAAACACAAACCGCTTCTCACCAAAAGCATTTTTTTTAAAAAGTACTTTTGAGAAAAGCACATCTCAAAATAAGCTGATTTTAGAAGCTTGGCCAAACGGGCTATAAATCTGTCTGGATGTTCCATTGACAAGAGAATCGTTATGTGCAAACAAAATCCTATATAAGAAGTGTTTCTGTATGGTTCAAAAAAGGAAAGGAGTAAAATTGTGTATAGTCGAATAGAAAAAAGAACTTTATTTGTAGTTTCTACGTATTCTTTCAATTACTTTTTTTAATAATCAAATCATATTATTAAAAAATTAAATCAATTATACTCGTAATGAAGGCTCCTAAACCTAATAGAGTTCTAGGTGCACGATATTTAGTTTCCTACTTTGATTTTCTCTAGTTTAGGTGTCAACTTTGGATTTTTCTATTTTGGTTTTAATTACTTTTTCAAATAAGGGAAGGTTTAATAATTAAAATTTTACTTGATATCAAATTCTTAAATATTAGAAAAATAAAACTAAATTACAATTTTATCTAGTGTGAAATTTATTTTTGAAGGTAAAAAAGACGAACAATATTTCACTAAGGGCCTTCGTGCTTTTTAATATATTATATAGATTTATTGCTTCACGTGCAACTTTTTGTCATTAAACTTGCTATTTCTACCACATGACACTTATTATTATTATTATTATTATTATTATTATTATTATTATTATTATTATTATTATGTTTTTGGCCAAGGTGAGTGATTAAGAGAATGAATCTGAACATCAGATAGCTTACTTTTTATTACCAGTTTTATGTATTTCTGTGATTAGCTTTTTGGAAGGTTACAGTACCTAGTGAAGAACATAGCCTATTATGTCTTTCTTACTTCTCTTTTGTTAATGCTATATGGAAGTTTACTGAGTGTGTTGTAAGTTATGCTTAAAGGAACTGAGAAGATCAGGTGTTATACAGACCCTTTATATCGCACAAAAAAGGAAAATTTTCCACAACATAAATTGAATTTGTTATGAGATGTGCGTTTAAATAAAAGATTTTGAAGTTCGAATATATGTTAGAAAGTCCCATTATAAAGGTTTTAAGGTCTTATTTCATCTTTCAGTTTAGGTTGATCTCCTCTGCGCATTTTGGGTTCTGAATTTTGGTTACTGTTATTACATGTCATTTATCTTTTGGTTGTTATGATTCTGTTACTATTACGGTTTTTACTGGAGTTACTAATGAGTTGTCTTTTCTTGTTCTTTTTTTTATTTTTTTTATTTCCGTCTTTCTGAGCCGAGGGTCTATCGGAAACAACCTCTCTGCCCTATCGGGGTAGGGGTAAGGTCTGCGTACCCATTACCCTCCCCAGACCCCACTTTGTGGGATTTTACTGTGTCGTTGTTGTAATTTTGGCAGGTGACTGATTGAACTGCGCACTAGTGCCCATGTTTGTCCTTTGTTGTTCTCAGGAATTTGATTAGTGTTGTAACCCCTAAGTATGTTTTGCTGAAGTTTTGTTTGAGTTTGATGTTATTGTCTGGTAACAACGTTTCACCTAAGGTTTACTTTGCTGATCATCTTTATGGCAGCATTTGGTCTTGATACATTGTGGAGCTAGATTTTAAATACCTGATATTTTTCCCCAGAAGAAATGATGCATTACTTATCCAGTACACAAATGTGTACTGGTGGCGGTGGGCATCCAACTTGTATGTTTTCACAATAAAGTTTACTTTATCTCTAATAATGAGCTGTTAGATATTTGGTTTGATCTAATAAGTGAATGCTTTTTTGTTTCTTTTCCTCTAGTTTTCCTGGTAAATTTAAATGTCAAGCTCATTCTGATGCCTGCTTTAATGTACTTCTCAGACTAAAGTTCCAATGTGCAGGATATTGCTGGTATACATCTACATATTGACATTCCTAAGTTGCTCAAGGCGCTTCACTTGGACAGGCTAAACTCTTATGCTGGTATCTATCTACCTTCTAATAATCCTGTACAGTAGCCACAACTGCATAATGAGCTCAATCTTAGTAAAGACAATTTAGGAGTTTCTTTTTATGTCTATTCTTCCCAATGTTGGTGGATGGCCAAAAAGGTTACTGAATTGGTATTTTAACTGCTCCTTTTTTGGGATGTTGTTTTCCTACCTTTATTATCTTGGAAGCGAAACTCCATGAAGGCTCTTTCTAGTTAGCTCTAAAACATTTTTCAACCGGAGATTCTTTTGAAGTTAAATTTGTTGGAATGAAATTATTTTCTTAACCTTCTTGCAGTGGTTGGTTGAATCTGTTTGTTTCTAAGTGCTGAGCCATTATCTTGCGGCTCTGCTTTCCATTCTCCTATCATTTATAGTTTTGATGAATGACATGTGGGTGTTTATGTCATTAGTAGCTATTAGGGGGTGTTCATCGGTTGGAATGGTATGGTGTTTAGACATTTTGGTTTGATATTTTTGATATTCGGTTTCTTAAAATGTGACAACAATACTATACCTAATTAAATTCAGTATGGTTCGCTTTCCGTCCTTTCAATTTTGATTTATTTGGTTTGGTAACTTTGATTTGTTAGATTGGATAGAGAATTTTAACTTATCTTTATCTTTAAAAAGTAAAAAATTCTTGAACGAACCACTAAATCAAAAAAAGTACCTTTTAAAACATTCAATTATAGAGAGTGAACTGAAGGAAAGGTTCTCTGCAAAGTCATGTTTACCTTTCCATGAGCTGCAAAACTTCTCCATAATACAGAGCGATTGTACGATAAAAGTGGAGTGAACTCAAGGAATTTTGCAGCTCATGGAAGAACACCTCCGAATCATCTCATATCACAAGATCTGAAAACTCATCCACTCTACCAAGTCCTAAATGAATTCACAGCTTTCAAGCAGCTTTTGGATGATATATTGACGGGAGAAAGATACACCTTAACTACCTAGCAAAATTAATATTATACAAGTCCTAATGTAGCAATGATTAGAAAGTAAAAAAACCCAAGGATAAGTGAAGTGAAATTTTAGAGCTTTCCTATATTTATGTTATAATAAAAATTATGTGTATTGTGTAAGTTAGTATGTATTTCGGTGCTGTATCGGTATTTTGGTATTTGTTTTTTAAATACCAATTCCCACGAGAGAGTTTCAAGTATCTGGGGTCTATAATTCAGAAGAATGGGGAGATAGATGAGGATGTCACACACCGTATCGGAGTAGGGTGGATTAAGTGGAGGCTTGCTTCCGGTGTCCTGTGTGATAAGAATGTGCCGTTGAGACTTAAGGGTAAGTTCTACAAGGTAGTGGTTAGATCGACTATGATGTATGGGGCAGAGTGTTGGTCAGTCAAAAAGTTCCATGTCCAGCAGATGAAAGTAGCGGAAATGAAGATGTTGAGATGGATGTATGGGCATACTAGGTTGGATAAAATTAGGAATGAAGTTATTCGGGACAAGGTGGGAGTGGTCCCTGTGGAGGCAAAGATGCATGTTGCAAGGTTGAGATGGTTCGGGCATGTTAACAGGAGAAGCACGGATGCCCCAGTCAGGAGATGTGAGAGGTTGACCTTGGGAGGTGAGAGGAGAGGTAGAGGTAGGCCAACGAAGTCTTGGAGTGAGGTGATCAGGCGGGACATGGTGCAACTTGAGCTGACCGAGGACATGACTCTAGATAGAAGGGTGTGGAGGTTGAAGATTATGGTAGAAGGTTAGTAAGTAATCGTGCATTTCCCTTTGTCTTCTCTAGTTCGATAGTATTGGTGCTAGTATGATACCCTTTTTTTTTTCCTTAGTTTGCTATATTCGCATGTCTTGTTCCGTTATTACTTGCCATCGGTAATTTCATAGTTTGCTAGCAGTATTTCGTTCATATTCTCGTGTGCTGCCTTGGACCTATTTTTTCTAAATATACTATCTTGCTATTACTTGTTATCGATACCCCTTTCATATTCTGTGTTGCTATCTTCGATTTAGTTTTCTAATTATTTGTCTTACTATTACTTGCTATCAGGCTACCTTCACTTTCTTTAGCCGAGGGTCTATCGGAAACAGTTTCCCTGCCCTGACCCTTCCAGGGTAGGGGTAAGGCTGTGTACATCCTACCCTCCCCAAACCCCACTTGTGGGATTATACTGGGTTGTTGTTGTTGTTTTTTAAATACCAAATACCATACTACCATACCGAATACCAAAATTTTTAAAAGCTTAAACCAAATACTGTACCAAATACCGAAATACCGGATACCAAATACCAAGTTTCGGTTCTGTAACTCAGTACATACAATATGCTTATTCTGCAACTGTATAAAGGTAGACTATGTTACAAAGACTTGTGTACAGTTATTTGGTACAAAGGCACTTCATTTTAATAGGCCCAAAAATCAACATGCCTGTATAAGGATAAACTGTATTGACCTAGTAAAGTTTCTAGCGTGTCCCTTTTCGCACGTTCTAAGCCTAAAACAAAATCTAATCTTCTGATTCTACTCTATTACCCCTTGTTTTCTCTGCCTACCATACGAATGGTTTGTTAGTGATGTATATATAGTAAAAAAACATGATATATAATAACGAAATTCAACTTGGATCAGATAAACATGCCCTTGCCATTTCATCCGATGTTACTGTGCTTGTCAAATCGGCTGTTCAGGTGCATAGGATGCAGTGTAGCTGCAGTAGATGGTCTGTGAAACCCAAATAATTCCTCATGTACATCCACCTTTTTTATTTTAATTTTTCTTTTAGTAGGTCTTTGAACCCACTTATTTGGGACTAATGCGTTGTTGTTGTAGGTCCTTGAAGTTACCTTCTTCTAAAGCATTCTTTGTAGGTGGTGTATGATAACATAATGGCAAGCGTGTTCGAGTAAGAAATAAATATAGGGTAAATTAGAGACATGGAGTATATTATGTTACGATACCCTAATCGGCTTGAAGTTGCAATTTCTTAATGTGCAAGAAACTTGTGTAGGTGATTTGGATGTTGTCTATTCATTTTGGATTAAGGTGTTCCGTACATTTCTGAATCTCTGATTAGTCTATTAAGGGCAGCCTAAACAATTATTTGGCATTTTAATGTTCTTATGTGCTAACACCAAAATTTTGAAAGTAAATTTTCCAATGATCAAAACTGTACATGTTTTTTTTGCAAAGACATTGTATGGAACTTGGTGAACTTGTATCTCCATTTCCTTGTGCTTTATTCACGTCAATACAGTATGTCCTTGACTAAAGACATTCCAACTCCACCCAAGATGAATATAAATAAATAGGAAAAGGAAAAAAAGAAAAAAAGAAAAGAACACTGGTCAGAGAAGAGGGGGAAGAATGAGCACAAAGACACAAGGAGGACAGGTATTAACTGGACTATGTTCACGGGCTGACCTATATTTAAAGAACATTGGCTGTCAGAATCTGTCATTAAGTACGTGTAATTTTAATATACGACTTTTATGTATCTTTATATAAGTGAAAGGCTTGCTGTAAGACTACTTCAATTGTTTGAGCTAAATGAAGCTGCTAATGCTTTTTGAGAGATCAAATTCATGTTAGTTGGTACTTGGTCGATAGTTGTTGATGGTTTTGTTGAATTATCTATCTTTCGATGGTTGTGATCTTTATTTGGCTATGCAGTGCAGTGGCTTGAGACAAGAAGCAACGCATTCGAACCCACTTACTTATACACCAAAGAGAAGGTATTGGTGTTGCATGCTTGTCCTTCCTGTTGTTCATTTATTTTTCTTTTCCTAAACTATTGCGGAAGTGCTAAAGTTTGTCTTATTAATAAATTTTTGAATGCTACCATTTCTTCCCAGGGTTACTTGTTACTACCCGAGGAAGCTAGATTGCGCCATAACATTCGCACAATAAACATAAGCATCTCAGCTTGGCATTCCTGCTTTGGTAACAGGTCAGTTCATACCCCTTCACTAAAAGTATCACTTAAATACATAGAGGTGTGTTTATGATTTTCATTTGGTGCTGTGAACTTCAGTCAGAAGGGCAATGGTTATGATATCTTTAGCACTTGAATTAATGTTTAAAAAAAAAAAATCATTTTTCTTCTTATTTTCTTATTCTTTTTCGTTTTGTTTCCCATTTAATGTTTCTGGAGCTTGTTCCATTTTCCTCTTACCACCGACGTGGTGGAAAAACATGGGACATGATCATGGACTTACAATACAAATAATCTTGCTTTCTCCTATTTTGCTTTTAACTTCTTGCTTGATTACTTTTGTTGTATCACTAGTCATTCATAAACAAATTATAAACACAAGGATTTCTTTACCCCAACACTTCCTTTGCTTCTTATGCTCTCTTATTTGTGATTACAATAACTTGGTTGGTCAAAGTTGGATTCTCTTCTTGATTAAAGTTTATATCAATAGATTTTGATACACTCAAGTTTTGATGACTTATTTAGGTTAAAACATCATTATTAAATAGAAAGCTTCTTTGTTCCAGGTGGCAGCAGCTTCTTATAAACAGACTTGTGGGATATGACACTATTTTGATGAATAGTCTGTTGAATTCTCCTGGAGAAGGTACTAAGTACTTCAACATATCAGCAACTTTTTGCCTATGCAACTGTCTCACTTGAGTAACAGCATAACCTTTGGTGCTACATTTCTTTGTTGTGTTTTATTTGTATTTGCTATAACTATCAGTTCTGACTGGCATAGAACTATAGGATAAACCAGCTAAGCCTTTCTGATACTTAAAGCCAAACCAAAATAAATGAGTAACAGTCTCGCTATAAATGGGAAAATCAAATCATATTTCACATTCTGCTGAATACAGAACCAGAACTACCTGCACATATATTTGATCTGAGCAGCTTGAAACACGTCGTGGTTGGTTTAAGCAGCTTAAAGAAAAAGATGTGTGCACAATATGTAAAAAATTTATGGTTGAACACAGTGGCACATGAGTTCTTTGTCTCATATTTGTCCCCTATATTTAGCTTTCAAAATTCAAAAATGTACATATATCAATCATGTGGAAGATGAATGATTTTCAAAAACTATCTATTAATGCGCCTCAACTTGTACTATATAAATCCTCTATATCCAATGAAAATATCCTCTATTTCAAGTGCGCTCTATTTGGGCTAGATTCGTTAGAATACTAATATTTCTCTTTTAAGACAAAGTATGAGTTCTCTAAAATCGGAGGTTCTCTTAATAATCATGCCTACCGTATAGTCACGTGAGTGTAGCTAACTAGACTATAAAGACCTTTAAAGGATTCATCACATCAGGGCTATCTTTTTAGTTTTTAACATAAATGGTCCCTTAAGTTTGGGGTATGTCCATGTTGTCCCTAAAATATAACAATGGAAATATTTAATCCTTTAAATTTGCTAAGTTTAAGTACTTTTAATCTCCTTTAATAGAAAGTCAAACTCCATTTGTTAAAACTGACGGAAAATTTCACCTCTCTAACCTCAACTCGGCTCTTCTTGAAGAAAAGAACCAAAGCACTCCCTTTTTTCTTCGTCATTCCAAAAAAGAAGTGTCACACGAATCCTTCCTTCAGATGACAACAGCGCCATGCGCCTCTTCCGCCTCACCAGTTCTAACAAACTCACCCAAGAGAATCTTACACCTAACTCCAGTTTTTTGTCATCTTCCCGTTCTTTCCTGCTCTATATAAGCCCACAACATAGGGACAAGTTTTACACATACAGAGGACATCATGCGGAGCAACATAACAAGAAATATATACACTCAGGATAAGGAGTTTCACAATAGACATAAACGCAGCTAATATTCTCATCTCAAACGGGAGAGCTCACTGCGAAATACATACACATTCAGTCACATCCTAAAAAATGGAAAGAGATATTTCACATTCCCTCGCCCCTTTTCTCCATAATCTCACGATAGAGACACACACAAGCTTACCAGAGTGACAATTGGCGCCCACATTCTCTGCAATTTCATCTGCAATTTTAGTGTGTATTCACACATATACCCACATCCACACTGAGCTCAGCCGAGAAAATTGACACACGCATTGCACCACAGTACGATGCACAACTCATCACTGCAAAAGAGCAGACACAGTCAACTATGACACTCACAAGTGGTCTTCAGATATGACTAGCACTTGCATTTCTTGTGACTTCTCCGTCTAATATGAGCTGTCTAGTAACGGCTCTTCCGACAAACAAATTTTGTGATTACATTAAAAGACACCAGACGTGCTCAAGTTTGTCAAGCATTTAGAATTAATATGCTAAAGATATATTTTAGGGACAAAATTAGGCCTACCCACTAACATTAGAGATTATTTGTGCTAAAAACTCGCTATTTTTCGGTGATTGTCAACCTATTGCAGCTCTCTTCTTCTATCCGGGCTGGAACCAGTGGAACGCAGCATAAATGTAATTAATATATGGAACTTTTTTTTTCTTCTGATAAGTTTAAACATGGATTTGATCTCTACTAGCTTGGGATTGAACTCTCATTTCTAGCAGATGAAAGTAGCTGAAATGAGGATGTTGAGATGGATGTGTGGGCATACTAGATTAGATAGAATTAGGAATTAAGTTATTCGGGACAAGGTGAGAGTAGCCCCTGTGGAGGAAAAGATGCGAGAGGTGAGGCTAACATGGTTCGGACATGTTAAAAGGAGAAGCACAGATGCCCCGAGGTGTGAGAGGTTGACCTTGGGGGTAAGAGGAAGGGTAGAGGTAGGCCAAAGAAGTCTTGGGGAGAGGTGATTAGGCGAGACATGGGACATCTTGAGCTAATCGAGGACATGACCTTTGGTAGGAGGGTGTGGAGGTTGAGAATTAGGGTAGAAGGTTAGTAGGTAGTCGAGCGTGTTTCCTTGTGTCTTCCTTAGTTCAATAGTATTAGTGTTAGTATGGTATCCCTTTTATCCTTAGTTTGCTATTACCACATATCTTTTATTGTTGTTACTTGCCTTCGGTACTCCCTTAGTTTGCTATCACTTCATATCTTGTACTGTTATTACTGTCTATTAGTACTTCTTTCATACTCTCTTTTGCTATCTTGGACTTCGTTTTCTAAATACCTTGTATTGCTGTTACTTGCTATTAGTGCTTGTTCCATCCTTTCTTTAGCCGAGGGTCTATCAGAAACAGTCTTTCTCCCTTCCAGGGTAGGGGTAAGGTTGCGTTCATCCTCCCCTCCCCAGACCCCACTTGTGAAATTATACTGGGTTGTTGTTGTTGTTAGCTTGGGATTGAAGAGTTGTTCTTATTGTTGTACAAGTTAAAATGGACAAGTGTACGTCACAGAATATAGCAATGTTAGAGTCCAAGTGTCAAAGAAAATAGTAAAAAAACATTTTCCAGGTATTTTACGTACATAAAGATAAAAAGCAAACTAGCATGAGTGTTTAGCTTCTGGCAGCTGACAAAAAGTCAATCTAGAAAAACTGAAGCCTGTAAATTAGAAAACGCCATAAACTATGATAATCTTGAAGATCGTGTAGTACACAGTCAGGAGAGATTCTAAAGGTGGAGTGAGGGACAGATGTATAATTTTGCAACCAACGAAATAATGTGAATATATGTGTACGCGTGCTTGCAGGTGTGATAGTGCGTGCTTTCTGTCGGTTTTGTTTTTGTGGTTTTCAAATACTCAAGGACAAAACCAAATTCTGATGGTTTTTTAAAATTGTAAACCATATATCTCCTAATATAATGAACAAACCTGTAGAACTGCTGCCAAAACCAAATTCTAGATGAATAATTGGTGTATTTGTTCAAATAATTCTATGGTCCAACGAACTTTCTCTATCCCGATACTTAAAATGTTTGTGCGTTCATTCAAACATCTTCTTATGATACCTTTATTCTAAATCCTGATAATTAAATCTTAGTGCTCTTCTGCAGCTGGTTGTCCCCCTTAGTTGTGTAGCAGACCTAAAGCATGTAACTGATTCTTAGCTTGAGCCCAATTAGTTTTTACTTTTGCATGCTTTCAAAGTGCCTCTAGTTTTGGATTAGGAGAATCCCATAACCACTTGATTTATGAAGGTTTATTCAAGTCTCTTTAGCAAAGCTTACTTTCATTTTCTTGTCTTTCGTTGTGCTGATGCTCCATGGAATTTTGTGCAGGTTATCTTTATAATCACCAAACGAAGGAGTTCTATAATCTAACTTACGCTCACGAGCAACCTGAAAATTCTGCAAGATTTGGAGGTTTATCATTCTTTTCTATTATCTGCATCCCATTGTTTGATTGAACTTTATTGTGAAAATTGGAATTTACTTTTCCTTAGATATACTCATCTCAAGGTTGTTTATCCCTGAACCATGTCAGGGTATGGTGTCTAGTGACTTTAAACAATGTGGTTTTTTGTAGTTTTTTAGCTGAAGTGTAACACTTCCATTCTGTCTAACATGTAATGCAATGGCGGGGTGTAGAAGTTTTGATCTGCGGCAGTTAATTCACAGATGAACAAAATTGTATTACTTGAAAGTCAAGTTGCTTTCTTCTTTGTCTGAATTTGAATTTGTGTAACTGTTATGTAAATTCCATCTGGCATACTAGTGGTTGCACTTGCATGCATACTGATCATATCTAAGGAATTTGTAATGAGCACTTCAAATACACGCGGTTAGATTTGTTATGAGCACTTCAAATACACGCGGTCAAGGTGCTAAGCAAAATAATTTAGGGGATGTAGTGGTGTACCAGAGAAGGGGCCGGGTGTGTGACAGGGAGGAAAGGAGCTCGGTTAGAGGGGGTGGGGAGAAGGGGGATATTGTTTCTTATGGAAGTTAAGATTCTTTCATGGAATGTGAGGGGATGAATGACCCAAACAATTAGGGCCATCATCAAAGTGGGAGTTAGAGAGTGGGGTGCTAACCTAGTTTGCTTTCAGGAGACAAAAATGGAAGTTTTGTTGGATGTGATTGTGAGGAGTGTCTGGGGAGGTGGTTGGGTAAAATATGACTGGGTTCCAGCCGTGGGAAGTGCCGGGGGCATTCTTCTAATGTGGGTTGATAGAAGTTTGTAGGTAAAGGAGATTAAGAAGGGAGTTTTTTCTTTAGCAGCTCTTGTCAAAGATAGAGTGAGTGGGGTGGAGTGGGGATTTGGGGGAGTTGACCGGCAGGAGAAGGGTCCAAGGTGCTTTTCTGGGAGGAACTGGCCAATATGATGGGGGAATGGAACATTCCATGGGTTCTGGGGGGAGACTTTAACACTATTAGATTCCTGGAGGAGAGATTACGGTGTAGTATGATTTCGAGGGCCATGGAGGAGTTTTCTGACTTCATCAATGATCACTTTCTCATTGATCTTCCTCTGTTAGGGGAAAGGTTTACTTGGGCCAGGGTGGAGGATTCCAACTCAAGGTCTAGACTTGATAGATTTCTGATATCGCCCTCCTGGGATGAGCTGGTGCCGAATGTGCTGCAGATTCCTTTACCTAGGATGACTTCGGATCATTTGCCTATCTTGCTAGATGGATGTAGAGGGAGGCACCAAGGTGAAAGAATGGTGGACAAGCTACGGGGTATCAGGGACACCTTCATTCCATCTTTCTAAGAAACTTAAATTGCTCAAGGGAGATATTATTAGGTGGAATAAGGAAGTTTTTGGGAGGGACGAGGTTAAAATGAGGGAGCTTATGCATGAATTGGGGGATCTAGAGAGGGGAAGGGGCGAGGGAGTTAGATGAATCTGAGAAAGAGATTGGGGGAGGTTAAGAGGGAAATAGTCGAGTTAGCAATAGCTCAGGAGACTAGTTGGCGGCAAAAATCGAGGGCGCTATGGTTAAAGGAAGGGGATTCGAATACCAAATTTTTCCACAGGGTGGCGGTTGCAAATCGAAGGAGAAACTTCATAGAGTCCTTAGTTATGGATGGGGTGAGGATTGAGGGAGAAGAGGAGGTAAATGGGGCGATAGTGGGGTTTTATGAGAACTTATACAAAGAGGAAGTTAGTTGGAGGCCAACTTTGGGGGGAATAGAGTTCAATCACATAGGGGAGGGAGACAATGAGTGGCTAGAAAGGGCTTTCGAGGAGGAGGAGGTGCACGAGGCTGTGTCGAGTTGTGCTGGTGATAAGACCCCCGACCCTGATGGTTTCTCCTTGGCCTTCTTCCAGCTCTGTTGGGACACCATCAAGGGGAGTTGATGGAAGCCATTGAATACTTCCATGTGAATGGTGTTTTCGAGAGAAGTATCAATGCTTCTTTTATTACTATTGTGCCTAAGAAAAAAGGTGCATCTTTTATCAGCGACTACATGCCTATTAGTCTCGTGGGGAGCATTTACAAGATCATTTCTAAAGTGCTTTCCAATAGACTCAAGAAGGTTCGTGATGTGTCTGTTTCGTCCTCCCATAATGCGTTTGTGGAACGTAGGCAGATCCTGGATGCCGCTTTGGTGGCAAATGAACTTGTAGACTCCAGAAGGAAAAATAGAGATCCCGGCTTACTATGCAAGTTGGACCTTGAGAAGGCTTTCGACCATGTCAATTAGGAGTTCCTGGATTTCATTATGATGCGGATGAGGTTTGGGGAAAGATGGAAGGGATGAATCAAGTTCTGCATTTCCTCAGTCAGATTCTCTGTCCTGGTTAATGGTAGCCCTTGTGGTTTCTTTGACAGCTCCAGGGGTCTCAGGCAAGGAGACCCCCTATCCCCATGCTATTCATTCTAGTGATGGATGCTTTGAGTAAAATGATGGATCGAGCGGCGGGCGGAGGCTTCTTGAGAGGATTCTCAGCTTCGATCGGGGTGCCCAGTGCCCAAGAGTCTCTCATTTGCTTTTTGTGGATGACACCCTGGTTTTCTGTGATGCCGATATGGATCAGTTGACCTACCTGAAGCAGGTCCTGCAGTGGTTTCAGATAGTATCAGGTCTCAAAATCAACCTCGGCAAGTGTGAGATTTTCTCGGTGGGTGAGGTTGCTAACATTGATGCTTTGTCTTATGTTCTCAGATGTAAGGTGGGCTCCCTTCCCACTACTTACCTGGGTCTCCCATTGGGCACTTCGCATAAGGATACTACGGGTTGGAGTCCAGTGATCGAAAGGGTTGAAAAAAGATTAGCAGGCTGGCAGAAACGGTACTTGTCAAAATGCGAAAAGGAAGTGCTCATTAAAAGCACTTTATCGAGTATGCCCACCTATTACTTGTCCCTGTTGCAAGCTCCTGTGAGCATCACAGTTTGGAGCGGCTTTAAAGGAACTTTCTATGGGATGCAGCGGATGGAACTAGAAAGTATCATCTAGTGAATTGGCAGACAGTCACTCCCCTAAAGAAGTGGTGTGGACTTGGAGTAAAAGATCTTAGGGTATTCAACAGAGCATTGTTGGGGAAAAGGCTATGGAGATTCGGGGTAGAAGAGCATGCTCTATGGAGGGAGGTCATAGTAGAAAAGTACGATTCCACGGGAGGGGTTGGAGGACCAAGGCAATCACAACACCTTTCGGGTGTGGCATGTGGAGGAGCATCATGAAGAATTGGGAATCCTTCAGTGGCAACATCTCTTACAGGGTGGGAATGGAAGGAGAATCAGCTTTTGGAATCATAGGTGGTGTGGAGAGGATACTCTGAGAGTCTCCTTCCCCATGTCTTCAGAGTTTCAAACCAAAAGGAATTGATGGTCCAACAAATTCGTAAGGAACATGCGGGGTGCATGAAGGGGGTAGTATGAGACCTCTCATTTAGAAGGAACATGCAAGATTGGGAGATTGCGGAGCTCCAAGATTTATTGACACTGCTATATGGGCAAGACTTGCCATCTTTTGATTCTTGGAGATGGGGTTTGCGTGGCGATGGTCTGTTTACCGTAAAGTCCTTTTACCATGAGTATGTTGGTTAGAGAGGAGGCCTCTTTTCCATACTCCTCGATCTGGATTCCTAAGGTGCCCACGAAGGTGTGCTTTTTGCATGGCTAGCGGCGAGGGGAGTGATTTTGACTGCTGAGAATCTGCGAATGAGGGGAATTATACTTGTTAGTTGGTGCTATATGTGTAAAATCTCAGGGGAAGAAGTTGATCATCTTTTGTTGCATTGCCCTGTGTCCTTGGCTTTGTGGAGGGCGATCCTAAACCTTTTTGGTGTTCAATAGGTGATGCCAAGCACTGTAAAGGAAATGCTATATAGTTGAGCCGGTTTCCGTAGAAGAAGAAAGCAAAAGGCGTGGAAGTTCGCCCCGTTAGCTCTCATGTGGATAGTTTGGGGGAGAGAAATAGGAGAGCTTTTGAGGGGATTGAGTCTCCTCTTTCACATCTTAAGAATAGTCTTTTATCTTTGATCTTTTTTTGGTGCACTCATATAGCCCCCATTTTTATAGAAGATTGAGCGTCTTTTGTAGAGAATCATGTTCTGATGTAAATTCTCTACTTTTTGGTATACTTCTTGTATACGGGAGTTCTCTCCTTTTTGATTAATACATTTTACCTTATAAAAAAAAATGAGCACTTCAAATACATGTGATTAGATCTCATCTGAGCATTTGCTTTATAATTCTTGCAGACTACCTTGTCACGAAGTGTGGTGTACTCATGATGTCGCTCTTTGTTTTCTTTACCACAACAATGTCAGTTTCATTTACATTAAGAGAGACCCAAACTCGCATGCTGAAGTTCACGGGTAGGTTCTCTTTTTATATATTTGATGCTATGAAATGTAGCAGCATCTTATATGGCGAATTTATAATGCCATATATTTTAGCATCTGAATAATGTGTAATCATATTTTAATTTTAGAACAATCACTTGTCAACATGAAAAACAAAGAAGAAAAATATAAAGCTCCCAGGGCTTTTGTCTATTGATAAGAGCACAACAAGTAATGTGTGGGTTAGGCACACATCACGGGTTCGAGCCATGCCACAAACAAAAGTTTGGTATTTAAGTAGGGAAGGGTAGAGAGGCGGACCCATTATCCATTGAGTTTCGAACCGTGCGCCATTGGTCCTCGGGGATTTCTCGGTTATCAAAAAATAATAAAGATATGGTTATGCTGTGAAGTATGAATCTCTCGTTCGTGTGCAAATATCCTGTTAAACCTTGTATACTAAACGAATGTTTCAATCATTGATTCATTGATTATCCACTACTTGCTGTTTGTTTTTGTTTGATGTTTCCTTCTTTATCCTTTCTTAGACCTACTCTGTAAACTATGTACAGTGCAGCTACAGCATCATGCTCGGCATAGGCTTCCAACATTTCAGTTGATCTTTGTGCACGTAATTGAGTCCCTTGTTTTTGTACCAGTAAGCAGACTGCTCATTTATCAGTTAATTCCATGTACATCTGTTTTGTAGTCAGTGAATGTTGGTTACATATCTGAGGTCATTCAGACATAACCTAGAGTTCGATATGCAGATCATGATAGGAATCCTATTTTTTCTGTTCGAGTTCTATGATGATCAGCTACTGGCTTTCATGGTGTTAATTTTTGTTTGGCTGTGCGAACTGTTTACGCTAATCAGGTCTCTCTCTCTCTCTCTCTCTCTCCCTCTATGTGTGTGTATGTGTGTGTCTTTGTCACTCTCTCTCATGCACATAGACATTGATTACTACTGTCTGTTAGTTACAATGACAAATTCAGATCGTACTTGGTAGAGGCCTGGTTATATAACTAAAAGATAATCTAAACATTGAATGCTGTTTTGACTATCCTATGCAATACTCAGTGAAAAAGCTGATCCTTGTATAGGAAAACCTAGATATTGGTCTTCTATCCATCTTAGATACTAGTTTATAATGGAACCAGAGAAACATGTCTAGTGGTGTATTTTTGAGTGTCTACATCCTGATGGGTCCTATACATTTTTGGGTGATGATAGTCGGATCTATACCTATTTGATTAAAGGACACAATTCTAACACCTCTTTAAAACTGTTTCAAGTAATTGCTAATTAATACTACCTGAAATTTTTCCCAAATAGTTGGGTAATTAACTGGCTAAGAGAAGGGAGGATGGTAGTTATTAGCATAATAATGGAAGATAGTCTGGTGCTCCCTTAATAACGGCCACACATCCATCTTGGAAGACCTCTATCAGCATTTGGTCAGGCTGCACTACTTTCACTCAAGGAGCTTAATGGCTAATTTCTTTCATCAGCAGCTTTTGTCAGTATTCTATGTTGATCAGAATAATAACCCTGTAATCTTGTATCTATCATTACTCGTGAATGTAGTTTTACATTTACCGTTTTTTATTTTTTTATTTTTTGTCTTTTCTATTGTTTATTTGCTAAGATAAACTTTCTGTGAAGAAGGAGCACAGTAGGAAGGGGTTCTGTTCTTTGGAAGCCCTAGTTTCTTAGAGGAAAACCGAGGAAAAATACTTTATGGGGGCTGATTCAGCAAACCAAAGAAGTTCTTGACAAAAGGATAAATGTCAGTTATAATAAAAGGGTGAATAACTGCAAAACTGAATCTGGTTTGATCTATTTATAAAAAATGAGGACTGTAAGAACCCTAGTCCTTAAATGATCTAGGACCCGTAATTGTCTAAAAACAAAAGATAAGAATGAAAAGGAAAGAAACAATTATAATCCTGCTACCAAGAAATTTTATGAAAATTAACTAAGATAAATTGCCGAAATAAGAACATTAACCATTGAGGACTGCTATAATTTTGCTGTTACAGTAGCTCGATGCCTGTGAAGAAGATGGTATTCATCTAGGTTTTAGTGCAAAGGACAATCTTTTGGGGTTGGCAGTCTGATATAAGGCTTATCTGTAAGGAGGTTTAGTTAAATATGATGACTTACTGTGAAGAATTTTATTTCTCATGTACCATCCTTTCTCTTATTGGCTGTCTGATATGATTACTTATTTGGTTATCTCTTGCAGCGTACGCACACCAATATCAATGAAGTACTTTCCCCGCTTCTTTTTGCTCTATTTTCTGGTTTTCCACATCTACTTCTTTTCTTATACTTATGGTATGTCCAAATGACTTGAGGTTTCTTGAGGGTCAAATTCTGCTTATTGTTCCTTATATGGCAACATGGTTTTATCTTCTCAGGTTTTTCTTATCTAGCACTCTCGACAACAGCTGCATTTATGCAACACCTTATTTTATATTTCTGGAACCGTTTTGAGGTAGGATGCAAATTTCGATATTTATAGTAGTTAGAGGATTCTCTATTTGTTTTAGGGGCTTGTGCTTCCTTTAACAAGTCTAGACACTAGAAAACTGTAAGTCTGTTTTAGGGGCTTTTGCTTTCTTTAACAAGTAGATGGGTGTGCATATATACTGTATGCTTCCTTTATTTTCTATAGTACAGTTACATCTGAAAGATGTGTTACTTGTGTTGGAATGCTTGAAAATTTGTATTATGCTCCTTTGATCCAGCACAATCATGTCCTACATATGTTGCAGGTGTGTTAAAAAACAGAGTGAAAAAGAAGGAAACATTAATTTCTTAAAAACATTTCGGGCACAAATTTCATCTCTTTGTTTATTCCCCTGTAGAGAGAAAATGTCAAACCAAAACTTTTATCATTAGGAGCGAATCCCACTGACAGAAACACAAGAGGAATAGCTAATTGAAGTAAGATGATTACCCTACAATTTTCCCTCGACTTAACACAGGTGAACTTCAGATTGATAATGATAACCTCATGCTTGAATGAATGTATTTGCTTTGGGAAATTCCATGCTTGATCCATCTTTTCCTGGCTAGATGGCTGTTAGCAAATCTAACACTCGATGGACTAGGTTTACTATTGAATTACTGATTGATGCTGAACAGTCTTCGCACTTGATCTCCATTTGAATTCCTGGCTTTCTTTCAAATCAGATGGGAGTTTATTATCTGTATCAATATCCAATTGTTTTAAAAGGAAAATGATTTCGTTATCATCTCAACCAAATATAAATTGGGATTTGTCCCTGTATTTTTGTCGTTCAGGTTCCAGCTCTGCAGAGATTTATGCAAAATAGACGCTCACATTTTCAGCAGCATCCGGACTTTCATATCACATCCTCTACGATTCTCGCATCAACTTTGCACATCACAAGATTAAATGCAAGGAGCCCTGCTCCAACTAATGTTGATATGCCTCCTGGTCCTGGGCCTAGAATTGATCCATCAGTACCAAGAAATGGTGCCGCTGAATTTTCTGGAGTTCCAGATCGACAAGGGAATGGAAACCAAGATGAGTTTGGTAATCCTCTTCAACTTGGAGGGCAACCTGATGCCCCCCCGTCTGAAACTGGAACTAACCCTGGTTCTATGAACTCATTCAGCAACTTGTTGCTGTGGATATTAGGGGGTGTTTCTTCTGAAGGTCTAAACTCCTTTCTCTCTATATTTCGAGATGTACGAGACCATGGTCAAGTTTTTGCAGGACCACCTAGACAAGAAACTCATGCCACCCAAAATGCTGAATAGATGGAAGCTGAAATGTTGGGCAACCTAATTGGTGTAGGCACAAAGGAGCATTGGAAAACTATCCATGAGAATGGTGAAATGCGGCTAAGGAATGAGGAAAGTAGGCTTTCATCATCTGGGCAGATTGTAGAGAATTCGGTAGTTGATGAGCCACCAAAGGGAAAACTCCCCCCCCCCCCCCAACTTTATGTACAGCATAGGAATTGAAGATGTGGAAGGAGGATGTAGAAAACCTCCTCCTTTATGGAAATTATGTAAATTTATTTCATTGTCACCGATCTTTTTCCTCTTGCAAAATTGTGTCTATATTAGTGTGCATCTTATACATGCTTGCCGTTATTCTGTATATCTTGTATTCAAGTTGTCTTCCCGTGTTCTTATACTATATGTTCAGATTCTTGGTCATTTACTTGTTCCCGGGAAATGCTATAGCATCAAATTGACATTGCAGCGTTTTCATTGAGTTATTTAGAAATTTGTGAGGCACTCTATACAGCGTCCACCCACAGTCGCTAAAAACTATAAATAATTGTGTTGGCAGATTTTAGCCAAAAATCATTTCCCAGAGCTAGGGTTTGCGAAGAAGGGGAGATTTGAGCTTTCTTCAGTCCAAATCATTGAGGTAAGTCTAAAATGAATTATAACCGTTAATGCTTCATAGAGTCAAGATTCTTACCATGGATTATTAAGTGTTTTATAGATTTCACCACTAAGAACCACCCCACCTCTCCAATGACGAGTTTTGGTACTTTTTCAGGAATTGGAGTTGGTCTCTTCTTATGTTAGTTAAAGATTGTATAAAAGGTGTTAATCGGGCTGGACACGGAAAAAAACAGTCCGTCTGGTTATCGTTTCGGGCTGGTTAGTGGATTGAGGTTTAGACTTTTTGGGTTTTTTTGGGCCCGTCCGGGTTCGGGCTTAACGGGTCCGGACTGGGCCGGGCTAATTATTATTTTTAAGTATATTTTGTTTTTCTTATTCAATGTTATTGATACTGAAGTGTTTACAAACTTTTGAGCTTGAATTAAACTTTGAAGTTTAAAATTTGAAATTTGAAAGTAAGTAGCTACAAAAAATTATTTAATAAGACGAATATGTAATGTGTAAGGATCAAATTCCGAAGACTTTCAGTTTATATTTCATTGAATAATAAATAATACTTCAAATTAATTTGCAAGTTCTATTTTGATTTTTGTAATTTTTGAACTTGCAAATTAAAAGGTTACAACAATTATAAAAAATAAGAAAGTGTACATCACATGCTTTGCATCATTTTTGTAAGTTCATCCATGTCAACATGAGGTTCTTGATTTTCGGCATTGCTTGAATCGGAACCATAAACCATTATATCTCGAATTTCTTGGTCCTCTGCTTCATCTACCTCTTCACGCCCTTGATTTCGCCGTTCTGATCTTATCCAATCTCTGAAGCACTAGAATTTCTAAAGCGTTGCTGCCCAATGAATGAGGGGTATCTCCTAGTTGCTGCCTTACTTGACTAAATGCGCTCTCTGATGCGACTGTTGAAATCGACACATTTAGCACGTCTCGAGCCATGGCTGAAAGAACAGGAAATTGATTTGAGTTGCTCCTCCACCAACCCAGCGGTAGAAATTTCTTTGTGCGAGGCTCTGGTGACTTTTCCAAGTAGATTGGAGTTCATCAATATTCTTGCTACTGGTTTGTTGATGCTCTCCTAGTGTAGACCAAATCAAATAATCTTCAACACCATCATTATCATCTAAAGCACCGGTCCCAAATATTGAAACTGAACTTGAAGGAATATTTGCATTTACAACAACAGAAGCATCAACAATGTTAGCATAATAATTATATAAAGTTTGTAAATGTTTGTGTAGATCAGAAATACAAGTTTCAGTATCAGTAGTTTCAGTTGGTCCAATATCATATAAACATATAAAACAGTGATTAATTAGCGACAAGTAGTCATTTTGTTAGAAGAGTTTAAAATAACACCAATTAGGTAAATAGGGGGAATTGGGTAGAAATACTTTTTAAATTTATCTAGCATAGATTCAACAACAGAAGTATATCCTTCTTTATTCTTCAAATTATGGAGTAAAAGAGAAATTTTAGCAATATGAACTAAACCTTTTACAATATTAGGATAATAAGCTCCGAAAAACTCAAGTGTAGCCACATAAAATGGGGGAAGAAAATGAGTAAAAAATGTGGGTTTAGGGTTAAAAGACTGACCCACAGGTAAAAGAAATGGGTCGGATTGATTTAATGGGTAAAAAAAATACCCAAATATAATGTTAGCCCCACTGATCCACGTGGACAAATGAAATAAGGCCACATCAGTTAATGAGATGCACACATGGAATTCCGTTAGTCGTGGGGGTAAATTTGAAAATAGAAATAACGTCCTATATATTTTCAGACGGATAGATGGACGGGGGCTTTTATAAACTATTTACCATACGATAGGGGTATTTTTGGCCCCTTTCCGTTTAAATTATCATCTAAATCATCATCTATACCATAATTTTCTTGAAGTCGCTCATAATCTACATTTAAATTTTCAGGTGAACTTTCAGAAATATGTGTAAAGCTACTAGAAGAACCAACACCACCTCTTGACTTTTTAGAAGTTTTACTCTTACTATTACCACCCCTACTAATGCACACTTTTTTGGTTGCTCTTAATATATCCATTAAGTAAATTAAATTAAGAAATTAAATTAAAAATTCTAAATAATAAAATAAAAATATACACCAAAGAAGAGAAAGAGATGGAACGAGTGTACCGGAATTTCAGATGCCGCCCTTAATTTGATATTAAACTTCACTTGATAGACCAATATTTGATACCGCACTTCACTTGAATACTGGATATTAGATAATAATAATTTTATAGTGACTAAACTAAATATTTGATAAAACTTGAAATAATAAGTAATTGAGAATTTAAGAGCAATAATCAATATTATCAAGAGAGAATTGAGAGGGAATTAGAGTAGTAGGAGAGTAAATTATGAGAAAAAATGAAGAAGATGGAGGGTTATTTATAGTTTTAAAAGGTTAAAATTGTAATTTATTAATTATTAGGGGCAGAGGACTATTTTCTTAAGGGGGTATGCCGAAATGGCCAAAAAGGGCCGTTGCCCAATGGTCATTTTTGAATTTGACCGTTAGCAAAGGTCCAGAAATTTAAAAAAATAATAATTTGTAACGGTAACCGGGCTGGATCGGGCTATAGCTTGGTAAAAATCCGGTAACGGGTAACCGACTAACCGGGTTTCGGTGTACCGGTTACCAAAGTTGTTCGTCCAAGCCCGTTTCCCCGCCCAACCCTCCCCAGTCCGTCCCCACCCCATACAGTACCAGGCTAACCCAGTTCGAACCGGATTGTGAACGGGCCAGCCCAGCCTGATTAACAAGTATATTGTATATCCCATAGGTTGCAAAAACTTTTGAATGTGGCAAACTTTATGGTGGATTTTAATGGGGTTTGTACCTTAGGGCCTTCTCAACTGAAGGTCTTGACCATGGGTGGGCTATTGATGAAATGATCAAGATTATACGTAAGTCTTTGTCTATTGTTCACACGCGCTCAGATCATTCTCACTGGCAAAGGAGTGAAATGACCAGGATTGTACGTAAGTCTTTCACCAACGGAATGAATTTTAACCTGCTCTCACCGATAAATGATCTTGGAACTGGAATTTGTATAAGAGGGGTCAAATAGACAGATAATATCCGATAATAAAATCAGCATTAGGCACACAACGAGATTTTCTTGCTACTTTACTTTTCTTCTTTTTTTATTCGCTACTTCAAAATGAAGTTTTTTTAACAAGTAGGACAATTTATTCTAATAAAAGAATTAAAAATTTATTTAAAATAATTTATTTACTTAATATGAAAATATTTTCTAACAAAAATTAAAGTTTGGTTAAGAAAGTATGTTTAACCAATATAAAAAAATATTAATAAAACACATAACAAAATCTCATTTTCTGTCCTTATTTATATGTAACAAAAAAAAGTAGTTGTTTTACACTTTGAAAAAAAAAATCAAACAAAAGAGTTGTGAAATAAACTTGTATACGGTAGAAATCGGGGCTATCCGATTTCACTCTTTGGTCTAGATAGGAATGTCACGTCAAAGAGCTAGGACGTTGAGTCCGGACCGAGGTAGACATCGATTGCGACCAGAAAGAGGCAGACTTCGAGTGACATCGGCATAGCTTGATAACGGAAAATACGTGATATCCGCGATTGGTCGAGGATCGTGGTGTGAATCTCATAACAGATCAATCTACAACGATTAATTAGGTCTTAATATGGTTTCCTACAATAATTAGAAGTGTACCTTATTTAGAACTCCTCTATTATATAAAGAGGGATCCCATTCATTTGTGAGGAGGATCATTGCTCGCGGATAAGAATTTATACACCCATTACTTTCTTGCTATTTCACTTACTGTTCATCAAAGTTGCTTTATCATTTACTGTTCATACTATCCCACCTCGAGACTATCCCAAGTCGAGGTCGAGACCTGGCTAGCACACTGGTTTGATTTATTTTATTCTCTAATTTAATCGTTCATTTTCTTGCTTATCAATTAGTATTGAACGAAATCGCATATTCTTAAAACCACAATATAAGTTTAATTGTTACCCGAATTTAAGGGTAAATAGTTTGGCGCCTGCCGCGGGCTAAGGATAATAGTGATTGTTCGGTGCTGATTCTGATGACACATTATTTTACGCTTGTTCTTGTCAAGTATCTTTTCTCTTAGGTTAAAACATGTCAAACTCATAAAATGCACCCACACATGGTGAATATGGTCTCGGGTTTCACGGGGAAATTGACAATGTAATTGCTCTAGGAGCCGAGGTTCCGCAGGCTAATCTCGGGGGAGCACCGGTTGCCAATCAAGTCAATGTTAGTTTGCACGTTGCTTTAAATGTGGACCTAGGTGCGGACCCCGAAGGGAGTGTACGTAGAGAAGGCCAATCTGGTGGCCAAGGTACACAGGGCAAAGAAGACAGAGGAGTTAGTCTCCAGGTTATATTCGAGATGTTATAGGCCGCTATTGCTCAGTTACAAAATCCACATACAACTCCGAGTGGGGTCGAGCCAGAAATCACTTGCTGTACTGAGCCAATGCCAGAAAGGTCGAATGGTAACGAATCGGGGACTGATCCTGCCATAATGAAAATGCTCGATGAGCTCACCAAAAGAATTAAGTCAGGAGAGAAGAAAATCGAAGCTAATGATAAAGAAGTGGAAACATACAACTCCCGAGTTGATCAAATACCGGGGGCACCACCAATCTTGAAAGGGATGGATTCGAAGAAATTTGTACAAAAGCCATTCTCTTCGAGTGCGGCTCCGAAACCCATTCCAAAGAAGTTTTGCATGCCGAACATGCCTAAATACAATGGGATCACTGATCCCAACGAGCATGTTACCTCCTACACATGCGCCATCAAGGGTAACGATTTGGAAGATGATGAGATCGAATCCGTTTTATTGAAGAAGTTCTGGGAAATCCTATCATGAGGAGCAATGATTTGGTATCACAATCTACCACCAAATTCCATCGACTCATTTGCTATGTTGGCAGACTCTTTCATAAAGGCACATGCCAGAGCCATAAAGGTTGCGACAAGGAAATCAGACCTTTCAAAGTAAGACAGAGGGATAATGAAATGTTGAGGGAGTTTTGTATCCCGATTTCAAATGGAATACATGGAGTTGCCACCGGTCACAGATGATTGGGTCATTCAAGCTTTTACTCAGGGATTGAATGAACGAAGTTCGATAGTATCACGTCAGCTGAAGTAAAATCTAATCGAATATCCGGCTGTAACTTGGGCAGATGTACACAATTGGTAACAATCGAAAATCAGGGTCGAGGATGACCAATTAGGAGCTCCTTCCGGTTCAGTGCACCCGAACAGGTTAGTCGCCAAAAATCAGAGGGACATCGATAGAGAGCCAAGATCGAAAAAAGACCGATATCAACCGTATACCTCTGATCGTAGGAATAGTGGTCCAGGACGCAACCATGCCCGGAACGATCGACAAAGCGATCGAGGATAGAAATTCTCGGGGACTCATGAGCAAAAATGGTTTTGACAAGTATGCCGACTCTACAGAGGCACCTCGATTATCGGAGTATAATTTTAGTATCAATGCGTCAGGTATTATATCAGCAATTAGAAGAATCAAAGACACCAGAAGGCCTAGGTTCATACAAACCGATCCTTCCCAAAGGAACCTCAATCTGATGTGTAAATATCATGGCATGCATAGTCACAGGACCGAAGGTTGCAGGAAATTGAGAGAGGAGGTAGCCCGTTTATTCAATGAGGACCACCTTCGAGAATTCCTAAGTGATCGAGCCAAGAATTATTTTAGGGAAAGGGACGCTAACAAGAAAATTGAACAGGAAGAGCCACAACATGTAACTCATATGATCGTCCGAGGGGTCGATATTCCACAAGGGCCTATGTTCAAACGCACTAAGCTATCAATTACTAGGGAGAAACAAACCCGAGACTATGTGCTAGAAGGCACTGTATCATTCAACAACGAGAAGGCAGAAGGAATTTCTCAGCCTTACAACGACGCTCTGGTAATCTCTATCTTATTAAATAAAGTTCAAGTTAAGTGTGTTTTAGTGGATCTAGGTAGCTAAGAAAATATCACCCCGTTAAGGGTCGTGGAGCAACTCGGCCTACAAGATCAAATCATGCTCGCAACTCGGGTCTTTTACGGTTTCAATATGGCAAGTGAAACAACTAAAGGAGAGATTATCCTACCGGTGAACGTAGCTGGAACTATCCAAGATACCAAGTTTCATGTGATCGAAGGCGACATGAGGTACAACGCCCTACTTGGGAAGCCTTGGATCCACAACATGAGGGCAGTATCTTCAACTCTCCACCAAATGATGAAATTCCCGATGTCGGACGGGGTAAAAATAGTGTATGAGGAGAACCATGCTGCAAAAGAAATGTTCGCGTTCGATGAGGTAATACCGATTTAGGCGCTATCAATATCAGAAGAAACGGTTATCAAGGGTAAACAGGAAGCCAAATAGCAATCATTGCCACCAGCCTCGACCGAATCGGAGAAGCAGGAAATGGAAGAGGAAGAGGAAGAGGAAGAGGAAGAGGAAGAGGAAGAGGAAGAGGAAGAGGAAGAGGAAGAGGAAGATTTTTTGACCCCTCAAACTTTTATTGTTCCCGAAGATTCCAACGCCACCAAATCAATGATCGAAGAGCTGGAACAGGTTATATTAATCGAGCACCTGCCTGAGTGAAAGGTATAGTAGGGAACGGGGTTAACCCTCGAACTCAGGAAAAAGCTTATTCATTTTCTTATTAATAACATAGAGTGTTTTGCTGGGTCCCACTTAGACAGGACAGGGATCTCGCCGGAAATAACAACGCATCAACTAAGCCTGGACCCAAAGTTCAGACCGATGAAACAATAAAGAAGTCCCCAGTCCGAGGTAAAGCACGCATTCATAAAAGACGAGGTAACTAAACTTCTCAAAATAGGGTCCATTCGGGAAGTAAAGTACCCCGAATGGTTAGATAATGTAGTCGTAGTTCCTAAAAAAGGGAACAACTTAGGACGTGTGTAGATTATAAGAATTTAAACAAGGTATGTCCCAAAAATTCTTTTCAACTGCCTAAGATCGATCACATGATCGACGCCACGACCGGCCACGGGATCCTTAGTTTTCTCGATGCTTATTCCGGGTACATTTAAATTCAATGAACCCGGAAGACTAAGAAAAGACTTCATTCATCCTAATTATGGAACATATTGTTATAATGTAATGCCCTTCGGGCTAAAAATGCAGGAGCTACCTACCAAAGCTTAGTAAATAAAATGTTCGAAGAACAGATAGGTAAATCAATGAAAGTATATATTAACATGCTAGTTAAATCCATGCATGCAGAGGACCATTTGACACATTTGCAGTAAACATTCAAGATATTGAGAAAATACAACATGAAGCTCAACCCCGAGAAATACATTTTCAGTGTCGATTCGGGCAAGTTCCTTGGCTTCATGGTGTCAAATCGGGAAATCGATATCAACCCCGATAAAATTAAGCCTATCGAAGATATCATTGTCGTAGACTGCGTTAAAGTCGTGCAAAGGTTGACGAGGTGAATAGCTGCCTTAGGCCGATTCATATCGAGATCGTCGAATCGGAGTCATAGATTCTTCTCTCTACTCAAAAAGAAGAACAATTTCGCCTGAACCCTGGAATGCCAACAAGCGTTAGAAGAATTGAAACGATACCTCTCGAGCCCACCATTTCTTCATACTCCAACTACTTATATTTGGCAGTCTCGGAGATCGCGATAAGTGGTTTCCTGGTTGAAGAAGAGCAAGGTACGCAATTTTCTGTTTATTATATAAGTCGAACTCTAGGAGAAAACTAAATATCCACACTTAGAGAAATTGGCACTTGCGTTGATAAGCGCCTCTAGGAAGCTAAAACAGTATTTGCAATGTCACCCCATATGTGTACTAATTGCTTACCCACTTCATAATGTTTTGCAAAAGCCCGAGCTATCGGGCCGACTGGCCAAATGGGCCGTCAAACTCAGTGGGTACGATATCAAATATTAACCCCGTATGGCCATCGAGTCTCAAATTTTAGCAGACTTCGTGGTCGATTTCACGCTAACCCTCGTACTCGAAGTCGAGATGGAACTCTTGTTAAAATCAGGTAGATCATCGGGGGTGCGGACCCTTTTCACAGACAACCCCTTGAATGTGAAGGGGCCCGGGCTACGCATCATTTTAAAGCCACCCACGAGCAACACTATTAGACAATATATCAAAACTTCTAAGCTAACGTACAGTGAGGCCGAGTACGAGTCCATGATTGCAGGTCTCAAACTAGCTAAAAGCTTGGGGGCAGAAGTCATTGAAGCCAATTACGACTCTATTCTGGTAGTAAACCTAGTAAACAAAACCTTCGAGGTTCGAGAGGATAGAATGCAAAGGTATTTAGACAAGCTACAAGTGACTCACCATTTTAAAGAATGGACCATGCAGCATGCACCTCACAAGCAGAATAGTGAAGCCGAGCGCTCTTGCAAATTTGGGGTCATTAGTCGAGGAGGATGAAATCAGCTCGGGGACTGTCGTTCAACTCTCGAGATTAGTGATCGAAGAAGGTCACACTGAGATAAACTCCACAAGCTTAACTTGGGATTGGAGGAATAAATATATCGAGTACTTGAAAAACGGAAAGCTCCCGTCGGACCCTAAAGAATCGAGGGCCCTACGAACAAAAGCTGCTCGATTCACATTGACTAAAGATGGAACATTGTACAGGAGGACGTTTGACGGACCATTAGCAATATGTTTGGGACCAGGGGACACTGATTATGTTCTACGAGAAGTCCATGAAGGTACTTGTGGGAACCACTCCGGTACTGAATCACTAGTTCACAAGTCATCAGGGCAGGATACTATTGGGATAGTATGGGAAAAGACGCTAAGGAGTTTGTTTGAAAATGTGATAAATGCCAAAGGTATGCACCAATGATCCATCAGCCCAAAGAACAACTTTATTCGGTCCTATCCCCGTGGCCATTCATGAAATAAGAGACGGATATCGTCAACCCTCTACTATCGGTTCCAGGTAAAGCTAAATTCATTTTGTTTATGACTGACTACTTCTCTAAATGGGTGGAAGCATAGGCATTCGAGAAAGTCAGAGAAAACGAAGTTATAGACTTCATCTGGGATCACATCATATGCCGATTCGGGATACTTGCCAAAATCATATGCGACAACGGAAATCAGTTCATTGGCAGCAAGGTAATGATATTTCTCGAAGAACATAAAATAAAAAGAATCTTATCAACACCATATTATCCAAGTGGAAATGAACAGGCCGAGTCAACAAACAAAACCATCATTCAGAATCTAAAGAAAAGATTGAACGACACCAAGGGAAAATAGAGAGAAATTCTACCCGAGGTTCTTTGGGCATATCAAACAAAATCGAAGTCTAGTACGGGGGCAACCCCGTTCTCCTTAGTATATGGCTTAGAAGCCTTCATTCCGGTCGAATTCGGAGAACTTATTACCAGATTTGACATACAATAGAAGAATCAAATCACGAGGCTATGAACACTAACCTCGAACTATTGGATGAAAAACGAGAAGTCGCACTCGTTCGGATGGCCTCGCAACAATAGAGAATCGAGAGATATTATAATAGAAGAACCAACCTTCGCTACTTCAGAATCGGGGACTTAGTCTTAAGAAAAGTCACCATCAACACTCGAGATCTTAATAAAGGAAAACTCGGCCCAAATTGGGAAGGACCCTATCAAGTCCTCAATATCATTGGGAAGGGATCTTACAAACTTGGCACAGTGGAGCATGAACAATTGCCAAACAATTGGAATATATCACTCCTCAAACGATATTATTGCTAAGGTATGACTTTCTCCCTTTCCATTTGTATTTGATACTAACTTATCACAGGTGTTCAATCGAAGATGTCGAAGAAGCTCTTCAACACAAGGATCTTAGGTTTTAAAGCACGCATTGCACTCTTTTTCCCTTAGATCGATTTTTATCCCAAATGGATTTTTCCGGTGAGGTTTTTAATGAGGCAATGATTATATGTGATACCCGGGGACAATTCAACAGTATCCGAGGCTTCTCTATATTCAACCTTGAATATAGGGGGCATCACCCTCGGATGATTTATTTTTAAGGAAAAATACTTCGTGTCAAAAGGCCTCGATAGGGAAACTTTGTAATGGGACAAACGATTGAACCGTGTCCATGTAGATTAATCGAGGCCAATGGAGAAACATGTATGCATGTATAAATTATTCAAAGAAGCAGTTTTTTCTTATCAAATACCTTGTGCCTCAAACAAAATTTTCTACTATACAAGCTTCATGCTTATGATTTTTGTGAAAAATGGTTCAAGGGCCAAGTATAAATCACCTCAAACGAATTTACCCCCTACTCGGGGACTGCCGTTGAAAATCAACATGTTTGAATTGTCTAAAGACCTCAAAGAGGCACCCCTCGATTTATAGGCCAAGGCTGTCATTCTCGGGGACTAACACTTCGAATAAGTTTGAAGTGTTGATGGGAAAGTAAGACCAAGAGTCACACCCAAAGGCTACAGCCAAAGTAACGCTGCTCGGAGACATCCGAACCCCGCAATAAAAACCTGCCTTCGAATTCTCTCCAAAAACTGGTAAAAAAGGCTACCCTCGGAAAAATAATCAAAGGGCTTCGATAAAATCAGTCCTCAAAAAATCTTAAGAGGTATCGAATTATTCAAATACAAACTTGTGCTAAGACACAAAAAACAAAGGGGTTTCGATCAACACTAAACCCTCAAAAAACCCAATGGGTACAAATAAAAAAAACATGCTAAGGCATAATTTTTTTTTACTAAGTCTTTGAGCCAAAAGAGGGAAAAAATAGCCATCCTTTAGAGGCCATATCGGCCCAATTCAAAGAGTCCAAGGGCCAACACACTTTGAGTTTGAGAGCACGTTCTCGCTAGATTCGAACTTAAGGCCCCTGCTATCCCGAATTCGAACTAAAACCTACTCGACTACAGATCGAGGATCCTGTGTCGTTCAAAACAAACCTAAGGGTCAATTCACTTCGAATTCAGATTTCACTCGAATCCGACTATAAAAGCAGTATTATTATTATGGCTTTGATCAAGTCATTTGAAACCAAAACCTCAAACATATTGTTGAAGCATAAAAATGTCCTAAAATTATACAAGGCACGAAACATGTTTGAAGACAAAATTTGAGAAGGCATCCAAAAGAGAAATTTCTTTATATATATGGGGCAAAAATATGTTCAAGGGACCGACAATGGTCTTACAAAAGAGAAAAGGAAAAATAAAATCCTAACTATGCCCGGGGCTGATTTCTCCCTCGGGGGGAGCTTCTCCTTCGGGAACCTCACGTTATCAGACCCGCCTTGGTTGCCTTCATCATCATCATCATCATTAGAGGAGGCAAGCAATCTAGCATCGGCTTCAATCACCTTAGCTTGAGCTATCTCTTTGGATAGGTCAAAACCTCGAGCATGGATTTCTTCAAGGGCCTCCCTCCGAGATTGGCACTTGGCCAGATCATTACTCCACCTCGCTCGATCGGATGCCTCCCTAAGCTAAGTTTGGGCAGCCTCGGCATCAGCCAAGTACATGGCTATGGACTTGTCAGTTAAGACCTTCGCCTTTTCGACCTCCTCCTTGGCCTCAGCAAGCTCGGCCTCGAGCTCTTAGATCCTTTTGGCTTGGGCTGAGCTCTTCTCTTTAATACTTCGAAGTTGAACTTCGGCTGATGACAGTCGCACCAAGGCAGCCTCTTTCTCCGCAGCTAGGTGGTCCATGTTCTCTTTCCACCGATTGCAGCCAGCTTTAAGTTGGTCGACTTCCCCCCCAGAACAACTCGATCCTTTCAATCTTTTGCTACAACTTAGACATCAAGGTGTTAGCCTCCACTCTTGGGTCAAGACCATATGTCTCAAAAGGACATTTACCTGCTCGTTCAACTTGGCCTCTTCCTTACAAGCCTAGGCCAAGTTTGCTCGTAGATCCCTAAGCTCTCCTCCTTTTGTCCGCAAAGGAGCTTCAAAGCATTCCTCTCCTCCGAGGTCTTCTGGAGATCGACCTTGCATTGCCCTAGGTCGACCCGAGACTTGGTAAAAGCCTATATGAGAAGAAAGATACAAGTTAGGTTAAAGGGAGAAGAAGGAAAAGAAAATTGCATGAATGGGGATTAGTACTTACTCGAGATAAAAGGCATTGGGTCTCTTCAAAGAGGGTATACGCATCACCGAGATCAACGACATCATTGACCCCGGTAAAATAATCCCGAAAGGGATCCTCTTCATTGGGGACTCCGTCTATGTCAGGGGTCTGTAAAGCCCGAGCATCTCTTATAGCCTCCTCAGAAAAGGCTGGTAGATAATGAGAGTGACCTACTATCACAACCCCGAGCGAATCTCTTCGGGCGCCTTGTTCAGCCCTGGAGGTGTCAAAGCCGGCTTCCTCCGGTATGTTAGTTGATGGACAAGGGATAACCTCAACCTTAGATGATTTGGGGGCTTTGCCCGAATCTTTCTTCGAGGCCTCCTCATCACGAGGCCAGGTCTCGACAATCACCTCCGACTTGGAAGGCTTGGCGGCCTCGATCGACTTCCTTGCTCGAACCACCAGTGCCAAGTCATCGCCCTCATCTTCCTCTTCTTCTTCCCCCAGCTGGCGGACCAACTCTATAGTCATAGGGATGATATTTCTCCTGCATCTTCGAGCTGGAGCCTTAGGTTGGGGGTCCTCGGATTTTGAGACCCTCTTCCTCTTGTTGTCTTTCCCCAACTTCGAAATTGGGGAACGACAGTTTCTCCTCTGGTATGAGGTCACAGATCCATACCCGCACGAACCGTCTCATACAACTCCGATCCTTGTCCTCATCGATGCTCGCGAACAAGGCCTTCATCGCTCGGCGTTGGAGCTTGATCAACCCTCAAAAACGCCGAGGTCAATATAACCGTAAGAGGTGGCTGAGAGTGAAGTCCAACCCATCAACCTTGCTAGAAAAGAAGCGGAGCATGATCACTATACGCAAGAATGAGGGGTGAACCTGGCCGAGGGTAACCTGGTACCTCTTGCAAAAATCGACAATGAATGGCTCGAGATGAGCCAATGTGAAGGGGTAAGTGTAAACACTTAGAAACCCCTCCACATAGGTGGTAATGCTCTCTTCAGGAGCGGGGATTTGTAGATGACCCCTCCACGACCTCAGACCCCCAGTTACAGTCTCTCTTCACAGCCTCTAGATGACCCGCCATATCGAGCAGATGTATCTCTACACGTGTTCACATCGGCCATGGATCTATAGAGGGTTCTCGACTTTGAAGTCAGATTATAAGACACAAGGGTCGGGAACATACTCGTGAGGGAGCGGTTCCGCTGATGTTTTGTCACTGACCGGCTAGGAAGAAGAGGAAGAAGCTTTCTCCTTTTTTGGGACGGTCTTGGAGGTTTTCGCCATTGATTCAAGTAGAAGGAAGCGAAAAGAGGTGAAATTTGGTATTTTTAATACTAACAAAGTTGACTCCACGGGTGATGAAAGAAAATAGATGGAAAGAGCGAGAGGCTTAGAAAACATGGTGGAGGTGAAAGTAAAATTTTGATTCAACCAAAGAGCCTGTTTTATAGATTTACGACGACGGTTTGGTGGTGCTAGTGGTTGATTGTCCACTGGAAAGCATTAATGGTTTAGGGAACTGTACCGACGGGACGCTTCGGTCACCTCAATCGCTTACGCCATGGGGATGACATCTTATCGGGGCTCAAGTCGTTTCTTATCGTTTTACTCTAATAAATGAGGGACTATCTGTATACGGTAGAAATCATGGCTACCCGATTACACTCTTTGGTCGAGATAGGAATGTCACGTCAAAGAGCTAGGATGTTGAGTCCCGACTGAGGTAGACATCGATTGCAACCAGAAAGAGGCAGAATTCGAGTGACATCAGCATAGCTTGATAACAGAAAAGGCGAGATATCCACGATTGGTCGAGGATCGTGGCGTGAATCTCAGAACAGATCAACCTACAACGGTTAATTAGATGTTAATATGGTTTCCTACTATAATTAGAAGTGTACCTTATTTAAGACTCCTCTATTATATAAAGAGGGATCCTATTCATTTGTGAGGAGGATCATTGTTCACTGATAAGAATTTATATACTCATTACTTTCTTGCTATTTCAGTTACTGTTCATCAAAGTTGCTTTATCATTTACTGTTCATACTATCCCACCTCGAGACTATCCCAAGTCGAGGTCGAGACTTGGCTAGCACAATGGTTTGATTTATTTTATTCTCTAATTTATTCGTTTATTTTCTTGCTTATTAATTGGTATTGAACGAAATCACATATCCTTAAAACCATAATATAAGTTTAATTGTTACCCGAATTTGAGGGTAAACAAAACTAAAATTATACAAATAATTAAATAAAAAGAGCGTATAAGCCAAATCAAAAATTATTAATACGAAACAAATAAACATTATCAGTACAGACCAAATTAAATTAACTAAATATGAAAAATCATTTCAATAAATATTCTTGCAAGTTTGTTGAAAATTATAAGAGTGAAAACCAAGTTAACGTTGAATAAATTTTTAAGTTTTAGAAGTAAAATAATAAAGGCTGAGCGCCATTCTAGCATAAAACAAAGCTGCCAAAAGTTTAAGAAAAAATGCTCCGTTCAACCTCGAACACATGACCTGTTGAACATTTTGAACTCGCCTGAACACAATCTCGCTTACTTTCGAGCGGATTCATTTTAATTAATATTTGAAAATTTCCTCTATTTTAGATGATATGTATAACTATGTACAATATAATTCTATGATGAAACGGGTTCATATGAATCCTCTTGACACCAACTATGAATATGAAATAGCCATGATTATTGGCAAGCCATATTTACCTTAAAGGAGTGAGGTGGCCAAGCTTGCATGTGTATACTTTGTTGTGTGTTGTAACTGATGGACTAGAAATAATATAATATGCATGTGAATTGAAATTGTATGCGGTAAAATTGATAAATGATGGGTGGATGCTCAATGAGTTAACATGTGGAAGTAAAGATAGGTATGGTATGAGTCAGCAAATGATTGTCACCAGATACAAACATGCGACCTGTGCTGAATAAGTTCCGAAGGCATTGGAACCGAGAACGGAAATTTGAAAGGAAGACATCGATTGGAAAAGACAGCATTCAATGAGTAGTTGTTACAAAGAATCTCTGTATTAATGTTCAAACATTATGCAGCCATCAAGAGGGGTTTTATTCTCACTAAAGAAGAGCTTAATTTGGGGATCTATTTCTCTGAATAGAGCTATAAATATTGATATTTGTATTCATGAGAGGACACAAAGCATTCTGTATGCAAAAACTAAAATGTGTTCTTATTCTGTCAATCTACTTTCTTTCTTTTGTTCTGATATTATTCTTATCATTGCTTCTGGAGAAGCTAAGTTCATAGTCATGCTTGTATTTTCTTCAAGTTATTTTGATAATATTATTTATGTTCTTATTTATTTTATATTTTTAAATCAAATTAATTCACGTGTCTATGAACTTCGTTATAAGTTCAACAGTACTGTTTTACAGGTAAATAGAAATATGGTGTATGGTATGGATGTGAAATATTTATGGTGACTATATGTAATGAGAATATTAGATTTATATTTTTACAATTTCTTAGCTTGTCCTCACGATTGTGGATGTAGTTCATTACTTGTTGAGTCGATGGACTCACTCTTTATATATTATGAATACAAATTTCGGTGTTGAGCCAATAGGGTACGTAGATACGTAGTTCGAGTAGAGCATTTTGACTTAGTGATCCCTACTAGTTATTCGTGGAGCTTTATGCACAAATTTGCTTTAAATTTGTGTGAGTCAAATAGTATATATGTTGAACTTTAGAGTCGCTTAATGAATTCTTACTTCTGTAATGTCACTTGTATGCATGTGTTATGTGTATTGATTGTTTACCCATAAAATGGTACAATTGAATTTATAGCGTGTTATAGATAAAAGAATTAATTTGACCCAAAAATGATGTGTAAATGAGAACAAAATAATATTATCAGACGAAATTGTAAGAGATAACAAGTCTAACTAAGAACTTAGCTTTTCTGATGACAAGAGTGAATGCAATGTTCAAGTGTTCAAATTGAGCGTAAATAGACAATAGATTATAGATTTTTCTATACAGAGTTTCTTGTGTCTACAACGGTTAATAATCCTTCTATTTATACTTATTTAGGGAGACAAGTCGTCAAATCAAGCTCCTCTTGAATGAGAATAAAATCGTCATTGATGGGTGCATAACGGTTGGCTTTAAATGCAGATATTCTCTACAACGCCTATCCAATGAATGTTACCCGTTGAATCCTTATTACCGGCTGCTCTGTCTTTGGGGCTTGTTTGGCACCAATCACTCACTTGCATTTGGTGACAGCTATTCGCTGACTCACATCCCACTTGTCTCTAGTGCCACATGTCACTCCGTCATTCACCCAGCTGTCACCAACCATTTTTTACCTCATACAGCTAGTCCCCCTACTTTTCAGTGACATAACTCAGTGTTAGCGGGAAGTAGATAAGAGTTAGTTTCTTGGTGAAAAAGTTTGTGAACAGTCTCTGACATTTAAAAGGACGCACGTCTTCTCGCAATTAATGACCCGAACACGTGTTGCCCTGTAATTTAGCAAATATTATCGCTGATTTTCGACGTAATCATGACCACAATTTTTGCCATCTATAATTTCCATACTACTCATCATTTTCACTCTTTGCTTTCATAACTCTTTCTTATTCTTCGTATCTCCTTGGAGTTCTTCTGCAATATTCATCATTCTCAACAAAAAACCTTTTTCTTCATAAACATGTCTTCAAACACTGCTTTACCCGAAAACTCGAGCCTTCTCTTTGGTGGGGGTCCAAAGAAGAACAAAAATAAGGAGGTTGACGTCAAGTCTAAACCTCCAACTGTAAACACCATTATTCCACTTCATCTCAGCACAAAATCTGACCTTCAAGAGCATAAGCTACCCGCAAATTCTAAAAACGATTGGTTCTTGCCTATTCGCAGATACCCTTCTTCCATTCGCCCTTCTAGCATCCCTGTCGTGAAGGAAGAATGTAATTGGGGTAGCATTTAAATTCTTATCCCGATGCAATTGAACGAGTTACACACTCGTTGCTGGGGTTCATGTATGTCCAGACGTACCCTTTACTTTGGGTCCTTTCACCTTGGGAACGGGTGAAGGAATTAACCCAATAATTGTAGAATTTTGTCACCAGTAACAGGTTTTCTTGGCACAGGTAGGCAATTTATATAGCATACGGTGGCCTGCCTCCACCAACTAAGTGCTGAAACTGGGGAAACCCTAACCCTTGCGCATATGTTGAATATTTACTCCCCAAAGATCTTCCGTGGGGCTGTGTTGAATCTTATCAAGTGTGGCCTCCAAGCCCTTCTTACCAATGTTGATGGCGATATTGACCGTGGATGGATAGAATGGTTCATTGTCATTTATACGAGGGACATTGATCGAGGCCAACCCTGTACTACTACAAAGTAGCAAGAGTGATCGAAGCAGCTTTTACCCGAGAAGGTCGAGATCGATTTCCATAGGGAGCTAGAGATTGGAGTTGAGTTTCTATCTAAATTGGAGTTGCATAATTTTTCCTAATTTCACTTCTATTCATAATTGGTTTTGATATTACTTCTTATTTTATACTACTAAGATGCTAAAATAAGGCTAAGTGAAGCTAAGAGTAAACTATTGAAGGTTTTCTAAATAGGTAAAAGGCACTAGGGAAGTGACTTTCTCCTAGGTGGATAATTGATGGATTCTCAAGTCTAAGGCTAGATTGTCATATTTAGGGAGTATGATATAACCATTGCACGATTCTACTCACTCTATACCTCTCGGTAGTTCGAGTGATTTTGCCCTACTTGATTTTCTCAAGACCAATTGGGTATGATAATTTGTGCAAGCAATAGAGGTTCAAGTTGGGTATTACTATCTCTAGGTTTAACCTTTTAATTGGGGATATTAATCTCTTGAATACACCCCAATTCCTTGTTGGACCAATTTCAAGGACTTAGGCTCTCTTTCTCAAGAAGAGCCAAATCAACTAGGCATAAACTAGTGTTTGCAATTACTAATTCAACATTTAAACCATAAATTAGTCCAAATATCAAACACCTATAGACATTCAAGCCTTAAAACACAAGACCCATCAATTACCCATACTAGGGTTGAGCCACAACCCTAACTAATGGGTCTAGCTACTCATGATTGTAGAGGAAAATGAAGAAATAGATTAAGAAAAACCCATAATATTTAATTACTAGATAAAACTTGAAGATTCGATGATAAAACTAAGCTAAAATTACTCAAAATAGAAAAGGAGTATTGTTCACGAGTGCAGCTGATCGTTAAAATACAACTGATGCCGACTGTCTTAAGAATTGACGCCCAGATCCCCTATTAACTGCTTTCCCCAAGTTTATTTCTGCTATTTTGATTTGCCGGGGTGTTCGGTTTTGAGCTTCGGAGAGTTTTGGGACACTTAGTCCCTAAATGAGAGCTTAAGTGTTGGAAAGTTGACCGTAGTCGGAACAGTATGAAGACGGCCTCAGAATGGAAATCCGATGGTTCCGTTAGCTCCGCTAGGTAATTTTGGTCTTAGGGGTGTGTTCGGATCGTGTTTTGGAGGTCCGCAGCTAATTTAGGCTTGAAATGCCGAAAGTTGAATTTTTGAAGTTTCCGATCTGATAGTGAGATTTTTATCCGAGGCCCGGAATGAAATTCCGGAAGTTGGAGTAGCTCTGTAGTGTTGAATGTGACGTGTGTGCAAATTTTCAGGTCATTCGGACGAGGTTTGATAGACTTTTTGATCGAAAGCGTATTTTGAGAAATTTGGAGTTCTTATTCTTAAATCCATGGTTAATTCGAGGTTTCGACGTTGTTTTAGGTGTTTTATGGATTGGTACAAGTTTCGATAGTGATTTGTGACTTGTTGATGCCTTTGGTTGAGGTCCTGGGGGCCTCGTGGTGAATTCGGATGGTTGACGAAAGGATTTGGAGTTTGAAGTTTGCTGCAGTAGCTGGTCTTCTATCATAACCGCACCTGCGGTTTGGGTTCCATAGGTGCGGAGCCGCAGAAGTGGCGGATCCATCGCAGAAGCGGATCTGGGGAGAGTCTTCAGGTTCCGCAGATGCGGAAGGAATACCGTAGAAGCGGTGGCTCATCTGCAAAAGGGTAATCGCAGATGCGGTTTTTGGTCTTCAAGTGAAAGTCGCAGGTGCGACCTTGGGTCCGCAAAAGCGGGACCGCAGATGCGGAAATCACTGGGCAGAACATATAAATAGTTGCCTTTGCGAATTTGAGCGATTTTTTCACCATTTTCATCCAGGTTTGAAGCTTTTAAGAGAGATTTTTAGGAAAACAAAGGGAAATCACTTGGAGGTAACATCCTCCGATTTCGAGACGTGGGCCCGAGGGGCATTTTGGTCATTTTACCTAATTTCGCGTATTAGCTTAGAATTTAATTGTAGAATTAGTTACTTGAAGTGTTATTTACATTATGAAATTGAATTGAATAGATTTGGGCCATTTGGAGTCAAGTACTCGTGGCAAGAGCGTGGTTTCAGATTGATTTTTGAGCCGGTTCGAGGTAAGTGGCTTGTCTAACCTTGTATGGGGGACCTTCCCCTTAGGATTGGTATATCTGATAATTGAAATGCCTTGTACGTGAGGTGACGAGTGTGTACTTGTGCTAATTGTTAGAAATCCGATTTTATTTAAGTAATTACTAGTATGTTTCCTTTCATGTTTCTATTACTTGCACTATTAAGCCTATTGTCAGTTTAAGAAAGCATGTCTAAGTGACTTAATTGCTTTATTTGATTCAACCTGACTTACTGGAATTCTGTGCAATATACTAGGCTAGAATCACTTATTGCCTTAATATGAAATTTTGCCATTTCTGTATATCTTCCTCCTGCTGTGTATTTATTTTGGGACTACAGATGTGTGATTCCAGTAGCTCCCCCTTGTCTGTTTACTTTGGGACTACGAGTTAGATTCCCAGTAGATCCCCCTGCATATTTACTTTGGGACTACAGGTTAGATTCCTGGTATATCCTCCTGCACAGTTATATATATGGAACTACGGGAATGCACCCGGTAGATTCTCCCAATACTGGGTATTTACATTTGGGACTACGGAACAGGATTCCGGCAGATCCCTACGCACTATGAGTTGGACTACGGGACGGGATCCCGGGAGATCCACTGGATATGTATAAATGGTACTAGAGGACGGTATCCTGGGATATCCTCGATTGCTATTATTGGTGCTGAGCTGTATTCCTTTCCATGCTTACCTTGTTTCTGTATAGTTGTTATTGTCCTGTACATCTTGTGTTATTTTACCACCGTACTTATTTATACTGTTTTGTTCTATACTGTTGATTCTTATATTTTATTTAACCTCAGTAGGGCCCTGACATTCCTCGTTACTACCCAACCAAGGTTAGGCTTGGCACTTCCTGAGTACCGCTGTGGTGTACTCATGCCCCTTCTGCGCATGTTTTTCATGTGCAAATCCAGGTACCTCTACTCAGGCCTACCATCTTTGAGGGAGGCGACTGCTCTAGAGACTTCGAGGTACATCTGCCACGTCCGCAGAACGAGAAATCCCTCTCTATTCTAGCTGTTAAACATTGCCTTTCTGTATTTTTCTTTCTTGTTAGATATTCTGGAGTTAGACTGTTAGATATTCCAAAGGCTTGTGTTTCCATGAGTTTCCGGGTTTTGGGATAGTGTACTTGGTTTTGAGAATGTTGTGTTGTATATGCCGAGCAACATTATAACTATTATTCCATTCAGTTACTTTTGGTTTTTGGTTATTTTCCTCCGCAAGTTTTGTTTATGTTCCACATTTGTTAGGCTTACCTAGTCGTAAAGACTAGGTGCTATCACGACAGTTCACGGAGGGTGAACTGGGGTCGTGACAAGTTGATATCAAAGCTCTAGGTTCGTAGGAGTCATAGATCACAAGCCGATTTATTATAGTCTCACTGATCGGTACGGAGACGTCTGTACTTATCTATGAGAGGCTATGTAACTGTTCGAAAAATTCCACTTCATTTAATTTCCTTGTCGTGCGACATTTTGACATCACAATTATAAACTTTTGTCTTCTATTCTCTCAAAGATGGTGAGGACACGTGCTACCCGAGATGATCAGGCACCTGCGCCCCCTACTGCAGCCGTTAGGGGCTAGGGCCGGGGTAGAGGCCTAGGATGCGCATGTGGTGCAGCCAGAGCACTTGCGCGAGCTGCCGCAAAGGTACCATCAACATATCCAGCCGGAGTCCAGGCACCTGACACGCCTATTACTACTACTACTCCAGCTCTTCAGGAGACTCTGGCACAGTTCATGAGCATGTACACCACTCTGGCTCAGACAGGGTTGCTTCCCCTTGCTGCAGATACATCTCAGGCCAGAGAAGGAGCACAGACTCCCGCCGCCCGCACTCCTGAGCAGTGAGTGCATGTTGTGCAGTCCCTGAGATTATTCTTGTACTACCTGTAGTGCCGGTTCAGTCCGAGGATAAGGAAGTGGCTTCCGAGGATGAGCAGTTGAGGGTTGAGAGGTTCAAGAAGTACAAGCCTCCTGTATTCAGTGGTCTAGCATCGGAGGATGCTTTGGTATTTCTTGATGAGTGGCACACCTATAAGTTAGACAGTCCAGATGAGGCTGCTTCACTGACTTGGACTCAGTTTTCAGATCTGTTCCTAAGGGAGTATGTTCCTCAGAGCCTCAGGGACGCATATCGCGCAGAGTTTGAGCATTTTCGCAAGGGTGCTATGACTATTTTAGAGTATGCTGTCCGTTACACCAATTTGGTTAGGCATGCGCCAGCCTTGGTTTCTACTGTTGGTGAGAGGGTTCACCGGTTTATTGAGGGCCTTATTCCCAGCATCAGATCTAGCATGGCTCGTGAGTTGGAGATGGATATTTCTTATCAGCAGGTGGTGAGCATTGCTAGGAGGATTGAGGGTATGCATGCTAGGGAGAGAGAGAGAGGAGAGGGAGGCCAAAAGGTCTCGAGAGTCAGGCCACTTCTCTGGTGCCCGTGTCCCATCTGCAGGACATCATGGTAGGGGTTATATGAGTCGCCCTATTCATTCAGCTCTTCCAGCAGCCAGTAGTGCTCCAACTCCTTCTAGGCTTTAGGAGCCTTATTATGCACCACCGGTATCTAGCGAGCCTCCTGCGCGAGGTGCTTTCAGAGGTCAGTCCAGCAGACCTGGCCCTAGCTATTCACAGCCACCACGTCCTCCTAGAGCTTCTTTTGAGTGTAGCGACACACGCCATATGGTTAGGGATTGCCCCAAACTTGGGAGGGGTGCACCTCTAGAGACTTCTCAGCCACAACCTGCCCCTAGAGTTCTCAGGCTATGGTTACCACTCTAGTTGCTACCCCACCTGCTCAGCCAACTAGAGGTGGAGGTCGGAGAGGTAGAGGTTGCCCTAGAGGGGAGGCCAGGCCAGATACTATGCCCTTCCTGCCCGTACCGAGGCTATTGCCTCTGATTCTGTCATCACAGTTATTATATTGGTTTGTCACAGAGATGCATCAGTTCTATTCGATCCAGGCTCTACTTACTCTTATGTATCTTTTTATTTTGCTCCACATTTGGGTGTATCTCGGATTCTTTGAGTTCCCATGTTTATGTTTCTACTCCTGTGGGAGATTCTCTCGTTGTGGACCGCGTTTATCGGTCGTGTTTTTGTTGCTCTTAGTGGTTTTGAGACTAGAGCCAATTTATTTTTACTCAGTATGGTTGACTTCGATATTATCTTGGGCATGGACTGGTTGTTGCCCCATTATGATATTCTTGATTGTCACGCTAAAACCGTGACGCTGGCTATGCCAGGTGTACCGCGTGTTGAGTGTAGGGGTACTTTAGATCACACTCCCAGTAGAGTTATTTATTTTCTTAAAGCTCAACATATGGTTGAGAAGGGGTGTGACGCGTACTTATCTTATATGAGAGATATTGGTATTGATACCCCTTCAGTTGATTCAGTTCTAGTAGTACGAGATTTTCCCGATGTGTTTCTAGCTGATCTTCCAGGCATGCCACATGATAGAGATATTGATTTTGGCATTGATTTGTTGTCGGGCACTCAGCCCATTTTTATTCCTCCGTATCGTATGGCTCCTCCTGAGTTGAAGGAGTTGAAGGATCAGTTACAAGAATTGCTTGATAAGGATTTTATTCGGCCTAGTGTATCACCTTGGGGGTGCTCCTGTCTTGTTTGTGAAGAAAAAGGATGGTTCTATGCGTGTGTGTATTGATTATCGCCAGTTGAACAAAGTGACACTGAAGAACCGTTATCCTTTGCCTCGTATTGATGATCTGTTTGACCAGTTTCAGGGCGCACATGTGTTTTCTAAGATTGATTTGCGCTCAGATTACCATCAGTTGAAGATTCAGGAGCCAGATATCCCGAAGACTAAAGTTCAGGACTCGGTATGGTCATTACGAGTTCCTTGTTATGTCATTTGGGCTGACCAATGCCCCAACAGCCTTTATGCATTTGATGCATATTGTGTTCTGGCCGTAGCTTGACTCGTTCGTCATTGTCTTTATTGATGATATTCTGGTGTATTCCCAGGGTCAGGAAGATCATGAGCAGCACCTGAGGACTGTGCTTCAGACTTTGAGAGAGAAGAAGTTATATGCTAAGTTCTCGAAATGTGAGTTTTGGTTGGATTCAGTGGCATTCTTAGGCCACGTGGTATCGAGTGAGGGTATTCAGGTGGATCCGAAGAAGATAGAGGCCGTGCAGAGTTGGCCCAGACCATCCTCAGCTATCGAGATCTGCAGTTTCCTCGGTTTGGAGGGGTTTTCATCGATTGCAACCCCTATGACCAGGTTGACCCAGAAGGGTGGTCTGTTTCAGTGGACAGAGGAGTGTGAGGCAAACTTTCAGAAGCTCAAGACAGCTTTGACCACAGCCCCAATTTTGATACTGCCTACAGGTTCGGGGTCTTATGTGGTCTATTGTGATGCCTCGAGGGTTGGCCTCGGTGCGGTGTTGATGCATGATAGTAGGGTGATTGACTACGTGTCCAGACAGTTGAAGATATATGAGAAGAACTACCATGTTCACGACCTTGAGTTATATGCCATTGTTCACGCCCTGAAGATTTGGCGCCATTACTTATATGGTGTTCCATGTGAGATTTATACTGACAATTGGAGCTTGTAGTACCTGTTCAAGCAAAAGGATCTAAATTTGCGCCAGAGGAGGTGGTTAGAGTTGCTAAAGGACTATGATATCACTATTTTGTATCACCCGGGCAAGGACAATATGGTGGCCGATGCTTTGAGTCACCGGGCATGAGTTTGGGGAGTTCGGCTTATTTACCAGCATCGGAGAGGCCTATGACGATGGATGTTTAGGCCTTAGCCAGCCAGTTTGTGAGATTGGATCTTTCGAAGCCCAGTCGGGTTCTATCTTGCGTGGTTTCTCGCTCGTCTTTATTTGATCGTATCAGGGAGCGACAGTATGATGATCCTCATTTGCTTGTCCTCAAGGACAAGGTTCAACACGGTGATGCCAGAGATGTGACTACTGGTGATGATGGGGTATTGAGGATGCAGGGTCAGATTTGTGTACCCAATGTTGATGGGCTTCGGGAGTTGATTCTGGAGGAGTCCCATAGCTCGCGATATTCCATTCATCCGGGTGCCGCGAAGATGTATCAGGATTTGAGGCAGCACTATTGGTGGAGGTGGATGAAGAAGGATATAATTAGTTTTTTAGCTCGGTGCCTCAACTGTCAGCAGGTGAAGTATGAGCACCAGAGACCGGGTGGGTTGCTTCAGCAGATAGAGATTCCGGAGTGGAAGTGGGAGCGGATCACCATGGACTTTGTAGTTGGGCTCCCACGGACTTTGAGGAAGTTCGATGCTATTTGGGTGATTGTGGATCGACTGACCAAGTCTGCTCATTTCATTCCTGTGTGTACTACTTATTTTTCGGAGCGGTTGGCGGAGATTTATATCCGGGAAATTATTCGTCTGCATGGTATTCCAGTGTCCATCATTTTAGATAGAGGTACTCAGTTCACATCACGGTTCTGGAGGTCCGTTTAGCATGAGTTGGGTACTCAGGTGGAGTTGAGTACAACATTTCACCCATAGACGGACGGACAGACTGAGCGTACTATTCAGATTCTTGAGGATATGCTCCGTGCGTGTGTGATTGAGTTTGGAGGGTCTTGGGATCAGTTCTTTCCATTGGCAGAGCTTGCTTACAACAATAGCTATCAGTCCAGCATTCAGATGGCACCGTATGAGGCTTTATATGGGAGACGGTGTAGATCCCCGGTAGGTTGGTTTGAGCTGGGTGAGGCCAGATTATTGGGTACATATTTAATTTAGGATGCTTTGGAGAAGGTTAAGGTGATTAAGGAAAGACTCCACATAACCCAATCCAGACAGAAGAGTTACGCGGACCGGAAGGTTCGTGATGTTTCCTATATGGTTGGAGAGCGGGTTCTGCTTCTGGTTTCGCCTATGAAGGGCGTTATGAGATTCGGGAAGAAATGGAAGTTGAGTCCGAGGTTTATTGGCCCTTTTGAGATATTGAGGCATGTTGGGGAGGTTGCTTATGAGCTTGCCTTACCTCCCAGCTTGGCAGGAGTTCATTTGGTATTTCATGTTTCGATGCTCTGGAGGTATCACGACGATCCGTCGCACGTGTTGGATTTAAATTCAGTCCAATTGGACAAGGATCTATCTTATATTGAGGAGCCAGTGGCAATATTGGACAGGCAGGTTAGAAAGCTGAGGTCAAAGAACATTGTATCAGTGAAGGTTCAATGGCAGGGTCAGCCAGTCAAGGAGGTGACATGGGAGATCGAGCAGTATATGCGCAATCGTTACCCTCATCTTTTCACTACTTCAGGTATGTCTCTATGCTCGTTCGAGGACGAACGAATGTTTAAGTGTAGGAGGATATGACGAACCAACCGCTCGTCTTAAGAATTAACGCCCCGATCCCCTATTAACTGCTTTCCCCAAGTTTATTTCTACTATTTTTGATTTGCCGGGATGTTCGGTTTTGAGTTTCGGAGAGTTTTGGGACACTTAGTCCCTAAATAAGAGTTTAAGTGTTGGAAAGTTGATCGTAGTTGGAAGAGTGTGAAGACGGCCTCAGAATGGAAATCCGATGGTTCCGTTAGCTCCGTTAGGTGATTTTGGGCTTAGGGGTGTGTTCGGATCATGTTTTGGAGGTCCGTAGCTAATTTAGGCTTGAAATGCCGAAAGTTGAATTTTTGAAGTTTCCGGTCCGATAGTGAGATTTTGATCCGAGGGTTGGAATAAACTTCCGGAAGTTGGAGTAGCTCCGTAGTGTTGAATATGACGTGTGTGCAAAATTTCAGGTCATTCGGACGAGGTTTGATGGACTTTTTGATCGAAAGCGTATTTTGAGAAATTTGGAGTTCTTAGGCTTAAATCCATGGTTAATTCGAGGTTTCGACATTGTTTTTGTGTTTTAAGTATTGATACAAGTTTGGATAGTGGTTTGTGACTTGTTGATGCCTTTGGTTGAGGTCCTCGGGATCTCGGGGTGAATTCGGATGGTTGACGGAAGGATTTGGAGTTTGAAGTTTGCTGCAGCAGCTGGTCTTTTATCATAACCGCACCTGTAGTTTGGGTTCCACAGGTGCAGAGCCGCAAAAGTGGCGGATCCATCGCAAAAGAGGATCTGCGGAGGGTCTTCAGGTTCCGCAGATGCGGAAGGAATACCGCAGAAGTGGTGGCGCATCTGCGAAAGGGTAATCGTAGATGCGGTTTCTGGTCTTTAAGTGAAAGTCGCAGGTGCGACCTTTGGTCCGCAAAAGTGGGACCGCATCCGCAGATGCGGAAATCACTGGGCAGAACATATAAATAGTTGCATTCGCAAATTTGAGTGATTGTTTCACCATTTTCATCTGGGTTTGAAGCTTTTAAGAGAGATTTTTTAGGAAAACAAAGGGGAATCACTTGGAGGTAACATCCTTGACTTCATATATCGTTTTTATGTGATTAAAGACCTAATTTGTGGTGAAAAATTTGGGACAAATGGGTAATTAGGGCTTGAGTTAAAGAGACCTTTGAATGAGGATTTGAGGGGTCATTTGGACTCCGATTTCAGTGTTCTTGTTATGTATAGACTCGCGAGAGTACGAGGCTTCTGAAAATATAAATTTCACCCGATTCCGAGACGTGGACTCGAGGGGCGTTTTGGTTATTTTACCTAATTTCGCGTATTAGCTTAGAATTTAATTGTAGAATTAGTTACTTGAAGTGTTATTTACATTATGAAATTGAATTGAATAGATTTGGGCCATTTGGAGTCGAGTACTCGTAGCAAGAGCGTGGTTTCGGATTGATTTTTGAGCCGGTTCGAGGTAAGTGGCTTGTCTAACCTTGTATGGGGGACCTTCCCCTTAGGATTGGTATATTTGGTAATTTAAATGCCTTGTACGTGAGGTGACGAGTGCGTACTTGTGCTAATTGTTGGAAATCCAGTTTTCTTTAAGTAATTACTAGTATGTTTCCTTTCCTGTTTCTATTACTTGCACTATTAAGCCTGTTGTCAGTATGGGAAAGCATGTCTAAGTGACTTAATTGCTTTATTTGATTCAACCTGCCTTACTTGAATTCTGTGCAGCATGCTAGGCTAGAATCACTTATTGCCTTAGTATGAAATTTTGCCATTTCTGTATATCTTCCTGCTGCTGCTGTGTATTTATTTTGGGACCACGGATGTGGGATTCCGGTAGCTCCCCCTTGTCTGTTTACTTTGGGACTACGGGTTAGATTCCCGGTAGACCCCCCTGCATATTTACTTTGGGACTACGGGTTAGATTCCCTGTAGATCCCCCTGCACAGTTATATAGAACTACGGGAATGCACCGGTAGACTCCCCCAGTATTGGGTATTTACATTTGGGACTACGGAACGGGATTCCGATAGATCCCCGTGCACTATGAGTTGGACTATGGGACGGGATCCCGGGAGATCCACTGGATATGTATAGATGGGACTACAGGACGGTATCCTGGGAGATCCCCGATTGCTATTATTGGTGCTGAGCTGTATTCCTTTCCATGCTTACCTTGTTTCTGTATAATTGTTGATGTCCTGTACATCCTGTGTTATTTTACTGCCGTACTTATTTATATCGTTCTGTTCTATATTGTTGATCCTTATATTTTATTTAACCTCAGTAGAGCCCTGAACTTCCTCATCACTACCCAACCGAGGTTAGACTTGGCACTTACTAAGTACCGCTGTGGTGTACTCATGCCCCTTTTGTGCATGTTTTTTCATATGCAGATCCAGGTATTGATATTCAGGCCTACCATCCTTGAGGGAGGTGACTGATCTAGAGACTTCGAGGTACATCTGCCGCGTCCGCAGACCGAGAAGTCCCTCTCTATTCTAGTTGTTAAACATTGCCTTTCTGTATTTTTCTTTCTTGTTAGATATTCTGGAGTTAGACTGTTAGATATTCTAAAGGCTTGTGTTTCCGTGAGTTTCCGGGTTTTGGGATAGTGTACTTGGTTTTGAGAATGTTGTGTTGTATATGCCGAGCGGCATTATAATTATTGTTCCATTTAGTTACTTTTGGTTTTTGGTTATTTTCCTTCGCAAGTTTTGTTTATGTTCCGCATTTGTTAAGATTACCTAGTCGTAGAGACTAGGTGATGTCATGATAGTTCATGAAGGGCAAATTGGGGTCGTGACATATTTATACTAGGCCAAAAATTATGGACAAAAATACCCCTGCGGGGCTAGTGCGGCCGCAAAGTCGAGTGCAGCCGCAATGAAGTCAATGCGGTCCGCATGAAATGCTTTGCAGCCACATTGCTTGGCTGCCTGAGATGAGCACTCTCTGAACCTCCTCTTTGCGGACTGCACAGAATGGAGTGTGGCTGCTTTGGTCTTGTTTCACTGTGCTTGGACTTGTTCTTGGTACTTGAGCATGTTTCTCCTTTTTGAGCTGGTTTTGACGAATTGTCACCTTGTTGACCAAACCCTGCAATCAAGTACAACATGTGAGTCTTTGGGACTATTTTGTACACATTTCTAATCAAAACTTAAGTAAGAAGGAGTGCAAAATGCATCATAATCCCTAGTTATCAGACATCATCAAACTTAAGCTTTTGCTTGTCCTCAAGCAAACAAAATAAGACCCACCCCTTAAGATTAAATCCAAGAAAATTCAGCTGACCTAAAGTGACCTCATCTAGCATCAATTAGGACTAACAATTGCCCTCAATTCAAATGAATCATTAACAACATTCACTCTTTTAAACACCATAGATTTAGTGCGACACAAGAGCCTCAAGAGTTGACTCAACACATCAAAGAAACTCTTTCTATTACTTTGGTCATTGTGAAACCCAAACTCACACATCCTCGGCTCTCCCTAAGCAAACCTGACCTTTTGGATAATAGCACTCAAAACGAGGTTAATGGAAATACACTCATCTCTCTCAAGGAAAAGTCACAAGTTTGGCTCTAAGTACCATATGCTTGCTCCTTATATGAGTCACCACTAATGTAAGCTTCATTCAACTCAAGATCATATAGGGCTTTTGTGGAGACATAGTGAAGGCTTTTGGTTCAGCGTAGGAAATGTTTGGTCTAAGTAGGTTCCATCTTCCCTTTAGCACTTTTTTTGCTTCATTTTGGCACGCATTCACTTGACTTTTTAAGTCATTTCACTTCTTTCTAAGGGGTTAGAGAGACACATCATCACTCTTTCTTGTTCATTTCAAATCTTTTCTCCTTTCTCAATTTTCCACACCTTTCATTCTTTCCTTTTATTGAATCCCTTCATTCTTTTCTACATTAAACATTCTTTTTGTTTTTTTGCTTTTCTTTCTTTTTCATTGCCTTTCCTTTTTTTCATTTTGTGCCTTTTTACCACTTTGTTGCAATCCTCGTCTCCCCCCCCCAAACTTATACTTTTGGCATGTGCTAAGGAAAGATCAGGTGCCAAGAGAGGGTATCTTTAGAACGGGTAAAGGCTTGTATCGTGGTTCTTGAAGGAAAAAGGTCTAAGGCTCAAAAGGATTGACTAGGGATTTTATCATTGGTAGGCTATGGAAGTGTTCAAGATATCATTCGGATTGAAGAGAGCCTATAATCATGTCTCAAGTCAAATTACACTTAAGATTTTGCCTAGACAAACATTCAGGGCAAGTTCTAGACCAATGGCTCGGGACTTGGACTTGCAATTTAAATTCTCAGCACACAAGCTATGGGATTGCTAAAGACACAGAGTCGGGGGCCCACAACAACCTTAGATAAGATTTGAGCACACAATGGTCCCGAAAAACCACTTGATGATTATCGACCAACACAAGAGTCTCAAAGTCACAACTTTCACCATCCTATACACAACGATTTATTTTTGACCATAGGATCAAAGGAAAATATGTTAGGCCCAAGTGAAGCTTTGCTTGAGGCACCCTTACCAATTAACTACTAAAAATCAAAAAGAAAAATAGACTCAAACCCTTAAGAAGGTTGCCATGCCACCCATCATCGAGAAGAGCCACCCGGTTCACACAAATTCCACCTTTGAAAGAACCGTGGTATTAAGAAAACTAAAGGCTTATTACAAAAATTCAAAACAAGAAGCTACGAACATAAATAAAAAGCTAAGAAAGGAAAACTGCGGAAAGTGAAATGAATATGTACAAGAGGGGATTTATATACAATAGGGAGAAATGAATATATACATAAGAACGTAACTTTATATACAGACCCAAAGTAAAAAGTACAAAAAGTGCAATGAAATGCTAAAATTATATACATACCAAAGATAAAAAAGAAATAAAGCATAAAATACTATTATATGTACAGTCATCCAAATATCCAATTAGGGCTGCCCCCTCAAATGAAAGCTGGCATTGTCCTCAATGCCAACTAACCAAAATAAGCACAAAAATAGAGAGGAGAGGAAAAAGAAACTCCCTGTGGGCCCTCCGTCTGCATGGGATCCTGAGTCTGGGTCCCTGGGTCCTCTGTCTGCTCAGGAACCTATAGCTAGCTCCCTGTGATCTGTGGCTCTGCTGGGACATGGGCCTGGACCTGGACTGAGTCCTGGGCTGAATCCTAGGGCTGGCTTAAGGAACCTCCCTGCGGGTACTCCAACTGTATAACTGCATCATCAGACCGGGGAATCACCCTCTTCCTCTTGGGTGGCCTCTCGGATTCCTACTCTAGCTGGTGCTGGGCTGCTGGTGCCGGGTCATGCAATAGCAAATCTAAAGGCAGGTGATCTGCCTTCAACCTCTCAACTTCGACCCTTAGCTCCTTCACTGACTCTTTTGAAGCCCGAGTCTTCCTCATTTTCTTTGCCTCCCTAGCAAGTTCCTTGAGTGCCTTTCCATGTGAATCAACAACGTCTGTAAGCAATTTCTGGTTCTCTAGGATCTTCTTCTGGTTGTCCAGAATCTCCTTGAGAGTGTCCTCAATGGACTGTGGGACCTATGGAGGAGGAGGTGCTGACTGGGCTGCCACCATATTAGATAGTACAGACAACTTAGAAGTAGCTATCTGCATCCAGTTGTTGATGTTGGTGAGGGCCTGGCTCAGACGATGGGCAGTCAATGGGTGTGCAGTGGTGGAGGGTATCTCTGGAGTTGTAGAAGTGGATGGACCTGGGGTCATATCTGCTGAGGTGGAAGGAGGCTGAGTAGGAGCCACTACCACTACTGGCTCTTTAGACTGGCCAGTTGAAGTATTGGCTTTGCTCTTGAAGTGCTTGCCCTTAGGGTTGTTATCACCCTGTAGGCTGTACCATGAGAAATGTGCCTTTGCCTTCACTTTCATATCAAATTTACGCTTCTCCACATCTAAGTCCTCCAGGTACATCATCAGGAAGTTGGGGAAGGGATAAGATCTGTCACCTTCGTTCACTACCAGTGTAATAAACCGAGACATCACATTCCTGATGTTAATCGGGTATCCTACCATGATAGATGCTACCAAAATTGCCCGGGGAATAGGGAGTGAGTTTTCGTGGGTGGTGGGGTTTAGCCTGCTGCACACAAATATCTCCCACCCCTTAGCCTCAAATTCAAAGTTCTCCTTAATATCTTCACTCCCGCAGTCAACCACTCGGGGTGGTACCTGGGATTGCGAAGTACTCTGCCAACCAAGGACGGGCTTCTTCACCCAATTCCATCTTCTCTAAGTATAAGGACTCATCCTCCTCCGTGAAGCCCAGGTAGTCATTTATGATCTTGCCATCAAATTTCACCTTTAAGTTTCGCACTTTGGTGACTGTGGTACCCTTTTTGATGTGGGCCACATTAGTGTAGAACTCTTTCACCAAATGCTCATTGGTGTCCTCCACATGGCCTATGAAGTAGTTCCATCCAGCTCTATCTCTGAATTGCCTCAACACATTGGGTTGTGAGGCAAAAGGTCTCGGGTGATTATTTTACGCTCAGATATCAATTTCTTCTCGGGCCACCACTCTCTTAACTTGTGGTAGGCAACCTCACTCACAAACCGGTCCTGCCATGCATCCGGCCCCTTCTACTTCTTCCCTTTCTTCTGCTATTAGACTCTCTTCGGATAGTGAAGCTGTAGGGAAGGTGGAATATTCATTTCCACTGCTGGCAGCTGAGCCCTCAGACGACTCAGAAGATATACGCACTGATGCTTGGGCAGTGGGGGAGGCTGGAGGTATATCTTTCAACCTGTGTCTCTCTAGCCAGTCAGCAACATACTCTGGTACGAAGTCTAAAGATGCCTCCCGGGAAGGCTTATACTCACTCCCCGACTGGTCAATGGCTCTGTCAGTAGCCTCATGAGCCTCCTTATGTTCTTTATGTTTTGTTAGACTTGCAGGGTCAATCTTATCATTTCTTGTCCCCTACCCCGGGAGCACTCTCCTCTTCCTGATTGTTTACCACCTTTGCCTCGTGATTTCACTATTGTCTGCAAACAACATTCAGTTATGTCTTGTTAGTATCAATAGAAACAATGAAGTTCACAATTGCAGGAAAAATAATGCAGACAGTTAAAAGTTGCATACTGCGGACCGCATAAAATGAGGTGCGACCGCAAAAAGGCTACGGTGGACCGCACAAAATCCATTGCGGCCCACACAGAGGTGGGGTTCAGACTACCCACTCTCTGAATCTATGCACCGCGGACCGCACAAAAAGGCATTGCGGTCCGCATTGAGGCACCGCGGTCCGCACAAAATCAATTGCGGTCGCGGTCCTCAAATGTCAGTATTCAGAACCTATTCCACTGCGGTCCGCACAAAATGGCATTGCGGACCGCACAGGGGCACTGCAGACCGCACAAATTCCACCGTGGTCCGTACTGAGTGCCCATCATCAGCACCAACCTAGGGTTTATGCTTTGTTCATTTTTAGTCCAATTATTCACCTATTAATGATTCCCTAAGTGTTGCCTCAGTGTTTTAACTACTTAGTCCTAATTAAAATAGTATTTAACTAACCTATGCTCCAAGATTGAAAGAAAAACGGGAAGGGAATGAGGAAGAACTGAGAAAAATAAAAATTCAAAGAAAATAATACAATTCAATAATTGAGAAGGAATTAAAGTTACTAGAAATGAGATGCAGTGATGATTAATGAGCCTTAGCAGTTAATTTCGTGCAATAAGAGTGATGGACAGTGATTTTTATGCTTTTGAGATGAAAAAGATTGAAAAGTTTAAATGTAGGGCCTCGGGTTCTATTTATAGAAAAAGGTCCTGGGCCCCAGCTCATCTACCCACCGCGGAACGCACAAAATGGCACCGCGGTCCGCAGTGCTCAAAAACATGAAGCACTTGGAAATTGACCACTGCAACCCGCAAGAAATCTAGTGTGGCCGCAATGGACCACCGCGGACCGCACAAAATGCAATGCGGCCGCGGTGGAAAACTTCAGAGACTCCCTACTTTTGTCAAATTACTTTTGCGGTCCGCATTGATTTCTTGCCCCCGTACAAAGGCCTTTGCGGCCGCACAAAATGAGTGCAGTCCGCATTGCAAACTTCAGAGAGTGATCATTTTTCAACTTGTTCTTGCACTGCATCAACACAATCATATAGCATCTCACAACCAGTCAGTACAAAAATAAATCCTACACTACAAAGAAAATCAAAGAAAAACAAAAAGAAAGACACATGGGTTGCCTCCCAAGAGGCGCCTGATTTAACGCCGTGGCACGATGCAGATTACCATCAAATCACTTGAGATGAAGAAGTGCCACCACGTGGCTGTCATCAATTTTTCCTAGGTAGTGCTTGACCCTGTGCCCATTCACTCTGAAAACTTTACCATTTTTGTTCTTCAAGTCAAGTGCCCCAAATGGAGTCACAAACACTAGTTCAAAAGGTCCACTCCATTTTGACTTAAGCTTTGTCGGAAACAGACATAACCGAGAGTTGAACAAGAGAACCAAATCACCCACTTTGAACTCCTGGCCACAAGCATATTTATCATGAAGGTACTTCATCTTGTCCTTGTACAAGGACGAATTGGAGTAGGAATGGAATCAGAATTCATCAAGTTCATTAAGCTGCTCCACACGAAGATTTGCTGCCACATCCCATTCAAGATTCAGCTTCCTCAAAGTCCACATGGCATTGTGCTCTAACTCAACCGGTAGATGGCAAGCTTTCCCAAACACCAACCGATACGGAGACATACCAATCGGAGTCTTGTAAGCAGTCCTATAAGCCCATAGAGCATCATCCAACTTCTTTGACCAATCGGTCCTATTTGTATTGACCATTTTTGACAATATGCTCTTGATTTCCCTGTTTGAGACTTCAACTTGGCCACTTGCTTGAGGATGATAAGGAGTACAAATTTTGTGGTTGACACCATACTTTGCAAGCAACGTGTCAAAAGCTCTATTACAAAAATGAGACCCCCATCACTTATGATTGCACGAGGAGTGCCAAACCTTGTAAAAATGCTCTTCTTGAGAAACGCAACAAAACTTCGGGCCTCATTGTTGAGTAAATCCACGATTTCAACCCATTTTGAAACATAGTCAACCACCACAAGAATGTATGTGTTCCCACACGAGCTAACAAACGAGCCCATAAAATCAATGCCACATACATAAAAAATATCAACTTCAAGGATGGTATTGAGAGGCATCTCATCTTTCTTCGAAATTCCACCCACTCTTTGACATTCGTCACACCTCTTCACAAGTTCACTTGCATCTTTGTAGAAAGTTGGCCAATAAAACCCACAACTAAGAACTTTGGAAGCCGTCCTCGCCCTGCCATGATGGCCACCATATGGAGAGGAATGACAAGCCTCCAGGATACTCAATTGCTCTTCCTCCGGGACACACATTCGGATCACACCATCCGTGCAAATCTTGAAGAAGTACGGCTCATCCCAATAGAAATCTAAACTATCCCGTTTGAGCTTCTTCCTTTGGTTAGAAGAGAGCTCACATGGGATTATACTAGTCACAAGGAAATTAGCAACATCCGCAAACTATGGCATACCATTTACCGACACAGAAAGGAGTTGTTCATCGGGAAATGAATCATTGATCTCTAGGCCATCACGAGGCCTCCCTTCCTCCTCCAAGCGGGACAAGTGGTCCGCCATTTGGTTTTCACTACCCTTCCGGTGCACAATCTCCAAATCAAACTCTTGAAGTAACAAGACCCATCGCATCAGTCTAGCTTTTGCATCTTTCTTCGTTATCAAGTACCAGAGTGCGGCATGATCGGTATGGACCATGACCTTGGCACCCATAAGATACGACCAAAATTTCTCCATGGCGAACACAATAGCCAAAAATTCTTTCTCGGTCGCCGTGTAGTTTACTTGAGAATCATTCATTGTTTTGCTTGCATAGTACACCAGATGAAATATTTTGTTCACTCGTTGACCCAATACCTCCCCAACCGCAACATCGCTTGCATCACACATGAGCTCAAAGGGTAAGCTCCAATTAGGTGCAGTAATAATAGGAGTTGTGGTCAACTTGTGCTTGAGAAGTTCAAAGGCTTGCATACATCTCTCATCAAATACAAACTTGGCATGTTTTTCCAATAACTTGCATAAGGGGTTTACTACCTTCGTAAAGTCTTTGATAAATCTCCGGTAGAACCCCGCATGCCCAAGAAAACTTCTAACTCCCTTGACAGAGGTAGGGGGAGGGAGACTTGAAATCAGATCAATTTTTGCTTTGTCCACCTCAATATCATGCTTTGAAATTTTATGCCCAAGAACTATGCCCTCTTCCACCATGAAGTGGCATTTCTCCCAATTAAGAACAAGATTAGTTTCTTCACAACAGGCCAACACTCTATCAAGATTTTTCAAACACTCATCAAATGAATCACCCACAACACTAAAGTCATCCATGAACACCTCTAAAATATCTTCCACCATATCAGTGAAAATGGCCATCATACACCGTTGAAATGTAGTCGGTGCATTACACAACCCACAAGGCATCCGAGAAAAGGCAAATGTGCCATATGGACAAGTGAATGTGGTATTCTCCTGATCTTCTAGAGCAATCAAGATTTGGTTGTATCCAGAATACCCATCCAAGAAACAGTAGAAGGCACGCCCAGTAAGTCGGTCTAACATCTGATAAAAAAAAGGCAATGGAAAGTGATCCTTGCGGGTCACTTTATTCAACTTGCGGTAGTCCATGCATACTCTCCAACCGTTGATGGTTCTGGTAGGAATCAACTCATTTTGTGAATTTGCAACCACGGTCATGCCACTCTTCTTCAGTACACATTGCACCGGCGAAGTCCAAGAGCTATCAGAAATAGGGTACACAACCCCGACATCCAACCACTTGATCACCTCCTTTTTCACAACTTCTTGCATTGCCTCATTCAACCTCCTTTAATGTTCCAAGGAGGGCATTGCATCATCTTCCAGAATAATCTTGTGCATATAGAATGCGGGGCTTATCCCTCAAATATCAGCTAAAGTTCATCCAATTTCCTTTTTCTACTTTTGAAGCACTGCCAATGTGGCATAAACCTGCATGTTAGTAAGACAAGAGGAAAGAATAACTGGCAAAGTAGAACTATGGCCAAAGAACTCATACCTGAGTTGTGGAGGCAACGACTTCAACTCCAACACTGGAGGTTCCTCAATTGAAGGTTTTGTTGGTGGAGTCTTCCTATTCTCAAGGTCCAAAGATAGTTTCCTAGGCTCATAAGAGTAAGAGCCCATCCCATGTAAAGCATTCACACACTCCACTCGGCCTTCATCCTCATTGACATCAAGATTCAACAATATGACCTCTAGAGGGTCCTCCACATTGATCATTACACTTGTATCATCAACTATCACTGTTGTGACAAGGTCCACAAAAGAGCACACCTCAGAACTGTTGGGTTGCTTCATTGACTTGCACACATGAAAGACCACTTTTTCATCACCTACTCGGAAGGTGAGTTACCCTACTTCCACATCAACTAAGGCCTTCCCAGTAGCAAGGAAAGGTCTCCCAATATGATTGGAACTTCATAATCCACCTTACAATCCAAGATCACAAAGTTAGCTGGCAAGATAAATTTGTCCACCCGGACAAGCACATCATCAATAATACCCAATGGTCTCTTCATCGTTCATATCCGCCATTTGCAATCTCATGGAAGTCGGCCTTGGTTGCCCAATACCCAAAGTCTTGAAAACTGAGTAGGGCATCAAGTTGATACTTGCCACCAAATCACATAGAGCCTTAGCAAAGTCCGCACTCCCAATGGTGCAAGGAATGGTGAAAGCACCGGGATCCTTAAGCTTTGGGGCCATTGAATGCACTATTGCACTAACTTGGTGGGTCATCTTTATAGTTTCACAATCCATGGATCGTTTCTTTGTCACCAAGTCCTTCATGAATTTAGCATAGCCCGACATTTGTTCAAGAGCCTCCACCAAAGGCACATTAATGGATAAGCTCTTCATCATGTCAATGAACTTTTTAAACTGATTCTCATTTTTCTGCTTTGTGAGCCTTTGAGGATAAGGTGGAGGTGGCCTTGGCAAAGGAGCCTTGGCTTTAGGCACAACCGACTCTGGCATGTCTATTACGTGTTCCCTAGACGGGTTCAAGTCATTTTGAGTTTCCACCTTGCCATCTTTAATATCAATCCTCACTTCTTCATTCACATTCTCATCACTCACATTTTCAACCACCAAAGGAACTTTATCTTCTTGCAGCTCAACTTCATCACTCAAAATTTGCTTTTGTTTGGAGCCATTCACATCACCGCCTCGTCCACTCCTTGTAGTTACCGCCATAACATGATTGTTCCCACCTTCAGGTTAACTACCATATCACTTGGTAGAGCCCTCTTAGGGCGAGTATTCAAGGACTGTGAGATTTGGCCTAATTGCACCTCCAAATTTCTAATTGAAGTATTGTGGGAAGACAACTGAGCATCGGAATCCACATTTTTTTTCATCATCTGTTCAAACATCATTTCAATTCTCCCCATATCATTGTTGGAAGAACTAGGACCTTGGGATGGATATGAGGGTGGATTGTTCGGTTGTTGGCATATTGGGGGCCTTTGAAAGCCTTGCCCTCGGTTTCCTTGATTGCCATTGTTCCAACCTCTCTGATTATTGCCATTCCAATTACCCTGATTGTTCTGATTGCCCCAATTGGAATTTTGGTTGTTGTTCCCCCAATTACCATTGCCTTATTGTTGTTGATTTCCCTAATTGCCTTGAGGTCTCCATTGTTATTGGTTGGAAGAATTGCCCCTTTGGCCTTGATAGTTGTTCACGTATTGCACCTCTTTATTCTGCCCATCATAACCATCATCTTGGAATCTACCATAATCATTGTCAATTTGATCCGAACTCCCTTGGTTCTGTTGACATCTTTGTCTTCTTTTGTTGACTAGCATGTTGACACCCTCCATGGAAATCACTTGGCGAGGATTTTGAACTTGTTGCAACTGTGACTTTGCTAGTTAGTTCATTGTAGTTGTCAGCTCAGCTATAGCCTATCCATGGTCATGTTGCTCTTTGTGCAAATGAGTGACCATGGGGTCACCCTGGGGCACATTGGCTCTACTTTTCCAAATGGAGGAAGTGTCAGCCATTTCATCAAGAATATCACAAGTCTCATCATAATTCAGCTTCATGAAGTTGCCCCCACCAAGTTGGTTCACTATGCACTGGTTTGTTGTGTTAATGTCCCGATAGAAAGTCTGTTGGATCATCGCCTCAGTCATATCATTGTTGGGGAATTCCTTTACCATTGTTCTATAGCGCTCCAAAATCTCATATAATAGTTCGGTGGGCTCTGCTTGAAAGTTAAGATCTCATCTCTCAATGCTGCCATATGCCCCGGTGAGAAGAACTTTGCAATGAACTTATCCGCCAACTTATCCCAAGTAGTAATGGAATGGTTTGGAAGTCGCTCAAGCCAATCCAATGCATTCCCTCTAAGTGAAAATGGGAAGAGTCTCAACTGAAGTGCATCCTCGGACACATTAGTTTGCTTGTTCCCCCAACAGGTATCCACGAAACCCTTGAGATGTTTGTAAGCATTTTGATTGGCAGCGCCCGTGAAATATCCACGCTGCTCCAACAATGTCAGCATCACATTGGTAATTTGAAAATTGCCCGCCCGGATCTGGGGTGGGATAATTGCACTTGCATAGCCTTGGTTTGGAATCACTCGAGGAGCCACTCTTGGAGGTGGCGAAGGAGGGTCTAGAATATTGTTATTGGGATTGGCCTGGCAGCCTCTACATTGTCCTTGAGGTACAAGAGGCACCTCATCATCTCCGACATCATCTACCTCCTCCCCCGCAATCACATTTCCAAGAGTGTCATTGTTGTTTGCTGCCATTTAGTACCTGAAGTTGTGACACACAAATTAGTAACACAGAAGGAAAGAAGAACAATACACAAAACTATTTAGATAGATAGCCAAAACCGTTAGCTCCCCGACAACGACGCCAAAAAGTGATCGAGGCCGACCCTGTACTACTACAAAGTAGCAAGAGTGGTCGAAGCAGCTTTTACCCGAGAAGGTCGGGATCGATTTCCACAGGGAGCTAGATATTGGAATTGAGTTTCTATCTAAATTGGAGTTGCATAATTGTTCTTAATTGCACTTCTATTCATAATTGGATTTGATATTACTTCTAATTTTATACTACTAAGATGCTAAATTAGGCTAAGTGAAGCTAAGAGTAAACTATTGAAGATTTGATGATGAAACTAAGCAAAAATTACTCAAAATAGAAAAGGAGTATTGTTCACGAGCGCAACGGATCGTTAAAATACAACTGATGACCTAAAAATGGGAAAAGAAACTATTTATACTAGGCAGAAAATTCTGGTAAAAAATATCCCTTCGGGGCTAGTGCAGACCGCACAAAATCGAGTGCGGCCGCACTAAGGATCTTAGCTGAAACAATCTTCTCTCTGAACTTGGCCACCACGGGCCGTACAAAATGCATCGTGGCCGCAGTGACTTCTGTTGCCGTCCGCACAAAATGGACCGCATTGGAAATATTCCTCCAACTTGGCACTATCTAAACTTGGGATTTGCGGACCGCACAAAGTCGAGTGCGGCCGCAATGAAGTCAATGCGCTCTGCATGAAATGCTTTGCGGCTGCATTGCTTGGCTGCCTGAGATGAACACTCTCTAAACCTCCTTTTTGCGGACCGCACATAATGAAGTGCGGTCGCATTGGTCCTGTTTCACTGAGCTTGAACTTGTTTTGGTACTTGCACATGTTTCACTCCTTTTTGAGCTAGTTTTGACGAATTGTCACATTGTTGACCAAACCCTGCAATCAAGTACAACATGTGAGCCTTTGGGACTATTTTGTACACATTTCTAATCAAAACTTAAGTAAGAAAGAGTGTAAAATGCATCATAATCCCTAGTTATCAGACATCATCCCGGCAACATAGCCAACTTTTCTCGAATCATGGAAACTTTTCCGTAAGTTTTCGTATATTTGTTTCTTTTCTTCATGAAAATACTTTCTACTTAGCTGCATTTTATTTTCTTCGTTCTAGTAAGACAACCCAATAGGTCGTTTTGAGCACTAGACCTTATTTTCATGTTATGAGACCTCTATTAGCTCCATTTAATATTTCTCGATTTGGGTGTGCAGTCCGTGTCTTTTCCTGAAAAGATTTTATGTGAAAATTTGAAGAAAACATAATTTTTAGCTTTACAAGTAACTTGAATTGACTACGGTCAACATTTTATGCAAGCGACCTTGGATTGGTATTTGGATGATCCCGATGAGTCTATATCATGCTTTTAGACTTGGGAATGCCCGGAATTTATTTTAGAAGTCCCTAACTTGATTTGTCGAAAGCTAGTAATTTGAAAGTTTGAAAATTTCTTAGGTTTGATCGTAGATTGACTTTATGGCTACCGAATTTGGATTTTGGTTTCGGGAATTGGTATAGGTTCATTTTTCTATTTGAAACTTGTCTGCAAAATTTGGTGCAAATCGGAGTTGGTTTGATATGATTCGGACGCTCAGTTGTAATTTTTGAAGTTCTTTAGTTTCTTTGAAAATTTCATGCATTTTGATGTCCGAATCGTAGTTCTAGGTGTTATTTTGGTATTTTGATCGTTTGACCGAGATTATATGATGTTATTATACTTGTGTGCATCTTTAGTTTGGAGTCTGGGGGGCTCGACTGAGTTTCGGATTGGCTACATACCATTTTAGACTTAGAAAGTTGTTGGTTTTCAACTGTTGCTTGGGTCTGATGCTTTGTGCTTAGCAATGGCGAAGCTACTCTTGCGATCATGAAGGGGAAATTGGGCAGGGGAGGAATGTCTTCTTCACGAACACGAGGAGCTTGTCATGAACGCAAAGTAGTGAGGGGTTTACCTTTCGCGAACGTGACCTTCCTCTCGCAAACGCAATGGGTTGTGGGATCTTGGGGTGGGGGTGGAGTCATGCGTTACTATTTACGAACGTGGTCCTTGGCACATGAACACAATGGCAGGGGGAGAAAGCCTATGCGCACGTGAAGGGTTTCTCGTGAATGCAAAGGCCTTTTTGGCCATTGTGCATCGCGATCGCGTCAGGTGCTTCACGAACGCGAAGAACACCTGACACCCAATGATTTAAACTTCCAAAAGATGGGATTTGACTCATTTTTCACCATTTTCGGTTCATCGGTTGGCTAGTTTGGGAGTTCTTCTTGCAGGCTCTAGTGAAAGAGGGGTTATTGTGCAGAATAGGGCTGAATCATCGTTGGTGGTGGAAGTCAAGAAGAAGCAATATGATGATCCGTTATTGGTACAGTTGAGGGGGGGATTCATAAACATAAGACCATTGATTTTTCTCTTGGCATGGATGATGGTACATTAAGGTACCAAGACGATTGTGTGTTCCAAATGTAGATGATCTCTGAGAAAGAATCATGATCGAGGCTCATACTTCTAGGTATTTCGTGCACCCGAGCTCTACAAAGATGTATCATGATCTTAAGGAAGTCTACTGGTGGAATGATATGAAGAGGAATGTGGCGGATGGCAAGATGTCTAAATTGTCAGCAAGTGAAGTCCGAACACCAAAGGCCCAGTAGGTTGGCACAGTACATAGAAATTCCAATATGGAAGTGGGAGATGATTAATATGGACTTTGTGGTAGGGCTACCTCGCACTCCTCGCAAATTTGATTCGATTTGGGTAATTGTGGATTGACTCACGACAACAACATACTTCTTACTTGTTAAGCCAACGACACAATGGAATAGTATGCTCAGTTGTATATAAAGGAAATAGTCAGGTTGCATGTCACTCTAGTTTCTATTATCTCAGATCGAGGGGCACAGTTCATGACTAATTTTTCGAAGAAATTTCAGCAAGGTTTGGGTAATCAAGTGAATTTTAGTACAGCCTTTCATCCACAGACCGATAGGAAGGCAACGCGGACCATTCAGACACTCGAGGATATGTTGCACGCTTGTGTTCTTGACTTCAAGGGTAGATGGGATGATCATTTGCCACTCATAGAATTTGCCTACAACAATAGTTATTATACTAGCATTCAGATGCCACCGTTTGAGATTCTAAATGAGACGATTGAAGTTAATGAGGAAATGAATTATGAAGAAATTCTAGTTTCCATTCATGATAGGCAAGTCCAAAAGTTGAGAAATAAAGAAATTGCCTCCGTAAAAGTGCTATGGTGAAATCAGCAGGTTGAAGAGGTCACCTGGGAGGCCGAGGAAGAGATGAATAAGAAGTACCCTCATTTGGTTGAATAATTATGCATTTATGAAGTTCTATGAAAATGCTAGGAGCTAACTTTCTACACATTATGTTTCCATTTTACAACTCATGTTAAGGATGTTCCTTTTTGTAATATAATGTTTATGACATTGTGGTCGGTGTTGTTTCCATGTGGTTATCGTTGTGTTATGGTTATGCTGTCAGGATTAGTTTCTGAGATTCTGTGACAGTTGGATAGGCCCAGTTATAGGGGAGACTCTGGCGAAATTTCTGGAAATTTAGGGAGTTAGTCAAAATTTAGAACTGCTGGTGTGTGAAGTAACAGTTGGGTCACATTAGATGCTAATTGCAAATTTTGATCCTCATTCGAGGGCGAATGATCTTAAGCATGGGAGGATGTAAGGCCCCGTAAAAATTTCACCTAGAATCCGGGGTTTCGTGTTGCCAAGAAAGGCTAATGTGTTTAAGGATTGTGCAAAATTAAAGCTCGCCATGGAACGGACCTTTCGGGTTGTACAGTGCATTGGGGAGCTGAAGAAAAGTTGTTGCAGAGTAGGGCATTTCTGCGGTCCATTATGCGACCACAGAACTACTCCGCGGATTGTAGATTCGCTGCGGAGTGAAGCAGAAAAATGGGCCAATTTTGGAGGTCGTTTTGCAGTTAACTATGCGGCAACATAAGCATTTCACCGGCCGCACAGTCCATCGCAAAACCAGTAGGAGAATACTTCGGAAGGAGATTTTGCAGTCCATTATGTGACCGCAAAACTAATCTGCGGACTACAGATCAACTACAGACCTATCCAAGCCTACCCAGTTCTTGGGGTCATTTTTGCGGTGCCCTTTGTTGGCACATGGTCATTTTGCGGTATGGTTTGCAGCCGCAGACCCGACTTCGTAAGTTTAAGTTTTGGAAAATTTCACCCGATCCCATATTTATAAAACAACCTTGGGGGTTATTTTAGAAGGTTCAAAATACTATTTTTGAGAGAGGAAAGTGTTCTAGAGTGAGAGAAGAAATCCCTAAGCTAGTTGTTCACCAACCCCTGCTCAAGACTTAGAGAATTCACAAGGAAAACTCATAAGGTCTTCATCCAAGAGGTAAGGTTCCATACCCTAGTCTTCAATTTTGAGTTTGGGATAGAAGATGGGTAATAGGGAGTGTGATTCTTGGGCATGGGGTGTTATCTATGCATACATGTACCAATAAAGTTGTGGGAAGGTTGTCGAGCTTAAAAGGGGTAGACATTGGGTTGTGGGATGAAGGAATCCGCCATAGGAGGACCTTGAAATCATAACGCCCACCTAGTGTTTGATAAAATGCTCAAATGAGCTGAAACCCCGAGTATCTTCCTAATTATGGTTCAATTTTATAATGTTTCTAAATATATTAAAGTTGCTAGGTTTTCCGGAACATTATAGTAATTTAAGGAAGCTCAAAGCGAGGTATGTTGGCTAAACTTCTTTCTTAGAATTGGATCCCACGATGTTCTCGTAAGTCCTAAGTTATTTATTATTAATTTGACTAATCCAAATAAACTTTGTGTTGAAATATATATGTTCAAAATGTGTTCCGACTGCTCTTATTATATTGTGTTATCTTTCGGGAACGTATTCAAATATGACCAATGTGTCAAATATTATAATTTTAATCAGGTTTCCATTGCATGATATTATGTCAAATTGTGGAAGAAAACTCAATGTGCCTAAGACTCTTATTTGCTCATATGTGTACTAAACGCTGTGATTAGAGATGATTTGATGTTAATAATCCTTGATGATGCTTGAAAGTGAAAAGAGTGAACATGAAATATGAAATACGGCCGACGTGCAAAGAATGATATTATATTTATGGCCACTAGTTCCAATAAAATGAAAATATGAGTAAAAGACTATGAAATGAGCTGAAAGTCCTTTATATAATAAACATTTGGGAGTATCGTTAGTCACCAAGGAAGGGTAGGTTGAAATAACCTAACCCCAAAACTACATGTGCCGGTGTAGGAGTGGATTGTGATTATTCCCCTTATTTGGGATGAGATTGATGTGATGAGATTATTTCCCTTAATTGGGATGAGATGATTACTAGCGAAGGGTGATGTTGATCCACACAGAATTGTGGTGAGACGGGCTAGACGATCGGGTTGAGATCAGACGCAATGTCGCACACATGATGGTAATTATGCTTGAGATTGTGCTTGAGATTGTGATTGTGATTGGATGTCTTTGGGTGAGATGGCCTGGCCGATAGCGCCGTGATCACTCCATGCTAAAGACACGGTGGTAATCTAAAATATGAAAATTTACTTGAAATCTTATCTTGCTCCTAACTTGATGTTTTAGTTGTTTGAGGCTCTCATTGATTCTATGATTGTTTTTCCTTGTATTATTACTCGTTCTATTGAGAGTGTGTTTAGTCATTCATACTAGTACTATTCCAAATGTACTAATGTCCCTTTTGTAGTGAGCGTTGCATCTTTAATGGATGCAGGTGGTTCCACAGCAGGGGATATTGATCAGTGATAGCGGTACACCTTCTTTACGGCTGACTTGGTGAGCCCCACTTTATTTTGAGATCGTGTATCAGTTGTTCCTTGTGTATTATATTTTGAGGTATAGCCGGAGCCTTGTTGTTGGCACTATCATAGACACTTTTATATCTATTAGAGGCTCCGTAGACATGGTTTGGGTTGTATATTGGTGATGAAAAAGTCAAACTAGTAATGTTGTATTTGAATCACTTGTTCCACTTCAAACTATGAACGTGTATGTATTTTGAGACTTAAAAATGAAGTAACTAATGGTGAAGAATTGGTGTTGTTCACATGAACTCCCCATTGTCTAATTAACGAGATATCTATATCTTCTCTTTATTTATGGATGAGTTGGGTAGAAGGAAATCTAGCAGGCTTGCTCGACCGAGTTATCTCGGTTGAGCACCGATCGCGCTACCCGAGGTCAGAGCGTGACATTTGCGATTGCAAGAGTAGCTTTGCGATTACGAAGCATAAAACATCAGACCCAAGCAACAATTGAAAACCATCAACTTTCTAAGTTCAAAATGGTATGTAGCCTATCTGATACTCACCCGAGCCTCTCAAGATCAAAACCAAACATGCACACAAGTATAATAATATCATACAAACTCGCTCGCATGATAAAAATACCAAAATAACACCTAGAACTATGAATCAAACATCAAAATGCATGAAATTTTCAAAGAAACTCAAGAACTTCAAAAATCACAACCGAGCATTTGAATCATATCAAACCAACTTCAATTTGCACCAAATTTCGCAAACAAGTTTCAAATAGAAAAATGAACCTATACCAAGTCTTGGAACCAAAATCCAAACTCAGTTGCCATAAAGTTAACCTACGGTCAAACCAAAGAAATGACACGCCCCAACCTCGGGAGGCGCGACCGGCGCTCAATCGAGTGAACCCAACTGAGCAAGCCTCATCAAACACTACCCATCCAACTCAATATGAATAGGGAAACCATGCTTTCATTTATTTAGATAAGGAAAGATAGTACATTCAACATTTTAGTTCATTTTATATCACAACATTAAATCGTAGTTAAGTGTCCAAGATTCCATACAGTTATAGTTTAAAAGAAAGCAAGAGTACAAGGTTACAACATGGTTCATTGACCTATCCAATACCCGTACATAACCCACACAAACGTCTACAGAGCCTCTAAGGATACAAAAGATAGTGATAACAACGCCGGCAACAAGGCCCCGGCTATACCTCAAAATGGATGTCTATAACAAAAGGTGTACCATATGACCCCTTGAAGGAGGAAGGGGCTCACCAAGATTTTGAGAAAATGATGTTCTACTACACACGATCGGCACTATCCGCTATGGAGCCACCTACATTCATTTAAAAATGTAGCACCCCCGGCAAAAGAGACGTTAGTACCATGGAATAGTACTAGTATGTATAACTAAACACCTTCAAATTAGAAAGAACTTTCATACACAAATAAGGAAATCACAAGTATCACTCCAAAGCTTTAAATGATCACAACATTATCAACATGAAAGAATTACACAACCTTCACATCATGTTTCCATAGCCTTTAGTTGGGAATTTCATACTGTTCCACATCGTTCACAATACCACCGCTATCTTGAGCGGAGTCCGATCTCGACCCGATCGGCTAGGCCGTCTCCCGGAGACATTACCAATATTCTATTCACACTTTCCAGTTTTAATCATCAATGCATAACCGCCATGTGTATATGTCATGGCATCCAATCACGGCCCGATCGGCTAGGCCGCCTTACCGAGGCATTACCATTTTCCATTATTCATCCCACTCCAATCTTTGGTTATGCATGTATTAGTTTACCGGCACTTGGGGCCACAATTTTCACATTCCACAATTCACGTTTCACATTGTTCCCATTTTCAATATTAGGTTTGTAATTCAAGAGAGTATGGCACATAAGAGCAAATAAGGTTGTAGGCGTATATGAGACTTCATGTAAATGGCACAACAACGCACTTCAATGTCAATCTAAGGTCTAAGCATTTCGATACATGATTCATAGTCCTTGCACCTTTTTAAATTATCAAGAATAGCACGTTGATCAATTTGAGACACAGTCTCCACGCATATAAGGTTGCAACACCAAGTCAAGTGAAATAGCAATCAATACAACAATTCAATTTAATCTTACCGTACTCACACAACCAACGATGAAGCTCAATTTCTAAAAGACGGGGTTTTAGCCATACATACCTCAATAAAGCTTTCCTTATTCCTTACAAAATTCCGGAACTTTTAGCACTTCGATATATTGTTTAAGAATTACAAATTAAACCGAGAATTAGAGACGAGATTGAGATCTAGCTTGTTTTGAGCATACTATCAAACACTAAAGGTGCATTGTGATCTTAGGCCCTTTTGAGAGAAATTTCTATCATTTTATACCCCTCTTGCTTTCTTTTCAGTTCACTACCTCCCAATATTCTATGGTGTGATATGCATGCAAGAAATTCATTCTTATACCCATGAATTACTTCACTAGTGATCCCTTATTGCTAAGCATAGGAACAAGAGTTGAGGTAATGAAATCTTACCTCTTGGGATGAAGATTTAGGTGCCCTCACTTGATTATCTTCAAAATTTGGCAAGGTTTCATGGAGTAATTTGATGGGAAGCACTTCCCTCTCTAGGACCCTCTCTTTCTCTCTCTAAAAGCATCAGGAAATATACTCAAAATGAGCTATAACACCGAATATATCGATAAGGGGTTGGGTTTAAAATTTAGAAAATTGGAGCCCCGAGTCAGGTCTGCAATCGCAAAGTGGAAATGTGGCCCGCATAATGGACTGCAAAAGTGTTCCCAAAATCTGAACATTCTGTCTGGGTATGCGGCAGAAATGTGGTCCGCATACCCGTTCTGCGGTCGTATAATGCATCGCAGAACTGCTCCTTACAAACTCCCAAGGAAATTATGCGACGACTATGCGGTCCGCATATCGGTTATGCAATCGCATAATGGACTGCATATTTAACCTCAAATTTGACCAACATACTGACTCACTGTGGCGATTATGCAGTCCGTATACCTGATATGCGACCGCATTCTCGACCGCAGAATCGCATTTTCTGGAAAAAATTATTTCTTGACTTCTTATAGCATAGATCAGTCCAAAAAGGTCTGAACCGCGGTGAGCATAATCATGTGCTATGTGAACCCTATGGACAAGCTATGAAACACATAGGTGTTAATATAATTTGTAAATCCTATGGGAGGTTCATTGTCACGCCCCAACCTCGGGAAGCGCGACCGGTGCTCAATCAAGTGAACCCAACTGAGCAAGCCTCTTTAACAAGTTCTACCTAGCTCAATACGATTAAGAAACCCTGCATTCGATTATTTAGCCAATAGCAAAATCGTACATTCAACATTGTTGATTCATTTTATATCACAACTTTAAACTATAGTTAAGTTTCCAAGATCCCATACAGTTACAATTTAGAGAAACAAGAGCTTAAGATTTCAGCCTAGTTCATAGACTCGTCCAACACCCGTACATAACCCACACAAACATCTATGGAGCCTCTATGGATACAAAAGACAAATTACAGCAACGCCGGCAACAAGGCCCCGGCTATACCTCAAAAGTGGAAGTCTACAACAAAAGATATACAACATAACCCCTTGAAAGAAGAAGGGGCTCACCAAGACCTTGAGAGGAGGACACTCCGCTACGCGCGATCGGTACTGTCCGCTACGGAGCCACCTACATTCATTTAAAAATGTAGCGCCCCCGGCAAAACGGACGTTAGTACCATGGAATAGTACTAGTATGTATAACTAAACACCATCCGGTTAGAAAGAACTTTCATATAAGAATAAGGAAATCACAAGTATAACTCAAACACTTTAAATGGTCACAACATTATCAAATAAAAGAATCATACAATTTTTACATCATTTTCCCATAGCTTTTAGTTTTTGGGACATTTCACACCGTTCATCATTGTCCACAATACCACCGCTATCTTGAGCGGAGTCCGATCTCAACCCGATCGGCTAGGTTGCCTCATTTGAGACATACACTTCAATCACAAATACAATACCACCATGTGTGCGGCATGACGTCCGATCTCGGCCCGATCGGCTAGGCCGCCTTACCAAGGCGTTTCTCTTTTCCATCAATCATCTCATTTCAATCTTTGTTTCACATATATCATTTCATAGGCACTTGGGGCCACAACTATCACGTCATATATTTGGCACTAGGCCACATCTCACATCATTCCCAATTTCAATGTTAGATTTGAAATTTAGAATAATATGTGCACACAAGAGCAAATCAAATTGTAAGCATAGATGAGACTTCACATAGATGGCACAACATATGCAGCTTCAATCTTAATTTAAGGTCTAGGCATTTCAATACATGATTTATATTCATTGCACCTTTTCATGTTATCAATAATAGCACTTCGACCACATTGAGACACATCTTTCACGCCTATAAGGTTGCAACTCCAATTCATGTGAAACAACAATCAATATAGCAATCCAACCTTAATCGTACCGTATTTACACAAACACCAACGGAGCTCAATTTCTAAAAGACGGAGTTTTAGCCATACATACCTTGATTGAGCTTTTCCTTAATCCTATTATGGTCCGGAATGTTTGCACTTTAATCTATTTATGCAATGTAGCACAATTGAACCCATAATCAGGAAAAGATCATAATCTAAGCTCACTTGAGCATTTTATCAAGCATTGAGTGTTTATTAAGGTCTTATGATCTTTTTATGCAAGATTACACTAGCCCATTCCCCATGCCTCTCTATTTATATTTTCCCCATATCTTCTAAGAACACATGCATGCAATGCAATCACCCTTATCCCCATGAATTACCTCACTAATGGCCCCTTTATAGCTATGTTTAAAATTAAGAGCTTAGGTGATGAATTCTTACCTCCTGGGATGAAAATTTAGGTGCCCCACTTGATTATCTTCAATGTTTTAACAAGGATTTGTGGAGCAATTTTGATGAAAGGCACTTTCCCTCTCTTAGACCCTCCCTATCACTCTAAAAGCACCAAGAAAATAGGCTCAAAATGAGCTATTGCACGGGATATAACGACTGGGGGTCGGGTTTAAAATTTAGAAATCTGGAGCCCCGACTCAGATCTGTGGTCACATATGCGATCGCAAAGTTGACATGCGGCCCGCAGAATGGATCGCAAAAATGCTCCCAAAAACCTGAACAAACTGCCTGGGTATGCAACAAGAATGCAGTCCGCATACCTGTTTTGCGATCGCATAATGCACCGCAGAACTGCCCCTCGCAAAAATTCCAAAGGGATTATGCGATGACTATGCGGCCCGCATATCGACTATGCAATTGCATAATTGGCTGCATAGTTGACCTCAAAATTAATCATCACATTTCCTGACTCTGCAGCGACTTTGCGGTCCGCATAGCTATTATGCGACCGCATTGTTGACCGCAGAATCGCACTTTTCTGGAAAACACTACTCTTTAACTTTTTAATACACAGATCAATCCAAAGGGTTCGAACTGCGGTTTTTGAGTAGAAATTTCATGGGGCCTTACATTCATGAAACACATTGGTGTATAATATGACTGAACCCTATGGATATGAAACACATAGGAGTATGGTATGAATTAACCCTATGGACGGTCTATGAAATGCATAGGATTATGGTATGAATGAACCCTATAGACAGTCTATGAAACTCATAAGTGAATGGTATGAGTGAACCCTATGGACGGTCTATGAAACCCATAGGCGTATAATATGAATGAACCCTACAGACAATATATGAAACGCATAGGTGCATAGTATGGATAGATCCTATGGATGGTTTGTGAAATGCATAGGTGCATAGTAAGAGAGGGTTATGGACAGTCTAGTGAGACGCATAAGCAACATGAACAATAGATGCCACTTCCATTGCCCTTGTTTGTACATGTTGTTACATTTACATTATATTTTGTATCCCATGCATAGTTCATATGACAAGCTTGATCCCAAAAGAAGTTCATAATAATGAAAGTATAATAAGACTTGACATGTGATTTTATGGGTCGTTTCATAGTTCTTGATGTACTTCATTTGACTCTTATTTGAGTTACCGTATTTCCATATGTTGTTATGTCTACCTTATAGACGAGTACTATTCCACATTTACTCGCGTCCCTTTTGCCGGTGGTGTTGCATTTTTTAATGGATGCATGTAGTTCCATAGCAGGCAGCATCGATCAGTGATAGCAGTACATCCTCTTCTCTGCTGACTTTGTGAGGCCCACTTCATATCGGGATCTTGTGTCTTTTGTCTACATGTTTATACCATTTTGAGGTATATTCAAGGCCTTGTCTCCGGCATTATCATGTCATTTCTATCAAGTAGAGGCTCCGTAAACATAGTGTGGGTTGTAAATTGTTATTGGAAAAGTCAAAACTAGAAAATGTTGTAATTGTATCACATGTTCCACTTCAAACTATGAATGAGTAATATATTTTGGGAATTATAAATGAAGCTACTAATGGTAAAGGAATTGGAGTTGATTGTGAAATCCTCTCAATGTTTAAATAATGGAATATATCTCCACTCTATTCATGTGCAAGGTCGGGTAGAAAGTATCTAGCAGGCTTGCTTGACTGGGGTATCTCGGTTGAGCACCGGTCGCGCTTCCCGAGCTCGAGGCATTACACTGCATCAAATTTCTTTAAAGTCCGTAGGATTCCAACAACGAAATTCATGGTACTACGCTCCCAATTCCATTTGGGAATCTCAAGTCTCTGAAGCAAACTGCCAGGCCTCTGGTGCTCGTACTTCATGTGCTGGAAGTTCAAACACCGAGCCATATACTCTACTATATCTTTCCTCATTCTTCTTCACTAATAATGCTGCCTCAAATACTGATACATCTTGGTGGCACCCGAATGAATGGAATACCGCGAATTGCTGGTCTCCTCAAGAATCAACTCACGTAGCCCATCCACATTGGGCTCACAAATCTGACCATGTATCCGCAATACCCCATCATCTCCATTAGAATTCTCCTTGGCATAATTGTGTTGCACTGTATCCTTAAGGACAAGCAAATGGGGGTCGTCATACTGATGTTCTCTGATGCACTTATACAAAGAAGATAGAGAAATCATGCAAGCAAGAACCCGGCTAGGCTCTGAAACATCTAACCTCACAAACTGATTGGCAAATCTTGAACATCTGATGCTAGTGGTCTCTCGCCAACTAGAATATATGCAAGGCTACCCATACTCACAACCTTTCTACTTAAGGCATCGGCTACCACATTAGCCTTCTCGAGATGATACAAAATGGTGATATCATAGTCTTTTAACAGCTCTAACCATCTTCGATGCCTCAAATTTAGATCCTTTTTTGCTTTAACAAGTGTTGTAGACTCTGATGATCTGTGAATACCTCACACGACACGTTGTAGAGGTAATGCCTTCAAATTTTCAATACATGAACATTAGCTGCCAACTCTAAGTCATGAACAGGGTAGTTCTTCTCATGAACCTTCATCTGCCGAGATGCGTAGGCAATCACCCTATCGTCTTGCATCAACACCGCGCTAAACCCAATACGTGACACATCACAATACATAGTGTAAGACCCAAACCCGTAGGCAATACCAACACTGGAGTTGTAGTCAAAGCAGTCTTGAGTTTCTGAAAGCTCAACTCATACTCATCAGACCACCTGAATGGAGTACCCTTCCGGGTCAATCTAGTCAATGTGTCTGTGATAGATGAAAATCCCTCCACGAATCAACGACAATAACCTGCCAAACCTAGGAAGCTCTGAATCTCTGTAGCTAAATTAGGTCTAGGCTAATTCTGAACTGCCTCAATCTTCTTAGGATCCACCTTTATGCCCTTGACAGACACAACATGGCCTAAAAAGGCAACTGAACCCAACCAAAACTCACACTTTGAAAACTTGGCATATAACTGACTATCATCAAGGTCTAAAGTACGATCTGCAGATGTTGCTCATGCTCCTCTCAACTGCGGGAGTAAACCAAAATATCATCAATGAAGAATATCATAAAAGAATCCAAATAGGGCTTGAATATCCGGTTCATCAAATCCGTAAATGTTGTTAGGGAATTTGTCAAGCTAAATGACAAATTGAGTATTCATAATGCACATACCGAGTTTGAAAAGTTGTCTTAGGGATATCCAATGACCTAATCTTCAACTGGAGGTAGCTAGCTCTCAAATCAATCTTCGAAAACACTTTGGCAGCCTCAAGCTGATCAAATAAGTCATCAATCCTCAGTAAAGGATACTTGTTCTTGATAGTGACTTTGTTCAATTGCAGCTAATCTAAGCACATCCTCATCGAATCATTTTTATTTTTCACAAACAACATCGATACACCTTAGGGAAAGACACTGGGTCTAATGAATCCCTTATCAAGAAAATCATGCAACTACTCCTTCAGTTCCTTCAACTCAATTGGGGCCATACAGTATGGTGGAACAGAAATGGGCTGAGTGCCTGAAGCCAAGTCAATACAGAAGTCGATATCTATTTCGGGTGGTATCCCCGAAAAATCTGTGGGAAACACCTCTGGAAAATTACGGACAACTGGTACTAAATCTGTGTAAGGAACCTCCGCACTAAGATCACGAATATATGACAAATATGCTAAACATCCCTTCTCGACCATATGTTGAGCCTTCATATAAGTAATAACCCTTCTAGTAGAACGGCCAGGAGTCCCTCTCCACTCTAATCGAGGCAACCCCGTCATGGCTAAAGTCATCAACTTTACGTGACTGTTATACCCCGCAATATTACGTCAATATTACGTCCTGCAATAATAAGTTATGACAAAGTTGCACCCAGCAGTATTACATTACAGTGATGTTATGCTTCGCAGTAATAAGTTACGACGATGTTGTACCCTGCAGTAATGTACGTTGAATTTGTTGTAAGGTAACTGACATCAGTCCAAGGAAAAGATTATTTGGGGATTATAAGGATTATAAGTGATGAGTAAATTCGTGAAGGTAAGAGGGTAAGTAATATCGAAGAAAATAAATTTTGTCAAAGTTTGGCATGTTGGGGTAAAATATGACCCGAGCTAAAATACCCGGTATTTATGGACTAGTGTCATATAAGGTACTATATGATCGTAAGGTGTACAAGGTATGTTAAAAAGAGTAGTATTTAATTGAGTTGGGACAGTTTTTAAATTATGCGTATAATTGGTTAATTACCGGGTAGCGAGACATTACCTAATTAATTAATTAAGTATAGGATAAGACTAAAATCCTCACCCACTCTCATGTGGCAGCCCCTCCAATTCCAAATTTGGTGACTCTTAATGCTATTTGTAAGGTGGCATTTAGAGAAATGAGGATATAAAATAGAAATATTTGTTGTTAGCACTGCTTAGTCGAAAAACCTTAAGTGTTGCTACTGTTCATCAATTTTCTTGGCTGATCATTTTTGTTGGTTCCAAATTGGTTGATTCTCGTTGTTGAACTATGGAAATCGAGTTTGAAAGGCTTAGGATTTAAGCCACAAAAATACACAAGTATCGTTGTAGTTGGCATACAAGTGTGATAAATTACTATCATTGATCAAAGGTTCAATACAAGCTTGCGGCTGACATCAATTTAAGATTTAAAAGGCCAGGGAGTGTAAGATTTTTGGCTATGACTTGTTAGCTGCAACTTGAATTATGGTGAGAACTCTAGTTTGTTATGAGAAGAAGTCACGAACTACTGAGAAATCGTGTTTCATTCAAGCTCCTTTCTTCTCCATTCTTATTGTCAAGAGAGTCATCTCAGGTATGTTAAGGCTATCCGTTCTTTCTTTTGGCATGATCCATACTATAGGAACGAAACATGCAAATGCACAAATTCCATAAATGACTCTATTCATAGAAGTATTAGAGATATCTATGTTCCTGAATTTCCATGTGTCATAATGTTTTATCATATGTTCATGGGTCTCAGAAAAATATGAAAGTTGAGAAAAAAAAAGTTTACTTTATGATATTGCTCAAGCAAAATGGTTTTATGAAATTTCGAAAGATTTTATTAACGTACTTTTCATGCATTGCATTCATGTGCATTGACAATGACCAGATGGTGTTATATACGTATATATAAATGTAAATAAATGTATATGGGATATGGAAAAGGTTACGGCGTTATATACGCACCACCACCTGGTCAGCTGGTATATGATGATGATGTTGCCCACAGTGGTTGAAATATGATTCAAACGGTGTTATATACACATATATATGTATGTATATATATGTATATGGGGTATGGGAAAGGTTATGGCATTATATACGTACCACCACCTGATCAGCTGGTATACGATGATGATTTTGCCCACAGTGGCTGATATGATATGATAGGATGCCCTCAGAGGCTAATGATGTTATGAAACATGTACCTATGCACGACATGACATTCATACGCATATGCATGACGCTAAAAAGTAATTTATGATTTACAAAGTTATTCAGACTTACAGGTCGAGTCATGTACTCTATATTTCTTCCATGTCTCTTATGTATTTATTTATGTGCCTTACATACTCGGTACATTACTCGAACTGACGTCCCTTTTGCCTGGGGATGCTATATTTCATGCCCACAGGTCCCGATAAACAGGTCGAGAGCCCTCCAAGTAGGCTATCAGCTCAGTAGAAGATGTTGGTGCGCTCCATTTGCTTCGGAGTTGCTCGTTTGGTTAGTATGATTTAGAAGTGTATTGTTTGGTAAGGCGGGACTCTGTCCCGACCTTTATGACATTTATGTACTCTTAGAGGCTTGTAGACATATGTCGTGTATATAAAATATTGTACGGCCTTGTCGGCCTATATTTTGAGTTTATAAAGGATCATGTTGGCCTATTAGGCCCGTATGTCATGTGTATATGATGATGTAATAAGAAAGATATGTTATATTGGTACTCGGTTGAGTAAGGTACCGGGTGCCCGTCGCGGCCCATCGGTTTGGGTCGTGACAATGACATTCCAAAATAGTGTGATAAGGTGATAGCCAATCCATGCCCAAAATAACATCAAAGTCCATAATATCAAGAAGTAGCAGATATACACTAGTATCAAGGCTCTCGATAGAAACCACACATGAGCGATAAACACGATCTACAACAATGTTTCCCACATGCATGGACACATATACTGGAGCACTCAAAGAATCACGAGGCAAAACCATATATGAAGCAAAATAGGATGACACGTAGGAATAAGTAGAGAATGGATCAAATAGAACTGAAACATCCCTATGGCAAACTGGAACAATACCTGTGAAGATGGCGTTAGATGACTCTGCCTCGGGTCTATCTAGAAATGCATAAAAATGGGGATGGGCCCTACCACTTTGACCTTCGCCTCTCGGACGGCCTCTAGCTGGCTGGCCTCCACCTCTAATGGCTTGACCTCCACCTCTAGTAGCCTGACCCCATCCTCTAGCTAGCTGAGTGAGTGGTGGAGCAACTGGTACCGGAACTATGACACGAGAACCCTATTGTGGCATGCCGCCTGGTGACCTAGGGCAAAATCTCGCAACGTGCCTTGGATCTCCTCAAGTATAACAAGTCATCGGATGCTTTGACTGTTGACTCTGGAACTGACCTTGTTGGCCTGAATAAGCACCCTGATAACTCTGGATTGGAGGTGCACTAATAGGAGCTGAAGGTGCGCTATAGGCTAGCTACTCAGGATGAGACCCATAAGAACCACGACTACCCGAAGAACCGTGGGATGCCTGAAACGCTGACTAAATCGGCCTAGGAGGATAGCCTCTACCAAATAAACCCCTGCATCCAAGCGAGGCAGCACTGAAACCACCACAATGACAAGGCCTCTTCTCAGATACCACCCCCTATCCTGACAACGAACCATCTCGATCCATCTAGCAATCTCTACGTCTCTCGAAAGAAAACATCATCTCCGGTCTCCTTGTCCATCTGTAGCCTGATACTGAAAGTAAGCCCATCAATGTATCTCCTCACTCTCTCCCCCTTAGTAGGGAGTAAGATAACTGCATGGCGAGCTAGGTCCATAAATCGAGTATCAAACTGGGTAACACTCATGCTACCCTAATGAAGGCGCTCGAACTGCCTGCGTTACTCCTCTCTCAGAGTGAACAGAATAAACTTCTCAAGAAAAAGCTACAAAAAGTAATCCCAAGTGAGGGGTGGTGAACCTGCTAATCTACCCCACTCATAATCTTTCCACCGCCTCATGGCAGAACTGGTCATCTGAAACACTACAAAGTCTACTCCATTGGACTCAACAATATCCATGTTGCACAACACCTCATAGCAACGGTCCAAATAATCATATGTTTCCTCATAAGGTGCACCACTAAAGTGAATAGAAAAGCTTTGTGAACTTATCTAACCTCATCAATCCCTTAAAAGATATTGCGGGCCTCTCCCCGGTCTATGTACAATATAATAGGCTGAACTACCCCAACTGGCGAAATTGCTGGAGTCTGATATATGGGAGCCATATGCTCCGAAGTGTGAGTAGCGTGAGTCTGTTCTCCTCCCCCAGCTTGAGAGACAACTGATGCCACTGAAATGCACTGATCTAGGCCACACTCTCCATAAGGCCCACCAAATGGATTAGAGCGTCCTGAAGTACGGAGTGGCTATAAATCTCTCTGGGACCTGAGTGGGTCCTACTGGTGTAGCCTGAGCTGGTATCTCCTCTTCATGATCAATCTGAGGCTCCACAACATGTGCTGCTCCATGTACTCTAGGCTGAGCTCTGCCTCTGCCTCGACCCCTACCCCTAGTAGTGGCTACATTAGGGGGCTCCGACTCCTGCCTGGCTGTAGATGTTGTGTGTGTTCTCACCATCTGTGAGAGAACAATAATGGGATGATTCAAACATCAATTATAGTATAAAATCACATGATAAGGAAAGAAAGAAGTGAAATTTTTCTAAAGCTCCATAGACTCTAGAAGATAATTACATACGTCTCCGTACCAATCCTCCAGACTCTACTAAGCTTGCTCATGACTCGTGAGACCTAATCAATATATTACTTTGAACTTGTCACGATCTAGAATCCCATATTTGGGACCGTGAAGGTGCCTAACATTTCACTTGCTAGTCAAGCTAACGTTAGTTGATTAATTAACCAATTTTAACAATTCAAAATAAAGCATTAATAGAGGTAATCTGAAATAGATTGAAGTGGAAATATAAAATACTTATGATTGTATCTAAACATCTCCTAGAATTCGGAGTCACAAGTGCATGAGCAACTAGAATACTACATATATAGTCTGAAGAAATGTACACTGTTTGAAACTAGATAAATAGTAGAATAGATAAAGAAGGGGACTTCAGGGCTACGGATGATCTGCAACTATATCTCAAGTCTCCAAATGTAGATGGATCCGAACAGAGCACCACCAGATGCCGCTAGGACCAACACCAGTATCTGCACAAGAAATGCAGAAGTGTAGTATGAGTACAACCAACCCTTTGTACTCTATAAGTGTCAAGCCTAACCTCAATGAGGTAGTGACGAGGCTATGACAAGACACCTACGTAAATCCTGTACAAATATATATACACACACATACAAGTAGAACAACAAAATATTAACTAGGAGGGGACATGCGAAAAGAGAAATATCATAAGAACGACAAGAACAAGGTCACCAAATAACTTCTTTAGAAATAAGCAACAATGTCACCAAGTAAAATACCAATCCAGGTATCAAATAAGGCAATGAAATAAAGATGGCACGGCATCACCCTTCGTGCTTTTACTCTCGTCCTCACCATGTAATATCATAAATAAAATGGCACATCATCCTTCGTGATTTTACTCTCTGGCATGGCATGACCCTTCATTCTTTAAATCCTCACAACCTCTCAATATATGATAATGAATGAAAATCAAGCACACAACACCCTTCGTTCTTTTCACTCTTCCTCGCCAAGCAACAATACAAAACTGTATAACAAATGCAAGGCGAGAAACAATTTCACTTCAATTTATAGTGTCATGATAACAAACTCAGCTTGCAAAAATTTCCAACATCTTCAAATAAACAATAAATACGAGGCGAATAATTAAAAAGTTAATAATCTAACCTAAGCATGGAACATATCTAATGAAACAATATAATACAAAGAAACATCTTCCACCTGCATGCTTTAACCTAATGACAACGCATATATACTCGTCACTTCACATATATGTCGTCCCCACACATAATACACCTAAAAAATTGACCAACTAGTCATAATACCTCAAGTCAATGTTAACCACGACACTTACCTCACTTTGCAACCAAATCAAGGCACAACCGCGACTTTTCCTTTAGAATTAGCCTCCAAACAAATCAAATCTAGACAAATATAGTTCAAATAATTTAAAATAGGTTTTAGAAACTACCCATGAGTGAAAAAGATTCAATCTTTAATGATTTTGGAAAAAGTCAACAAAAGTTAACCCTGGGCCCGCTTGGTCAAAACCCGAGATTTGGACAAAAACTCAATTATCCATTCACCCCCGAGCCCGGTTATGTAGTTAGTTTCGAAATCCAACCTCAATTTGAGATCTAAACCTCAATTTCTCAAAATCCCCAATTTCTACCTAAATCCCTAATTTCTACCATGAAAATTCATAGATTAAAGGTTAAAATCAATGGGTGTTTATGAAAATGTACGGAAACAAATTAAATCTACTAACCAATAAAGTGAGGATGAAAAACCTCTTCAAAATTGCCTCTAGGCCGAGCTCAAACTTCCTTGGCCAACGGCCTTTGATATGCTTCTAGGTGAGCCAAACTACCCATAGATTTCCGGTTAAGAGCATCCGCCACAAGATTAGCCTTCCTAGGATGATATAAGATATTGATGTCGTAATCCTTGAGTAACTCAAGCCATCTTCTCTACCTTAGATTTAATTCCTTGTGTTTGAAAATATATGGAAGGATCTTTTGGTCCGTGAATATATCCACATTGACCTCATACAAATAATGACGCCAAATCTTCAATGCAAATACCACCGCTGCAAGCTCCAAGTCATGTGTTAGATAGTTCTTTTCATGATTCTTGGGTTACCTAGAAGCATAAGCTATCACCTTTCCATGTTGCATCAATACACACCCTAGTTCAATTCTTGAAGCATCACAATATACCACAAACCATATGTACCATGTGGTAGGGTCAACACCGGTAGTCAATCTTGATTTCAACTCTTGGAATCTCTTTTCACAAGCATCTGATCATTGGAACTTAACTGCCTTCTACATCAATTTAGTCAATGGAGAGGCAAGAGTAAAGAACCCCTCCAAAAATTTCCTGTAATACCCAGCTAAGCCCAAGAAACTGCGAATCTCTATTGGAGTTGTAGGTCTAGGCCAATTCTTCACTTCTGTAATTTTCTGAGGTCAACCTTAATTTCTTCTTTGAAGATGACATGACCCAAGAATGTGATAGATTCAAGAAAAAATTCATATTCACACTTTGAAAATTTCGCATATAACTTGTGCTGATACAAAGTCTGCAAAACTACCCTAAGATGATCGGCATGGTCCTCTCGACTTCATGAATATACAAGGATATCATCAATGAACATTATTACAAAGGAGTCGAGGAAAGGCTTAAAGACTCGATGCATATGATCCATGAAAGCTGACGGGGCATTTGTTAGCCAAAACGACATCACCAGAAATTCAACGTGCCTATACCGAGTCCTGAAAGCTGTTTTCGGAATATCCTGCTCCCTGATCTTCAATTGGTGATACCCGGATCTTAAATCAATTTTGGAGAAGTACTTAGCACCCTGCAGTTGACCAAACAAGCCATATATCCTTAGCAGTGGGTACTTATTCTTGATCGTAACCTTGTTGAGCTGCCGATAATCGATACACATTCTCAGTGACCCATATTTCTTCCTTCCAAAGAGGACCGGTGCGCCCCAAGGCGACACACTCGTATGGATGAAACCTTTCTCTAACAAGTCCTTCAATTGTTGCTTCAGCTCTTTCAATTCTGCAGGTTCCATTTTGTATGGCGGAATAGATATAGGATGTGTGTCTAGCATCACATTAATCCCAAAATCAAATCTCCCTGTCTGGTGGAATCCCCGGGAGCTCATCAGGAAAGACCTCCGAAAATTCATTCACAACTGGCATAGACTCAAGCATAGGTGCCTCAGCATCGGTGTCTATAACCCGGACCAAATGGTAAATACACACCTTGTTGATCATCTTGGTGGCCTTAAGGTAAGAAATAAACCTACCCTTTGTACCGATAAAGTAGACTATAATGTCTCATTGGTCATGAAGCTCTACCATAGTTTTGAAAACAAAGCCTTGGATGCATCATGCAATGATCTAAATCCTGCACCACCCTCATCCTTAGGCAAATATAGAGTATCCCATTAAACCCAATGCTTAGACTTTCCATTCTCATAGTTACTCCAAAAGAATCTTGCAAATATTCTATGTAATTCAACAATTGCATGATGTGGAGGGTTCACTGCTGATAATAGATGAATTGGCATACTCTCCAGAGCATGTGCTATCAATACTGCTCTCCCACATATAGATAGTACCCTGCCTTTCTATGAATGAAGTCTCTCGTGCACCTTATGATTTATGTCTTTGTAAAACACCTTCTACTTTCTACTATAAAATATTAGGCAGCCAAGGTAAGTAAATGGTAAGGGATGCCTCTAGAATAGTGTGATAAGATGAACTGTATTGGCTTGATGATAGGGTGTGTTCTCATGCATATAAAAGGAAGACTTCTCCTTGTTCACCTTTTGGCCAGATGTCATATTCTTCAAGGACATTCATGATCCATTGTATTGCACCATAGTGAGAGGAACTAAATATAATTATATCATTAGCATATGAAAGATAATTGATTTCCATATTGGCATTCCAAATCCAATGAAGTTTGGATTATCAAATAAGGCATACAAAGCTCTTTGTAACACTTTTGCTGCCAATATAAACAAAGTAGGAGATAAAGGATCTCCTTGATTGATACCTCTTGTGGATATAAATAATCTATTTGCTTGGCCATTTAGTAATACTGAATACAAGTTATTTGAAACTAGTCTGAATACCATGTCAATGAAAACCTCACCAAAGCCCATTTGCCTCAATACCTTGGTCAAAAACAACCAAGACAACTTTTCATAAACCTTTGCCATATACAATTTGATCACCACATTGGATGGTTTACCCCTCTTTCTACTGTTTGTCATTATCTCTCGTGTTAATAGAATATTTTCCACAATACTCCTTCCTTTGACAAACCCTGGTTTGTTAGGAGAAATGAGTGAAGGCAACAACTCTACTAACATCTCATGAAGCACTCTAGATATGATCTTGTTTGAGAAATTGCTCAAACTAATAGGTTCTGTATCTGAAAAGGTAGACACAATCTTCTTCTTTTGAAGTAACACTAGGTTAGTGTGTGTAATGAATCTTGGGAGTTGTGATCCACAAAAGAAGGCTCTATCCATATCTAGCACATCCTCACAAATTATGCCCCAACAAGAATGATAAAACTAGTCAGTGAAGCCATCAGTACCACCAGCATCGTCTCCTTTTTAGCCAAACATTGTTTGCTTTACCTCTTCTATAGTAGGTTTATCCCTTAATCTATCATTCTTCTCTTCAAAAACCATTCTAGGAACATGATTGATGATCTCAAAGTTTGTTGGCACCCTTTCTTGAGAGAATTGTGCTTGAAAGAACTCAACTGCCACATTAGCCATCTCTTCTTGGGATTCTAACCAATTTCTATTGTTTTCGAGAATTCAGGAAACCCGGAGCCTCATTATCTTTCCCCCAACATGAGCATGAAAGAACTTTTTATTCCTATCCCCATCTTTAAGCCATTGCATTCCAGCTTTCTGCCTCCAAAACTCTTCCTCTAAGTGTAAGTACCTATTAAGATCATCCTGAACTCTATATATTTTTGCCTTGTTTTGAGCAGTAGGACTAAGCTCAAATTATACCTCATGTACCTTAATGACATCCTCTAATGCTTTAATCTACTTGAAAATGTCCCCAAATTTCACCTTACTCCATATTGCCAAAGCCTTCTTCACATTCTTGAACTTTTGCTGAAAGCGATGAAAGGATTGGCCACTATGTCTGACTTCTAATTTTCCTTTACCACATCTCGAAATGTTTCATTCTTTACCCAGAAATTCAAGAACTTGAATGGGTTCTTCACTTGAACTATATTGACATTACATGATAATAATAATGGTGCAGGATCTGATCCATATTTTATAAGATGCTCCACTTCTAAAGCTGGAAACAGATCATGGAACTTTTGATCGGCCAAGAATCTGTCCAACCTTTTAAAAATACAAGCTTCTCAGACCTACCATTCCACAAAGTATACAAGCTTCTTTTGAAACCAAGATCACATAATGCATAAGTATCAATACAGTGTGCAAAATCCTCTACTTCCCTAAGGTATACTGGACGGCCACTATATTTCTCCTCTTCTGAAACTATAACATTAAAATCTCCTCTCACAAGCCAAGGAACTATCATATCTGGAGCAAGATGATACAATGAGTTCTATAGCAAGACAATATGTCAGTCACTCCGTATGAGATAAAATTTGTGGAGTTGTCTTATTATGCAGCTTTATTCATTCCCACTAAGCCTTGGAAGGTTGGGAGGTGCATTGAGGGGTTTATTTTTTTCACTTAAGCTCAGTATGGCTAGAAAAACAACGATTGGGACTACTTTTCAGCAGGCAGTGGAGATAGCACAGATAGTAGAGCGCATCCTTAGTCAGGGCAGAGAAGCAGTGAAGGATAAGAGGTCTCATCATTCAAGAGGATTCAGTGGTGCCTCATTTGGAGGCAAGAGTCATTTTGGTAGAGGCTACTCTAGTAGGCCAGTTCACTCAGAAATTTAGATTTCTCATGGAATTCCAGTCAGTCATAGTTCTGACAATGCTCGTTAAGGGCAGGCATCCTACCGTGCATCTCCATCTCATAGTTCATACAGGGGTTATTCTGGTCGTCAGGGTCAGACTTAGTCCTAACAGTCACGCTAGCAAAGAGGTTTTTTTAGAGTGAAGATCTGAGGCATGTTAGGAGAGATTGCCCTAGGATTCGAGGTGGTATATCTTAGGGTACTTAGGTTATGATTCTAGCCTTACTTGTCGGTGTTCGTCCAACCAACTACAAGTGGAGGCCAGCCAGCTAAGAGGTGGAGGTCAACCAGCAAGAGATTGTCCTAAAAAAGGAGGACATGTCGGTAGAGGATAGGCTCATTGTTATGCTTTCCCCGGTTGACTTGAGGCAGTGGCATCCAATGCAGTTATACAATTATTGTCTCAGTTTGTCATAAAGATGCTTTGATATTAGTTTGTGTGTGTGTGTGTGGAGGGGGTGTATTTTATAAACCTAACATTAAATTACGAAACAATCATGCTTCCTCCTTGGTTAGCAAAAACTAAAAGAAACAGTAAGTCTATTGTTGAGAGTGTAGACATCTCATCTAAAAGTTTAAGCTATTAGAAAACTTCTAATTACTTAATTATTTCTCACCCACTGAATCCTCTTGAATGACGAGTCCTCTTATCCTTCACCGCATCTCTCCCTGACCAAGGATGCGCTCAATCATCTGTGCTATCTCCATTGCCTACTGAAAAGTAATCCCAATCTATGTTTTTCTAGCCATACTGAGCTTAATTCCAAAATAAACCCCTCAATGAACCCCCTCACCTTCCTAGTCTCAGTGGGAATGAATAAAGCTGCATAACAAGAACTCATTCTGAGTGACTGACATATTGCGGTGCCTCATCTGGAAGCAAGAGTCATTTTGGTAAAGGCTACTCTAGTAGGCTAGTTGACTCAGCACTTTAGATTTCTCGTGGAATTCCAGTCAGTCATAGTTATCACTGTGCTCGTTAAGGGAAGGCATCCTACCGTGCATCTCCAGCTCATAGTTCATACAGTGGTTATTCTAGTCGTTAGGATCAGACTCAGTCCTAACAGCTATCACACCTCCTTTTTTACCCTCCCGAGGGGTATATAAGGGATCTTTTATAATTAAAGTGACATTATTCGAAATGGAATTATTTAATTTAATTTTTTCAGAGTCGCTACTTGGAATAGTTTATTTGGTGTCTCGAGTCACCGGTTTATTTTTAAATCCCAAATCGAGGAAATTTTTGACTTTATTTAACAGTCTGCAAACCAGAAATTCTAGATAAGGAATTCTGTTAACCCGGGAGAAGGTTTTAGGTATTCCCAGGTTCCGTGGTTCTAGCACGGTTGCTTAGCAATTTATATTTGGCTAAAATTATTTAACTACTCATTTTTAGGACCTATGTGCATTCATTTTTTACCGCTTTTAATTGCTTGATTATTCGTAATTAAAGAATTGAGTTACGCGTACGTATACTTTTTTCCTTTGGCGCGTCAAAAATCATGTCACGCGAATGTGTCCACAATTAATAACGCTTTGTTTATTTATTAAGAAAAATTTGGTTGAAGTTGCGCGAATGCATCCCTCGAGCTACTTTCTAGAATTTAATTCGCAATTATATTACGCGAACGTATACATAATCACAATAATAGTCTAAGTCGAGCCTAAAGCAAACTACGAGTGTTTAAGAGGATGTTTTTACTATACTAAGTTAATACTTAAATGTGAGGGTCATAAGTTATGGATTTTACTTGTGTATGGCACACCTCAATTTTTATTTTTACAAGGTTTGTATTTCACTTAATCAAAGACTAAGGATACTTATATTTAAGTCCTAATTAGAAGTTCAAACTAAGAATCTTTTAACTTAAAGTGTGAGAGGGCTAGGCTTTTAAATTATTTCTTATGAAAAGGATTTTGGGCTTGGGCGCTCATCACTTGATTAAATCAGGAAAAATTCAGCTTTGAACAGCTGTATTTGGGCTCAAAGTTTTGCCCAACAGAAAAAAAAAAGAACTCAAAGGCTCTTGTCCCTGTTGGAATTTTAATCGAGTTTTTGCCCATATTGGGCCATAGACGGGCCCAGTTGTAATTGTCTGATGTCTGGACCTATCCACCTCTACTCTTAACTATACATACACATTTATGATAAAAGAGCTTTCAAATTACATGTTTAAACAGAAATAGAATACAAAGATTAAACGTAGTTCTGCACTGAAAATTAATCAACTGATTCTTTGCAACATAAAAAATGATCTATGATGAAAGGGCTCCCAGACTGACTCAAAGTTGGGCCTATAGACTAGGCCCAAATCATTTGAGGTTAGTCTTTCACTTGGGCTGCAAATTCATCCTTTCTTAATCGAATGAGCAACCTTTGGTACATGACATTAACCCCTGATTTATTACAGTCTTCCAAAATAGACTAAGCAACTTTCAAAATCAATACTTTACATTAATACTTGTTACATAAACTAACTATATTTAGATGTTATGAAGAATTCCTGCCTCTTTTGGACATGACTTGTCCATTAGAGCTTGGTCTTCTCTTGTTAGAAACAGTATGAGTCCCACTTTGCAGCTTTTGAACCCGCTGATTTAACCAACTAGTGGCCAAATCTGCAGGCTGCAGCTCACAGCCAAACAGTCAAAGAAAGAAAACAAGTGGCTTTAAATAAAGAAAAAGCCATCAGATGAAAGAAAGAAGGAAAAAATAACTAAAACACTTCATAATCAGCATAAATAACCTAAATGTTTGACTATAAGGCAAAGCTACTTTTACAAGATAAAGCCACAAAAAACACTCATGTATTGGCTAAGTTATATGATGAATCATTTTCAAACTTTAAACATACATAACCAAAATCAATTAAATACATATCAAGGTAAACTAACTGCTATCATGAAAGGCTTTCATTTCTACACATGCTACTTACAAATCCAATTTTATATCATTTCAACAAATCATTACATAGGAAGAACTGAGGTTAAATACCTATAAACTGCAACAAGACCAGCAAATAACAGGTGAAAGAAAAGAAGTAAGTTGGATAATGCTTGCAAGAACAGAAACCAACACAGCAGCAGCAACCCAAAATAACTCAGAAATTTGAACCAAATCAAAACAGCTTTGAAACCAGAAATCCCAGCTAAAGGAACCAAGAAAATCCTCCACTTCAAACCATGTTTCTCAGCTTGTGAAAACTAGAAATAAGACGTTTTGAATGTTTTCTAGAATTTTTGAAATCTGATATTTTTTCAGAAAACTTTTGTGCAGAGAATGATGTTGAATGTGTGTGTGTGAGTGATGGATTATTTTTTTCTTTTATAGAGTGCACAAAAGGCATCAAAAAGGAATATTCTAACCTAAAATTATGAAAATCAGAATAATACAGCGTCTTTTACAGCTGTCTGTCCTTTTTCTTATCCAATATCAGTATTTTATGCTAAGAATGGGGACAGCTGTGCAAAATCTAGAACATTCTATTTTATTAACCTATATAAAAATCCAATTTTACCCTCCCATTTACTGATTATAGCAATTTTGACCTATATTCTGACCTTAATTCAATTCCAACCCGTTTTAGGACCTTCAGCTAAGAGATAAGGTTGCCTAGTGGTATTGCATTTCATTTTCTGAAATTAAGCTAAAGTTTAAATTGCTGCTCAGAGGTTCAAACCTAAACTTAAAATCAATTAATCCTCGGCAATCAAAACATGTAAGCAATCAATACATGTAAAGTCAGATTCAAACAACTACTGAAATCCAGCATGCTTAAGCCAAGAAAACCAAGAATCAAAACTAGCTACATTCAAAAATGAAATAAAGTTGAATCCGACTAAAGCTAAAACAAGCAGGAATCGACTAAATAGGCTATTGATTAACCTTTTAACACCATCTTAATTATCTTAACAAAGCTTGCAAGAACAACAAAAACAAACAAAACAAACAAACAGCAAAAAAAATAAAATAAAGGAGAAACAGAGTAGGCGAATTATGAGAAACTAAACCTAATCATTCCAACCTAAACAGTCTGAACCTAGGCAACATTGAATTTCTAATCGACGAAATCTTGAAACATGCAAGTAATGAAGCTAACAGTCGGAAAACAGAAAAGAAAACCTAAATTATGCGGCTAATTAAGAAGAAAGGGAGATGAAAGGACTAACTAGAAAAGGAAAGAAGAAAAGGAGGGCAAAGGGATTACCAAACTTGTTTCCAACCGGACCAAACAAGGCTAATCAGACGAGTCTTGACCAAGCTTCGAAGCAAGGGGTAAAATGAACATTGAAGTAACATTAACCGACTGTTCTCAACAAGAACAGTTGGATAATGAAAGTTTGGGATTCAAATGCCCAAACTCTGACCAGAAAACCAACAAAAAGAGAAGGGTGCAAGAGGATTTCAGATTGGAAATTCGGAGAAATTGGCTGGGTTTTTCGGGGAATTGGTTGTAGTTTAGGGTTCAGAGGGGTGTGAGGACTATGGGGCATGATTTTGGGGCAATTTGGGTGAACTGGGGTTTTTAGGTTGAAACTCAAATCTGAAATCTGGGGCGTTTGAAGGTATTTTTTTCCGAGGAAATTGATGTTGGATTTAGGAAGAGGAGGGGACAGGGGTTATCTGGTGAAGATTTTGGTTAGTTTGGAGGTATTTAAGGCAGTGGTTTAGGGCGGCGCCGCCGGAAAGCGATTTCCGATGGCTAGGGTTTATTTGGAGACGAAGGGGATGGAGAACTGAAGGAACTCAAAGATTTGGGGGGGGGGGCTCGTTTAGACAATTAAATAGTTAATAGGAGGCGAGTTCGGAGACGTTGGATCATAAAGATCCAACGGTCATGATTGAAGAGGGAACAAAATGAGGTCGTGTGGTGGGGGGGATCCACGACCGGGTAGGCAATTTTGGGCCTGGCTTTGGGAATAGGTTTGGGTTAAAATTTGGGCTGGTTTTGGCTTAAAGAAATAGCCCAAATTCAAAATTTAAGCCCCCTTTTCAATTTCTTATTCCTATTTTCCTTTTTCTTTTCTTTTTTTTAATTAAAAATCCTAAATTAATCTAAATTGTAAAATTAAACTAATTATCTAATTATAAAAATTACTTAATCCTACATTAAAACATAATGATCACTAATCTAAAAATTAAAAGGTAAAATGTAGCAATGAGCCATTTTTTTTATTTTTTTTTAAAAAAAATAAATAATTAACTAATTAATTCTAAAATGTAAAAACAAAACCTAAATGCGATGCACGATATTTTTGGCATTTTTCATGATTTTAATTAAAATTCATCGTGCACAAAAAATATAAATAATTAATAAAATCCTACAAAATTCATATAATAATAATTGAAAAAATCTATTTTTTTGGATTTTATAGGAGTAATTTATATAGGGCAAAAATCACATGCTCACAACAGTCATTCTTGCAGAGACGTTATTTTGAGTGGAAGATGTGATGCATGTTAGGAGAGATTGCCCTACGATTTGAGGTGGTATATCTTAGGGTACTTATGTTATGATTCTAGTCTTAGTTGTCGGCGTCCGCCCAACCAACTACAGGTGGAGGCCAACCAGCTAGTGGTAGAGGTCAACTAGCTAGAGACTGACCTAGAAGAGCGAGGACATGTCGATGGAGGATAGGCTCATTGTTATGTTTTCCCTGGTTGACGTGAGGCAGTGACATCCAATGCATGTTTGGATTAGCTGGTTGAAGTAGCTGATAAGCATTAGGTGCTGAAAAGCACTTTTAAGTACTGGAACTGATTTAATAAATAAGCAGTTACGTGTTTGGGTACAAATGCTGAAATTGAGAATAAGTTGTTGCAGTACTTGATAAAAAAGTGTCGATAAACTCTTTTCTATCAAAATGACTTAAATAACCTTAGAACTGTTTACACTTATAAAAGCGTAATTTCTTCAAAATTTTAGATTCCAGATCGATTCAAATAAAAAATATTCTATTTGTCATTTTATTTTAAATACAATTGTGCTTAGATAAGATAATTTTTATGATAAATATAATTTATTTTATGATAAGCATATAATCATAAGTTATAATAATTAATAAATTGATAAAAGTTTCTCAGTAAAAAATAAACCAAAATAGGACAAAATATTTGAAGAAAAAACAAACACTGTCTTCGTCACCACAACACTTAGAAAGCAAACACCAAAAATTTGATATGTCCTCATTTATTACATACATTTCAAAGATTAATACACAATCAGGGGGTTAGGTTGAAAAGATACTTGAGGCATTAAGTATCGATGTAGGAGTTTTATTCTAAAAAGAAATATTTTAAGGATAAAATAGTAAAAATCTTGGTCAAACTTAAAGTGCTTATAAGCTAAAAATTCATAAGCTGGGGGTGACCAACTTATGGCTTTTAGCTTATTTTTGACTTATAAGCACTTTTAACTTTACCAAACGCGTAGATAAGCCGAAAAGTCCTAATAAGATATTTATGATTTCATCGACATAACATCACAAGGGTGAAAAAGAACATCAATAGCCAGCAAATCTAGATTCAGCAACGAAAACTTCCATAGGATTACAATAAGAGACTTCAATTTAAAGTTTTTTCCAAAGATATGATGAACACTGCATAAATAAGAAAGCACTACATACCTATTATGTAGTGCTTTCTTATTAAGCAAGCTACTGTACCGACCAAAACAACTAAGATAAATGCTGGGATATAGGTAATAATAGATTCCATAACAAGGGAGAATGTGCTCACAATACTGCAACTGTCATTGGAATTGCATTGCCAGCTCATGCCAATTCCAGAACAAATATAACTAATCTGCATGTGAAACTGGTAAGTGGTGAGAGTGATATCCTTGTTTGATGCACAGTGGAGTCTTGCTGAACAATTTCGAGGATAACAAAGAAGCCCAAGAAACGATTAAGGAACTTTGGTTGCCAGGAGTATGGTGATGGAATTCAAGGTGGAACTCCGTCTGGTCTGCACCTCTCATCGAGGAACAACTCTAGCAGTAATCGTAGTACATAGTTGATAAAAATCATGCGGTCTTTGCCCTTTTTCTTGTTTTGTCTCCCTCCTAGCAGAGGCATAACACCTTAGCTTTTCAAGGATCCTTCTTTCACTGATGCGCAGCACCGATGAGTAATATCTCTTAGGTTCTTTCACCAGACAGCAACAGTTCAAAGTTTTGATATCATCTTCTAGACAATTTGAACCGTATAAACTTTCTCGAATATCTGCTAGTGCCGACAGAGCCGCACAAACTCCATCTGTCAGCAACATTCTGTTGCTTAACTCTAAACTATTTCCAAATAAAATAATACCTTTCTTTGATAATGTAAAGCTCATGGACTTCTCAAAATCACCCGTGATAGACACTGCAAGATCAAGTTCCGTATATACTTCATCTGGCAATAACATTATGTATAGCAAAATCAACAGCTCAACTTGTGGCTCCCCATCAAATGAAATTTCGAAATACTCGGAGTTTTGGCTAATGCATCCAGAATAATCTAATTTTTTCCACAGTGATAACCTCCTCCGACTGTAGCGATGTGAAAACCGAGATGAACTCCAGTGAAGTACAAGCTCCAGATCTAGGTTCACAATGTCATACTGGTTATCAGCCTCTGCAAAACCATACCTGTGTAGCAGAGCAGCATTACCTAAAGACCCATAGGTATTGAATACCTACAAAGAGTTAGAAAGAAGCCAAGCCAAGAGAATGATCAACCAGTGAAAAGGTAGAGACTATATAACAAACAAACATATTCTTTATCAATTTAATACGAAACGTGAATCTACACAGGAACACTAATATGGAAGCTGTTCACAAACCAGTTAAGGCATATCAATTAAACAATAAGGGGCCATTTTGTTTGCATACTAGTTATGTGGGGATTATAATGAGATCATTCATGTGGTGAATAATACTTAAAGGATTCTTATAACATAGAATAATAATGTAGGGATTGTTATGCGTTGAATAAAAGTCGGGGAACATTATGTAGGGATTACCTATTTTAAAGTATTTTTTATTTAATTCTTATACGTCCAACCAAACACCATATTTTATGCAGGGATTACTCTTTCTTATCCGGCCAGCAAAACATTGTATTACTTTCTGCGAAATTTTATTCTGAAATTATTTACCCTAACCCTCCAACCAAACGACCCCAAGAGAATACAGCTTAGATTTTAGATAATAAATAGATATTTCCATTGCAGCTACTTTTCAGCTACTCCTATGCTCAAGAGGAAAGTAAAGTTTCAGTTTTTTCTCTTGCTGTGTTGCTTTAAATGATTAACGGGCATATTTGTGTCTCACTGTGGAATAGCATTATGCTAAAGAACCGTCAGAACACTGTCAGGATCTAATTCACAAAATCAAAGTAGTTTGGTGTAACACCAACTAAAGCAAGATAAAAAAATTGTACATCTGTGTGACAGAGTAATTATTATTTGAATAACAATTTCAGATAAAAAAGATCTCACCTCAGCCCCGGCTTTGACCTCTTTCACCATGATCATTTCTAAGTCTGTAAGATCATCCCCTGAAACTGAAGAGAACTCCGAGTAACTCCCGCTAATAGATTCACTTCTTGAATGAGCTTTGGTTGGTTCATGGTTGCTATTTTCATGCTTATCATTGTGAGCATCATCTTCCAATTCAGAATGAGAAGACTCCAAGTCACTCACACTGAAGCATTCACCTCCTGAATGAGAGTTCCTCTTGGTTGGTCCGTTGTTATTATTTTCATATTTGCCGTGATCAGCATCATTATCCAATTCAGAATGAGAAGATACCAATGTGAAATGCACATCCTCAGCACCAGTCTTGTGATTAAAGCTGCACATTAAAAGTTGTTAGGGTGAGAGGAACTTATTTAAGAGGAACCCTCCAAAGCAAAATCAAGACGACCATAATTTTATAAACGGGTACAAGAATATGAAATCAGCTGTAAACACCAATCGCAAGGTAGTAGAGAGCATTTAATTGTTTTAAAAGGTGGCTACTTGCCTTAAATGAAATATGTCTAATTGGTTGTAGGGAAGGAAAACAAACATTCTACATTCAAATGCTCTCCCCACTGGAGTCTTCTTTTTATTTTTTATATTTGATGTGTGGGCATAGAAAGCGCCAGTATACAAGAAGTATACCCAAAACTTAACCTACAAAAGAAATGGTTTTCTACGAATGACACCCAATCTTTTATTAAAAAAGGAGTATCATGGGTGCACCAAAAGAAATAAGGGACAAAAGACGACTCCTCAACTGTACAAAATCCAACTCTACACCCTCAAAAGCTCTCTTATTTCTTTCTCTCCACATAGCCCAAATATTTTTTGCCAAAGTTCCAGCTGAACAACACCGGTAACTTTGGCAAGACTTTGATCCAACAAGTAGTTAAAGAACTAACTTTTGATGGGTTACTGAGCTCTAAACACATAATATTCAAGGTATTCCGAGAGGATCTGCATGTACTCAAGGTAATAAGTTACTGATATAGATCCACAATGAAAACCCTTACTAGTCTGACCAGAAACAACAATAATATTGTTAAGCGTGTACGCAGTTAATACTGAATTGAAGAGTATTTTGGTTTTATTCAAAGCTAGGGGACTACGACTGGAGTATGTGTAATTCTCCTTACTGCTTCACTTGGAACCTCAGTCAAGAAAGCTCTTTATAATGAAGTTGCTCTCTGGAATTATCTATAAAAAGTTTTCTCAAACAAGCAAGGGTACTATTTGGGGAAGCAACTTTCTGGTAGTTCACTTAATATTTTCACCAGTCCAGTAGTTTGTTCCACATCGTCTAGCCCTAATATACTGTATTACAAGCAACACATATACCTATTACTCCCTCCGTTCCAATTTATGTGAACATATTTCCTTTTAGTCCGTTCCGAAAAGAATAACCTATTTCCAGATTTGGAAACAAATTAACTTAAACTTCCAATTCTACCATCAATAAGAAGCTTTAATAGCCATACAAAAACTTTGGCATGTTTAATACCACAAGTTTCAAAAGAATTATAGTCACACAAATGTTATGGCTTGGACCACAAGTTTTAGAAGTCTTCATTTGTTTCTTAAGCTTCGTGCCCAGTTAATAGGTTCGCATAAATGTTGGAACGTGGGAGAAATGGGACAAGAGGAAGACGATAGCCGATAGAAGCCACAAAATACAGCAAAACTAGGTAACTACGAAACAATGAAGTGATACGAGTATGAATGTACATAAAGCTGAAAAATGTTGAGGATATAAGAGCCGGACGTAAGTGATGGGATAACGCTGAATAAATCTCGACTTTTTGAGCAAGGTTGTTAGGTTAATAAAATTCAAAAACATGCCACTGCTCATATGCATACATAAGCCATAGATTTAATAATTATCATGAAGCAACACTAACGAAAATTTAGGGAATTACATCGCGTAACATCATGAAGTACAATGCACATATGATCCCCTCACAGCAGAGAGGTGATATGAGTCAGCAACTATCATTGACCAGGAAACAGTTTGATACCTCCGACGAACAACAACTATTATCCAAAATAAAAATAAATATAACAGTACTAGAAAGCGTATAAATCTCTTATAGGACTTAAAGACATCTAGAAAGCGTAGGATCTAAAATAAATGTCTAAAATGACTAAACATATTGGTTGGAGGTGCGACTTTCAGGAAGCGAGAAGTCGAGGAAGCAGTAAGACATGACGCAAAAAAATTTGTCACTGTCAGGTGTACTTACAGATCGGCCAAGGGAACCATTCCAAATCCGTGGTAATCATCTATTTCAAATGACCGTGAGGCAATTAGACTTTTTGCAGCAAGATACTCCTCAACACCGAAATATTCTGGTTTAAGCTGTAAAGAACCTGAAGTTAAAAGAGGCTGAATACACTCTTTCCAGTCCTCGTAGATAAGTTCCTTGTCGTCTTTAACTATCTGCCTACAAATACATTGAAATGGTCACACAATAGAAATAAGAACAGACCAAAGCTGTTAGTACACATGATCAAGCTTCAAATAGCTAAAAAGTAGGCAAAACAGCAAATACATTGCAGAAAAGCCTTTCCCTCTCTTCTACATTGAAGTTCACCAACCAGAAGCAGTAACATAGGCAATGTAGCACCATCAGCAATCTTTCCTTTTTAATTTAAAAAGTAATAATTTTATTGCTTTATTGGGGGGAAACACAAATATACAAGCAGTTTTACATAAGGTAGAGAGATCTAAACAAAAATGTGATTCTCTACAAAAAGCACCCTTTTCATCAATGATTACTGGAGTTTCTTCGGTGTTGCACAAGTAAACCAAAAAAAATGCTCACTCTAATATTTGCAAAAGGATTTTCAACCCCTACAGAGCACAAGTCTTTGACTCTTCCGGCAGTCAGTTACATTTAAATCTGCTTTCTGAAGTATTGAAACATTAATAATCTCACCCTAGAAAGTCCCAACATAATATTTCCAATAGGAATAAGTTTCCTGATTCCGCACAGAAAGATTATTGAGCTGCAAATAATGAAAAAGAGACTCGGTTATATTTATTCGGAGGGGTGCTCAGTTCCTTCTTGTTCTCAGAGTGGGCAACTGGGCATTGTAGCTCCTACTGGAGGTCTATGTTGCACGGACTCTCCAAAAATGTTGCCGGACCCTCGCGGATCTTTCAAAAATACACTACTTTTGGAGGATCCGACAACATCACATTTTTGTAGAGTCCGAGCAACATAGCTGGAGGCTGCTTTTTTGGAAATACATGATGGATTAGATTAGACTACTTGGGTTTTCTTCTAGTAGTGAAGGTAGTCAACATGTCAGCCATCTTAGCACTAAGGTTTACCATCTCTACAGCAATCGTTTTGTTTTTCTTTATCGTTAGCTCTCCACAGTAAGGGTACAGTACAGCTGTCTATTTATTGAGTTGATTATTTCACCAACACCAAGTGGGCAACTCACTCAGAGTTGTAATCAAATTGCACGCCAACTCCCGCAAGTTGCAATCAAATTGAAAGCCACCTGACACCAAGCTGTAACTAAATTGCATCAGAAGCGGATCTAAAATTTAAATTTGAAGAGTTCATCTTCAAATGAAGATGATACATTCCGGCCAAGCACGTAAAGCATGAGTCCCATATATGTAGATATCAAGGACATGGAGGGTTTCAAAAGGTCCAAGATCAAGTTAGAAATCCAGCTGAAGAATGTTGTTTCTGGGTTGTCATGTGACATATCGTGATTGCAATATTTCTTGTCAATTTCGCAAAGCTGTAAAGGATCTACTGAACCGCCATTACGTGGACTAAGCCATGATCGCAAAGATGCTGCTACAGGGCATTGGCTGTTATCGTGCTACAGCGGGCGCTATCGCGTTGGGACACCTGGAAACAATGGCCTGCATTCACGAAGATAGAGTCCGTGTTTGCTGATAAGATCATCACACAATAAAGCGCGATCATGAGGCTTTTATCGCGATCACGATGCACTATTTCAGGCGGTCAGATTCTACAATTGCAATTAAGGCCATTATGGCCATTTCTGTAATAGGCATCAGCAGTTACTATAAATAGCTATGTCTTAGGTCATTTGCCTTGGTTAGCGTTGGATGAATTGTAGAGATTAAACACTTCTTAGTTAGATTACTTCGTGTTTAGGGATTAAACCCTTCTATCTCTTTAGTTTGAACCTCTGTTGAATTCATTTATGTCTGAATTCCTAGTATGAGCTATTTCTCTTCTTCCTTGGATTATTTTGTAGAGTTAAATGCTATTTTAATTATTAGAATTGTCCTTTCTTCCTTGGAATTGCTTGTTATCTCTTTCTCCCTATCTTGTTCTTAGTTGTATTGTTCTAATTTCATGTTTTTGGGTATCAATTTGTATCCTCTTCAGGTTCTTGCTACTGAACCCATTACACTTTTGAAATTTTAAGTTCAAATATAATATTTGTCAAAATTTTAGTGATCTTTTACATTCATATTTATGCTCCATGCCAAAACATTGAGTTCAGTTGAACAGAGTAAACACACTCTCCCTCCGTCACTGAGTTTCATGCCCAACTCACTCAAAGTTGTACAATTTTTTTTTTCATAAAATTACAAGTCAACTTATTTCATCTTGCAAACAAGTTGCCACAAAACATCTTGACAAAACTATTTTTTTAACAAGTCCCAATAAAGTACTTTCAACCAGAGTAGAACTCGACCTGCAAAGTCGTCTACACCAAAAATGATTATAGAATAAACATGCAAGCTTCTCGGATAAAATTGCTAGGAAATTCTCTATAGTAGCATAACAGCCAGGCTATACTCTTGAGAAGAAGCAAAAACTTTGGACCTAAGTTCTTCCCTTGTATGGTTAACTATGCTTCCTTCTGTATAGATATTTGCATCAAAATTCAAACGCGGTATATTCTAATAGAAATAAGAAAAGGAGAGAGAGTGGAAAATTGAGGTAACCTTGTGGAGCTCAGTTCCGGCGAGAAGGGAGTGGATTTCAGATAGGGACCAGAGCAGGGGGATAGGTTCAGAATAAGGAAACAGTTGCAGATAACCAAACCAAGGAGATAGCGGACCCAGGCTTCGCTCATACATGACCGCAACTGCTAGACCTAAGTAGCCGTCGAGCTCCGCTTCCTCGATAATTTGCCGCGCACCAGAAGTCTTAATCGTCAAACAACTGTCCTTCGGAATCCTCGCAACCACATCGCCTTCGTGGAGATCACACAATGCTCTTACGGACACTTCCGAGGAGTTCGCCGTCAGTACCAGGTCCAGCGCGTCGCTACAATCTACGCCTTGCGACTTCATCCATTTCTTGAATGCTCTCAGTTTCCTACCGCAAAAACATGTTACATTCAAACGTTAATTCAGAGAGAAAGAGGAGAAATAATGTGTGAATATTTCGGCGGTGGCATACCTGGTTGCCATTGTTACAGCAGCGGCGGAGAGCGGAGGCCGAAGGTAGGGATAGTAAGCAGACGAGGATATTTTTGAAAGAGGAAGAAAAGGACCGGCAGAAGTAATGCTGTATTTTGTCCCGGGCCCGGGCCTTAGTGGGCCTAACGGGCCGGGCCTCGCGGTCCCGGGCTCTGGCGGTCCCGGGCCTGGCGGTCCCGGGCCTGGCGGTCCCGGTCTTCGTGGGCCTAATGGGTGGAACCGGTCCGTGACGGGCCTAAGCCCACATGGTCCTGTGCTTAACGGGCCGGGCTCGTGGGCTTCGCGGGCCTAGCGGGTTTTTTTTTTTAAGACAATTTCTTGTAGTATCATGGCTATATTAATATGTAGTATATATGTATATCTAATTATTAAAGTGTTTGACGAAAAAGAAAATAACAAAACAATAGTAAAACACTAAATTGTCATGCATAAATATCACTTCTTGAAGTATATTATATTGTATCTTATGTATATATATTCTCTTATATATTTTCTTTTAGTATATGTATTGTATCTTATGTATATATATTCGCATAATAATATATTTTCTTGTAGTATATATATTGTATATTATGTATATATTGTAGCATAATATATTTTCTTGTAGTATATTATATTGTATCTTATGTATATATATTCTCTTATATATTTTCTTGTAGTATATATATTGTATCTTATGTATATATATTCGCATAATATATTTTCTTGTAGTATATATATTGTATCTTATGTATATATTGTAGCATAATATATTTTCTTGTAGTATATTATATTGTATCTTATGTATATATATTCTCTTATATATTTTCTTGTAGTATATATATTGTATCTTATGTATATATTGTAGCTTATAAATATATTTTCTTGTAGTATATATATTGTATATTATGTATATATTGTAGCATAATATATTTGCTTGTAGTATATTATATTGTATCTTATGTATATATATTCTCTTATATATTTGCTTGTAGTATATTATATTGTATCTTATGTATATATATTCTCTTATATATTTTCTTGTAGTATATATATTGTATCTTATGTATATATTGTAGCTTATAAATATATTTTCTTGTAGTATATATATTGTATATTATGTATATATTGTAGCATAATATATTTTCTTGTAGTATATTATATTGTATCTTATGTATATATATTCTCTTATATATTTTCTTGTAGTATATATATTGTATCTTATGTATATATTGTAGCTTATAAATATATTTTCTTGTAGTATATATATTGTATATTATGTATATATTGTAGCATATAAATAATTCTAAGTATAGACAAAGAAATATTGCGAAAAGAAGCTCATGGGTAGAAGCAATAAATTTTATTACCAAAAAATGACATATCTTTCTTAGTCATCCTTCCCCCAATGGAATGAGCACAACAAGGTACTAATACCACCATTAGAAGGAAAAAAACTAAGGAAGATGTGCCAAAATACAAGTTACATATTATTCTATGTATTATCTCTAACAAATCTCATAAATCCTTCAAGGTTCGGAGGAGGTTGCGTTGGTGGTGGTGGAAAAGAAGCTTGTTCATCACCACTTCCGGGCGAAGCCGAATCCTCCGTAAGTTCCGCTATCATTTCTTCATAAGCTTCATCTATCGCCGGTTGTGCTTCTGCAATTCCAAAGTTTCTTCTTTCCGAGCGGATCCAATCTCTAAACAGTACTGATTTTTCCAAGCTATCCCTCATAGACGCTCTATGATCACCTATTTGCAGTCTTGCTTGACTGAAAGCGCTCTCTGATGCAACAGTTGAAGCTTGAATTGATAAAATATCCCGAGCCATCCTTGCAAGAACAGGAAAATGTTTTTCCCTTGCCTTCCACCATTCCAAAAGATCAAAAGAGCCGTCTGGATTCTCCTTTTCAAGTCCCTGAGACAAATAAACTTGAAGCTCATTTAGATGTGAAGTTTCATCATAATTTTCACCTTGAGACCCCCTGAACTCCGTCCAAGATTTAAGAGCTTTTAAGCCCGCAACTCTTTTAGAGGATTGTGAGCTAGACGAAGTAGGGGTTGGAATAGTTGGCCTAGCATGCTCTAAGGCAAGTTGATAAGCATTATAAACTGTTTGAGCGTTAATCTTAATTGAAGCTTTTGCATCTGCAAGTGTCGCAATTTCCTCATTTGAAAGATCTAAAGCCTTATAAATATTTGAATACCAAAAATGAGGACCTCCCAATTTCATTGTAGGATTTAGCATTGCAGCAAGACCATAAATAGGAGGGATAGGAAAAAAATATTTTTTAAACTTTTGTTTCATTTCATTTATAGCAAGTTCATAAATATCCCCACCCTCACTAAATTCAACAAACAAATCAGATAGTGCTGCAATATAAACTAAACAGTTTGAAATAGTAGGATAATATTGCCCAGAAAATGCATTTGTTGCAATTTGAAAATGTTCTAAAAAATCTAAAAGAATTTTAACATTAGTCCAATCTTGAGTGGTAAGCATTTCATCATCATCTTCACCACCTACCCGAGAATTAAACGTTGCATTAATTGGGTTTCTATATTCATATGCTACTACTAAACTTTCGTACATACAATTCCATCTAGTCGGGCAAGGTTTAGGAACCTTTCTTTCTCTAAGGCCATATTCATCACATTTTTTAAAATACTCTCTAAGTCTACTTCTACGGTTTGAATAAAAAAGCCAATTAAGAGCCATTCTAACCTTTTCAATTTCTATGTTTAATATTCGCATACCATCACCGACAATTAAATGATAAATATGACAAATACATCTAACATGGAAAATATTAGTAAATGCAGGATTTAGTGTTGTTGTAAGCATGCCTATAGCACTGGTGTTACTAGAAGCATTATCCATTGAAATTGCCATTATTTTATCGCTAAAGCAAAAATATCTACAAATATCTGCAACAGTGTTAGCTATAAATTTACCTGTGTGACGCGAATTAATTATTCTATATGCAATTATGCGTTTTTGCATTATCCATTCTTCATCTATCCAATGACTTGTAACAGTTAGGTAATCACAATCATTACCACTTCTACCAATATCAGTAGTAATAGAAATCCGATTAGGTATATGAGTAAATAAATAACGCAAATATTGTTCATATTCATGTTTGAATTTATAAATATCACTCTTAACTGTTGCGCGAGGCCAACCTTTATAAGTAGGATTAAACACTCTTCTAATATAATGAACCCAATTAGGATTAGAAGCAAAAGTATAAGGTAAGCACATAACAGTAATCATCTTTGCTAATTCTTCACGATCTCTATTTGGATCGTAATATAAAATACCTCCAGTGACAGTGTTAATTCCTGGTTGAACTAGATTTGAACCTGTACTAGGGTTAATCGCAGAATCTACACTTGTCCCCTCTAGATGCGCTTTCATTTGAAAAAATCTAGCCTTATCTCTAGGGTGTGTTTTTATGTGCCTAGTCAAACTACCTGTGCCGCTACGGTCTCCTACATATTTATGCGACATTAATTTCCCACAAGTTTTACACTTAGCCTTATTTTTTTCTCTTACTTGAGTAAAAAAATTCCAAACTAATGATGTTTCTAAGCGTTTAGCAGGTTCTCTATTAAAAGTAGGAGTTTCTACAGGTGGGTCGACCGGTGCATCACTTGGGTTATTAAGAGGACTAGTAGGTGTATCATCTAAATCCGGTGCTTGAGTTTCATCATCATCCTCATTTTCCTCATTATTTTCTAAGATGGTTTCATTAGGATAAAGAGCATTCATAATTTCATCATCTAATCTATCACCTGGTGCAACATTATGATAAAATTCACTATCGGTAAATTGAAAACAAGGGTGATCACTATCAAGAATTACGGAAGGAGGAGGACGTCTAGGTTGGCGACTACTTTCAACTTGCTTATCTTTTCTAGGTCGGGGAGCCGGGGGAAGGGTAGTTGGTTGGCCACTACTTTCACCGGTTTTATCTTTTCCTTTACCAAACATTTTTTTCAAAGTAAATGCCATATTAATTATAATTATGCAAACTAAACCACACAAAAATATATTCTAAAAACGTAAGAGTTGAAACGAGTTTACCGGATTGCCGAACAACTTCTTGAAAATTGAAAATCGTTGAACACTTGAAAACTTCAATTCAACAACTTCACAATTTTTCACGAAATTTCAACAATAAATTAAGTAATTGTAGTAGAGAGATTGAGAGAGATTGAGAGATATTGAGAGATATTGATGAATTGGTGAATAAAAATGAAAGAATGAGGGGGTATTTATAGTTGAGAAATGAGGAAAAGTGTAATTATATAAAGTTTGGGGTTAAAATAAAGTTTGGGGGCCAAATGGCCATTTTTTTAACTTAAAAACGGTCATATTTTCAGCCCAAACGGCTAGATTTTAAATATGGCCGTTTGATTTTTTTTTTTTTTTTTTTGAAAAATAGCCGTTGGGCCCGCCAGGCCCGGCCCAGGCCCGCCTGCCGGTCCCGGGCCAAACGGTCCCGGGCTCGTGGGCTCAACCATGGAGACCAGCCCGTGACGGGCTCAGAGGCCCACCAAGACCGGCCCACCCAGGACCGGCCCACCAGGCCCACCAGGCCAGTTAGGACCGCGGGCCCGGTCCGGTCCGGTTCAGGCCCGGCCCACCGAGCAGCATTAGGCAGAAGATCTTGTAAGACCCATAAAGTTAAGAAAATTTCCGGTAAAGCCTCAGATGTTTTATTGGAAGTTGTTAGTGGTCCTTGGAGAGTGCTTTTTATTATGGGCCGTTAAGGTATTAGATTTTGTCAAAATATATTATTTTTTTTATAAATATATGTTCATAAATTTTATTTATCTTTTGGCAAATTTCCAAAACCTAGATTCCAAGAACTGGTTTTGGCCCAAAATATTACTATTATATTTTTTAAAAAAAATTCAAACTTTTATATTTTATAAAAGAGCCCATCTTTTATTATTTTGTAACAATGGTACTTCGTCTTCTCGGTCATATGATAGTGTATTATGTAGTTTATTATAAAAAATGATAATTTTATACCAAATTTATTTGTGTTCAGGACTATGGTTTATGATAATATAATGAATGTTATTGATGAAGGTATTGTTGGGTATTTGTGATAGTTTTTAGAACTTGTGGGTATAAGTCATGTTTCATATTTTTTTCAAAAAAAAGTGAAATATGTTTTGAAAACTGATGTCCAAACACATTTTCATCTTGAAACCAAACTTCACTCAAATCAGATTTTTCAAAATAAATTTGGAAATCTATGGCAAAACGCTAACTACAATTAACTCCTATACTTTACATTGTTTTAGTTTATTTATTTTTTAAAATAAAGACATTTATTTGAAATGAACTAGTCAGCTTCAAGGGATGTGATATCCCCTTGATTCATTACAGAAGACACTTTATGCCATGAAGGCCATTCAAATTGCCAAGTTTGGCTAAGGACTTACATACATCTTGAGAGATAAATTAATCAATAAAATACCTTTTTTTTATGTGTCAGCATCCTTGCCATGATAAAATGTGGTGGTATTACAAAACGAGTAATGTTATAATAAATATCACATTATAGTGGATGTCTACTCTTCTTCCATGATCTTCATCTCAAATGCTTAATGACATATTCAATGACATATTTTGTATATTCAATGACATATTCCATGACATATTTTCTTCACTTTTTATGCATATATAAAGGTCTTGTAATAGATAGAAAAATACACACAATTGAAGAAGAAAATCTCTTCCTTCTCTCTATCTCTATTTCTTGTTCATGTTTTACTAAATTGCTTTTATTTCTAGTTCATGTTTTACTAAATTGCTTTTATTTCATAATACGTTATCAGCACGAGTCTCTAGCCAATTGTATATATATCTACAGAGATTGCAATTAGAAGTCATACATATCATCTCTTGGTTAGATGTAAAGAGAAACTACATATGGTAAGTAATGAAACGTAAGAAGGTATGATTATCTTATACTTGTCATTCCTCTAATATCTCGTATGCACACAACTTCGTACTACACATGTATTGCATAAGCACATATCAATATTACATCTTTTATATCACATGAATGGAATGAAATTTTTGAAATTCTATATGTGAAAATCATAGTAGCAGTTAATTGTTGATATGATGCATGTCATGGTAACCAAGGATATGTTATATAAGTTGTCTTATGATTATTTGTGTGCTAACTATCTTCAATCTGTCTTGCCGCTTTTAATATTTTTTTACTTGGATGAATATTTTTTTCCTTTTGGGTCTTTGCACTTGCATAAAAAAATGGTCATACTGATTAGTAGGGGTGTTCATGGTTCGGTTTGGATCGATTTTTCCCTAAAAAGAAACCAAACCAAGTAAGTCGGTTTTTCAAATATTAGAACCAAACCAAACCAATTATGTCGGTTTTTTCTCGATTCGGTTTATGTCAGTTTTTTGATTTTTTGGTTATTTGTCGGTTTTTTCTTAAATATAAGACATACACTACCAAACACACATTTCGGCGATCACATTTTCAACTTAACACTATCAAATCAATTGTCCTTTGAGAAATATATTATTTACCAAGATATATTGATGATAATTGAATCAAATAGTGATGAATAATTTAAGGACTCAATTAAAAATATATTATTTTTAACATGAAATAGATTCTTACATTTAACAAAAGAAAACTACCAATTAAACTAGAATGTAAAGGTAAAGAACTGTACTAAAATTGCAAACGATTAATATTTACTATAAAAATTTTAAAACTTTGTATAAAAATATACATATATATAGGTGTAATAATAAATTTAAAATAGCTACTCCTATATTCGGTTTGGTTCGGTTTTTTTAATTAAAACCAAAACCAAACCAAATTTGATCGGTTTTTAAATTTTAAAACCAAAACCAAACCAAACCAAAAAGTATCGGTTTTTTTGTCGGTTTGGTTTGGTTCGGGTTTTCGAATTTTTATGAACACCCCTACTGATTAGAAACATAAATCATCTTAAAGAAAACAAGAAATACTTCACATCTTTATCTAGATTAATTAATTACTTCTTTGAAATTTGGAAAACAAACCAGCTATTGAGAAAGTATTCATAATTTATGATCGTATCATTTGAAAGCAAACAACGATTAGTATGACTACTAGAAGAGGTATTTTTTTATCCATGACCTACTTGATGCTTGCTACTGACTTACCATTTTCAAGTATTTTATATGAATGATGCACAAGCTACAACTGGTAAGTTGTTACCTATAATGTCACTTTTCAGGTAATATAAATGTTGAATTTATGTATTAGTATTATATATGTGTTGTTACCTATATGGTGTACTTTTGATAAATTTATTCACTAATTGCTTGGTTGAATTGAGTGAAGGAAAGTCATGGCGTTAAACCAAATCCATTAGATAGGGTATAACCCGAAAACAACAATATTTTTGAGAGAGGCTCAATAAATATTAATTTTATAATCCATTTAAACTCTAATAGAATTTAGAAGAAATATTCTGACTACAAACGGTTGTATTTCATATAGATGCTACAAATAAACGCTAATTTGAGATTTGTACACTTATTTAAGAAAGCAAATTTAATTTGCTAAGTTGCAAATTAGTTGTGTATAACTTTCTTGGCATGTGATTGAAATTACGGCTTGAGAATGAATCTCAATATTGTTTAGCCTATTATGACATTAATTGAGGGTAAGATATCGGGATGCTCCATAATGATAAGAGTTGGGTTTGAGTCCCAATTTATTATGGCCTAACATGTCTTTATATTGGTAAGACATTGGGTTTGAGTCTCACTATACCATATTGATGATATAATGATGACTAAAGAAAAATAATATATTTTTCATTAAAGGCATAAAGATTGTCCCACTTGATTTGCTCCATTCTTGAAGTGAATGTGGTAGCAGTGCATAATAAGTTTAAATAAAGACAAGTGGTTGAACAACGAACGTGGGCATTCCAAAGATCAAAATAATAATAATCATCACTATGATTATAAAAGGAGAACAATAAGGGTTCTCAAAATAGTCCTTCAGAATGTGAAGGCAATGTTTACCATTAAATTGGTATGAAAATAATAAAACACGCTCCTGATTATGATCCATTCCTTGAAAAGAATGTGACTTGTGATAAGCATTGAGAATGCAAACCCATTCCTAAAGTTGAATGTGACAATATGTGATAAAAGCAATGAATAAAGACATGCAATTCATGATTATATGAATACCACACAACTCACCTCTAAGGGAGGTTTGAGTGAAATAAAGAGAATAAATATTATTGTGTGGTTACATGAATATGTCATTGGTCGCGTACATGTGATACGCCAAATATTATTTTGTCATGCCTTATAAAAGTTATTAAAGGCAAAATTAAAGCAAGAAATGATTTTGCTTATGATAATTCTGATCATGACAATTTATTATGACATAAGTTTCTCCGTGAAAGAGACATTTACCATATGAATGGTATGATAAAAGATCTTGTAGTACAAAAGTTGTTAAGAGCTCCAAAAAAACTAATTTGTTACTATCCGGATGAATAAAATTATTCATAACATTGATATTGTAAAGTCTCAAAAGAAACTTTTTGAGTTTCAAATGTATAAGTCAAAGTGGTTGGCATATTGAGACTATAAATAAGATTGAATATCTTCATATTTCTATAATCATACTGGATAAATATGAAAGGTTACCCGATTTTCTTTCTATTTGTACTATACAAATATAAACATGATGATGAAATTATATGCCACAAGTAAACTAGAAGTTTACTAAAACAAATATTAGTTGGCATAACCGGTTGATCATCCTGGTTCAATTATGATGCGAAAAAATAATTGAGAATTATATTGGCATATATTGAAGAATAGAAGATTCTTCAAGAATTATGTTGTGCTGCTTATTCTCATGATATACCAGTTAAGGTTGGGATTGAATCCCTTGATTTTTGGAACAAATAAAAGGTGATAAATATATGGGTCCGGTCACCTGCCATGTGGACAATTTTAATAGATGCATCTATTCTATGGTCACATGTGCATTTGTTATCAACTTGCAGTTTGGCTTTTGGAAGATTGCTTGCTCAAGTTATTAGAGCACAGTTCCAGAATATAAATTATGATGATTTATCTTAATAATACTGGTTTTTAAATCCAAGTTGGTATAGCAGAATTTGTATGCCTCCAATTATAGCTAAATCATTGGTTATGAGAACAAAACTCCCAAAAATAAAATTTGGTATGAGATGTATTATTTAATATACAACAACACTTGTACGCATCTAGCCATATTATAAAAATTTCTCCCTATCACAATCGGTTCAGGGTCAGGAACCAAATAATTTCTATATAGAAATATGGATGTGCTATATGATTTAATTATGCCACCAAAAAGCACAAAGATGAGTTCCCAAAGAAGGTTGGGAAATATGTTGGTGATACCAACATTAGGGGGAGAAAATGGGCAGCTGAGAAAGTGATACGTGAAATGAATTATTATGAATACATATATATCCTCGTACAAGAAAATATGAACTTGAAGTTCAAGTGATAATTCATTTACAAATTATTGCCAGACGCATTTGCTGACCCAAAGCTAAATGTCATATTTCAGCTGCTAATGCTCCAAATAGAATAAAGTCCATGAGGAACAAAGTCTATGGCACACATGAAGCGTAACAGACCAATCGGCTCCAAAGATAAAACTCCTTGAAGAAGGAGAGGGGCAAATATTCAAAATGGTCATAATAAGGAGGCAAGTGCCCTAGAATAGCACCACGACATAACACTTCATAAGACCTCATGGGAGAGGCTCAGGTACCTGAAAATAATAAGATAAAGAGATCTCAATAAGTTATGTCTTTATTAGGTAATAATGAACCGACGTAAAGTGATCGTCGATGATATTGTTAATATAATGTAGCGCTCAATATTATTAATATTGATGAGGATCTTGAGCTCAAATCTATCATGAAATTTGGACAGAAAAATGATTGGCCAAAATAAAATAAAATATACGCAATCAAGATTGATTTCACTTGAAAAATGTGAAGTTGGACGGATAGTCCCAACACCTGAAAGTGTAAAGCCAGTGGAGGTATAAATGTGCTCTTGTGCGAAGAAAGACAAGTCGATAGACATAAAGACGACTTGTGTCACAAGAAGATTTGTAAATATCCTGGCATTGATTATATAGAGACATGTTCTCTTGTGGTGGATGAAGTTATTTCAGGTTTTAATCTGGCAATACATAAAAAATTTGATATGTGTATAATGGAAATCATTGAAGGATTTAAATTGTTTTGAAGCATATTATGGTTCCCAAGAAATTTATTAAATAAAGCTTCAATAATCCTTATACGGATTGAAACAATCAGGGCGCATGTGGTATAATCGCCCGAGAAAATACTTGTTGAAAGAAGGGTACAAGAATAATTCAATTTGTCCTTGTAAAAAGATCCGGATTGAATTTGTTGTAATCGCCGTGTATGTTGATGATTCAAATATCATTAGAACTCCCGGGGAGCTTCATAAAGCAGTAGACTGTTTAAAGAAAGAATTTGAAATGAAAGATCTTAGAAAGACAAAATTTCATCTTGGTCTACAAATTGAGTATATGAAAGATGAAATTTTTGTCCATCAATCAACATACACTGAAAATATTTTAAAGCGATTCTATATGGATAAAGTACATCCATTAAGTACCCCGATGGTTATGTGATCACTCGATATAAATAAAGATTCATTCCGACCTCATAAAAATAATGAAGAACTTCTTGATCCTGAAGTACCATATCTTAGTGCAATTGATGCACTAATGTATCTTGCTAACACTACAAGGCATGACATAACTTTTTCAGTTAATGTCTTAGCAAGATATAGCTGTGCTCCTACAAGGAGACATTGGAATGAAATCAAACACATATTATGCTATCTAAAAAGGACTACCGATGTGGGCTTATTTTATGGCAATGATTGCAATTCCGATCATGTTGGTTATGTCGATGCGGAGTATTTATCTGACACACATAAGGCTTGATCTCAAACATGCTATGTATTTACATGTGGAGGTATTGTCATATCTTGGCGATCGACTAAGCAATCAATCGTGGCTACTTCATCTAATCATGCTGAGATAATTACTATTCATGAAGAAAGTCGAGAATGTGTATGGTTGAGGTCTATAATACATCTTATTCGAGCTCAAAAATAATTTGAAGTGTTACAAACTACCCACAATTTTGTATGAAGACAATACATCATGAATAGCCCAATTGAAGGGAGGATTCATAAAAGGAGTTAGGACAAATCGCATTTCACCAAAGTTATTTTCCATACATGATCTTCAAAAGAATGGTGATATCAATGTGCAACAGATTCTTTCAAGTGATAGTATGGCTGATTTGTTCACCAAATCTCTACCGACGTTAACCTTCAAGAAACTAGTGTACAAGATTGGGATGTGAATGATCAAGGATGTGAATTGATGCTCTCATCAGGGGGAGTTAATACGCATTGTAATCTTTTTACCTTACAAAGTTTTGTTCCACTGGGTTTTCCTTGCAAGGTTTTTAACGAGGTAACCAAAAGGCATATTTCTAAACATGTGTACTCTTTTTCGTTCACTAGGATTTTTTTTCCATAGGATTTTTTTCTAGTAAGGTTTTAACGAGGCACATTATCTTTGGACATCCAAGGGGGAGTGTTATGATAAATATCACATTATGGTGGATGTCTACTCTTCTTCCATGATCTTCATCTCAAATGCTTAATGACATATTCAATGACATATTTTGTATGTTCAATGACATATTTTCTTCACTTTTTATGCTTATATAAAGGCCTTGTAATAGATAGAAAAATACACACAATTGAAGAAGAAAATCTCTTCCTTCTCTCTATCTCTATTTCTTGTTCATGTTTTACTAAATTGCTTTTATTTCTTGTTCATGTTTTACTAAATTGCTTTTATTTCATAACAAGTAATTTATTTATATTGGACAACTTGGTAGCTTCCATTACTAAAATATTCACCGAAGTTGTGCATGATTACAACCCTCTCCATTTGAGATATCAACCACCTGCAATTATATATAATAGAGTCAAAAGTTGGTTATCCTTGATGTAGGTAAGTAATTACCTCAGTTGAGTCTGATTCCACTTCCAGTTGCTAGATATCTAACTGAAGGGCTAGTTGAATCCCTTGTTGAAGGGCTAGGAGTTCAGCATGTGTTGAGCTATTTGTATGAATACACTTGGGGAAACCTACTATTCAATCAGCATTGCTATTTCTAATAACACCTCATGCGTCGCTACAACAGATATTTTCTTTGAAAGCACCACCAATATTGAGTTTATACCAACCCTGAGGGGGCCTGTTCCAAACTATTGAAACTAGAATAGCTCTATTTAAATTACTCCCTCGAGCCGTAAGGAGATTGTATTCTACAACATGTCGTAGTACATGAAAGATGGAGAAACTAATGTTAATATTATTCTCATTATTTTTGTTTCTATTGTTCCAGAAGTTCAAGATAGCAAATGGAAAAATATCTCCCCAGGTGATAGAGTTGTTATGCAATGAAGGGTTGATACCTTGAAGTGCAATTAGCCAATGTGAATTGGCAATTAGTATCACTGAGGAGGAACTATTTATACCTAAGCCACTCGAAAAAAAAATTTGCAATAGAATAGTTCACAAAAAAATGCATGATAGTTTCCTACTCCCTCCTATAAATTGTACACATGGCGTCTATGTCCATGCCTATGTGGCTAAGGAAAGCCCTTCAAGGGAGTCTGCCATGATAGCATTTCCATAAGAGAAATTTAATCTTATTAGGACAATGTAATTTTCAAGTACATTTAAAGTCCTTTTTGGAGTCTTTCAGAACCTCAAATAAACTATAACTAGAATTTGTGATAAAGAGTCAATTATATTTGAGGTCCTAAATAGGTGTATCAACATATTTGTGAATAGGAAAAATTATAGACCTAATCTCATTAACTATATCTGGGGGGAGGGAGAAGGATATCCTAGTTAGGTTACATTGATTTCTAGCATGAAGATCAGAAACAGTGAGGGAACTTTCTGAATGTGTTAGAGGACCTACAATGCAGTTTTTAAGGCTTGGTTCATTTTGGATTCACCGTATGTCCCATGTATTGAAAGTGGAGTATTTGGTACTAACCAAAACAAATCTTTACTACATTATCCCTTTAAAATCTGGTCCAAACAAAAGAGTGATGAGAATATTTGCTAGCAACATATTTATTAATAAGAACAGTAGACCAAAGAGCATTTGGCTTGTTAAATAAGCACCATGCAAGAGAGTTTAGAAGCGCATAATTTTTGGACTTGGCTTTTCTTAGACCTAAACCTCCATTAGCCTTATCTCTCGAAAGAGTGTTCCAATTTAGAAAATGGAGCTTCTTTTTATTCTTAGTGTCTCCCAAATGAAGTCTCTCCTAATTTTATCAATGTCCTTTAGGATTTTTATGGGAAGCATAGTATATTGCATTATATGATTGAGAATGCTAGAAAGGGTAGAAGTTTCTAGAGTTACTCTACCAGTAATATTCATAAAGTTTGTTTTCCAAGCAGCTAATCTAAACCTCATATTGTCCAAGATGAAGTGAAAATCCCTAGGTTCAGGGGCAATTGTATGAATTGGGAAATCAAGATATCTCCCAAAAATTCATTGCTTTTAATCCCAAGAAGGTTAGAAATATCCCTGATGGATTCCTTTTGCAGTTTTTTGAAAATATAATTTTCGATTTACCATAATTAATTTTTTATCATACAAATCACAAAAGAGATATAAGCAATGCAGAATAGTGTCACCACTTTTTTATTAACTTTGGTCATCAATGTTAGGTTGTCAACAAAGAACAAATGAGATATGAAAGGATCTTTAGGAGTAATATTTTATAACGATCTGAAAGCTCGTTTTGTGTATTTGCACTCTGTTTCTCCTTTTGATTCTTCACACATGTATATCCATGGTTTTATAACTTGCGGGGTTGATCAGTTTCGTTCCGAGAAGGTTTTGGGTTGATTTGGACACTTTGATTCTTGGCTTATGAAGCCTAAGTTAATTATGTTGACTAAGTTTGACTTTTGTAAAAATGACCCAAAACGGTATTTTGATGGTTCTGATAGGTTCGTACCGTAATAAAGGACTTGGGCATATGGCCAAAATCGAATTAGGGGGTCCCTAAGTTGATTTGACTTGTTTTACCGAAAGTTATCAATTTGAGGTTTAGAAACCGTAGGTTATTTTTTGGCTATCGGATACGGAATTTGATTTTGGGACTAGGAATAAGTCCGTTTTGGTATTTAAAACTTGTCTGCAAAATTTGGTGTCTTTTGGAGTTGATTTGATAGGATTCAGACACTTGGTTGCAATTCTAGAGGTTCTTGAACTTTTCTTTGAAATTCATGCGTTTTGGTATCTGATTCGTAGTTTAAATGTTATTTTTATATTTTGACCGCACAAGTGAGTTTGTATGATATTTTTAGACTTGTGTGGCTATTTGATTTAGATATCCTAAGGCTCGGGTGAGTTTTGAACGTATTTCGAAAAGGTTTGGATTCAAATACAGGTTGCTAGTGTGCTAGTGTGCTAGTGTTGCAGTTGTCGCAATTGTGAGCACCATCATCGCAATTGCAAACATGACGGGGGGACTCAAGTATCAGAATTGTGATACCTGCTTCGCATTTGTGATGTCTAGGCCTAGGTAGGTTAGTTCACATTTGTGATAATTGGGTTGCATTTGCGAGGAGGGAAGACTTCGGGGCTTGTTAGTAGCCGCAATTGCGAGGCATTCTTCGCAATTGAGATATCTACAGCTGAACAAACGGTCGAAAAATCGGGATTTCATCTCACTTCTCTTATTTTAAAATCCTAGACTCGGTATGAGGCAATTTGAAGAGGAGATTTTCATCTACAATTATTGGATAAGTGATTCTAATCGATTCCAACTATGTTTCATGATTATATATGAGATTTTAACATCAAATTTATGAGAATCAAAGAGGAATTTTAGAGATTTCTATCAAAGTTTTGAAAAATAAAAATTTGGGTTTTGAGAGTCGATTTGGACCAGGATTTGAAAAAAAAAAACACATATATAGACTCATGGGTTATGGGGTAGTCGAAATCTACCCTTGAACCCGAGTTTTGACCCGGCGGACCCGAAATTGACTTTTGTTGACTTTTTGAGAATTGCGTAAAGATCATAGCTTTATCTATCGTAATTGCTCCCTTGCATTGTTTGATGATATTAAGTCTTTTTTGGTTAGATTTGAGCCGTGTGGGGCAATTTTAGGGGAAAGCTATTTTCGAGGGTTGATTTGGCCTAGTTAAGGTAAGTATCGTGTCTAACTTTGGAAAGAGGGATACCCCTTAGGATTTGGGTTGATTGTGTTATTTGTATTATGTGAAAGACATACACAAGATGACGAGTGTGTACACGGGCTATATGTGACATTTTGACCGGTTTGGACTTTTAGACGTCTTCCATGCATTTAATCGAATTTGTCATGACATGTTATATCTTTTATTATTAAATTTACTCTCACATGCTCTATTTGACGTTACTAGCACTTGTTCTATCGTTTATTGTTATGTTTGCTCTTACATGCATTAGTTGAAGTTGTTACCTCTCTTATTATTGAATTACTCTTACTTGGAGTTGTTATTTCGTGGGAATATCTTCTTGTTAGATTATTGATGTTGAAGTTGTGAAAGCTATTATCGTGTTGAGGTTGAGGTTGAAGTTGTTGATTGTTAAGATAATACTTCGCAACTCTCTTAAAGTAAGGAATTGCTCATATTATTCAGCGGGCACAAACTATCATCTCCTGCTACCTGATTGTTATGTTAAAGTTGTTTACCTAAAAGAGCTCTAATTCAATTCTAAGTCGTACTCTATGCATGCACTACTTGTCCCATACCTATGGTCCAAGAGGCATTGGACCTCTATTCAGGGTGGTTCTATACTTTATTTAGATTGCTCAAAATGGTAAAACTAGGCAACATACAAAAACAAATAGGACATTCACGTAAAGGCAGTTAAGGGCTCAAACTAGCCTCCATACTTAGACAACAAATGCATGCAGACAGATTTTTTGCATTAGGCGTTAGACAATTTCAAAATTCAGGCAAATTAAAGTCATTAAGCCCTACATACATGGTTTCTACGTGACTCTGAATTCCAGCATCGCATATATAATATTATTGGTCTTAGTGGCTTAGACAAGGAGGCAGTAAATCATTTATGAGCTTTAGAGCTGTTAAAACTGGTTTTATAGATACCAGTTTTAGAAAAGTGACATTGTCCTATAGGCATGATTTCTAATGGTGGCGTAGCTAAACAATGAAAACAGTTCTGAGAGCCCAGCCTTGACAAGTTGATCTCATAAGCAAAATTAAGCAAGTGACAGTATCCTATAGGCAGGATCTCTAGCAGTTGACAATCGAGCTTGATTTATAACACGTTATCCTTATTAGCATGTTATCTAGGCGGAGCAATATGATAACAATAACATTAGCTAATTTGTTAATTAAGGTCTTATAGACATGATTTCTAGGTGAAAATCAGTAGAATATAAGCTAATTCTATAGGCATGGTATCTAATGAATATGTTGTAGTTATACAAATTGAAAGAAAGTTTATTGGCATTTGTTTCCTGCATGCTATCTAGTAATAGCAGTAGACATAGGAATAAATAAAGCATTTACACTCATGCTTTGATAGTAGACGAATAATGTAAATATATGATTCTCCTAATGACATGACTTCTATCAGTGTACATGGAAATTGAATAACATATATGGCAGGTTGGATAAAATAACAAGTAGATCATACAAAACCTATAGGCATATTTTCTACCCTTTCATGCAAACATTAGAGTATGTTTGTTTCCCCAATTTCACTAACATCCCAATTATTTATTGCAAAATTATTACAGACCCAATGATGAATGTGATTACAAATATTATACTAGCACTAACAGTAGGCCTATAGCAGGCCCAAAGGAGATACCCAATATTGCTTGGGCGTTCAACAGACTTTTTCTTTACAAATAGCATACCCAGATCCCAACAGAGGACTATATTCATCAGCACAACCCAGAAACCATAGAGGAACTCAAGCCAAGCCAAACAACCACAGATCGACCATATGACCCAAACATTAAATTACATAGAAATTACTTAAACAACCTAGTTTGCAAATTTAGTAGATAGAATGAGGAAAGAAATAAGTGTTAGAGAAAGCTCAAGTCTTAGTAGTAACGAGAGTGGCCAAAGAACCCCAAATCCTAGTATGTCAGAGTTCACAAGGGTCTCAAATGGACCCCGAGCAGTGCTCACACTAGAGAGGTCAATGGTGGGAGTCTTTGTGGCCTTGGCTTTCAGCCGGCCAAGAGTGATAAATTTAGAATAATATAGGTAACAAGTGAGAGAACAATGTTTAAGGGATAGAATTTGAAGAGATACACTTGTATTTTAAAATGCAGACATAGCAAAGTTGTCTAAAACACATAACATGCTAGTTAAGAAAGTCAACAAGACTTAGAGGCAGGTTTCTATTATAGGTTCAACACTTAGCAAGAAGTAACATATTGGTAGAAATACATTGAAAGAGTCAGGAGAGAAACAAGCTCCCTGAGATTACGAGATCAATATACAAAGATGTATAATACCAAATAAATCTAGTTAGAGTACCAACTTAAAGAGTTTAAAGCCTAAGAGTTCCAATTATGTTAAGTATCCATCATAATATCAAAGGACATGCATGCTAACTTACATCATGAAAACAAAACAATATCAAACATGGTAAGGAAACAAGTTGAGATAGCTACTCTAAGGTCTCAAATAATCATTAAAGGATATGGAATCAAGTAAACCAAAGACATGTTGAGTGACACAATAGCAGGGGAGCAAGTTATAGTTAATAGTGAAGGTCTTAACACATTCTTAATAAGAGCTAGTCAGTACAATGACTCAGGCCAAAGCAGGGAAGCAAACTCACGTTAGGCAGTAAAGGTAAATATTCAAGTACCAACCTACTAGTATCAGCGAGCTTAAGAGAGTCTAAATTGTTCAAGTTAAGCATATACAACTAATGATGTCTCAAAACTGAAAATCTTAGATGAATTCAAATGCTAGAGAAGTTCAGATTATAAGATAGGTTCAAATGCTAACAAAGTTATACATAGAGGTGGTCTAAGAACATATTAGGTCATGAAATTCAGAGGCGTGAAAATGCAGGACATAAACACAAAAGAATAAAATTGTAAAGCTAAGAGACTTACCAGTTAAACAAACAATAAGAAAGAGCAAATTCCACAATACTTTGAATATCAATAAAGAGCAAGAACCCAGAATCTTAGTGCGTCCGAGTAATTCCCAAGGGCTTCAAATAAATCCCGGGCAGTGCTCGCACCAAGAAAGGTTGAAGAATCAAATTCCGATGGCCTTGGCTTTCAGCCGGCTAAGAACCAAAGTACAGAGCAAGAGAATGAGAGAACAATAGAGTAATAGCTTCAATTTTTTAGTGAATCTAGTAAAAAAGTCCGTTTTGAAGGGAAATAGAAACGGGTTTATATAGTAGCAAAATTAAACACAAACAAGGAAAAATAGTCAATCAATCATAAAAAGGAAAGAATAGCATGCGAAATTCATTCAGATCAATTTAGGAAAAATCAAGCAAACCCTAATTAGAGTCGGATTTAGGGCAAATCGTTCACAAGCCTCAATCACGACAAAATCACTGGAGATATACCATATACAAGAGAAATTTCTCTTTTTAAGTGTATAAAATCACAATCGTTCCCAGAATCAAGAATCAAAACCAGATCTGGCATGCCAAAAGTGAAGTGGTAATGAAAGTTACCATAAAACGAGTAATGGTAACAAGAAAAGGTAAGTAAATCCGCGTATGGGCGCGTATAGGGAAGGAATAGGTAAAAATCTCCATGGTTGGCTAGGGTTTAGGTTTGGGAGATGAAGGGGGTGCTAAGAGAGTTTAGGGGCGGCAATTTAGGAGGAATGGGCTACGGTTTGAGTTATGGGGATATAAGTGGATGGGTTGGTTTATTATGGGTCGTTGATCATTTGAGATCAACGGCCAGGATTAAAGGGGGAGTGGGGCGAGTTATATAAAAGGGTCCGACCAGGTTGGGTAGAAAGGGTATGGTTTGGGCTTGGGGTTATTGGGTCAGGTTGCTGGGCCAATTTTTTTGTCCGAAAATTAGTTTAAAACCGGGCTACTACTTAAATACACACAATTTATCAAAAAAGAAATAATTTGTAAAAACGCTTAATAAATAAATAAAAATATTATTTATGTACTAAAATAATTAATAATAAGAATTAGCGTTATAAAAATATAAAATGTTATTTTGACACAAATAATGTAATTATGCATAGCGTATAGGCTATTATTGCAAAATTATGTAAATAGCCTAAAAATACAAAATATGATTGTATAAAATAAAGTAAAATATTATGATGCATATATATGGATACAAAATAATAAATTTGGATGATTGAGTCATTACAAAATAATTTAAAGGGTTATTAATAAATATTTGAACAATCAAAATGCAAGAAAATCAATTTTAAAGCTTTAAAATTATGAAAAATTATAGAAAATGCTTGCATAAATCTTGTAAATTAAATAATGATGCAAAATGATATTTTGAAAGTATATATACTATTTGAGGGAAAATTGGGTATCAACAGTTGTTATATACTACCAATTAATAGTAGGGGTACTTTAGACAATTACTGTAAATAGGAGGGCATAATAGTACTTTCAAGGGGATAGTTAGTTAGGCAGTTAGTTGGTTAAAGCTGTTAGCAAGGATATAAGGGAGGGGACTTAGATTGTATCAGATATCTGAAAATTTTGTTGAAATAATAGTCTCTCTTCTTCTTCTATCTCAGCTCACATTATCTTTTATTTTCCATTGATTTGTAGAGCGTTCAGGAGCTATTCCTCCAATTAGTTCCTTAATTCTACATATTTGTACTTAAATTGCATTAAGTACATACCAAATACTGGCCGAATTTCACTGATTAAAGGGTTTTGTTATATGGCTTACATAATTTGATCGTTTGAATTTTGCAAAAATATTCAAATACCCCCAGGGGACGTTCGATTTATTGACAATTTTTTTTTTTGAATAGGTTTATTGACAAGTTATGTAGGGATTTAAATGCAAGATTGGACTATCTTTTGTTCATTATTTAGTTTAGTATTTACATATTAATATAAAATGTACAGTTTAAACTGTATTTTACATTTTATACAAAATATTCTTACTATTATGAGGCTAATTTAATCGTTTAGCAATTTTTAATCCATGTATTACCAACACCCGCATTCTTATTCTGTATTTTGCCCCACAAAAAATACATATATTTTCGAATAACTTATGCATACTTTTTAGAAACTTAAAACAGAGCAACCAAATATTGTATTAATTAATGATGACCTATATGTGAATATTAAAATTTAAATCTCTCCAAATCTCAACTAAATATTGTATAAACTATTGCTAATTTTTATATGGGGATTATATCTCCTAAAACTACACTGAAACCACAAACTTGTGCATGTTGCCGTCTTTTAATTAAATACGCATGGGGTCTAAAAAAATTATCTCTCTAGAATTTCAACTTCTCCACCACATTCTCAAACCATGGATTCAACCATAATCACAACACAAATTCCACCAGAACCACCAGACAAGCACAACCAAATGGACATTAAAGAGATAACAAACACACACTCCTACAAGGAATGCTATTGGATAAACCGACATGCCATCAAAATGAATACTATGAGGATGATGTACCAACAATCATCGAGAATAAAGGAAAAAACATCGAAGGATTAATCCCACTATCCCACGATGACAAGAAGCGCCTCTACCTCCCATGACGTTACTCTGTAATCATAAAGGTCTTTGGACGTAGAATGTCACACCATTATCTTCCCTCCAAACTAATAGACTTATGGAAACCATCTAAACAGTTAATCTTGATTGACCTAGGATGGGATTTCTTCATTGTCAAATTCAGTTTAGAGGAAAATATGGTAAATGCACTACACCTAGGACCATGGTTTATCTCAGGGAACTTTCTATCAGTACGTAAATGGGAACGAAAATTCATTCTACAAGAAGCCACACTCTCTACCACAACCATTTGGATTAGCCTCCCATAACTCCCAACAGAATTCTGTGACAAAGAAATTCTAGAAAAAGTGGGCAGAAAGATGGGCAAGTCGTTGAAAATAGACTCATGCACCTCCTCCACCCTCAGGGGAAGATATGCACGCATCTGCATTCAAGTATCCCTAGAAACCCAGGTAAAAACCTCTATCATAATCGGAGACCACAAACAAGCAGTGATCTATGAAGGGGAAGGCACACTATGCACGTCCTGTGGCAGAATTGGGCACACCTCAAAGGGATGCAACTACAGGAAGCTTCAACCTTCTGTCCCATCAGAAGCACCAGAGACTTCCGAAAAAATTACAGAACAAAGAGAAGAGAATGAATGGAAAACAGTCACCTTCCCAAAAAAGAAAAAACAAGGCCAACAAAAATCAAATGATAGGAATGGAGGAGCGACAAACAACCAACACCACTCAACACATGCTCAACGGATTCAGGTAAACATGTTCAATGCAAACTCAGGTAAGTTTCTACAAAACCAAATTGTTCGGTACAATACCAAAGCAAGCAAACCCAACCCAAAACCATACAGCATGCCCAATGGCCCAATTAGCAAACTAAGTCCTACCCCCAATACCAGGCCACCACTCAGATGCGGTCCCAGCCCAAAACGAGTACAAAACGAAAAGCTGGATCGAGGCCCGAAGACGCTGACACAATCCACACCCTCGACCCCCAACTCGTCTCCCTAGAAAATGCCTCTACTTTTGGCCCATCTAACGAGGCAATAGACCCCAAATCTGAGGCAATGGATTATGGGGCCAGCCACGCCCATCCAATAGGGACCCCCACCCAATTGGAGGTTGTCAGCCCAAAAGCCCACCCCTACTCTCTCACCTACGCCCTCTTACCAATACCTCTGAGATAACCTCTAATGGGGGAAATCTCAACAGTCACCATGAACACTCAAGTGCACCCTCTAGAACCTCACTCAAATTCAGGTGAAAAGGCATCCACCGTCCACTCCACAAGATCTCTAATTAATACAGAATCCCCCTCCCCAGGCAAAATTAACATTGCCTCCTCCACTGATTGAGATTTGACACCAAAGTTCATAATAATATATCATCCCCTTAAGTTAACCCCCCCTCATTACTCAAAGTAGTAAAATAAAAAAAAACATAAAAATGGAAAATAATCAAGCACCGCTCTCCTTTGCGACCTCACTGCCACTACCACCGGACCACCTACTGGCATCTTGGCTGGAGGAGGCGCTGCAGAGCCAGGGTTTAACCTACAATTTCACCCTGGGAAACCAGCAAGTGACCTTGATTGTACAGAATCCGTCTCACTTAGCAAGGGTAACTGTAGAAGCCTTGAACAAAGCCCTAGCTAACTTTGGCCCATGCCTATGGCAAATGATGGTAAACAAGGACAACATGCTACCTATATCGGCCCTCCGATGCTCAACAGTCAGATGTTCCAAACCTTCCAGTAATTACCATTCTTCCCCGACCTAGCAACGGAGGACCCAGCAGCGGAGCCGATCTTTGTGACCATCGACCCCCAAATCCATCAAATGCCATCATCTTCTGATCTGCCAGAGAAGAGCACATCTCCACTTCTCAGCAACATCCAAAAGGAAATCAGCAAGGCCCCAAACCTCCTCAAAAAGAAAAACTCATCAAAGGTGGAAGGACCAACCTACGGCCCCCTCCGAGCAGACTCGCTCTTACTGGACTCAGTCAGGGCGATCGAGTTCAGTGTAGAGACTAGCGAGGTACTAGTGATACTATGCCCCAGATCAATGATCAAGTATGGACTGAGTCTAGTGTCTCACCAATCCCAAGGATCCATCAAGCCGCTACTCAATCTAACTCCGGTTCTCAGCCTAAAGAGGAAATCCCTGCCATCTCCGAGCAAGGCCTCGCAAGGAATGGGGAACCCTCAGGAAGGTCACCACCCAAGCAACCAACCACCCATAATGAACTACATCATATGGAATGTTATGGGTAGAAACAGTGCTGAGTTCAAAAGGCACTGTATAGAGATGGTCAAAATGCATAAGCCAGCCATGCTCGTTTTGCTAGAGACTAAAATGGCCGACTATAAGAAACTGGCTGAAGAGCTTCAGTTCGATCTGATTATCCAATCGCCGACCATCAGGCTATCTGGGGGGATCGTGATTATATGGAAGGAGGACAGTAAGAGTGTCGATGAGGTGGCCACCACCCCTCAAGGTATCCATGCAATGGTGAAGGTACTCTCTAACCATACTCCTTGGCTATTCTCAGCCATTTATGCTAGTAATAATTTAGCAGATAGGAAAATCCTCTGGGAGAACTTAATTACAATCTCCAAAACTCTTATAAATAACTAGTTTGTGGGAGGAGACTTCAATGAAGTCTTGAAAGCAAGGGACAAATCTGGGGGTAACCCGATAAGCCCTAGCCGCAGTAACCTATTCTAGAACTGTATCAATTAATGCAAACTGCTAGACCTAGATTACAAAGGTAGTAAATCCACTTGGTCTAATAAAAGATATAACAATATGGCCTCTCTGATCCTTGAAAGAATTTGATAGGTGTTTTGCCAATGAGAATTGGATCACGCAGTACCCTGAGGCTACTGTGTTACACCTTCCTAGAACCCACTCTGATCACTGCCCCATCCAAGTTGTCTTGAAAGGAATACCCTCTAATAAACTGACTAGACCCTTTAGATTTGAATCCATGTGGGCTAGCCACCCAATCTTCCCAAATATCATCAATGAGGCTTTCACTACTAATTCAACCCTTCTCCAGTCCATTGAGTCTTTCAAGAGAATTGTGACCAAGTGGAATAGAGATACCTTTGGCAACATCTTCCACAAGAAAAGAAGAATCTTAGCAAGAATTGCAGGAATCCAAAAATCCCCCAATTATCAATCAGTAGCTACTTGTTAAACCTAGAAAACAATCTTGTTAGTGAGCAAGACTCAATCATTAGAAATGAAGAGGACTTAGGGAAGCTCAAATCTAGGATTAACTGGCTCCATGAGGGTGATGCTAACACCAAATTCTTCCACACTTTCACTCTCAATAGAAGAAGAATGAATATAATCCTTTCTCTTAAAGATGAGAGTGAAAATTGGCTCTATGACCAGCTAGACATCCAAACATCCATATTTAGCTTCTTCACCAACCTCTATACTTCATCCCACTCCCAAGCCCCCATTTATACCACCAGTCATCTAACTATGTCTCATACCCTCTCTAATTCCCAAAGGGACAGACTGGACAGGCCCCTTGAGTTGGGGGAAATAAAAAGGGCTATCTTCTACCTAAAGCCCTTTAAAGCCCCTCGTCCTGACGGCCTCCACCCTTTCTTCTACCAAAAATATTGGAGCATTGTGGGCAACTCTGTCACAGATTTCTACAAGAAATGCTTCTCTACTAACTCCATAGATGAAACCATGAACCAAACTCTACTTGGCTCATCCCAAAATGCCCCCAAGCCTCAATGCTGAAAAACTTCAGACCAATTGGGCTTTGTAACACAATCTACAAGTCCATCACCAAGATCATTGTAAACAGAATCAAATCAATGTTTCCTAAAATCATTGGGCCTAGCCAGGCCAGTTTCCTCTCCAATAGAAGAGCCTGTGATAATGTCATCATTGTGCAAGAGTATATCACTCACTTTAGGAAAATTAAAGGGAGACAGGGCAACATGATCCTCAAAATTGATCTTGAAAAAGCTTTTGACAAGCTGAGTGGTCCTTCATCAAGGACACACTTCATGCCTTCAATTTTTCCGTTGGTTTAACTAAGCTCATTATGTCCTGCATTAGCTCTTCCAGCATCTCAATTCTTGTTAATGGGGGGAAAACTGAAGCCTTCAAGACCTCTAGAGGCATAAGGCAAGGGGACCCAATATCTCCTTACCTTTTCATAATGTGTATGGAGAGGCTATCCAGGTCAATAGATACGGCTGTCTTAGACAACCAATGGCAGCCCATAAGTATCAGCAGGTCTGGCCCTAAAATCTCTCATCTCTTCTTTGCTGATGACCTCACTCTGTTTGTCAAAGCAAGCAACAGAAACTGCACTTCCATACACTCTATTCTGCATACCTTCAATGAGAACTCAAGCCAAAAATCAACCTTGCTAAGTCAAGGGTGCTCTTCTCCTCTAACACACCCCAGGATACATTGGAGAACCTCACCAACACTCTATCTATTCAAGCTACCACATCCTTTGGTAAATATCTTGGTTTTTTCATCTTCCATAAGAATGTCACTAGTGCATACTTTCAATTCATAATTGATAACATGCAATCCAAACTGGCTGGCTAGAAAACCAGTTGCCTAAACATGACTGACAGAACTGTCCTAGCCAAGTCTTCCTTAAATAGTATCCCCAGCCATGTCATGCAGTATATCAATTTGCCCACCAAAGTCATCAAACAAATTGATAAAATCCAAAGAAACTTCATCCGGGGCACCACTTCAGACAAAAAAAAAATTGCACCTGATAAACTGGGATAAGGTTACCAAAAAAAGGCTGATGGAGGTCTAGGGCTCCAAAAAGTTGATCTAAAAAACAAGCAGCCCTTACTAATCTTGCCTAGAGGACTTATCACAACACTACTAGCTTATGGGCAAGAGTCCTCATTTTTAAGCATTGCAACTGGAGCCACACCCCTAGAAGCCACTGAGCCATTAGATACCCTAGATACCCCAAATCCCATACCTGGCAATGCATCCTCAAGGGATGAGACACTTATAGAAAGGCAAGCAGATGGGTAGTCCACAAAGGAAATAGGGTTCACTTTCTGAGTGATGCCTGGATCCCTAATCAACCAACAATTAGGGATATGATCGAAGGCTCCTTTTCTCAGAATGATCTAAATGCCAAAGTAGACAGTGTCTACAATTCAGGGGCTTGGGATCTCTCCACCATATCCATGGATCTGCCCCCTAGCATTTCCAACATGATCAACTCTGTCTTCATTCCCCCAAATCCCACCAAAGATGACAATCTTATCTAGGGATTAACTGCTAGTGGTTCCTTCACTAACAGTTCTGCTTACTTTTTTCTTAGCAAAACTAAAAATAGTGTTGGAATAGAAGAGGAAGGAACTTTCAATTGGATCTGGAAACTCCAGACACCCACCAAAATAAAGAACTTCCTCTGGCTTCTTACCCACAAAAGGCTTCTTACTGGGGGCTACCTCCACAGAATTGGGGTCAACTATAACCCACAATGATCTTACTGCCATAATTGTGAAGAAACAATTGACCACATTTTCTTTGAGCGCACAAATACAGTCCAGTTCTAGCATGAACTACTGTCAAAAGCATCCATTGAGAACAGACAACAGAACCCTATCTTTTCAGCCCAACAATGGCCATCAACTAGGAATATAATTAGGAAAAAAATCCTTCAATGGCCACATTCTTTGGGAAAACATCCTCCCTTTCTGTTTCTGGCATATCTATATGTAGGAACCACAATCTCTTCAATAGTAAAAAAGATAAGATCAACACTGCCAACACCATCTCTAAAGCTACTTAATATTTTGTGTTGACAAAAAATGCCTTCACCAAAACAACCCACCAAATCACCACCAAATGGGAGCCACCCAGAAGAGGCTCTTATAAGCTGAATACGGATGGAGTAGCTAAGGGCAACCCAAGCATATGAGGAATGGGTGGAGTCTTCAGAAATCATAATGGGGACTGGATAATGGGGTTTATGGAAAATATTCCACACATAACCAACACTTTGGCTAAGCTAAAGGCTCTCCTAAAAGGGCTACAACTTGCTGAGCAAAACAATTGGGTTCATTTAGACATCAACACCGACTCGGCCGAAATCATACAAATGCTAATCACGGGTAACCTAACTTATGATCCTATAATTTGTGAATGCAGGTCCTTAATACACAGGATGGATAGGGTCGAGGTGAAGTACACTTACATGGAGAAAAATAGGGTGGCAGATGCATTAGCTAAGGAAGCAACAAAGCCAGTTTTTTTGAACAGATCTAGCCTACTGCCAGTTCCTTCGATGTTTGCCAATGATGTCTTACGGGCAGACATTCTAGGAACTGATATTGTTAGGATTTTTGTGGGTTCTAATATGGATACAATACTCCAAAATATTGCTATGCTAGGGGTCTTACAATACCCCACTAGTGACACATCTGTGTAATGTATTTTGTATGCTAGTAATATATAAATATCCTCTTAACAAAATAAAATAAAATAAAAACCACAAACTTTATTTACTAAGATTAGATAATTACAATTAAATCTCTTGATAAACATTAACCAGTAATCTTATAAAAATGGTAACAATATGCTCCCTGTGTCCTGAGATATTATGTGATGCAATTTGACTTTAAGTAGAAATATTTATCAGTTTTATCATCATTAATAATTGATAATATTAGTATATTGAAATTTTCAAATGTTTTGGATAGAATAAATGTAGTTTTCAATTGTTTAGAATGATAATATTAGTATTTTTTAGTATAATCACGGTCGTAGATAGATTGTCAATATAATAGTATGTTTAGCCAAGCTTCTAAAACTTATTTTGAAAAGTGCCTTTCTTAAATTACTTTTGGTAATAAAAAAAACAGTTTGTGTTTGACTAATTAATTTGAAAAATACTTTTGAACAACAATTAGCGTTTGACCAAGCTTTTAAAAGTGCTTTTAAGTATATTTTTCTCAAAGTGTTTTTCAAAAAGATGTTTTTGATAAGAAGCTACTTTTTCTGTTTCTCAAAAACTATATATGCTTTTACTCAAAAACAGTTCTTTTCCTTCTAATCGCTTGATCAAACACCTTAACTTTGAAAAAAAATATTTTTGACCAAAAAAAAGCTTGGCAAATAAGCTATAAGACTAGTAATCAGTTTCTTATATGTCACTTCAAGAATTGTATCAATAACTTTAATTTCAACTCAAAATTTAATAACAAGGTCTGAAAATGTTGAAGCGCTGGAATGACAGCTGGAAGCCAAGGCAGTGTATTGAGTGACAAGCAGTCATTTTAGCTTAGCGTTAGTTAGGTGTTAGTAGTTAGTTATAACAGAATTAGGTTTATTATTAGTGCTAATTAAGTGAGCTAGTTAGAGTGTGTCTATATACACGTGTATGTATCAATGAAGATTCATTCACTTTGTAATTGATTTCATTTTCTCTCAATACATAGAAGATACAACTGTCCAGAAGCTTCTATTCACAATCTTTATCTTCTTCGTTCTTAGCTAAGCTCAACCACTACTCAATAATGGTAGATTTAACATGGTATCAGAGCTTATTGAGTGGCAAATCACCATATGAGGTCTTCTATAAATCACCACCTTCACTACTACACTTACGAGTTATTGGTTTTCTTTGTTTTCCTACAGTTACCAGCCAGAATGATAAACTTCTACCTAGGGCAGTAGCAGCAGTCCATATGGGATATTTCACATTTCAAAAGGGGTACAAATTATACGATCTCAAGGACAAGAAATTTTTTGTCAGTAGAGATGTTACATTTAGAGAGGATGTGTTCCCATTCTTAATGATGAAAGAAGGAAAAAGCCCTCAATTATTTTTTTAAACAGCTAGACAATATACAACAGAACAACATGCATCTCCACAACAACATACTCCTACTCAGGAAATGCAGACTCCTGATCAAGAATTAGGTCAACTACATGCTGAATATGAAGATACGATACCCCAACTGGATGACTTATCCAACAATGATGCTGAGGAGGTTCTAGTTCAACAGTCAGACCAAGCAACCGAGATAGCACATGAGGAAACATCACACATGCATCTTAGAAGAACCAGCAGAGGGTCTAAACCACCAGTATGGGCCAAGGATTACATCTGCCCAACTATGAAGCCTTCTTTTTCTACTTCCCTATATCCTATGTTCAACTATCTGAGGTATGACACATTAAGCAATGCATATCAGAGTTATCTTACTGCAATGACAACAGATGTTGAACCCACATCCTATCATCAGGCAATGAAGGATCAGAAGTGGATAGATGTTATGCAAGCTAAAATAGATGCACTAGTGAGCAACAAAACATGATAGGTGGTTCATATTCCTAAAGGCAAGGTTCCCACTGGTTGCAAATAGGTATACAAAATCAAACATAGATCATATGGAACAATAGAGAGGTACAAAGCTAGATTGGTTGCTAAAGGATACCGTCAACAAAAGGGATTGGACTATCAAGAAACATTCTCTCGTGTGGTTAAAATGGTAACCATTAGGACTGTCATTGCCTTAGCAGCTATGAATCAATGGCCATTGTTTCAGATGGATGTTCACAATGCATTTCTTTAAGGTGACCTTGAGGAAGAGGTATACATGTAACTATCTTTGGTAGCCAAGGGGGGAATACAGGATGTAGACTACTCAAATCTTTATATGGCCTTAAACAAACATCTAGGTAGTGGAACCTTAAGCTCACCAATGCACTCCTATAGGCTGGTTTCAAACAAAGGAAACATGATCATTCTCTATTCATCTCAAAGAAACACAACAGACAAGTTATAATACTTGTGTATGTGGATGACATTCTCATTACAGGTGATGATGCTGGTCTCATTCAAGAAGCCAAGAACACTTTACAAAACAACTTTAAAATGAAGGACCTAGGGACTCTGAAGTACTTCCTAAGAATAGAGGTATGCAGATCACAACAGGGAATTTTGCGTTGCCAAAGAAAATATGCTTTGGAGCTGATTGCAGAGTTAGGATTGTCAGGTTCTAAACCTGCCTTAACTCCAATGGAGCAAAACTTACCACTGCTGAATATGATGAACACTGTGACTTCAGTGATGATGCTGCATTACAAGATGTAAGAGAGTACCAAAGACTGGTTGGGAAGCTGCTTTACTTGACATTAACCAGGCCAGACATAACATATAATGTGCAGACCTTGAGCCAATTTATGCAATCTCCTAAGAAGTTACACCTTGAAGCAGCCTACAGAATTGTGAAGTATGTGAAAAATGAGCCAGGATTAGGAGTGTTGATGAGTGCAGAAAAGAGTACAGCCTTAAGAGCATTTTGTGATGCAGACCGGGCAAGCTATCCAAATTCAAGGAAATCAGTGACAGGGTACTTGGTGAAGCTGGGGAACTCCTTGTTAGCTTGGAAGTCGAAGAAACAAAACACAGTAGCAAGAAGCTCAGCAGAATCAGAATACAGGAGCATGGTCCTAACAATAGCTGAACTTATGTGGCTACTATGTTTACTTAGAGAGTTGAAAATCAATATTGATGCTCCATTTCAACTGTTTACAGACAGTAAGGCAGCAATGTAGATAGCTAACAATCCTGTGTTTCATGAAAGAACAAAACACATAGAAGTTGATTGCCATTTCATAAGAGAAAATGTGCAGCAAGGCATGGTACATCTTGAGTATGTGCCAACAGAAGAACAAGAAGCAGACATTCTGACAAAGAGACTTGGAAGTGTGCAGCACTATCATTTGTTGTCCAAGCTAGGGTTGTTAAATATCTTCACACCACCTAGCTTGAAGGGAGTGTTGAAGTGCTGGAATGACAGCTGGAAGCTAAGGCAATGTATTGAGTGACAAGCAGTCACTTTAATTTAGTGTTAGTTAGCTGTTGGTAGTTAGTTATAACAGAATTAGCTTTATTGTTAGTGCTAATTAAGTGAGCTAGTTAGAGTGTGTATATATACACGTGTATGTATCAGTGAAGATTCATTCACTTTGTAATTGATTTCATTTTCTCTCAATACACAAAAGATACAACTGTCCAGAAGCTTCTATTCACAATCTTCATCTTCTTCATTCTTAGCTAAGCTCAACCACCACTCAATATCGTTGGATTTAACAGAAAAAGTAGAGGCACATGAAACAGATGGGACAGAAGGGTTATACAATAACACAATTGGAAAGAAAGTGATAAATAAACCTATAATTATCAACTTCTTCAAAACTCTGACATTCGCTCTGTTCTAACACAAATAATTTGAAACTTACTTGTCCAAAGTGACGGTACAATATTCCGAGGCAACGTGTATGCCGGATTTCCTAAAAACACAAGAATAAAATAGACACAACAAAAAAACAAAAAAAAAACAAAGCCTACACTGGAAATATTTGATTTTCTTTAGTTCTCTTACGAGAAGGAAAAGTGTATAATACCTAGTACTTTTCTTCCTCAAATGAGAAGAAAAATGTTGAATACGTAGTTTTTTTCTTCCCCACTTCACCATTGAGAAGATAATAAGGAAAATAACTTATCATAAGCTTCCGTTTCAATTTCTTTCCTGAACATCTTTTCTTATTCAGAGTTAAAATCAAACGCTCTTTCAACCTTAGACAAATAGACACGGTGTGTGATAGGGAAGGAAGGTCTCAGACATAATTTTAAGTCCTCTAACCATTAACTATATATAAATGGAGTGCAGCTTCCACCCAAAAAAAGGTTCAAAACACAAATCTAATCAGAAAGCCAAACTATATATGATGATGAAAGTAGAGGTCCAGATGGAGCTACTATGGAGGTGATGTTGGCAGGAAAGGGTGTAACTGGAGATGGTGGTGATCATATTGATCTTCCTACTCAAATCCTTAGGGAGGAGAGTAGGAAGTTATTTTTTACCAACAATGTTTGCCTTTTTGCAGGTACCTATCTAGGGCCTGGATCATATGCTTTGGCCAAACCTAAAAGGGTGGTATTAGTATCTATGATGCTCGTTCCTGTTAGGACTAACCAAGGCATAGACCAGCCCTCTCACATTGCTCTTTGCACGAAGGAGAAGGTACAAGCATGGCAGGCACACTGGATATATGCTAAATCACTCCACATGGAGCCCTACTGGAAATGCTCAATAAGGAGGCTGTATATGGTAAGCTCTATACGATTCAGTGCTATCCATTGCACGTTGGAAGTATTATACTCAGTCTTGAAGCTAAGGAACTGGTCTCTAAAAAGCAAGACAATGCAAGTGTGTGTTACTATACACGACAGATTTTGCTTTGGGAAACTATGGCAACTTAGGGTGACTAGGAGATAATTTGTGTTATTCATATGTACCCTGCAATGTACTATAACTTCATTGATGTGTTGATGCTAAGGAACTGCCCAGATTTTGCAATTGTGACCACAAAACTCTACAGTTGTGTGCTACTTCTAGCTACGTCCAAGTGTAAAGGGGAAAGAAATGCAAAGATCTACATAAGGATATGCATTACACAGGCTCTTGGTTTAGAGGTGAGAAGGCTTTGGAGGTTCCAACACCTGATAGAGTTGCATCAAGATGGCCAGAAGTTGAAGCAAGGATCAATGTCTCACTTTGTATATCATTCATTTTCCAATATCAACTTAAGACTTCTTGCCTTTAAGTTGATACTAATTTTTATCATTCTGGCAAGTTCTTACTTCTTTCACATTGTAAGACATTACTTTATTTTCGTCATTATTAATTAAAAAGACCACTAAGCTAGGTATATTAGCTTAACAAAAAAAAATCAGCAAGCCAGAATGGCACACAATTTTGTTGTCGTTTAACCTTTTTTTTTTTTTTTTGAGAATAGATTGGCATGAACTCAATAATCTCCATTTACTTACAACAACAACAAACCCAATTTGATTCCATAAATGAGGTTTGGGGAGGGTAGTGTGTACGCAGACCTTACCCCTACCTCATAGAGATAGAGAGGCTGTTTCCGATAAACCCTCGGCTTAAGGAAGAAAAATTTAGGTGTTAGAAAGGATCAGAAGTTAGTTCATCAACGAACAGTTCATTCACTCCAAGTATCTCCATTTGACCGAGGTGCACTCACCTAACCCATTCTATGGATTAGAACACCTAGAGGTGCGAACTTGCTAAATGCATACTGTACATATTTGCAATTATAATCCTTTCCTCAAGCTATAACCCTAGAATTCTGTGTCAAAGCAAGCCATCATCACTTTTGAGACCATGGACCTTGCAAAAGGAACATAGCTCAAGCTATACCTGTAATGCAACAAAAGAGCATCAGCTTCCTAGCCTAAACAGAAATATTTAGAATTTGGCAACTAGCTTAAAAGGATAACAATGCCAAGTAGACGCGGATCAAGAACAAGGTAGCAAAAAAGGAGAAGCTTCCTATTTATAAGCTAGTGGTCCTATTGCCCTACGTTTGAGCCAAATGCAAGAGCTGATAAAGAGATTATTACCAGTGTGTGCTACACACAAAGGCATTACTTGTTCATCAACAAAAAAAAGAGCAGCCCGGTGCACTAAGCTCCCACTATGCGCGGGGTCCGGGGAAGGGCATCTAATTAGCAGTTGACAAAGTCGAAGTTATTCTATCTAGTTTCTTTATAGATAATTTGGATGACCGAAATAAAAAGAAAAAACCTATGTTTTTTTGACCAATTCAAGGTGAAAAATGGGGTTGCTCCCTCGGCAAACTAGGATAAAGTTGAGCCTAAAGATCTCGATTCAAGATATATCTTTTGACATTCTAGTTTATCCTCCAAGTTCTCTAAACTATTAAAGCGAAAAGAGTTTATCCAATTTCGGACGTGTTTAACGGGAAAAAAACTTGTCGGGAAATATTTGTCTCAAGTGCTCTACTGGATGAGTTCTCCGCTATTTCAGAATTTATATTTGATACCAGAATTTAAAAGGAGAGTTTGCTGCTGAGCCTGGTTGTACTTAATTTCACCTATCCCAACCACAGAGTAACTTATCTTCTTATGTCACCATCCCCCAATCCGTGTTTATAAGACTGAACCAGCGTGTGACTACAGTCTGACATACCAAATAAGTGCACCAAACTCCAATACAATTGCCAAGAGTGTAAGTAGTTTGTTCCGCACCTGAAGCAAGCAAATGTAGATGAGACAATAGAATGGCAAAGTTTGCAGAAAGCCAAGATGAAAAGAAACTAAAAACATGACTTATACAGTAACTCACATATAGAGCAGAAAACAGAGCAATGATAATGCTTGCTAGATAAATGGCAGTTGCATATAAGCGAACTGGGTCAAGCATCATTGTCACTTGTCGTTTAGGCCCTATAAGAAACGCTGTGCTGCCACAGAAAAACAATCTAAGTGAAAAGATGAAATACAAAAATGGTAGCAAGTGCGAGAATACACAGGAGAAAAATCTGTTATTGAATAATAATGATACAATGAGTCCTATATATAATACATATTCTACTCCTACTACATATGAGACTAGGACATATTCTATTCCTACTACATATAAGGATTATTTACACATAACTATGTAACACTCCCCCTCAAGCCGGTGCATACAAATCATATGTACCGAGTTTGTTACATAAAGTGACCGGCGCGAGCAACATACAAGGCCACTAGACTCCTATTGAGCAACAAAACCAGGTAGTTGTTGAGAAGTTGGCCAAAAAGTCGCCGGAGAAATTTGAAAATAGTGAGACTAAGCCGAATTCCACACTTCAAAATAAGTTCTAAAATACCAACAGAAAACAAAAACTTTTCTGAAAATTACTCTTCACACCGGAATCATTGTTCATGTCGCAAAGTGCACTGTTCACGCCGTAAAAAAGAATTTGTCAGAATTTGATGTAATTTATGTGTAGGCTCGGAATCACTGGACGAGTAAGTTGTCCTGAAGAAGTTTTATCAAAAAGTGGCCAAAATGGCTAACACACTGAAAAAGTTATTGTAGCTCGTCGGCAAAATCCAAAGTTCTCGGTATCTATAGGAAATTGTACTGGTGGACTCGGAACCACCCCATGAAACAACTGTCCTAAAGAAATTTTTGAAAATTCTGGCTGGAAAGTGCTCCACGCGCCGGCACGTGTGTTAGACGTGCTCGCCGGAACCCTAATTCTTGCGGCGCGCGAGTGACGTTTTGCTAGAGCGATTGACTGGGGTGTTGTCGCATGACTTTTCCGAACAAGATGATGGTGTTGGCTTTCGCACAACGCTTACCGATGAGGAGATAACACAAATCAATCTTGAGCCGTCAACTGGAAAGACGCACAGTGGCTGACTATTCTGTTCCGATGGGACTGGGATTTCTGGGGTTTGGTCGCACAAGGGTTTCGTATCTGATGGTGGTACTGTTATATGCAAAGTACCATTATAGAAGTGATGAACCATGGGAACAAGACGAAGTTGTCGGAAAATTGCATGGCGACGAGATCTTCCTGGATGTCGTTGGAATGACGCACATCGATAATTTTCTCATTGAAGCTCTGATACCATGTGAGAAAGCGTAGGAGAAAAATCTATTATTGAATAACAATGATACAGTGAGTCCTATATATAATACATATTCTACTCTTACTACATATGGGATTAGGACATATTCTATTCCTACTACATATGAGACTAGGATTATTTACACATAACTATCTAATAGTAAGAAAGGCAGAAACGTCAGATTGTATGCTACATATTATGCAGTATATCTTAAAAGGGGGCAAAATTATCCTTATCGAGTCTATTCTGTCTAGCACCTGTACATGCTACATATCCTTGTTCCCAGTTCTATCCGGTAGTCAGGAGATTAGAGAAGTTAGAATAGAGATTCCTATAGGATGGGATAGCGGGAAAGGAAATATCATCTTGCCGAATGGAAGAAGGTGGTGATCCCTTTAGAGGAAGGAGGTCTGAGTATGCGCAACATTTCTATGTTGAACAAATCTCACCTTGAGAAGTAATAGTGGATGTTTAAGAATAAAGGAAGGGGCTTTCTCGGTTATAAAATATGAAATAAAATAAAAGAATGAAGGAGGGGCTTTCTGGAGAGGTGATTGCATTAAGGTACTGAAGAATGGAATAGGGTTAGCTCACTAATAGCCTGTTTGGCCAAGCTTCTTTTTGGCCAAAAGTGCTTTTTTTGGCCAAAAGTCCTTTTGGCCAAAAATTGAGGTGTTTGGCCAAGCTTTTGGAAGGAAAAAAAGTGCTTTTGAGGAGACGCAGAAGCAGTTTTGGAGAAGCAGAAAAAAGTAGCTTCTCTCCAAAAGCACTTTTTTGAGAAGCACTTTTGAGAAAAATACACTTAGAAGCAGTTTTTTAAAGCTTGGCCAAACACTAATTGCTGCTCAGAAGTGCTTTTCAAACTAATTAGCCAAACACAAACTGCTTCTCACCAAAAGTACTTTTGAGAAAAATACTTTTGAAAAAAAGCACTTCTCAAAATAAGCCGACTTTTGCAACTTGGCCAAACAGGCTATAAGAAGGTAAGAAATACTTATGGGCTTTGTGTGTGGAAAGTAATAATGAAGGGGTACAAAGACTTCTGAATATTTTGGATTTCTAGTTGGGAATGGGAACCAAATTTGTTTTTGGCTCGACATTTGGTGATAGGAATTAACATAGAGAGAGATGTTTCCTGGCTGTACTCCATAGCAAGAAACAAAGAAGTGACAGTGCCAAATAAGGTTAGAAGGCTGCAGCGAAATATCATGGGATATAGTCTTCAATTGAATTATATAGTAGTGAAGATTGGGCCGCTAAATTCCAACATATCCACAAGATCAGCGTCGCAAATATGCGAACGTTAAAATGGATGCAGACGTACAAGATAAAAAATGACCATATCCGGCAGAAGGTGGAAGTAGTACATATCGAAAATAAAATGAAGATAGGTTACTTTGGAAAAGGGTAGAGGGGCGGGCCCATTATCCACCGAGTTTCGAAGGTTGCGGTTGGTCCAAAGGATCGGCCCCAGACGGATTTCTCGGTCATTAAAAAAAAAAAAAATGACGATAGGTTACTTGAGATGGTTTGGTCATGTCCTGCGTCGACCTTTAGATGCATTAGTCCATAGATATGTAACTATGGTGGGTGAAGATGATAAAAGGAAAAATAGAGCTCAAGAAAAAAAACTATATATGTGATACCAATTAGCTGATAAAATGTTTATTCATGTTAGTACGTTTACTTTAGGTCCTATTTTTTCCAAAAATCTTCTAATTCTATCAAAGATTTATATGCCAATAGAAAATATAGATAATTTCTAGTAGTTTTTATTTTTTGTATTATATTGGTTTGAGAAGAGCGTTATTGGAACGACATGGCCAGTAATGATTCAGCTCGACTGGACTTATTTGAGATTGAGGTATAGTTGTTATCGTAAAGTCTTCAAAAAAACCACCCAGGACTAGGAATGGGTTGAGATGGACAAGCTCCTCACCAGAATATATAGTACTGAAATTGAAAACAGTGAGGATAGGATGGCATGGATGGGACTAGGCCGAAATTACTCTCAAAGAAATCTTATTTTTTCAACAAAAAAATCAAGTTTTATTTAAAAAGTGGCAAGTATATACCAAAAAATTGTTTGGTGAATAGGGACAGCACAAACAATATGTGGAGATTCATTTGGAAAACAAAAGCATAAAAAATGGATCGTCTTTTACACGGTGCGCATGCTGGGATGCTATTCCAGTAACAAGTAACTGAAGAAGGGACCTGTAGTAGTAAGCTACGGTTGCCTATGTAATAAGGGGAGAAGACACAGATCACCTACTTTTGCACTATGAATTTGCTACTGGCTTGTGGGGTTTCATCTACCAACAAGGAAGGCATGTTGAAGTATTACAACACCCAATTTGCATACAACGTTATATGCATGTAAATTGACCTCTTTTTGTCGTAAACTTTCATGTTATTTGAAAAATCTTTTGTTAAATTGTATAATCAGTGCATATTGGTTACAAAATTCAATAGACACTTTAATAATACTAGGATGCTCCATTGGTTGGTGGAAGAATTCGCTCCACCTTAAGCGAAATGGAGCAAGGAACTATCAAGGGCCAAATAAGAAAGTATCATGGGGAGACTATAATGTAATTTTGAGAGACCAAGATCTATTCTATACATATTCTAAAACAAGGAGGTGATGTGGTGCAAATTTTTTAAACTCCTTGTATTTGAGTTATTAGATCTTTAAGATTAATTTGCAGCCATTGGATACATGGGTACAACTTTTCTACCCCTTTTGAGCCGCTACCCATGTCGAACAGCCTCTCCAATTTCCTAAACTCATCTTCTTCTTCAAATTTCATTTTATATCCTCCGTTGAAGAGCTCAACACTATATCAATACCATTCTCTTACTCTCATCTAAACCCAAAATTTATTGCATATAACCTTTTCTCTCTACCTCTTTAAAGTTTTTGAATTTTGTTTTGAAGAATCAAGATGGATTAAGGATTATTTTGAAGCCCTAGATTTGGCTAGAGAGGAACTTCCTCTCTTCCATTCATCTTGCATGCACCTAAATGAGTTCTCTAAGGCACTCTAAAAGATCAATGAAGAAAAATACTTCTTGATGGTTTAGACTAAAAACCATAGCAAAGATAGATCTCTTCTCTTGTGGTAAACTTCTTACTCAAAATATATTGATAAATAGTTAAGATTTTAGTTAATAAACTAGAGACATTGAGAACTAAGAATTCACTCGTTTTTTACTGTAAAACATTTAGCAAGTTGACAATAACTTTCTTTCTTGAACTCGGATTGACATGATTCAAAATTCTGTAGAAAACTAAGACATACTTTTGTGAAGACCAAAGGATCTAATTCTGATGTTTAAGGTGTAAAATAGACCGAAGCTCAGGGCATAGATGCTGCCTAGATTTTTTGGCAATAAGAACTAGGGATAGTTTTGACCTACTGTAAGGTTTTGCCCTTGGCTTGTGGCTACGCACAACACAATGCTTTGGAAGCTTGTTCACTTACTTCATGTAATAGTTAGCATACTCATTGTAGTTAGTTGTAGTGCTACTCCTCTTAGTTTTGGTTTTGAACAAGTTGTAAACATTGGATCCGATTTTGGATTTGATTTATATATAGAGTAACTACTAGGCACCTGCCTAGTGGTATATTTGCTAAAAAAATAAAATAAAAAAGTAACACCTATATGGATTTTTTTCTTCTATTGTACCCTATTTTTAGCTAAATCTGCATTGATTCCAAATTATTTTATAAAAAGAATAGAAGTCAATGGTTTTCACACTTATCATTTGGGAAATATATAGGTCCTCAATACCAGAAAGACAAACAGCTTGAGGTAAAATGAAATTGCTGTAAAGCTGCAGCGATCCAAAACCAATAGAATTAACACCAATAAAGCAAGGAAATAATATTTCCAATTTTTTGTGTCTTCAAACTAAAAGAGAGCAAGTATCTGCTTGTCACGGAAATAAGAAAAAATCGGCCATAGAAATCTAAAAACACACCCTAGTTATACAATCTCCCCATGCCCTTATCAAAGCCAGAAGTTCAGTACCCACGGGAAAAGCTCATTACTACCATAGCACCAAGGGAAACCAAAAACAACACTTATTAAGATCAGTGCCCAAAAACCAGATATCTCACCAAAAGGATCCCACTGAGAGGTAACATGGGAATTGATTCAAATGGCCTGGTTTCATAATTAAAAACTGCAATAATCTATCATTTTGAACAATTGTAATCATTAGAGTTAACAAAGAAAACAAGATATTTCATTCTACATCAAACAACAATACCATTGTGTCAAATCCTAGTTGGATCGATTATCTAATGACCAATGAGTTCCAAATTTAAACGATATCTAGTATAAACGGGAAACATTGGTGAAGCTAATTCCCAAAGGAAAAATGTTATTCATAAAAATAAAATTATGAAAAAATATTCCATTTAAAAGAAAGAGAAAAGAGAATCTTATAACAGACCTTCCAAGTGCAAGCAAATTACCAAAGGAAAATGTTATTCCAAACTTGATCGGGTTGAAGAAAACCAGCATTGACTGTCATAAAGAGAAGAATGACATCTACATGAGATCTTATGCCCATCCACGAAAGAGATCAAATTGTAAAACTGAAAATGAAAGATTTTAGACTGTCCAAGAAAATAAGTTAGCAAGTGAACACTTCACAGAAGAACAAACGAGCTATATATATAAAGAACATTCATTGTATGTTAATCAACACAAAATCCTTAACGATTAGATGTCTCAACTTTAAGCATTAGTTCTGAACAAATTTGTCTAAAAGAACTCATTGCTGGTGCATGCAATACATGCTATAATAATACATCCTATAATTTATCACCAAAAGACTCAATTGCAAAATGTTACCTTTCAAAAGAAATATAATTTGTTAACACAAGCAAGAGATACATTGTTCAAGGACACAAGTCCTCAGCATTAATATGAAGAGGTTGCAAAAGAAAAAGCTAGCTCCCTTCACTCCTATAATACATTTGAAAAGCACCAAATCCAGAAACCCTCCTAAGCTTAATACTACCAAGAAACAAAACCCATTCTGCTTCCACAAAAAAACATAAGAAATGGTATATGCCAATAGATTCTTGTCTTCAATAGGGTAACCACGACGGGTCCCCTAATGCTTGCATTAGGGTAGGCTATCTATATCACACCCCTAGAGGTGCGGCCCTTCCCCTACGTGAATGTGGGATGCTTTGTGCACAGGGTTGTTCTTTTTATTCTTGTCTTCAATCAAAATAAAATCAGAATAGACGCAGAGTAAAGCTCATAGCCATCTCTTTTGTAATGACCCAATCCGGTTGTTTAGAGTTCTAGCATCTCGTTATGCGATTTGAGACCTCGAGTAGGTTCATATGATATTCTATGAATTGCATGTATGCTGGGTTTGAATCCCAAGAGGTTCGGGAGTGAATTAAAACACTTAGTTCCTATTGAAGTGTTGGGTTAGAAGAGTTGACCAAGGATTGACTTTTGGGTAAACGGACTTGGAATCGGAATTTGAAGGTTCAAGTAGGTACGTATGATGATTTTGAACTTATAGGTATGTTCGGATTGGGTATTGGGTGTCCCGAGAAGGATTTGACACCATTTGTGGAAAGTTGGCAGTTTGAAGAAGTCTAACTCAAGTTTGCCTTCTGCTTTATTATATTCCGTTTGGTGTTTTGAGCCTTTGGACAAGTCCATGTAGGGTATTTGGACTTGTAGGAATGTTTGGATGGGGTCCCGAGGCTCTCGAGTGAGTTCCGACGCGTTTGGAACAACTTTTGGAAGATTAGAGTTGTTTTTTTTATAAGGTAAATTGTATTAATCAAAAGGGAGAGAACTCCTGTATACAAGAAGTATACCAAAAAAGAAGAGAATTTACATCAGAACATGATTCTCTACATAACATTAGAGTTGTTAAAACAACATTTTTCTGCAACTAGCCTGACTGTACAAGAGCATATCTCCCAATATATAAAAAAATTTAAGATGTGTGTTTTGATGAGATTGTAGCCCTTTGAGTCTAATTTCCGGTGATTCAAACCATTTGTCATTCCAACATTTCTACAAGGAGTTATGACTATTTTTACCGGAACACAACAGTGCAGATTTCTATTTGTGGTTGACATGCGGTAAACATGCGGCCCGCATGTGAATTTTGCAGCCCACATGTGAGTTTAGTAGAGCCCGGGGCAATTTTTACAGCATTTTCCAGAAACTATTAAATGCTGAGTTTTATGATTTTTCTTTCATTTCCGCACGTTTGGAGCTCGGTTTTGTGAGGTTTTGACCTAGATCTTCATCAACAAGCTTGGGGTAAGTGATTCTAACCTATATCTATAATTTATAAATGAATCTATCACTAGACTTTGACATCAAAACGTGTGATTGAACAAGAGAAATTGGAGTTTTTGTCTAAAACTTCGGAAAATAGATTTTGTGGTTTTGAACACCGATTGAGACTCGGATTTGAAAACTAATTACATATTTGAACTCATGGAGTCATCTGTCAACGGGATCCGACTTTGGACCCAGGTTTTGACAGCGTGGACCCGAGTTGACTTTTTTGTTGGCTTTTAATATTTGACTAAAGAATGAAGCTTTATCATTTGGAATTGGTTTTTATAGCTTTGTTTGACCCCGTTGAGTATTGTATGTGCTAGATTGGACTCGATTGATGAATTTGGAGCTAGAAAAGACAGATTTTGGAAAACAGAGCTAGTTAGGGATGAGGTAAGTATCTTGTTTAACCTCGACTTGAGAGAATGTATTCTAAAATGGACTTACATGCTACATGCTATGTGTTTGAAGGTGACACATATGCGAAGTGAAGAGCGAATAAGCGAGCACCAAGGCTATATTATGCTCGCGGTAGACTTTAGGCATCTTTATGCCTTGTTTGGTTGTGTTCTTCTTGACGTATGCATTACTTTTCGTATGACTATGTGAGCCTATTTATTCATGCTAGAAATTATGTTTAGGCTTATGATATCTTATTTGGGAATGATGGGCTATCCTTGAGATGGTTGATATACTAGATTTAGCTGTAGTCATACTTTATATCATGAGCACACATCTGTATCTTTATTTATTATGTCCCTATGCACCTTACTGGTTATTTCTTAAGCATATGCAAACATCTTTGGAGATGAGAACTTGATACGAATTGATATGATTATGGCATATTTGAACATTATGAGCGGATTGATATAGTTATAGCACAAGGTTTATGTCGTGCGGGTATTGTTCTTGCACGAGGTTTCTGCCGTGCAGCGTGTGGATACAGATCCATTACTCTAGGGTCTCCCTCCCATGTTTCTCTGTTGGTGGCCAACATGCAGAGTTTGTGAGACTGATGAGTGTCAGACTATGATGGTATTGGTTGATGAGTTGGGCGTAAAGGTGGAAGCTTTGATTACTTAAGTGAATCCTTTACGTCATATCCTGCATTCCATAGGCTTTCTGTACATGTCTTCTAAATATGCTACTTGATGCTTCTGTTACATGCATTCGACATATGCACATTCATACATTTTACATATGCATGGGATTTGCTATGAGACACTTGGAGGGTGTCAGGTTGATGTATATGTTAAATCATCATCATGCATAGAGTAGAATTATGTAGGAGCATTCGTACAAATGCTATTTGGGAATTGATGTGAAATTGGGTTCTTATCATGCATAGACACTCTACATCCATGTAGAAGTATTCGAGATAAAGCTACTCGGAGTAAATCTCCTTTATATATGGATTTGGTGCATTTGTATATGCTTTGATCTGGTTATTTAGAAAAGCATGTTGACTACCTCCTCCTTTATTATGCACCTTATTATAGATATCAGTTGTTCCTTGGCTGATTCTTGGCTATTTCTCTATTATTCAATATGCGTATGAGCTGCACAAGCTATATAAAGTGAGTATCTTTTGACTGAATGTCGCCACTATTTCATTGAGGTTAGTCTTGATACTTACGGAGTACATGGGGTAGGTTGTACTCATACTACACTTCTGCACCTTGCGTGCAGATTTTGGGAGCTGAGCTGTTGTGAAAGTCGAAGGCTAGCATTGAAGATGTACCAACATTCCAGTTGCAAATTATCATTTTGTTAATGGTAATCTAGAACTCGTATTTCTATTTATGTATATTCCACACAGATGATGTATTTTCTTCACACTAACGGTGTAATCTTATTCTTATAGCCCGTTTGGCCAAGCTTCTAAAATTAGCTTATTTTGAGAGGTGCTTTTCTCAAAAGTACTTTTTAAAAAAGTGCTTTTGGTGAGAAGTAGTTTGTGTTTGGCTAATTAATTTGAAAAACACTTTTGAGCAGTAATTAGTGTTTGGCCAAGCTTTTGAAAACTGCTTCTAAGTGTAATTTTCTCAAAAGTGCTTCTCAGAAAAGTGCTTTTGGAGAGGCTACTGTTTTCTGTTTCTCCAAAACTGCTTCTACTTCTCCTCAAAAGCATTTTTTTCCTTCCAAAAGCTTGGCTAAACACCTCAATTTTTTGGCCAAAAGTGCTTTTGGCCCAAAAAAGCACTTTTGGCCCAAAAAAAAGCTTGGCCAAACAGGCTATTAGTCGCTCTTGACTTGTAATTTTTCAATTCTTGGTTTAGTTATATTAATCTTTGCACACTTATCTTATTATTCATTTGATGATCTTCAGTTCGAGTTGTATTTATGTTGGTCGGCTTGCTTAATTGGTTGGGTTAGGCGCCATCACGATTTCTTTGGGATTTGGGTCGTGACAAGTTGATATCAGAGCTCTAGGTTTATAGGTTCTACGAGTCAAAAGCAAATGTCTAGTAGAGTCTTGCAGATTGATACAATGACGTCCATACTTGTCTTCGAGAGGCTACAGGACATCTAGGAAACTTCTCTTTCTTTCTTTCCTTATCGTGCGACTTTTTTTAGCTTGAAGTCTAAATCTTCAGTTTCTTTCTATTCGTACATATGCGATGATGAGAACTCGATATCAGTTGGGCATCGACACTTGTGATGATGTCGTAGATGTGGTATGAGATGCTTTCCCATGATATGAGGGCAAGCTAGTCTAAAGGACTTGTGGCCAGGTATGGAACACAACTTTGGCTCAGGGGACTCAATTAAGTAAGCAAATGATTTTGGACTCTTTTGTCCGTTAGTGTCCCTAAAAGTGGGAGTGATGGCACAGTGAGCGGTTAGATAGCTATGTTTTCACAATTGGTTGCTCGAAAATTGAGCGGGTGCCTCCATAGCCTTAAAGAATAATGGAGAGGCTATTTCCGAGGGAAGTGATAAGAGTTAACAAGGTAGCTATGTAATAAGTGTTATGGGCCTAAGGACTACACTTACAGGGTTTATACGTAACAAGAAGGTTTTGCTTGAGATACAAAGGAAATGTGAACACTTGATCATCATCTCGATATGTAGTGTCTGTCCTGATAGAAGTTTAGAATTCGGATTCAACAGGTCTACAGCCTGTCATTCCTGTCTCCTCAAGAATGTCTAAGGCATACTTCCGTTGTGAGATTACAATACTTGAGCTAGACTGAGCGACCTCAATACCTAGAAAATACTTTAATTTGCCAGATCCTTAGTCTAAAAGTGCTGAAAAAGATGTTGCTTCAATTTAGTGACACCATCCTGATCATTGCCCGGAATAACAATATCAACAACATAAATGATAATAGGTGAATTTAACTATATTCAGGCCCTAAATAACCGCCTTCTTGCATAGTTTTGATAATAAAAGTGATAACAAAATGCTCTTATTAGTGCTTTTCATGACTTGCAGGTTATATATGACTAGGGAAGGCTAGGGAGTACTTTTGGAGTCAAAAATTGAAGAAAGAGAGGTCATCCGTGAAATATCCCAAGTGAACCACGCAAAAACAGGCTGAAGAAAAAGACCCCTTCCCCTTCGACAAAACAGAGCTCTCAAAACCTAGGGTTCTACCTGCTGACCATCGACAAAACAGAGACATCCCCATTGCTAACCCTTTCTCTCTCGCTCGAGCTCGACCCCTTCTCCCTTCTCGCTCGCGGGTCGAGCAGTCCAGGACCCAGGTAATTTCTTCTTCACTTCTTCTCATTTTTTTCTTTTTTTCTTTCTTCTTCTTCTTCTTTCTTTCTCCGGTTCAGAATAGATTATCCTTTTTTTCTTTCTTTTTCCTTCTTATTTTAGTGTATATTTCAGTTTATAAAATTAATTATTATATATATGTTATATTTTCAGTTTATTTGATTAATTTTATATGTCTTTCATTTTAGAAAATTCATTATTATTTATATATATATATATATGTTATATTTTAATTTATTTGATTTTTTTAAGGTGTATTTCAATTTATAAAATTAATTATTATATATATATTTTCAGTTTATTTGATTATGTATTTTCTTATATCTTAATAGGGATTCAAAATGTCTCAAAGTTCGAAAGAGAAAGACCCGGCTTGGCGATATGGCAATAGAGTTAATGAGAAGAATACAAATGTTGTATGCAAGTTTTGTAACAAGATTACAACGGGTGGAATTTATCGATTTAAATACCATCTTATTGGTAGCGATAGAAACGTCACAAGTTGTTCGAAATGCCCATCGGAGGTGAGGGAAGAAATAAAGAATTTTGTTGAGAAGAAGAAGAAGCAAAAAAATCAAATGAGTCATCAACCAATGGTGACCAATCTTGATGACGATGATGATGATATTGAAGAATTGTTACTTCCAACAAAACGTGGAAGAGATGCAATCTCTTCAAGTCATGGATCATCGACTAAAGGTCCTATAGATTGATATTTCCCAAAGAAGCCGGAAGCAAAGAGCCGTGGAAAAGATGTACAAGAAATTGCTAAAGACATTTTGAGGGATCGTGCAGTTAGAGCTTTTGCACGATGGGTCTATGATGCTAGGCTCCCCTTCAATTGTGTCAACTATGACACTTTTGGAGACTTTATTGAGGTCGTTGGTCAATACGGACCTGGAATGAAGCCTCCCACTTATCATGAAATCGGAGGTCCTTATCTAAATAAGGAAGTGGAGGAGATTAATAAAATTGTTGAGAAGCATAAAGTTGTGTGGAACAAGTATGGCTGCTCCATTATGATGGATAAGTGGACGGCAAGAACTGGGAAAATGATTATTAATGTGTTGGTGAATTCTCCCGGGGGAAGTTTGTTTCTTGAGTCCATTGATGCTAGCGACTCATCCACTGACCACATCAAAATGTTCACCTTGTTTTAAAACACCATTGAAAAGATTGGCCCAAACAAAGTTGTTCAAGTGGTCACTGATAATACGAGTGAAAATTTGAAAGCGGGTGGCATGATTGAAGGAGCGTACAAGAATGTCTATTGGCCTCCATGTGCGGCTCATTGTATCGACTTAATGTTCAGGGACATTTTCAAGGAAAAACCCTTCTCTGCAGTTTTTGGCCAGGGCGTTAAGGTACATTCTTATATTTCTCAGCGGACCTTGTTATTGAATATGATGAGAATATTCACCATGCAAAAAAATTTGGTGAACCGGGCAAGACAAGGTTCGCCACTGCTTTCTTGACTTTGCATAGTATTCACTTGCAAAAAGCCAATTTGAGAAAGTTGTTCACTTCATAGGAATGGAGCAAGAGTAAATTTGCAAAGGGAAGTGCGGGGAAAGATGTTGCACGCATTATTCTTTCTTATTCTTTTTGGAATAATGTCCTTCATGCTCTTAAAATTGGTGGCCCTTTGGTTAAAGTACTCCGTTTGGTGGATGGAGAGCAAAAATCACCAATGGGCTACCTCTCTGAAGCTATGGATAGGGCCAAGGAGGCTATTCAAGCATCATTCACTAATGAGCAAAAATATGCAAAGGTCTTTCAGATCATTGATGCAAGACGGAATGAGCAACTTCATAGACCTTTGCATGCAGCTGGACTTATTCTGAACCCGTCACTCTTTTATGATCAGCATGAGAATAATTCATTGGCTAAAGAAGTGTGGACGGGATTCCATCAGGTTGTTATCAAGTTGACCCCAGATGAAAACTTGCAAGAAGCTTGCAAGAAAAGATAGTAGATCAGCTTGCTATTTACAAGGCAGCTGAAGGACTTTTTAAGCTCCGACTTGCTATTAAACAAAGAAAGACGAAGTCACCAGGTGACCAAGCGTTTCTATATTTTATAGCTCTAACTTTAATGTATTCTTTATACTTATTAACTCTTGAACATTTTTTTTGACTTCTATAGTTGAGTGGTGTGACCAATATGGTGTAGAGACTCCGGATTTACAGACTTTCGCCATCAAAGTTCTAAGTTTAACTTGTAGCTCATCCGGAAGTGAAAGGAACTGGAGCGTTTTTGAACATGTGAGAAATAAAAAGAATTATTTCGTGTTTTGAGATAAAGTAAATTATATCTCAATTGTCCCAACTCCTACTAATTACTTGACATTTTGTTTGCAGATTCATACAAAGAAGAGGAATCGACTAACCTTGAAGCGCCTCAATAATCTAGTGTTCATCAAATACAATAGAGCATTGAGGCGTCGCTACAACTACCGCAATATAATTGATCCAATTCTTTTGGACAATATTGATGAGGCTAATGAGTTGCTAATCGGAGTCCCCGAAGATTGTGAAGATAAAGAAGTATTTGAAGGCGACTCTGATTTCACTTGGGGTGATGTTGCGGTTGGTAGTGGAGTTGGGGAGAATCCTTATGGTTTAAGGGGGATTACTTCAAGTTCAAGCTCGATTAGGAAGGGAAAAAGTGTGGCTACTACAAGTCGATCCCTATCCCTAATTGATGACGATGAAAGTGAAGAGGAAGAGGAGGGGGAAGAAGAAGATGACGAGCAATACGAAGATATCAAGATTTTGACAATCTTGAAGAAGAACAAGAAGAGTAGAAGAATAAGATGTCGATTCTAGTAATTTAGTAGCTTTGATTTTGCTTGTCCTATGGTTTGTGGAGGATTTGGTGGTACCTAGTACCTACTTTTAAGTTTTTAAATTGAAGTTTTTGATTATTTATAATTTTATATTGTGTCTTTGCAAGGTTTACATTATGTTTTTTAAGAATTGCGCTTCACTTTAATAAAGCGTGCGCTTCGCTTTTGAAGCGAGGCGAGCCTTCGTCGCTTTTTTACGCTTCTCGCTCTTGAAAACACTGAGGCCACTAGACACTCCCTGAGCAACAAAATCGGGTGGTTGCTCCATATAAACCTCATCCTCAAGGTCACTGTGAAGAAAAACATTCTTAATATCCAACTGAGAGAGAGGCAAACGGATGCTATTTTAGCCACGGGAGAGAAAGTATCACTATAATCGAGCCCAAATATCTAAGTATACCCTTTGGCAACAAAACGAGCCTTAAGTTGATCAACCTAGCTATCTGGACCAACTTTAACTGCATACGCCGAACAACCACCAACAATCTATTTACCCGAAGGAAGAGGAACAAGCTCCCAAGTACCACTCGTATGTAAAGCAGACATCTCGTCAATCATAGTCTGTCACCACCCTGGATGAGATAGTTTTTCACCTGTAGACTTAGGGATGGAAACAAAGGACAAAGATGATACAAATGCACAATGGGGTTTGACAGACGATGGTAACTTAAACAAACATAATGGGGAATACAAATACTCTAGGGCATTATCACTACGAAATGTGCGGATAGAAACCCCAAATTGATTTTGAATTTCAGTGTGGAAGGTCTGGAAAATAGAAAACAACTCAGATCGATTTTTCATCAAAAATATCCAAGTGCACTTGGAATAATCATCAATGAAACTGACAAAGTAGCGGAATCTCAAGGTAGAACTGACCTGACTAGGTTCTCAAACATCTGAATGGACTAAAGTAAAAGGTGACTCTGCTCGATTATCAAGACGTCGAGGGAAATGGGAGCGGATATGCTTACCGAGCTGACATGACTCACACTCTAGAGTGGACAAGTGAGATAAACCAGGTACCATTTTCTGAAGTTTTGATAAACTGGGGTGTCCCAACCGTTTATGTAATAAATTTGGTGAAGCAGTAACAGGACAAGTTGTTGAAGGAAGACAAGATGTGAGTCCATGTGATTTTGCAAGCATAAGGTAATAAAGTCCATTTGATTCACGCCTGGTACCAATGATCCGCCCTGTACTGCGTTACTATATAAAAACAATGTCATCAAGAAATAAAACAGAGCATCTAAGTGATTTGGCTAAGCGACTAACGGCTATGAGATTAAAAGGACTACCGGGAACATAAAGAACTGAATCTAAAAGTAAGGAAGGAAGTGGACTTGCTTGACCTATTCCAGTTGCCATGGTTTAAGACCCGTTAGCCATTGTGACTGTTGGGAGAGAATGGGAACATGAAATAGTAGCTAAAAGAGATTTGTTACCAGAAATATGATCAAATGCACTTGAATCAATGACCCAAGACTCAAAGGTTGGAGATTGGATACATAAGTCACTCTACTATCTGTTTGAACAACGGAAGCTATCCTTGAAGATGTTTGTTTACACGCTTTGTACTAAAGGAACTTAATATAATCCGGTAAAGAAACCATCTGGATTAGATTCAATGCATTGTATCCAACGGATTGTGAGTCAAAGGCTTCTAATACGAATGTCATTACAATGTTTACGCCGAAAAAAAAGCAGAATTTTTCTAGAAATTACTATTCACGCCGGAAAAATATAAAATTGGTTGGAATTTGATTTAAATTGGATGGTTAGGCTTGGAATTGCAAAGGGAACAAGCTAGCCTGAAGAGTCGTCACAAAAAAATGGTCGGAAGGTGGCCCACGCGCCGGCACGTGATGTCGGAACTTCGCCGGATTTTTTTTTCTTGCGGCGCGTGGAGGGTCTTCTGACGGAGATTTTTTTATGGGTTGGTCGCCGGAAGGCGATCTACTTCGTTGTGGTGTTGGTTTTTGCACAACACTGACGAATAGTGGCTTTTTACTTGCGGCAGACCTGTGTTTGCTGGAAAAAAGAGACTTCCGGTTGACTGATTTCTCTTTGCGGAGTCGCTGGAATTTATGCACAGCGATAAATCTCTCACAATTGCTATGATACCATGTGAGAAAGCACGGGAGAAAAATATATTATTGATATTCTATTTAATTATAATACAATGAGCCCTATTTATACAACACATATCATACTCCTATTCTATGTGGGACTAGGACTAATTCATGTTATGTACATAACTATCTAACATAGTCTTTTAGCTCTAATGAGTTGAAAGCAACAACCATGTAAAGTTTGAAAAGCAAAGCACGTATAAAAGATAAGTTGCAATATGAAAAAAGCCCATTTCAACAGTCTCGACTCTCGTATAAACCATGAAATTCTTTTTTGTCTAGAAGAAGTTACACCAACAGGTTATGCATCTGCAACTCCACATAATGATCCCAAGAACCAAAATGAACTAGTGATAGAAATGAAAGAACAAAAGGATTTAGAGAAGTGCAACTCACCAAGAGAGTACAAGCGATACCAGTTGACAAGCATATAGCAAAACCATAAAGCCTCTGTTGAGAAAAAAAATGAGCATAGTTGGTCACTGATTACACATATGATAGTGCAGTTAGTGTTCCCATTCACTTTATGAAAGAAAATTCAGTATAAGTGTACTGAAGCATCACATTCTGAATAGAAACAAATTGAACTCGGCAAGATATAATCGACCCATAGGATAGTGCAAGTTCCACTGTCACCATATCTAGTTCTCCTTGGTTACATCTCACAAAAACCACACATTTTATCTTCTTGAACATCTTCCATGTTGTGCTCATAACGAAGTAGTTTCTTTTTAGCCCATTAGTGATAGTATGGGATCCTGTTAAAAGGGAGAGAGGAAATCTGGAAACCCCAATAAAGAAAATTGCATATTCACATGTCAATACACATTACAATCACATGTCTGCATAAAGTTAACAAGTCTGCTCACTCTTTAACTAGTGATTCGACCTTCCAGGCCCTCTATCTAGCAACAACAATGGGGTCTGGGGAATTCTTAAATAGGCCCTCTATCTAGCCTATTTATGAATTCTTTCTTGTCTCTGGTGCCGACCTTACCGGGATTCTTCAGTTTTCCTACATATACCTATGTCTAATGGGTATTAAATGGTCAGGATCCTTCAAAGTACTTTAAGAACCAGAAAACACCATAATAAAAATAACACAAAAGAAAATGCTGTGATTTCATGCACATGTGGCACTATCACATATGTTGATGTACACTCGAGAAAGCTCATCCTAATCTCCGTAAAGATTATTGCCTTTGGCTTGGTTAAGATGGAATAACACTCAAATCTCACTCGCTCCCTCCTCCCTCCCCCCGGCTGTTTTCTTCATCCACTAACCATATCAACCGCATGTTTTTTGTCATATGCTTACTGTATCAACTGCATGTTACTTCCATACCCACTAAAGATTATATATTGTATATTTTAGTAATATCAGTGTCCATAATAATTAAAGTATTAAACTAGGATTCAGGTTTTTTTCCTTTTTTATATGGTAAGGTGTCTTATTAATGAGTACTAAACCAGGATTCAGTACCATATCACTTCTTGATACCTTACACCTGTTGATCTCAACATCAAATAGTGTAATTCAAACAAATTGACTATGTCATAGTACAATCTTCCCAAGATCAATTATCAATTTCTCTTCAAATTACCATCCATCCTAATTGAGAAAATCATTCTCGCACCTACGATGATATTTTCTTTGCTGAATCTTGTAAGGAAGTTGAGAGAGAAGCATATTATGTTTCAAGTGATGGGCTAAGATTGAAAAACTTCTTCTGTACAAGTATCTGCATCGGTCAAAATAACCTAAGGATTTGTACAATACTTTAACCATAAATGGGGAAGAAATGAGTCCACGTGTAGGTTCCAACCTCATGTGTTTTCACCAAAAAAAATGAAAATTTGAGTAAGGTAAAATAATGTGTTCTCACCAATTTTAAGAATATATATCTTAGCCCTGTTGCAAGTGCTTTAACTTTCCAGTAGTCTTAAACAGAGACAGAGAAACATCTCCTCCTGATATCTCTAGATAGAGATATTTCCAGTAATATTCTTCCACTAACAACCGCACTTCATTTTTCAGGCTGCTTAGCTGCATGTCCATTAGAAAAGGTTACCAGTATACTATTTTCCAATATGCTAAGCAGGCATGACTGCTAGAGGAACTAAGCTAGTGCTACAAAACAGAGCTACAGATTGTGCAATTCCTCGATTATATCTAACATGGCATCTACATCCTGTACAAAAGCTAGGTTGCACCAAAAGCTAGCAAAGAAAAAGCTCTAAGCTTAAGGCTGCGAATGTTTCTCTTGGTGCTTTCAAATTATGTTATTGGAGTACTATTCCAGCAGGATATTTTTTAGCAGGTAGTATAACTCGCCAAGCAGGATAGATCAAGTGAGTTAAAAACAACAGGCTTTTACCATTGCTAGAGTTTCTAGAATTTCTTCCATTCTTCTAAGTTTTGCTAATTCTAGCTCTACCTTCAAGTCATCAAACACAAGTAATTACAATAATTATTTCAAAACTTAAAAGCATTGAGTTACTTGTACAAATGCCTTTACAATGCAGCTATTCAAAAACACTTTTCGTTTGTGGCCAAACACCTCAAATCTCAAAAGGAAAAAAAAAGTGTTTCTATCTTCCCAAAAGATCGGCCAAACAGGCTATAGCATCGACCTCTAGATGTCATCAGTTCTAGCTTTTTGTTTTCCCTTTCTTACATTTTTAATTACAAAAGTAGACATTTTCATAATTTAAATCTGTGTTAATGGACCCCGACTTCTAGTTCATCAGATACGTGGACGTGCACATTCAGATATTCCTAGAGTTTTTAGCTATTACAAAGGATCCATACTTAGTATCTATTCCCCATTCACGTAACACAGCAATGAATCAAATTATATGTATTTTAGCTCAAAAATACAACCAAATAAAAACATAAATACTAACTCTACCAATCAACATTAGATTATATGAATAAGTAAGTCCATCTCAACCAAAAATTAAAGAGGTATTGATTGTATTTTTAAGACTAAGACAAGATAAATAATAAAAAAACAAAATTAAATCACCCAAATTTCCTAAGACAAGATAAATAATAAAAAAAACAAAATTAAATCACCCAAATTTCACACCTGTTTGGTAGATAAAGTGCAGTTGCGATTAAAATCATCCAAGAAAGATTCCTGCTGAGGAGCTGCTTCTTCATCTTCTACATCCATTCCCACCAGCATTTTCATCTTCTCCAAAGCCTGGTTCATTTTCTCCATTTCTTTTTTCCTTTTTTGCTTTTCTAATCTGACCCACTTCAGTCTACTACTCTATAAATTCTGACCCTTATAAGGGAGTAGTGTGCCCTCCACGCAGTAGGCTACCTTAATCGTTTGTTGGGAGTAGGGAGATCTACCGGTCTTTTTACTTTTGACCCCTACAATTTTCCATATTACTTTTGACGTTTGACCCCTACAATTTTTATAGCAATACCTTTTACGAGTAAAATGCTTTTAAGGGAACTAGTCTTAGGGCCCTAGGGGTGATAAAACTGACCCAAGCCCATGTAACATGCCCAACCCACCCAAATGTTAATGGGTTTGGGCTAGAGTGATTTTGTTGATGGGCTGAGTTGGACTATGCCCAAGGTAACCCATGAAAAACCACTGGCCCAAATTGATCCATAGTGGTAAAAATTGCACGGGCGTTCTATTTGGTCGCCCCTATTTAACCTATACCCATTTTTTTTAAAAGTTTTAACTTGTACTTAGTTTTTAAACAATTTCAACCCCTTTCTCCTCCTCCTTCGTTTCTTCTTCTTCTTCTTGTGAGAGTTAGGGGATCTAGCAAACAAATGTTCTCTCAATTTAGAGTGTCTCGTTATATTTAATTTTTTTAAACACAACTGCTTTCAGGCCAACATCCATAGTCATGTACAATGATGAATAGATTGGACGACTATGTCAATCAAACTTCTACAGCTATAATACTTATTAGCGAACACTAGTAAATACACTGAAAGGACATCTTAGCCAGAAATAAAAGTAAACCACCACACATAAAACATAGAGAATAATAGAATATCACTGATAAGATTTCTAATGGCTCTGGAGCAGTTGTTCTTGCAACTCATAATATTGAGTCAAGTAAATAGGCTAAAACTTCAGCTCTAGAGCTGAAGTTCGCCAGTTACAAATAAAAACATCAGCTCTAGAGCTAAAGTTCGACAGTTACAAAACAAAAACTTCAGCTCTAGAGCTGAAGTTTGCCAGTTACAAAAACAAAAATTTCAGCTCTAGAGCTGAAGTTCGCCAGTTACAAAACAAAAACTTCAGCTTTCATCAAGCCCGACTACTAGAATGTTGAAGTTTTGCGTGATTGTCTTTGCTACTTCAGCCCTGTATGCTGAAGTTATGCGAAAAAGCGGGTACGCTTACAATTTTTTTTGCAAAGCGGACACAAGTTAAAACGTAACACAAAAAACGGGTATAGATGTAAACGCCCCCCATAGTGCCCAACTATAACCCATGTAAGTGTCTAAAATTCTCTCTTAAAGCTTGGACATATGTGAACCTCCACCGAAGCTCAATTAAATAAAAGGAGTAATTCCTTATCCAAAAAGGTGGACTTTAATTTATGATCTCATGATGAAATAGAATTATTTTGTTTGTTCTTTTATATATCTATAAATCAAATAAATCATACTCTTTTGAATATTTAAAAATAAAATCAAATTAATTTATCGATTACAATTGGAAGTTCGAGATTGGATTAGTAATGTTTATAATAATTTACCATGCAAATTAAATGATTCTCTAGATATTTTATTTATTTATTTTATCAATGACAATAATTAACAAGCTCGATACTACTATATCTAAGAAATCAGTCAGAGTTATGATTTTAGATACAGAAAGAGCATTTGATAGTGTCTTACAAAAAGAAAATTCAAAATAAAAGCGAACAGATATGAAAACAGTAAAGATTTCCCATCGTATTGGTTGTCTTACAAGAAAAAACAAAACGATATTCACATAGTAAAAATAATAGGTCAAGTTAGGCGGGTTGGGATATAACCCATTCTTTAGCCCATCTTGACCCAACTCGTTCAGCCCAAGTAATAAATTGACAGGGTTGGGCAATAACTTATTTATTAGTTCAGCCTATTTTGACCCGCCCAATTTCAGCCCAACCCGCCCATTTGTCACCCCTAGTCTTAGGGTTGTACCCATATTAATAAATATACTAGTATCTATTAACGTGATGATTTAAACAACAATCAAATTTAATTAATGAGAGAAATTTTATGTATAATAATACAATAATCATCTAAATGCTGAAAAATATTATTGCATTAGCATAAAAATGAATTTAAAATAAAAGAACATCATCAAAACCATAAATGATCAATTTTGTCATGTTAGTTAGATCATAATATATTATAGTATAAATGTATTTAATATGATAGTATCTTAGCGAATACTTCTTTGTGTGTGTATGTTCCGCCTAATGCTTTGGTTGCTCTGCCTTAGCCAAAACTTTTATTGTCGATCTTGATATCCCTCTTGAAAGTGCAACATACAGTTGTTCATACAAGAAAATATATTGCGATAAATGTATTCCAATATTTTGCACTGGTTGCAAATGCGACATCTGCAGCTGATAAGTTTTGGACTTAGACGGGATTTTTCATTCATTCTCCCGTTTTTCAAAACCTAAACTTCAAGTGGCGATTTTTCAAGGGTTAGTTCTTCCCCAAATAAGGTAAATGATTCTTAACTCATTTCTTTCAATCTATTACATCTTTTTATAAGATTTCATCCTATAATCTAGAGTTTTTCATGATGGAATTGGGTGTTTTTGGGTAGAACTTAGGAATTTCAAATTTTGGGGATTTAGACCTCAAATTGATGTCAGATTCCAAAACCAATTGTATATCCAGGCTTAGGGGTGAATGGATAATAGGGTTTTGGTCCGAACTTCGAGTTTTGACCAAGCGAGCCCAGAGTCGGTTTTTGACTTTTTGGGAAAAATGTTAGGAAACCTATAATTGTGTATTAGAATTGATTTTTAGCAATAATTGATGTTATTAAATTAACTATGACTAGATACGAGTGGTTCGAAGGTGGAATCTAGAGGAAAAACAATGATTGAGGCTTGATTTTGGTCGTGGAATCGAGGTAAGTGTTGTGGCTAACCTTAGCTTTGAGGGATTAGGTGTTGTTGCCTTATTTGCTATGTGTTTGGTTGTTGAGTATGAAGTATAGGTGAGGTGACGAGTACCTATACGTTGTCGTCGGGTCATAGCATGCGAGTGAGTCCTATACTTGTGACCATCGTATTCTTTATTCGTACTGTTCATGCTTAAACTAGTTATTCTTCATGTTAAACAAATCTTATCATGTTTTTCCTGGAATTAGATATTGGTTGAGCATTGACTCAAGTTGAGATTTATATTGTGAAATTTAACATTGAAACGAGGTTGGTTATTGATGGTTTCCCTTGTCGAGTCGTTATTGTTCTGTTGTTTGGGTAAGGAAGAGTGTAAAGCACGAAGGGTGATGTCGTGCAATATTTTGTGAGTGAGTGGTAATGCACGAAGGGTGATTCCGTTCCATATTCTGTGAGTGTTAATGCACGAAGGGTGATGCCGTGCCATGTTATGAGAGAGTTAATGCATGAAGGGTGATGTCATACCGTTTCTATTGTTTTTTACGGTAAGGACGAGAGTAAAAGCACGAAGGGTGATGTCGTGCACATGTTTTGCTATGTTATTACTTCCGTGGGTGCAAAGCATGATATTTACTGTGTTTCTTACTGTACTATTTTCAGGATTTGCTATTTCCTCTCAGCATGTTTTCCCCTTCCCGTTAATATCTGCTAAATGTCTATTTGTTGTTATCTTCTCGTATATGATTTAACTGCACAGGTTCATGTTATCGTCGTGTCCTAGCCTCATCACTACTTTGTCGAGGTTAGGCTCGGTACGTACCAGTACATGGGGTCAGTTGTACTTATACTGCACTCTGCACTTTTTGTGTAGATTTCGGTACTGGACCGCATTGATCAGAGTTGAGTTGCTACCTTCAGTCCATCAGAAGACCCAAGGTAGATTTGTCGGCGTTCGCAGACCCTGGAGTCCCCTTCCATTTGTCTTAGTTTCCCTGTTTTCTTCATTTCGAGAACAAATGTATTTTCTTTAAACAAGTATTTGTAGTAACTCTTAGGGGTCATTTGGTATGAGGTATAAGAAGGTATAAGGGTGGTATAAAAATTTAATACCACCTTAATACTCTGTTTGGTTAGCAAATCAGGTATAAGTTATCCCAGTGTTAATTTTAACACCGAGATAACTTATACCTTATAGAAGGTGGGGTAATTAGCACAGGTATAACTTATACCTTCTTTTTAGAAATTATGCAATTGTCATTCTTAATACAACATACCAAACAATGAATAAACAACAATCCCAACATAACTAATCCCAGCATAACTTATCCCAATATAACTTATACCGATATAACCGTATTCCAACCAAACGACCCCTTAGAAATTTGTGGATTGTGACACCAGATTTTGGGTAGTGGTATTGAGATATTTGAGTAATTATAGCTTTCGCATTTTATTAAATCATTATGGTTTTTTTAAATTATTGTCATTTAGTGAATTTCCTAAAGAAGTAGCATATTTAGATTTTTATATGTTGGCTTGCCTAGCAATACTTTGGTTAGGTGCCATCACGATCCCGACGGTGGGAAATCCGGGTCATAACAATTTGTGATGGTTATTTAAGTTGTTTGAAGAGGTATATCAAATCTAAAGTGGGTGGCCTCACAATAAAATCGTTGTTGGTACACACTTGCTATTATTGCTAACAGTGTCATGGCTCTTGATATGATATTGCAAGTAATGCATGACATAGAAATATTATTTCGATTTCGCAGGAGGGATCTACAAAGAATAATCTCGTTATGTTAGTCGACTCTTTATAATAAAGTCTTGAAAGCTTGTTCTTGTTTAGGATTTAGTTTTGATTGTGCTTCCTCGGACACTTGTATAACATTTGATTCTTAATAATATGCTAACATTTTTACTTTGTCTTGTAACTTTCTTTTCATGGAATAAATTAATATTAAGATTTTTTCTTAACTTCAATAAGAATTTTACTCAGATGAATTTAAAAAAAAAAGACTGAATTGAATTCTCTTGCTAAATAATTAATTAAAAGATTTAATTATTTGATTTTAACATAAAAAATAATTTAGTCTGTGTTGATTCAAATCTTAATATTAGTTCATCTCTTGTTTTGAATATTCAATCTTAATTATAATTTTATCCACCATAAACTTTATTTTCAAAGAGTAAAAGATTGATAAGACATTTCACTTTTAGATCTTTATGTTTGTAGAATCAGTAGTGGTACCATTTTTTTCTCTTTCACACACATTTATATTCTTAAATATTTTCTTAATTATTGTTTAATAATTGGGTATTTTTCAATATTACACTAAAAATTGATTAAAAAATATTATTTGAGTAGAAAAATAGTTCAAATATATTACCGTGAGGGTATTTTTTTTCTCAATTTCAACTCTTTATGCAATCCATTTAATATTACTTTTATTTTTTCTTCGTATTGGACATTATGTAGATGTAATATTACCAATATGGAGGATTCTTATGAAATTGATTTTATAAACCTTCCTGCATATTTTTAATAAAAAATTAATAGACAAAATTTTATTAATTTTAAAATCTTAAATATTAACAATTAGCATAGAAGGTATTATAGTCCAAAAAATAGGTTATTGCAGTTATGTCCTTTCCCTATGAGTTCTTCCATTTATTATTTTAAGGAAATTTTGGTATATTAATATTGTATTTATATTTTTATAATAATATAGGCTCTCATTTTTCTAAATGGATTTGTCTCAAATTAAATTAGTAATAGGACATTATAATATGTTTTAAAATTAAAGTAGTAATAGAAATTTTTAAGAAGTATATCCTAAAAGTAATAGGATTACATATCTAAAGATATTTACTTGTTCAATTTTATATGAATTAGACAGCCCGAAAGTAATAAATACTAATAGAATTCATAAGTGTAATCATATAGGATTCCTAACGTGTAGTATTAATATCTAGAATTCCAGTTATATCCTTTTATTATGAGTTATTATGCTTAACATTATAAGGTTATTTTTGTAAACCGATATTGTATTCATTCTAACAAGAATGGCGAAGGCTTCCATCTCTGTCCCTCAGGAGGATGTGCCTCCCTCTTCTTCACGCTCGTCTAAGGGTAAGGCAATATTACCCCCTAATATTGAGGAATTCATCCCAGGATCCTGCAAAATGACCTCCAATTTCAAGGTTGAGAAGCCTTCTTCGAAACCGGGATGATGCGAACCTGTATCCTGATATATTAGTTTAGTAGCAGATACCGAGAATGTGAAGACTGACTGCCGCTGGGGGGACGCAGTGTTGGTGGAGATTCCTTCTATGGGAGAGGACATAACACCATACAAGACCGGCTTCCTTAGTGCGTATACCTATCCATTTACTCTTGGCCTGGTGGAGCCGTCCTCGCCTTCAATAGACCCGTGATCCTCGACTTCTACGAATGATATCGAGTGATTGTCGGCCAAATTCATCCATAATTTTGGCGCATTGTTTACATGATCAAATATTTTGCAAACATGATTAAGAGGATGTCTTTCACCCTCGACCACCTGATCAGAATATACAGTCCCCGACTCCTCCGAGGGGGCCTGATTAAGCTCCGATATCAGGCCTCGAAAAACTTTTTTGCTTATACTGACGAAGTTAGGGACGGAGCGTGGATGAGCCGTTTCGTCCGAGTCAGGACCTCAGACCTGATACCGGTGGAGAAGATGTCGTTCCCCGAAAGGTGGAACGTGAAACGTGAAACGTAAGTGGATACACTGATTAAGTATTTTCTTTTCCTTTAGGATCAATCTCCCTATGAACTGACTTCCTCTGCTGATGCAACTGATGCGGTGTACCCTGGCGCGGTTAGGGATCTCTCGGGCTAGGTTAGCTGGCTGGATTCGACTTGCCCATATGTTAAGCGCGTATGGCACAACCTGTCTAAGGCTCGATGGGAGGCCAAGGACCACGGTGAGCCCTCACTTCTGCTGTGGTTGAATTTCTCAGAAGAACTATCACCGATTGCGCCCTCATTCCCTATATTTATATTTTGTATCTGTGCAGGTCTAAGAGAGGTGGATGAAGTGGAGGCTCGCTTCCGGTGTCCTATGTGACATGAATGTGCCGTTAAGACTTAAAGGTAAGTTTTATTGAGTGGTGGTTCGACCCGCTATGCTGTATGGGGCTGAGTGTTAGCCAGTCAAGAACTCCCACGTGTAGAAGATGAGAGTAGAAGAGATGAGGATGTTAAGATGGATGTGTAGGTGTACCAAGCGAGATAGGATTAAGAATGAAGCTATTCGGGACAGAGTGGGAGTAGCCTCCGTGGAGGACAAGATACGGGAGTCACGACTGAGATGGTTCAGACATGTTAGGAGAAAAATCATTGATGCCCTTGTCAGGAGGTGTGAGAGGTTGGCCATGGAGAGTTTGAGAAGGGGTTGAGGTAGGCCTAAGAAGTACTTGGGAGAAGTGATTAGACAGGACATGGCGCTGCTTCAGCTCACTGAGGACATGACACTTAATAGGAGGGTGTGGAGGTCGAGGATTAAGGTAGAAGGTTAGTAGGTAGTTTATAGTGTTCATCGATAGGCTTAGTATCATGTATATCCCTTCATATTCTTAGATTTTTCTTACGTTATGTGGTTTTGTTCGCTGCAGGTATTGTATTCCCTATTGCTATTATTTGATACTATTTATCCTTTATCTGTCCATTTTTTCCTTCCATATTTCTTCTTTCCTTGCTTCTCTCTTCTTCTTCTTGCCCTTCCTGAGCCGAGGGTCTATTGGAAACAACCTCTCTATCTACATTAGGTAGGGGTAAGGTCTGCGTACAGACTACCCTCCCCAGATCTCACATATTGGGATCAAACTGGGTTTGTTGTTGTTGTTGTTGCAGGTCTAGAAGAGGCCTCCTTGATGAGAGAAGCACCGCCTGGGGAAGCGGATTCCCCGAAACCTGACAAAGAGGAGAAAAGACGAAGGGAATCGTCGACCGAGCCTTTGAAATCCAAGAAGACCATAGTGGAAAAACCTAAGGCTGATTCAGCAGCCTTAACTCCAAGAGTAGCGGTGAGTCCCCGAGCTGAAGGTGAGGAGAAAGATGATTCCTCAGTAGCATCTAAGGGAGGGAAAAACTTGATCACCCCCCATACTATTGTGACAGTGGCTTCCAAGTCGGAACTTGATGCTGTTGTTGTCCTACCATGGGCTGAAGAGGCCTTCGAGGGTGTATCGGGTAATGTCCTCGAGCCGGTTGACGACCAAAATATTCCTCGAGCTAAGGTGCATTTGGTAGGTGGTCCGGGGGAGCCTAGTTCTGAAGCTCTCTAGAATTAAGAGATGGCCCCGATTGATCCAGTCGGGGCTATTGAAGAGAGAGATTCCCCTACGATACTAACTTTCCCTCCAAGGGAGATGCGGGATGCCCAAAATAAGGAATTTTCCGATGTGGGGGCTCGTTGGAGATAAAGATGTGTTTGAGAAGCTTTTTGCTGCGCCCAAGTAAAACCTTGAGCTCGGCGCATCATTTATTTTCAGCGAGATCGATAGGCTCTGTGAGCAGGTAATTTTTTGTGAATTCTGCTCGGCGTCTTGATCTTTATCTTTCTAACTTTGCTTCTTTCACGGTCCTAGGCCAAAGTGCTTTATAATCAGACCTTTTCCAGGTTTCAAGATGAGTTGGCTCGCTACGAGGGTGAGCGCAGAAAGCTCACCTAGAAAGCCGATGATCTTAGAGCTCTTTTTACCAAGGAGGAGGAACTCTGGGGCCTTCGGGATTGTTTGGAGGCGGCGTCCCGTGAGAAGACTCATCTCACTGAGCAGGTTACGTATTTTCCGTCTGTTTTTTTCTTCATGTTTACCTCATTTCAGTGTTTTAACACCTTTGGACTAATCTACGCAGCTTGAGAAGAAGGATGTCCTAATAAGGGAGGAGCTCCGAGCCAGAGACTCTGAAATTCTTGAATTCAAACGGCACGTGAGTGAGATAGTTTCTGAGAGAGATACCCTCTAGGGGAAGGTGGTCTTAGCTGGGTACCGACTTTATGATGCGAGGGCAGAGAGTAATAAGTATAAAGATCTTCATACTGAGTTAGTTGTTATGCTATCCAGGATCAAGGTTGAAGCCGAGACGCTCGTATCTTTGCACAAAGAGGATGTTGTCGCTGCAAATTCTCAGGCCAGGAGAGTGTTCGAAGGGGCCGAGCTACAATTGACTCGAGCCATGGAACATACTCGGTTAGAATCTCGGAGGAGGGCTCTCGAGGATATACATGCAGGGGGCATTGATCTGTCTGCCGAGCCCGAGAGGGTGAAGACCCTAGAAGAGAAGGCTGCGGCCCTACTTGCTTTTGAAAGTGAGTCGAGCAGTGGCTCGGAAAATGATAAGGATAAAGGTGAAATCCCCAAAGGGAAAGAGCCGTTAAAGACCCTGGGGCCGTGGTCGAAGCCGTTGGGGGCACAACCTCTGAGGGAGCTGTCGAAGGCATAGACCCGGTGGTAAGTTAAGGTTTTATTTGTTCTCTCCCTTGTAAATGTACCCTCATGAAAAATATATATAAAAAGCCTTTAGTTTTTCATCATCTCTCACTTTTCCTTTGCTTTGACGATTGGTCCAGAAATCTGGACCTCAGATTAAACCCTTGGATTCTTGCCACTACTAGGCGATTTGTGTGGTCGAAAGTTGACCATTTGGGGATTAGTTCCCGAGTTGGGTTCTTGACTTAAGTTTATCGACCTTTAGGTCTAGAAATAGGCCCTGAGATTATTTAGGTCGGCCCTTAGGCTCTTACGCGTTGGGTCCGCATGACCTCTAATCGGCCCTGAGGCTCTTTTAAGCTGGCGACAATGGCTCTTATGCATTGGGTTGGTACTACCCTTAATTTAAACTGGTGACAATGGCTCTGACGCATTGGGTCGATACGACCCTTAATTTAAACTGGCGACAATGGCTCTTACGCATTGGGTCGGTAAGACCCTTAATTTAAGCTGGCGACAGTGGATCTTACGCATTATGTCGGTACGACCTTTAATTTAAGTTGACGACAATGGCTCTTACGCGTAGGGTGGGTACGACCTCTAGTATAGGCTTTATTTTTCCCTCGTTGAAGTTTTTGTGTTTGTCCAACTCTTCGACGGTTCGATAAGAACCTCGATTGTGAGCCATTATGTGACGATAGATGAGCACCTCAGGAGGTTTCGCTCAATGGCTGAATTATTTCAAAGCCTTTTTATTGTTCAGAGCTGATATGATCGAAGCTCATTTGCTTATGCCGAGGGTAGCCTGGTTAACCAGTTCTTTTCGAAGTATTTCGAAGTAATTGAAGGCCTGTGATTTTGTGGCGACGGTAGGGCGTCCCTGAGTCGCATTAGTTTGGCTGGAGCCTTGTGACTGGAGTCATTGTGTTTGGCCATAGCCTTTTAGCCCCTGAGTGAGGTAGCCTCGACGTCTATATCTAGGATATGCCTTTTTATGGGTCTTACAAGTTCGAATATATAACCTTGACTTTAAGATCAGGATTATGCCTTTTGTAAGGTCTTATAAATTTGAGCATGCCTTGCTTGAGGTCTTATAGATAAGTTACTTGGTGCAAGTATAATTCATGTCTTGCTTGAGGTCTTGCAGGTAGGCTACTTTGTACAAGTATAGATCATGCCTGGCTTGAGGTCTTACAGATTTGGGCATGCCCGGAGGTCTTATAGCATTGAAGATGCCTCATGGAGGGCTTACGTTGTTGATAATGCCTCATGGAGGTCTTACATTTTTGGGCATCACCACATAGAGGGCTTTCGGGCTCGAGGTTGCCCGCTCGGGGTCTTATGGCCTCAAATTTTTTATAGCTCGATGGGGTAACAGTTGGCGATAGTCCCCGAGACATCGAAAGTTTTTGGCTCTAGAGCCGTTCTTTGTAAGCTTGACGTTGCCTCATTTCAGGACGTACGAGCTCGAAGTTTCCGGCCCCGAGGTGTTACAGCTTCAAGCTTTTGATGTCAGTCCCCTAGAGTTCGGGAAATTTCTGGCCCTGGGGCCGTTGCTTGTAAAAATAACAATCTTCTTTTGGAGCGCAAAGCGTTTCGATGGTGAAAATATTCCTTTGATTACTTGGTACAAGTATCCATAGTTTTCGCCGTCGAGGGTTCCATCATTCTATGTGGACACTGTTCATTTGACCGTTTGGCCCGATACATCATTTTTCTATCGAGACCTTCTTTGGCTCATCTTGATTTCTTTGGGGAGATGATCTCCCGGGGGGATGCCTCCTAGTATTCGAGGTTGATTGAAGAGGAACCTCGAATACTTGTTAAGTTCTCCTTAGGTAGCATATAGATGTTTCCTCGTTAAAAACCTTGTCGGTAAAATCCTTCTCCGGACAAAAATCCGATCAAAAGAAAAGAGTGCAACACATGCTTTAAAACCCAAGGTCTTTGAGTCGTAAGATGTTTCGGTGTCTTTCATAGGACACCTCAGCAGTAATAGCGTTTGAGCATTGATATGTTCCAATTGCTTGGAAGCTGTTCACCTTCCATGGTACTGAGCTTGTACGCCATTTGCCGATAACTTCGAGGACGCGGTACGGTCCTTCCCAGCTTGGGCCTAGCTTCCCTTTGTTAAGGTTTCGAGTGTTTAGGGTGACTTTCCTCAGGACTATTTCCCGACTCCGAAATGCCGGAGATTGGTTCTCCTGTTATAGTACCTTTCTATTATTTGTTTTTGGACGGCCATTCAGACCAGTGAAGCTTCTCGCTTTTCATCTAATAGTTTGAGGGCTACAGTCATAGCCTCGTTGTTTGAGCTCTCGGTGGCATGTTAAAATCTGGCGCTTGGCTCTCCGACCTCGACCGGTATTAAAGCCTCGGAGCCGTATACCAGAAAGAAAGGCGTCTCTTCTGTGCTTGATTTTGGAGTTGTTTGATATGCCTATAGCACCTCAGGCAACATTTCTCTCTATTTCCCTTTCGTATTTTCTAACTTCTTTTTCAAGTTTTGAATGATGGTCTTGTTTATAGACTCGGCCTGGCCGTTTGCACATGGGTGGTAGGGTGTTGGCAGAATCTTTTTGATTTTATGATCCTGGAGGAACTTTGTTACTTTGCTCCCGATGAACTGCTTCCTGTTATCACATATTATCTCGGAGGGAATCCTGAATCGACACATGATATGGTCCCAGATGAAGTTAATGACTTCTTTTTCCTTTATCTTCTCGAAGGCCTACGCTTCCACCCATTTCGAGAAGTAGTCAGTCATAAATAAAATAAATCTAGCTTTACCTGGTGCCATTGGCAGGGGTCCGACGATATCTATCCCTCACTTCATGAACGGCGATGGTGACAAGACTGAGTGCAGCTGTTCACCGGGTTGGCGAATCATTGATGCAAATATCTGGCATTTGTCACATTTTCGGATGAATTCTTTGGTGTCCTTCTCCATGCTATCCCAATAGTAGCCTGCTCTGATCACATTTCGGACTAAGGAATCGGCACCGGAATGATTTCTTCAGGTGCCCTCGTGGATTTCTCAGAGCACGTAATCTGTGTCTCCCGATCCCAAACATACTGCTAGGGGCCCATCAAAGGTTCTTCTGTACAGAGTTCTATTTTTGTCGAGTGAGAACCGAGCTGCTTTTGTTCGCAGGTCCTCGAATCTTTTGGATCTGCGGGTAGCTTCCCACTTTCCAAATAATCGATATATTTATTTCTCCAATCCCATGTTAGGCTAGTGGAGTTGATCTCGGCATGGCCTTCTTCGATCACTGATTTGGACAGCTGAACAACAGCCTCAGGGAGTATGTCATCTTCCTCAATAGATGATCCCAGGTTTGCAAGGGCATCAGCCTCGCTATTCTGCTCCCGAGGTATGTGGACCAGAGTCCATTCTTTGAAACGGTGCAATGTAACTTGAATTTTGTCTATGTATCTTTGCATCCTGTCTTCTCGAACCTCGAAGTTCCCATTTACCTGATTTACCACTAGAAGGGAATCACATTTTGCTTCGATTACTTCCGCTCCTAGGCCTTTGGCCAATTCCAGACCTGCAATCATAGCCTCATACTCAACTTCGTTGTTAGTCAACCTTACGGTTTTTATAGATTGCCTAATCATGCCGCCCGTAGGCGGCTTTAGAACTATGCCGAGCCCAGACCCTTTTACGTTCGAGGAACCATCAGTGAATAAGGCCCATACCCCCCGAAGATATGTCCATTTTTAGGAGAAGTTCTTTCTCTACCTCGGGCACGAGGGCGGGCATAAAGTCAACCATAAAATCTGCCAAAATTTGGGACTTGATAGCCATTCGGGGCTGATACTCGATATTATACCCTCTAAGTTTGATGTCCTATTTGGCTAGTCGGCCCGCTAATTAGGGCTTATGCAATATGCTTCAAAGAGGATATGTCGTTAAAACACAAATACGATGGCATTGAAAATGAGGTTTTAATTTTCGAGATGCGCTTATCAATGCAATAGCTAATTTTTCCAGGTGCGGATACCTGGTTTCGACATCTCCTAGAGTCTGACTTACATAATAAACAAGGAATTGCATACCTTGTTCTTCTCGAACTAGCACACCACTTACCGCTACCTCGGATATGGCCAGGTACAAATATAGCATTTCACCCTCCTTTGGGGTGTGGAGTAAATGTGGGCTTGTCAGATATCGCTTCAACTCCTTTAGGGCATGTTGGCATTCTGGAGTCCATTAGAAGTTGTTTTTCTTTTTGAGCAAGGAAAAGAAATGATGACTTCTGTTTGATGACCTTGATATGAATCGGCCAGGGCTGCTATCCACCCGGTCAGCCGTTGCACGACCTTCATTTTGTTTGCCACCGTGATTTCTTCGATGCCTTTGATTTTGTCGGGGTTGATCTCAATCCCCCTGTTTGACACCATGAAGCCTAAGAATTTGCTCGAACCTACTCCGAAGGCGCATTTCTCGGGATTGAGTTTCATGTTGTAGCTTCTGAGGATGTCAAATGTCTCTTGCAAATGAGTCAAATGGTCCTCTGTGTGCAGGGACTTATCTAGCATATCATCAATGTAAACTTCCATGGATTTACCTACTTGATGTTCGAACATCTTATTAACTAGGCTTTGGTACGTGGCTCCCGCATTTTTAGCCCGTAGGGCATCATATTGTAGCAGTTCATACCGTACTTTGTGATGAATGAAGTCTTTTCCCTATCCTTGGGGTTCATCTGAATTTGATTATACCCTGAGTAGGCGTCGAGAAAGGTGAGGATCTCATGGCCGGTTGTAGCATCGATCAATGGTCGATGTTGGGTAATGGGAATGAATCTTTGGGGCATGCCCTATTTAAGTCTTTATAATCTACGCACATTCTTAACTTATTCCCCATTTTGGGAACTACCACCACATTGGCCAACCATTCGGTATATTGTACCTCCTTAATTGACCATATTTTGAGAAGTTTTGTTACCTCGTCCTTGATGAACGTGTGTTTTACTTTGGACTGAGGTCTCCTTTTTTTGCTTCACCGATTTAAACCTGGGGTCGACACTAAGTCGATAGGTGGTTATTTCCGGCGTGATCCCTGTCATATCTAAATGGGACCAAGCAAAGCAATCGATGTTATTGATAAGAAATTGAATGAGTTTTTTTTCCTGAGTTCAGGGGTCAATCCCGTCCCCAGGTATACCTTCCGATTTAGGAGATGCTCGATCAAAACTGCTTGTTCTAGTTCTTTAATTGTTGATTTTGTTGCGTCCGATTCTTCGGGGGCAATGAAAGTTAGGGGAGAGAGGAAAGCTTCTCCATCGTCCTCGGGGGTCTGTTTGCCATCTAGCTCCTCCGAGATGGAGGGTATAGGATCTGGCGCCTCCCCGTGAACCGCGAACATCTCCTTTGCCGCATGCTGCTCTCCATATACCATTTTTACGCCGTCTTTTGTTGGAAACTTCATCATCTGATGAAGAGTTGACGGTATTGCCCTCATATTGTGTATCCATGGCCTTCCAAGCAGTGCATTGTACCTTATGTCACCTTCGATAATATGAAATTTGGTATTCCAAACTATATCGGACATGTTGACCGGGAGAGTGATCTCCCCCTTCGTTGCTTCACCGGCTATGTTGAAGCCGTTGAGGACTCGAGAGGTAGGTATGATTTGATTGAGCAGTCCGAGCTGTTCTACCACCTTCGACCTGATTACGTTGGCCGAGCTACCTGGATCCACGAGTACACGTTTTACTTGGATGTTATTCAAGAGAAATGAAATTACTAGCGCATCGTTATGCGGATGAGACAAGGTCTCGAAGTCTTCTTTACTGAATGCTAGGATGTCTGACAAGGCCAATATGTATTACAATTTCTTGCTCGTACTCTGTCAAATTCTAATATAGTTTAAGATATCGTCCCACAGAGACTGGATAATTTATGCTACGGACTTGTAATATTTTAACTACTATTTAAGAGAATCAAATTGATAAAAAGTGAGTGAGGTATAAAACTTGTTAATTACTTAAACTAAACAGAATATTTTTGGAAGATTTATAATTTAAAAAGGAGTTGGGAATCATTGAATTCACTTGATAATATCACTATAATAAAATCTCAATTTCTACATTTATTTCTCTAAAGAATAATTGCTTATTCCTAATATAATTATATTTTGCTCACTAAGAAATAACCAATTAATAACACTCCGTGATAATTATGTTAATTAATCAATTTAAGACTAGTGACTTTTAAACCGAAATATTTTTCTTGCTTGAATTGTGCTAAAAGAAAGTAAAAACTTCCTGAGGATATTTTTACCAAGGATCAATAATCTTGCCTACAACAATTCCTCCGTGAGAATTAAAATTGAGGCAAGCAAGATTACTGACTTGAAATAATAGTTTACTGAAAAATTACTTTCATACTACTATTTTATTCATCAGTTATTATATATTAATTTTGCTCCGCGAGAATTACAAAATTAATATATGAATAACTTAGAGATAAAATATGTAGATGTGATGATAGAGTAATTAAAAACCATTATTTCAGCACAGTATGAAATGTAAATAAAAAGTTTCAAGCCAAAAATATATAAAAACTAAGATAATATTATAAAATATATCAAGTTTCATCAACTATCCTAACAAAAGAAATTACTCCATTGTGGAGTAAGAAAAGCTAAAAAATATATTTAGAAGACTAGAAATATTTAAAAGACAAAGGAAATATTTTTACTACAAAGAAAGAAGATCAAGACTATTCTTGTCTTACAAAGATTTGATATCCTTATACAAAGAGAGCTTGCTATTTATAGGAAAAGATGAGTAGCTTTTGTCATGTTCCACTTTTGCAAATGTGAAATCCATGTCTGCGAAGTGACCTTTGTGTACGTAGGTTCTATATATGCAAATATGACACTTGTGCTTCACTCTTGACTTCATGAGTTAGTCTTGTAAATGTAGCTTCCATGTATGCGAAGTGACCTTTGTGTAGGTAGATTCAATATATGCAAATATGGCACTTGTGCTTCACTCTTAACTTCATGAGTTAGTCTTGCAAATGTAGGTTCCACGTATGCGAATGTGACCTTCGCAAATATAGATTCCACGCATGTATATATGACTTTTTTGCTTTCATTCTTGACTTCATGACTTAGACTTGCAAATGTAGGTTCCATGTATGCGAATGTGACCTTTACAAGTATAGATTCCACACATGCATATATAGCTCTTTTTCATCTCTAATTGTCTCTTTCCATAAGCCCATATGTATATTCCACATTTGCGAATATGAACATGACGTGTGCAACTGTGGTTTTGCTTCATTCTCTTGTTTTTTAGCTTCTTTCCTTCTTTTTCATAATTTCTTTTTCCTACAAAAAAATGTTAGAAAATATGCGAGGATAGGATATTATTGTTCATATTTTATTTTTAAAACTTATTTTTACATATGAAATTAAATGAATAATTTATATTCATCAATTTCCTCGGGCATGCGGCCCCGAATTTGCCCTTCTATTGCAGCGGAAACTTTTGTCCGTTTGATCACGGGTCCTTGAGGAACGTCGGTACCCCCAATGATCATATGAATGATGTGCTGAGGTTTTCCCGTTCCATTCCTCCTGTCTGCCTTTCATTCCTTCCGGGCTGGAGTTTTCTGAGCTTCCTGTTGGTTTTCTTGGCATATACTTCCGTTAGTGTGGGAGATTATATCGATGTGTTGGGCTTTGTGTGAGCCCACACCCACGGGGATTAGTTCTGGTGCGTCCTCAGGGTTTTGCAGTGGTGCACCGGCGCCTAAAACAGCCACACCATTCTCTCTATGGTCCTTATGACTGTAGTTTTTATGTGCATTCACTGAGTTAGTCATTTTGACCTGAAATCAAAGATTCTTGGACAAGAAAAAGTGTGAATAATAACTTGCGTTTTTCAGTAAACCAGCACTAAAACAATCATTATTATTTTTAGCCCCACGGTGGGCGCCAACTGTTTACCTTGAAAATGGTAATTACAGTTAGATTTGATTTTGCGGTTCTAAAAATACGTGATTTATTTTAATGCTAGTTGTTAGGCAATAGATGCTAAGCGCGAGACTAGAAAATAAGGTAAGAGCTTGAAGATAGATCGCTTTGCAAACCGAGTAGCCGAGAATTGGGGTCTCGAGCAAGCCTACGCCGGGCCTTGGGGTCAAACTAAATGCTTGACTGGGGCTGATCAATGGGGGACTAATAGTCCTAAGGGCCTTGATGATGGATCTTTATGATCAATGATGAGTAATAAATGAAGAATAATCAATGAAACACAATAAATGTAAGTAGTAAATCAAATGAAAGACAATAGAGAATGTTTAAGTTAGAAAGCAGAGAATGTTCTTGTTCTTGTATTGAATATCATGTGTGCAAAAAAATAAGGGTCCCCTTTACATAGGAGGGGGGAATCCCAACAGAGTACACACACATTTATTACAAAGAAAAGTAGATGGTACAGCTACTTAATCGTCCGGTATGGACTTGTACTATTCTTGCAGGAGTTGTCAGCTTTAAGCACACGCCTTGGGAATTTCCCGCTTGTCCATGCTAGCCATCGATTTGTGCTACCCCGAGATCGAGCATAGGGAACCCTCGGGGTCGAACCTTGATCGGTGCCTCGAGCCTATTGGGCTACGGAATGTCATATCGATCATAAAATCGGAGCGTCCGATTTTAGCCGTGTACAATTATTCTTATCAATTTGACTCTTAATATATTCTAGTCAATTTGATCCATTAACTGATTTCTTTTATCATGACTTATCTTCTTACAAAAATAAATTTATGTAACTTAAAAGATTTGTCAACTTGACAAATAATTTTAGTAATATATATGATGAATTTGAATCAAAAATTGTATTAGATTCTTTTGCTAATTGGTTAATTCAAAAACTTAATTATCTATTCTCAACATTAAAGGGTAAATTTTAGTTTTTGTTAATTTAAATTTTTAATATTTACACATCCCAAGTTTAAAATATTTAATCGTTATTATAACTATAGCCGATAAGAACTTCATTTTCTAATAGTCAAAATATTATAGGATAATTTCAGAGATCTCCCTCCAACTTTGATTTTGTAACGCTAACTTCTCTTGTGGTTTGCAATATCACTTTTGTCCCTTGTTTTAATTTCATTATAACAATTATTTTAAAATATTTTTTATTAATACAAATTGATTACAAATTGATTAGTACGTCGTTTTTTTAATATTGGCTCTTCTAGTTAATTAATTGTATGAATTTTTTTTAAAAAAAGAAATTTCTATTTTAACCTATAGTAAAAATCATGCCATCCTTGAATTTTCGCTACAAACTGTATACTATGGAAAAAACGAACTATAGTTAACTGGATTTTATCATATAAGGTGAAACTTTTTAGTTGCTTTAGAATTCTAAATATTAGGACTTTCTACCTAGTTTAATTAGGAATGATATATAAAATTGAAATTTTAATTGATTCCAAATTACTAAATATTAAGAAAGTAACTTAATTACAGTTTTATCTAATGTGAAATTTATTTTTAAAGGGTAAACATGCGAACGACATTTCGCTAAGAGGTTCGTGCTTTTAATATAGTACAGATAGATAAGTGGATAAGTAACTGACTAAATAGAAAGAATTCAATTAGTTCTATCTTCTTTCTTCTTTGGTTTTTGTGTCTACCTATTTTTCTTTTGACCAATAACTTACTGTATACGGGTAAAACCGAGCTCATGGTACACTCGGGCTTCCGATATGATAAACCAAGCTAGAGACATGATGATAACGGACCAGAATCAAGGCAAGGATCTCATCGAGTCAGAGCCCGGGGGCATGACGCCCGCCCTCGAGAATATCGGGGCCATCATCCGGGATCGGTCCAAGTCCCAAAAAACTTTAGAGAACGTTGTTGGGCAACCAAGCACGACCAACAGAAGGCCATAATATCCGCAACCGGCCAGATATCATGGTGTAGATGTCGGCACGTATCGATGGAGAACCGGTGATTAGTTGAATAGAAGATTTTTTTTACCTTTTATAGAATTGTACTTCGGGTAAAACTCCCCTACTATATAAAGGGGAGTCTGGTTATTCATTGAGGACATTGTCACATACATACCAAAACAATATATTATTATTTTTCTGTCGTTCATATTTCTTAAGTTGTCGATCAGTTTTCATTGTTATAAGCCTGGGATCGTAGATGAATACATCATTAAGGCTGCCCTTGAGTTCAGAATCATCCCCCCTTATTTCCAAGAGGTTTGATAATTTATTATATCTCTTATCTGTTTATTCTAGCAACCTTTATTGTTTGTATTGAATAAATTTACGTATCCTTAAAACCACTTACAAATTTAATTGTTATCCGATTTTGAGGGTAAACAGTTTGGCGCCCACTGTAAGGCTGAGGATAATAGTGGCAATTTGCTACAAATTTCCATAACACACCCTATTTTACACTTGTTCTTTGAAAGTGTCTTTAGTTTTAGGTCAAAGTTTAAAATGACGAACTCCCGATTTGCCCCCTCTAAACATGGATGTTGAGTCTGGTCACCATGGAGAGAGCAACAATATGGTACCCAGTAATGAGGTTCCCCCTGTTGATCCCAACAGAATTCCGGTGGTGGACTCAATCGACGCTAACTCATATATGACCACCAATGCGAATTTGCCTACCGACCCCGAGAACAACATCCGTGGGGGAGTCTGATCGGTAGCCCAAAATACATATGACGGTGAAGAGATGGGATCAACTTGCGAGTGATCTTTGAAATGCTACATGCTCAATAGGTGGCGATAGCCCAGCTGCAAAACCAAAGCCGCGCCCTCAGCAGGGTTGAGCCCGAGCCGTCCCAGAAAATCACTCGCAGAAACGAACCAGTCACAGAGAGGTCGAGTGATGCTGAACTCAGGATTAACCCCAAGATCGTAAAAATGCTCGAGGAACTGACAAAACGGGTAGAATCGAGGGAAGAAAATCGAAGCCAATGACAAAAAAAATGGAAACCTACAATTCCAGGGTCGACCAAATCCCAGGAGCACCATAGATATTGAAGGGCCTAGATTCTAAGAAGTTTGTTCAAAAATCTTTTCCATCGAGCGTAGCTCCGAAGCCAATCCCAAGGAAGTTCTGCATTTCTGAGATTCCTAAGTATAATGGAACAACTGACCCAAATGAGCATGTGACCTCCTACACGTGCGCCATCAATGGGAACGACTTGGAGGACGATTAGATCGAGTCCGTCCTATTGAAAAAGTTCGGGGAAACTCTGTCAAAGGGAGCTATGATATGGTATCACAACTTACCCCCTAATTCTATTAATTTGTTTGCTATGCTTACAGACTCCTTCGTGAAAGAACACGCCAGGCTATCAAGGTCGAGACCAGGAAGTCAGACCTTTTCAAGGTGAGACAGAGAGATAATGAGATGCTTAGGGAATTCATATCCCGATTTCAAATAGAACGGATGGACCTACCCCCAGTTACGGACGATTCGGCCATTCAGGCCTTCACCCAAGGACTCAATATACGAAGCTCATTGGCTTCACAACAGTTGAAGCAAAAATCTGATAGAATATCCGGCTGTAACTTGGGCCGACGTACATAACCGATATAAGTCCAAAATTAAGGTCGGAGATGATCAACTTGGGGCCCCTTCTAAGTCCATTTATCCCGTCAGATCTATTGATAGAGCCAAGAGAGACATTGATCGTGAATCAAGATTAAATAAGGATCGACATCAACCATACAATTGAGACTGAATAGGTAATAGGTCTGGGTGAAACCCTGTGAGAAGTGAAAGGAGAAGAGATTGAGGTCAAAATAACCGGGGAATCATGAGCAAAAGCGGTTTCGACAGGCCCATCGGTCCTAACGAAGTGCAAAATTATTAGAGTACCACTTCAATGTCGATGCTGCTGCCATCGTATTTGCCATTAGACGTATCAAAGACACCAAGTGGCCTCGACCTTATAGCCCGATCTAACCAAGAGGGAACCCAACCTAATGTGTAATATCATGGCACTCACAGCCACAGAACGGAAGATTGCCGACAATTAAGAGAGGAAGTAGCCCGGTTATTCAACAACAGATATCTCCGAGAGTTTCTGAGCGATCAAGCCAAAAACCATTTTAGGAATAGGGACTCTAGTTGGCAGATCGAGCAGGAGGAACCTCAACATGTCATTAACATGATATTCGGTAGGGTCGAGTCCCCCAAGGGGTCGATGTTAAAGCACACCAAAGTTTCCATCATAAGGGAGAAATAAACTCGAGATTACGTACCAGAAGGAACCTTGTCTTTCAACGATGAGGACGCTGAAGGCATCATGTAGCCCTATAAAGATGCACTTGTAATATCTATACTCATAAACAAATCTCGAGTTAAGAGTGTTAATTTATCCAGGTAGCTCGACCAATATCATTATATCGAGAGTCGTGGAGCAGCTAGGTCTACAATACCAAATTGTGCCTATAATTTGAGTTCTAAAAGGATTCAACATGGAATGTGAGACCACTAAAAGAGAGATAACAATACCGGTGAACACCGCCAAAACCATTCAAGAAACAAAGTTCAACTGTTCGAAGGGGATATAAGATACAATGCTCTGTTTGGAAGGCCGTGGATTCACAATATAAAGGCAGTGCCCTCGATGCTACACCAGGTGTTGAAATTCCCAATGCCAGGAGGGATTAAAACAATTTACGGAGAACAACCGATCGCAAAGGAGATATTCACGGTTGATGAGGTAGTCCCGATATCCACACTTTCAACACCAAAGGATCCGAGTTTGGTCAACAAAGATTAAACCAAGTGGCAATCACCGAAACCAGTCCCAATCGAACATGAGAAATAGGGGACGGTTGTGGACAACGATTATGGAGTTCCCGGGTCTTTCATAGTCATCGATGATTCCAACGCCACCAAATTAACTATTGAAGAGCTGGAGCAAGTCATATTGATCGAGCAACTGCCCGATCGTAAGGTATACCTAGGCACAAGGTTAAGTCCCGAGCTCAGGAAAAAAATAATTAAATTCCTTATAGCTAACATAAATTATTTCACTTGGTCCCACTTCGACATGATAGGGATTCCACTGGAGATAACTACTCATAAGTTGAGCCTGAATCCGAAGTTCCTCCCGGTCAAATAGAAAAAGAGGCCTCAGTTCGAAGTCAAGCATGCATTCATCAAAGATGAGGTATCTAAACTCCTTAAAATCGGGTCTATCCGAGAGGTTAAGTACCCGGATTGGTTAGCAAACATAGTGGTAGTACCTAAAAAAAAGGAATAAATTAAGAATGTGTATAGACTACAAGGACTTGAATAAAGCATGACCCAAGGACTCTTTCCATCTGCCTAACATCGATCGCATGATCGATGCGATACCGGCCACAATATCCTCAGCTTTCTCGATGCCTACTCCGGTACAACCAAATTTGAATGAACCCGGGCGACTAGGAAAAAACATCCATCATCACTAAGTACGTCACCTACTGCTATAACGTAATGCCTTTCGGACTAAAAAACACCGATGCCACTTACTAACCCCTAGTAAATCGGATGTTCGAAGAACAAATAGGAAAATTAATATAGGTTTACATTGATGATATGTTAGTTAAGTTCCTGCGAGCAGAGGACCATTTGAAACATTTGCATAGAACCTTCAACATATTGAAGAAATACAATATGAAGCTAAACTTGGAGAAATGCACATTCGGAGTCGGGCTAAGAAATTTCTGGAATTCATGGTATCTAACCAAGAAGTCGAGATCAATCTTGATAAAATCAAAGCCATAGAGGACATTACCACGATGGACAATGTCAAGGCCGTTCAAAGGTTAACCGAACCATAGCCGCGTTGGGCCGATTCATTTCAAGGTCCTCTGACAAGAACCATCGATTCTTCTCGTTATTAAAGAAGAAGAATAATTTCTCATGGACCTTGGAGTGTCAACAAGCCTTGGAAGAACTCAAGCGGTACCTTTCGAGCCCGTTTTTGCTTCAAACTCTGAAGGCTGATGAACAGTTGTACCTGTACTTGGTGGTATCCGATGTAGCGGTAAGTGACCTAGTCCCGGAAGAGGAAGGTACAAAATTTCCTATCTACTATGTTAGAAGGACTCAAGGTGAGGCCAAAGCTAGGTATCCTCACCTAGAAAAATTGGCGCTCGCTCTAAGCACCTCTAGGAAGTTAAAATCGTATTTTCAATGCCATTCCATATGTGTTGTAACTACTTAACTGTTGAGGAACATAATGCATAAGCCCGAGTTCTCGGGATGATTTGACAAATGGGCCATGGAAATCAATGGGTACGATATCGAATATCGACCCCAAACCGCTATCAAATCTCAAATTTTGGCAAACTTCGTGGCCGACTTTATGCTGGCCCTGATACCCGAGGTCGAGAAAAGGTTTTTGAATTCGGGGACCTCTTTCGGAATCTGGATCCTCTTTACGGATGGTGCTTCGAACGCAAAGGGGTTCAGACTTGGCATCGTGCTGAAGCCACCGATGGGTAATCTAGTTAGGCAATCTATTAGAACTGTTAAACTAACTAACAGTGAGGCCGGGTATGAGGCCATAATTGCAGGTCTCAAGCTAGCTAAAAGCCTAGGGGTGGAGGTGATTGAAGCTAAGTGTGATTCCCTTCTTATGGTGAACCAAGTCAATGGAACGCTTGAAGTCAAAGAGGAACAAATGTGAAATTACCTGGATAAACTACATGTGACATTACATCGGTTCAAGGAATGGACTTTGCAATATATACCTCGAGATTAAAGCAGCGAGGTCGATGCTCTTGCTAACTTAAGATCATCGGTCGATGACGATGAATTCAACTCGAGAACGGTCATAGAACTCATGAAATCGGTAGTGGAAGAGGGCCACGCCGAGATAAACTCAACAAGCTTAACTCGGGATTGGAGAAACAAGTATATAGACTACCTGAAGACCAGAAAACTGCTCTTGAATCCTAAAGAATCGAGAGCTCTACGCACAAAAGCGGCCAGGTTCAAACACCCTGTTTAGGACGTTCGATGGCCCACTCGCTATATGTCTAGGACCGGGAGATACCGAGTATGTTTTGAGGGAAGTATGTGAAGGCACCGGCGGACATCATTCGGGTGCCGAATCATTGGTTAGGAAGATAATAAGAGTCAACTACTGCTGGATCGACATGAAGAAGCACATAATGATTCATGCAAAATTGCAAAAATGCGACGGGGAGCCGCTACATTCAGTTCGTTCGACAAGGAGCTGCTACATTCAGTTCGTGCGAAAATGTGACGAATGTCAGAGGCATACACCAATGATTCATCAGCCCGGGGAGCTGCTACATTTAGTCTTGTCACCCTGTCCATTCATGAAATGGGTAATGGACATCGTTGGTCCCCTGCCATGGGCACCTGGTAAGTCTCAATATATATTATTTATGACTGACTATTTTTATAAATGGGTGGAAGCCCAGGCATTTGAGAAAGTCAGGGAGAATGAAGTTATTGATTTCCCATTAATATGCCGGTTTAGAATGCTGGCCGAGATCGTGTGCGACAATAGGAAACATTTCATCGACAGTAAGGTTAGCAAATTCTTCGAAGATCATAAAAGCAAAAAGATCCTATCAATACTCTATCACCCTAGTGGGAATGGGCAAGTGGAGTCTACGAACAAAACCATACTCCAAAACCTTAAGAAGATGTTGACCGACGCCAAGGAAAAATAGAAGGAAATTCTGCACGAAGTCCTATGGCCGTATTGTACAATCTCGAAGTCTAGTACCGGGGCCACCCTATTCTCATTGGTCTACGGTGCTGAAGCTCTAATACCGGTCGAAGTATAAGAACAAAGTCTCAGGTTTCGATATGCAACTAAAGAGTCAAACAACGAGGCCATGAGTACGACCTGAAACTGTTGGATGAGAGGCGCGAGGCTGCCCTCGTCCGATTGGCTGCCCAAAAGCAACGTATCGAAAGGTATTACAATCAGAGAGCCAACCTCTGATATTTCAATATCGAGGACTTGGTGTTAATAAATATGACACTGAACACCCGGAACCCGAATGAAGGGAAGATGGGGCTGAATTGGGAAGGTCCATATCAAATTCTTGAGATCACTAGCAAAGGATCATACAAACTCGACGTGGTGAACAGTGAAAGGCTACCAAATAACTAGAACGTAACCCACTTAAAACGATATTACTGCTAAGGTATGACCCCGTTCATTATTTTTCTTAACATATATTATGAATTGGACTAACGCTTGCAGGTAACAACGAAGAAATGATACAACTCTTAGGCTTGAAAGCATGCATTGCACTCTTTTTCCCTTGAATTGGTTTTGTCCCAAATGAGTTTTCCGGCAAGGTTTTTAATGAGGCAATAGTGGATCGTGCTAAACTTAGAATTAAAGACCGGTTATGAACCAAATTCAAGGGTCACATCGATAGTATCCGAGCCCTCTCTATGATCAACCTCGAATGCTGGGGGACATCTCCCTCGGATAATGATTTTAGCAAGGAAGGAAACTTTATGCTCAAACAAGTCTAGGCTTGGTGGATAGGATTTATTATAAGGGCCAAATGGTCAAATAAACCATGCCCACAGAGACCAATTAAGCCATAACATGAAGTTTGTACACAAATCTTGTATGTTGTGCATAAAAATGAAGGAAAGTTTCTACCTTGCAGATACATATTTTGTCTTTTATAAACTACTACATTTTGTTCCTTAAGGACATCGAGCCAAAAGGACACCTCTATCCAGATCCAAGAGATCACCCCCCACTCAGGGACTGTTGTCCAAGGCAAACACGGATGGCTCGGGCTATCAAAAACCTGGAGCACAAAAATCTATTAGGCAGTGCTCGAACTTTAAAGGCTACGACCACCCCCACTTGGGGACTGTCGTCCTGGGCAAGCTCAGACAATTCGAGAATCAAAGCTCAGGGTAATAAGCCTATTGGGCAATACCCGAGCTTAAAAAGCTACGGCCATCCTAAAAACGGCTCGGAGACATCTGAAATCATAACCAAAACATAAGGCCTTCAAAAGTTCCGAACCGGTTCAAAGGCTACCCTCGACAAAATTATAATCCAAAAACTCCTAAGTAAGCACTTTGGAGAAAGGTCAAACTTCCTCGACAAAATGTACAAAAATCAAAATATACAAAAAAAAAAGAAAAATCTAGAAAGCGCCTAAGCCTGATCTTCGCTGGAGCTCGCCTCGACACTAGGGCCCTCGGGGTCTTTTTTGTCCTCGGGTTCCCCCGAGCCCTCAAAGCCTTCCTCGTCATCGGGATCAACCAACTTCTTGGCATCGGCCTCGAGACTCTTAGCATTTTCGATCTCGAATGACAGATTGAATCCCCAGGCATGAACCTCCTCGAGAACCTTTCTTCGAGATTTCCACTTCATGTAATCGACAACGACTTTCAGGCGGTCCTGGGCTACCTCAATGTCATCTCTATACTGGGCCACTATCTCTTCAGCATCGACCCTGGTTATTTTCGTCACTGACTTAGCTACTCTAAGCTCCTTGTTGAGGGCATCCCGCTCAGTGATAGTTGAGCCCAGTTGGGACTGGAGGTCTTCAATTTTTTAGGATCGAGCCTCGGCTTTCCCCATTGCCGCTTGAAGTTGGACCTCTGCCGAGGCCAGATGCTCTCGGGAAGTATCCTTATTCGAAGCCAAACAATCCATCTTGCCTTTCCACTCTTCGGCCTCGGCCTTGATTTTATCCAAACGTAGTCCTCTCAGTTTGTGGGCTTTGTCCGATGGGTTTTTGTAATGCCCCATAAAATTTACCAAAAACTCGAGATTTCATGGAAGTGGTAAATGATTAGTATGGACTTTGTGGGGGGGGGACTACTGTGCCCTCCGTGTATGTTTGACTCAATTTGGGTGATTGTGGATTGACTCACGAAATCAACACACTTCTTGCCAGTTAAATCTGCCAGCACAGTGGAACAATATGCTCAGTTGTATATCAAGGAAATAGTCAGGTTGCATGGCACTCCAGTTTCTATCATTTCTGATCGAGGGGCATAGTTCACGGTCAAGTTTTGGAAGAAATTTCAGCAAGGTTTTGGCACTCAGGTGAACCTTAATACATCCTTCCACTCACAGATTGACGGGCAGGCAGAGTGGACTATTCAGACACTTGATGATATATTGCACGCCTGTGTTCTTGATTTCAAGGGTAGCTGTGATGATCATTTGACACTCGAAGAATTTGCCTACAACAACAATTATCATGCTAGTATTCAGATGGAACCATTCGAGGTGTTATATGGTAGGATATATAGATCTCCCATTGGGTGGTTCGAGATTGGGGAAGCTGAATTGATAGGATCAGACCTCGTGCATCAGGCTATGGAGAAGGTCAAGATCATTAAGGAGCAGTTGAAAACTGCTCAAAAATTGTCAGAAGTCATATTCGGATGTTCGTCGTAGGAATTTGGAGTACAAAAAAGATGATTGGGTATTCTTGAAGGTTTTCCCCATGAAGGGTATAATGCGGTTTGGAAAGAAAGGGAAATTGAGTTCGAGGTATGTTGGACCGTACAAAATCATTCCAAGGATTGGTTAGGTGGCGTACAAGCTTGAGCTACCACCTGAGATGTCATTAGTGCCACCCGGTATTTCATGTGTCTATGCTGAAGAAAATAGTCGGGGATATGTCGCTTATTATGCCAGTTGAGACTATTGAGGATAATAAAGAACTGTCATATGAAGAAATTCCAGTTGCCATTTGATAGGAAAGTCCGAAAGTTGATCAATAAAGAAATTGCCCCCGTGAATGTGTTATGGCGAAACCAGTAGGTTGAAGAGGCTACTTGGGAGACCGAGGAGGAGATGAAGAAGAAGTATCCTTATTTGTTTGAATATCTATGTAATCTTTCTATGAAATTATCGCCTATGAATTATGTATCACTTGTACAGTTGATGTTAAAGTTGGTCCTTTCTGGTTATATGTTGCCTATGAGGCCACAGTTGGTGTTGTTTTATGTTATGTTACGTCATTAGATTATGTATATGTTGTTAGGATTTGTTTCTGGGGTTCTCTGGCAGTTGGATAGGCCTAGTTACAAGGGAAACTTTGGCGAAATTTTTGGAAATTTAGGGAGTTAGTCAAAAACTGGGATTGCTGGTGTGTGGTATGATAGTTGAGTCGCATCGTATGCTAATAGTGAACTTTGACCCTCATATGATGATGCAATTTTAAGTGGGGGAGGATGTAAGGCCCCATAAAATTTTACCAAAAATCCAAAATTTTGTGGTGCCGAGGTAGACTTACATGTGTTGGGGAGTTGATGAAAATTTTTGGCAGTGCAGGGCATTTCGGTGGTCCATCCTATGGTTGTAAAGCTGATCTGCGGATCGCAAAATGAAGCAGAACTTGAGCAAAACTGTTGGACCAATATGCGGTCCATTATGCGGCCGCATAATTATTTCGCGGGCCGCATAATCCATCGCAAATCAAACACTAAAAATTTTCGGAGGGTTGTTCTGCAGTGCATTATGTGACCGCAAAATCGGTCTGCGGACCGCAGACCAATCGCCGAGGGAAGCAGAAAAGGCCCAGTTCTAAAGCGCCATTACGCGACCCATCTTATGAATCACAGAAGCTTTATGCGGTCGCACATACTACTGCAGATCCTGTTTTGGAGCTTCATATATGGGTTTTTATAACCCGACCCTATTTTGTTATATATATGTTTAGATGTTGTGGACCATTTTTCTTGCAAAAATCTAATATTTTGGGGATGAGAGAGTGTGCTAGAGTTGACGAGAGTTCTTCAACAATTTGTTTTTCAATTCTTGCTCAAATCTTGGAATATTAAAAGGAAAACTCACTAGGTCTTCATCGTAGAGGTAAGATTCTACACCCTAACCCTTAATTTTAAAATTTAACTAGAAATGGGTAATTAGTAAAACAATTCTTGGGTATGAGAGTTGTTTATTTTGCATGCATGTACTATTAAGGGGTGTAGGAAGATTGTTGCAGTAAAATGGTAAAGAATGAGTTGTGGGATGATGGAATCCACCATAGGAGGACCTTGAAACCTTAATGCACACCTAGTGTTTGATAAAATGGTCAAATGAGCTGGAACCATAATCATCTTCCTACTTTTGGTTCAATTTGTTATATTTCTAAAATAGATTGAAGTTGCAAAAATTTCTGGAACATTTTAGAGTTTAAGGAAGCTCATGTGAGGTATGTTGGCTAAACTCTTCTCTTAGAATTGAACCCCACAATGTCTTTGTAAGTCCCGAGTTGCTCATTATGAATTAATTATTCCGGATAAGCTTGGTGTCAAAAGATGTATATGTTCAACATGTATTTCAAATGCTCTTGTTATGTGGTACTACTATTTGAGGATATGTTCAAAGTATGGGTTGCATATCTAAATGTTATGATTTCAAGTTTTGTTTCAAATGAAAGTTAATGACAATTGTGTAAGAACTCTTAATGCGCCTAAGACTCTTATTTGCTCATATGTGTGGTTAAATGTATGAATATAAATGCCTTATTGATGGAAAATCCATGATGATGGTTTGAAAGTGAAAAGGCATGCATAAAATACGAAACATTAAATGGGGAATGAGAAATATGAAACACGACCAACGTGCCAAGAGGAATAATACAATTGTAACTGCTAGTGCCAATAAAAAATGAAGAGATGAGAAAGAAGTATGAAATGGGATGATTGATAGAAAAATGTGATATCTCGTATGAGCGGCCTAGCCGATCGAGTCGTGATCGGACACCATGCAGCACACATGGTTGTGATTGTGCTGGAAATTGTAATTTAAATCAAACTTGGTGAGCCCCACTTTATTTTGGGGTCATGTACCTTTTGTTCCTTGAGTATTGTATTTGAGGTATAGCCGGGGCCTTATTGCCGGTACTACTATTGTACTCTTTTGTATCCACTAGAGGCTTCGTAGACATAGTGTGGTTTATATATGGGTGCTAAGAGCGTCAAACAATTGTATTGTGATTGAATCACTTGTTCCACTTCGAACCATGAAAGTGTGTGTATGTTGAGACTTATTAAAGGAAATAACTAATGGTAATAAATTTGGTATTGTCTACATGATCTCCTTATTGGTTAATTAACAAAGTTATGTATTCCCTTTAAATCATGGGTGAGTCTGGGTAGAAGGTATTCAATATGCTTGCTTGACCAGGTTCCCTTGGTTGAGCGCCAATCGCGCTCCCCGAGTTTGAGGCATGACATTTTTCCTTCACTGGTCAATTTCTCTCCACTCAGGTAAAAACTATCACTGATTCCCCTCTGTTTCTGAGATTTTTCACTAGATTTTGCTATCAACATCGATCTTTCGTCACTTCCTACTACTGTTTTGAATCTATGAAATCCTATGAGCCTTACATGGAACTATAAATAGAGCTTTTAATTTTCTCACCAACGTGACCTAACATTGAAGAAAAACATCTACACGACCCTCTAAGAGTAATTCTAATTAGGGGTGTGCATTCGAATCGGTTTATCGATAAATCGAATCAGTTATTTGTTATCGGTTTATCAATATCGATTTATTGATTTCGATTTCAATTTCAAAATTTTCCTTATCGAGTTATCGATTTCGATTTTGATTTTGTCCTCTTCGATTATCGGTTTATCGATAAACCGATAAGATATACTAAAAAGACAAATATACCCTTATTCTATAATACCCTTTCCTTTACCCTAAGTCCCTAACCCTATTATTTCCTCTACCCATTCTTCAGCGCCACTTTTACCTTTATCCCTCTCTCCCGCGAACTGCAAACCTAACAGAGAAAGTGAACTCTGGCAAACTTTGGCATACTCCAGTGACTTCAATAGTACAGTTCTCCCTCTCTCTCTCTCCGTGCCTTTGTTACAATTTCAAGCATCAGCAGATTTCACCTCCGTATCCATTTCAAGAGACCTTCTCTCTCTGTCATTGACTTCTTCAGGTACAATTTTTTCTCTGTCATTCACCTCCATATCCATTTCACCTGCATTCGCCCTTTTTTTTATACCGTTGGAGTGTTGGTGGCATATATTTGATCCCTTACTTTAGTTTCGTTGCATGTGCTTGTTGACACAATTTTTATGTTATAAACGGTGTTCGTCTTATTTTAGCTTCTTTTTGTCCATATTAGTTAGGCGTGTTTATAGCGATATACTTTCCGTGGAATCTCGCAAATTTTCTTATTGGTGTAATCGATAAGCCCCAAAAATCGATATTTCCAAATTGAAAAAATCAAAACCTTATTGAAACGATAACGATAAGCATATGTACAAATCGATAATCAATAAATAATTATCGATAAGGGTCAAAATCGAATCGATAAATCGAATGCACACCCCTAATTCTGATATTTCGAAACCTAGGGTTTCTTACTAATTCTTGTTCTTTTACTTATGAGTACTATCATTGTTTTGAGCTTGAAGCTTTGGGGTTTTAAACAACTAAGAGAAACCCTCGTTTGGTCAGCTGCACTCAAAATGGTCAGTACAGTCCTAACTTCTCTCTTTAATCGTCTTATAGGAACATCATGAATATGCTGGTTGTTTTTCTGTGAACTATAGTTGTTTATGATGCATACAACTAGCATGAAAATGTTTATTTTTCTATTCATAATAATGTGTCGTCTCCTTATGATCACTTGTCCTACCTCTTGATTCTTTTATTAATAATCGATCAAGTTATTATGTGATTCCTAATGGTTTTTATGTTTAAATTCAAACAACCTGTATGTTTAACCTGTAACGTGCATTGAATGATTGCTCATGTTTACCTGAACTTCACAGTCTTTTTCACTGATGATTCTGTTTGTGCTGTGGTCGAATTTGTTTTTTGATGATCCTAACTAAGATAAACTTGAAAGTTCATAAGTTCAACAACAACAACAACAACGGCCCAATGTAATCCCACTAGTGGGGTCTGGGGAGGGTAATGTGTACGCAGACCTTATCCCTACCCAGAGGGGCAGAGAGACTGTTTCCAGGAGACTCTCGGCTTAAGAACACGACAAGAGACGATATATTAGTACCATCAATAGAGACATAATAAAATAATAGCAATATAGGAAATACGAAATAGATGGAAAGTACAATAATAACCAGTATATAAAGCCATTTATCACTAGATAACCACTAGCATCCTAAAACTAAATCCTAGCTGTCTAGTCCTACTCGAGTGCTCCGTAGAAATATTCGGAACTTTCTCCTAACCTACAACCTTAATGCTCGTCCTCCACAATACCCTGTCAAAGGCCATGTCCTCAGTAATGCTAAGTCACGCCATGTCCTCCCTGATCACCTCTCCCCAATACTTCTTGGGATGCCCTCAACCTCTCCTTGTGCCCACCCCAGCCAGTCGCTCATACCTTCTCACCGGTGCATCCGTGCTCCTTCTCTGAATGTTCCTAAACCACCTAAGTCTTATTTTCCGCATCTTGTCCTCCATGGGGGCCACACCCACCTTCTCTCAAATATCCTCGTTTCTTATCCTATCTATCTTAGTATGCCCGCACATCTACCTCAACATCCTCATCTCTGCTACTTTCATCTTCTGGATGTGTGAGTTCTTAACCGGCCAACGCTTAGTCCCGTACAATATGGCAGGCCTAACCACTGCTCTATAAAACTTACCTTTTAACAACGGTGGCACTTTCTTGTCATACAAGACTCCTGACGCTAACCTCCACTACATCCATCCCACCCCTATACAATGTGTGACATCCTCGTCGATATCCCCAATACCTTGAATAACAGACCCAAAGTACTTGAAACTACCCCTCTTGGGAATGACTTGAGAGTCCAGCCTCATGTCCACTCCCATTTTCGTCGTTTCGACGCTGAACTTGCACTCTAAGTATTCCATCTTAGTCCTGCTTAACTTGAAACCCTTAGACTCAAGGGCCTGTCTCCAAATCTCCAGCCTCTCATTGACGCCAACTCGTGTCTCATCAACCAGAACTATGTTATCAGCAAATAACATACACCATGGCACCTCCCCTTGAATATGAAGTTCATAAGTTCCTAGTATGAAAATCTAGTGTAGATGCTTTCCTTATCTATGCATGTATTTGCCAACTCTGAAGACAACTTCTGGGCTATCACCATGGTATTCACATGATTATACCTAATTGTTGGTTGCATTTACATGAAATAATCTTGTTTGAGTTAAGTTGTCTTCTTTTCAACACATTAATAGATCTACTGCATATATTCCTTTAAGATTAAGTTATCCTCTTCTTCATAGAACAAGTCACGATGATGATTTGTTATAGTCAACTAGTAATTGTTATTGAACTGAACTTAGTTGTCTCATGATTAGTTAAAACCTTTAGTTACATGTTTAATTCAAAATCTTTTTGGTGTAGTGCTTTTCTGTTGTTGAATCCCTTTGATGCTACTGATGACTTTGTAAAGCTTACATTTAGTTGTCAATAAGGTATCTTCTATAAAGTAGAACCCAATCATTCTTGCTATAATCAAGTGATAATTGTTTGAAGCTGAGCATGACTACTTCAGATTAGATACTAAGCTAGACTATATGCCCGAGTTAAACTTGTTTTAGCATAATACTTCTTTTATCTGTGACCCCCCTTTCATGGCATGTTTAACTTGATTTTATAACATGCAAAGCCCCCATGTCTATATGCAGTCACAACCTCACTTAAATTTTTTGTGTATAACTAATTGAATATTGTATGTTCCCTGTTTGACCCCATGATTCCATGCTTTGTTGTGAACTACCCTCAATCCTCTCCTCACTGTCAATTTGAAATTGAATATGATCCTTAAACCTTGTGAGAAGTCCTTGTTTGATACTGTCTGAACATAATGGTTTGTTTATAGCTAATACTATTAGAATATGATACTGTTGAGCCCTTAGGGATTCTATGTTCAAATTTGTAAACCTGTAGCCATGTTGAGAGTTTGATCATGTTTCTAATATCTTTGGTAGCTTCTATGTTAGTTGTGACTATTTGTCTGAACCTTTATTAACACCTCTTAAAATTCCAAGTAACATTGCCGACCCATGCATGTGCTAGTAGCAAATTAATCAGTTAACAGTTAGTTTGCCAGGGCAGGAGCATTTGTATCTTTGTGTTGTTGCATAGATGAACTTTATATAACTTACCTTCCCTTTAAGTGTGTTCTTATCTAATGTTTAGACCTTTAACAGTATGTTGTGATGTTTCTGCTCCTCTCTTATGTGTATTCGAAAGTCAGACCTTTAGGTTTACCTGATATGTATTCTTTATTTGGTATCAACTGTAGCCCGTGTGCTCTTATGTTATTCTATTATGAGGAAAAGTATATTTTTGTGGTAAGAGATACTATAGAATTTAGTTTACATTGAAAGTGCCTCATTGGCATTTAAACCCATAAGGAAAATATGTTATTAGTGGTAAAGGGTATTTGGGAGTGGAGTTTAACTCTAGGTTGGGCTGCTCTCCCTGGCACAAGCATTGCCCTAGGCCTCGAGTCTCTTTGTCACGACCTAAACCGATGCCCGAGTCCTACATGTCAAACACCCCTAAGCATGCGTCTAAGATATAAACCTGAATAACATCTGCTGAATTACGAGAATAATGTACATGAAGGAAATCTGCCCAAAAAGGCATACATACATATACATGAAACATACGTAGGGTGAGCCAACAAGGCTGCTATAGACAACTATACATCTCAAAATTGGGAGCCGGCAAGGCCACATACTATCTAACTAGACATACTTTCTATAGACCTATAATAGAAATATAAATGTAAAAAGACGAGACTGAGCCAAGTCATACTCATATATATATATATATATATACACACACAATCACATAAACATATCGTACCAAAATCAAAAGCAGCTCCGGATCAAGTGGAGCATGCCAACTCTAGCTGATCAAGGATCTTAAGAAGGGGAACCATCAGCTTGCCTACCTGCACCTGCGGGCATGAAATGCAGGCCCTGTAAAATAGGGCGTCAGTACAAAAAATGTACTATGTCTGTAAGGCATGGAAATCTGTACATAAAAGGCATAGATAAAACATGGAATAAAGAAATCCATCTGTAAATCTGATAACTTTGTAAATTCTGAAACACTTATAATATTATGCACATGTATATAAATGTCGTGTCATGCATGGGTATATGTGTACATAACATCATCAGCCACTGAGGGCATCCCATCATATCATCTCAGCCACTGTGGGCACCATCATTAACATATACCAACTGATAAAGTGGTGGTGCATATATAACGCCATAACGTTTTTCCCATATTCCATAGACATATATATATATATATATATATATATATATATATATAAATACGTGTATATAATGCCATCTGGTCATGAGTCAATATACATGTATAAATGAATGAAATGCATGAAAAATATGTAATAATCTTAATATTCCTTCAGGATAAACTTTTTCAACTGCGTATTATTCTGAGACCCATGAACAGAAGATAATAATAATTCACATGGGGGACACCCATAGTATTTCTATGAATAGAGTAATTTATGAAAATTATGTGTTTGCTCGTTTCTTCTGTATAGTTTGGACCATGCCAAAAGAAAGAAGGGATGACCTTAACATACCTGGAGTAGGGAAAACTCCGTATAATATTCCATTGGAAAAACTTCGTTGATTGAATTTAGAACTCAAAAAAAAATAATCGGATTAAGATTCTGCTTTTTGAAATCCTAGAACGAAATTTGCTCCAGCTTCTTTGAAATTATGAACGAAATTTTGCTTTTGCTTTGAAATTTTTGAATGAAATTACTTCTAATCCTATGAAGCTCTTTTTTGGAACGAAACTTAGCTTCTCCTTCTAATGTTTCTTTGAACTAAGATTGTTATATCAATAATGATTTTTGGGGTGTTCTGATCCTAAATGAGATAAGACTTAGAAATCTTATCTTGGTTAAATTAAATTTTATTTTAATCCTTAGGTAGACACCTACTCATAAATTATTATGAGTCATTTTCTTGATTAGTGGCCTTGTGCCACCTTTTTGGAAGGAAAGAAGGGGTTAATCTTATTCACTTATTTTATTAATTAACTAGGTAATGTCCCGTTACCCAGTAATTAACCAATTACCCGTATAATTAAGAATTATCTCAAATTACTTAAAATTCTATTAATTTTTAATATACTTTATACCTCGTACTGCCGTGGTCATATGGTACCTTGCATGGTACTAGTCCATAATTATCAGGTATTATCGCTCGACCCGTATTTTATCCTAAATCGTCCACCTTCAACGAAACTCGTTTTCTTTAATTCGTGTACCATTTATCCTTCATAACACTTATTTATCGCTTGTTATAAATAGTGTGAATATATTAACCTCAAGATAATCTCATCCCGAGCCCACGTCGGTTAACTAAAAACGAAACTTTAACGTACGAAAACGCGAAATGTAACACCCTTGGGAACTTTGAAGTGTCGGAAAATTCAAAGGGGGCATCGAACTTGAGTAGAACTTCCTCCTTAGCCTTTAATTCATTGACACCTTTGGTTCTTAATTTAGGGGTTTAGTGTTTAATGACAACAAAAGATTTTTAATGTAAATTATTTTTCATGTATAACTGCCACATTAGTATAATTTTCCATAGTATTTGAATATTGATATTTTTTTGTTCCAGTCCTTTGTTTATATATATATATTCCATATATGGTTGCATATGTTGAATATATAGGGCATGTATCTAATGACTTTCTTTCTATTTGAGCATGTACATCCATTTGGCCATGCTGAGTTCCTAATGAACTTAGGCCCAGGTCCCAGCCTTGTCGCATTTTCTGGAGAGTCCCGAGTCAGCTGTAGCCGTATCTCTCTCTATTGCTTGGCCTGCCTTCTTGAAGCCCAATCATCGGAGTCCAGTCCTCTTTCTCTCATTTCCTTTATTATTATTTATTGCTTCCTTAATCTAGTTTACTGCCTCATTACTTTTACCTATTGTTTTGTCGCTTTATCGTATTTTGTTGTCCTGTATTTAACCCTCGTATATTAGATCACACACTTTATCTTCATGCTTTAATATCATGTGAAACATAGGCAACATTTAGATAATATAGGATTTAAAAGGAATTAGTCAGTAATTAATCTTCACAAAGTATGATTTACTCATATCATTACTATGTTCTCACTTACTTTCCTTTTCTTAGAGGAATTCTGAAGACTAGAAATTAGTGAAAAACAGCGGCCCATTTTCAAAAGGAAATTTGAACTAAATTGCAAGCTTTACTATCACGAGGCAAATCAGAATTTTGCAAAGAAATGAGGACCCGTCGCCTTAAAGACATTTTCAACAAAAAATGGTCTTTCTATAAATCTTCAAATCAAGGTATATCTTAGGCCTACTTTTACAACATTCTTTAGAATTACATGAACACCTATCCCCAAAATCAACTGTTTTTTCATAATTTAACCTTTTTTCACAAGTTTTATAAAGTGTAGACCATCTACATACATATTTCAAAACTCTTTCAACATATCTTCAAACTCCTTTATAAATTCGTACTCTTCCTAGGTCTCACATTTCTTTTTATACTCTCTCTTAGATACACAGTAGATTTTAAAGGATGTCTAACACCTTCCCCTTAGAAGAACAAGAACTCTTACCCATAATCTCACTTGTTAGCAGATTAATAATGAACATGACTTAGTAATTAAATAGGTACCCTAGTATACCTTTAAATATTAGGTGGCCACTATCTTTTATCAACAATAGAGGAACTATGAGTTGAATCTTGTTTTGACTAGTGCAAAATAGGGTGCAATAATTATCTCTTTCATAGTTGAGTTATTCTTGTTTGAAACCATTATTACTTATTATGTCTTTCATTGTGAGCTTGTTCTTCCATTCTTTGTGTTTAGTAATTCTTATGTTGATTACTTGTCGTACTCCCATGTTATCGTTGTTGCTGTGGTACTTAGTATTGTTGAGTTAAGGTCTATGTATAGTTATGGTATTTGAATTGTTTTGAGAAAATGTTGTGGCATATGGGCACATGTGGTGCGAGTTGTTATATTATTTTATTATGTTTTTATCACACGTGATGTTGTTGAGAGGATTGTCGGGGTGTACGCACATGAGTTGTCCGTACTATTGTTATTACTGATATTTGCACATGTGGCGTGACAAGGCGGGCTATATATATGTGAATTTGTGCATGTGGCAAGACAATGTGGGAATATTATTATGCACATGTGACGAGATAAGGTGGGCAATTACTTTATTATTGAGCACGTGGCGAGACAAGTGGTGCTATGTCGGGTATGATTTGTGATGACTTGTGATGGCCTGGGAGCATTGTTGTTGATAATATTTGTGTAATGGTGTGCCCACTTTGTGTGAGTCATGCATTTTACGTTTTGTTGTGTTATTTCCTATGTACCATTCATTGTCTCTGATCTTACTTGTTGACTCGAGTTGTAATAGAACATTTGCACAAGCATACACCGTAGTTAGTCACTCATACCAGTCCAAGAAGATGAACTTCGGTGTTTATTGATCATTTACATGCATTCTTGTATACCTACTTTTGTGCGTGAGTTGTACTATTGGCACGTGAATTGTTCGTGCGCATATGAGATATTTCTGTTGTTGGCATGTGAGTTGTCCGTTCGGTTATGAGGTATTATTATTGCTACCACATGAGTCGTCCGTGCAGATATGAGATATTGTCACTCTCTTAGCACGTGAGTTATCCGTGAAGATATGAGGTACTAATGGTATTGACACATGAGTTGTCCGTGCAATTGTGAATTTTAATGGGGGCACAAGATGCCAAGTGATTAGGGTTCGTGACTTGGGACCCGCAAATTGTGGTTATGAGGTGTGGTACCTCGGTAAAATTCTTGTATAAATCTTATGTGAAAGTGGTTGTTTATTGAGTTGTTACCTGTTTTTCCTTACTTGGTTTCACCGGACTTTAACTGTATTCAGCTTACTTTATGGCGTTATTACATGTTTGTTCCTTGTTGCTAAATATTGCTTTTAGTTTTCTGTTGCAAGTATTATTTGTTGTTTTTACCATGCTTAGCTTTTATTGATATTGTTCCCTATTAGTTTTATATTCATAATTGTATAGGTTATTTTGTCTAGTAGGTGTCTTGACTGTTCCTCGTCCCTACTCCATCGAGATTAGTCTTGATACTTACTGGGTATCGTAGTGGTGTACTCATGCTACGCTTGTTGCACATTTTTGTGCAGATCTAGGTACCTCAGAGTTTGTTGGTCATTAGATAGCTGATCGATTATTGCTGTGGGGACTTCAAGGCATACCTGCCGTCGCGTTCAAAGTCCTCAGAGTCACCTTCTGAAATTTTATTTGTACTATTTATTTCTATTCTGGAACATTTGTACTTAAAGATTTTCTAGTAAACTCAGTAGAGTTTATGACTTGTACTACCGGTTTTGGGATGCTATGTATCTACCTTGGATTGTTGGCTTTATATAGAAATTTATGTGTCATACTTAATATTTAATTGGTTAAAATCGGTTATGTATTAAGCTTACCTTGTCTTAGAGACTAGGTGCCATCATGACTCTTAAGGAGGGATTTTGGGTCGTGACACCCCAGGCCCAGCCTCGCACGGCTCTAGCAGGGGCGCGTGTGTTTGATCATCGGATCCAGCAGTGCATGTCCTCAACATTTGTGAGAGAATAGAAAGACAAAATTCAGATTTTGAAATTAATGAATTCGCACTAAGGAATCAAAGAAGTGGAATCTTCCTAATAGTTCTGTAGCCTCTAGAAGATAAGTACAGACGTCTCCATACGGATTCGCAAGACTCGACTAAACTTGCTTATGACTCGTAGCACCTATAAACCTAGACCTCTGATACCAACTTGTCATGACCCCAATTTTTCACCTTAGGATGTCATGATGACACCAAGCTCTATGACTAGTAAGCTTAACATTCACTGATAGCTTAACAAAATTGACAACTAAGATAATAAGATAATTTGATAAAGCTCATAATAACTTCAAAACAGAACATTTGGAACAAAATTCTCAAAATTGGTGGAACTGAGTCATAAGCTCTGCAGATTATACTGAAAATCCCTAGTATAACATTATATAAACAAAGAGTAAATAGTAGTAAAAATAAGGGCAGAAGGTGACTGCGAGGCCTACAAGCGCCCCAGGTATACTTTGAAGTCTCCAAAATGTACGGTCGAATCACTGATGCCTAGCGTGAGCTGAAGTACCTAGATCTCCACAAAAATGTACAAAAGCATAGTATGAGTACACCACAATGGTACCCAGTAAGTATCAAGTCTAACCTCGATAGAGTAATGACGAGGCTATGTCAAGACACCTACTAGGATAAGAGAAACTAAATAAGGTATAACATAAGCAAATAATGGAAGACGAGGAAATATACGACTATATAAAGCAGGTCAATAGTGTAAGCTAACAACGAAATTTAAAACAATAAAGGGAACATAAAGTGAACACATGATAAGAACATCAAGATATCAATATGGGCAAATACAAGTAAGGCAAATAAAGAGATAACAAAGCTGTTCAACCAACAAGCCTCTTTAACATGGAATGTACAACAAGAATCAAAACTAAGGTACCGCCTCATATCCACTATTCATAATTAAAAATCATAACCTTTTCTTATACCAGCGTGTGAGCCTTACATTAAGATATTTTTGAAAATATTTTTTCCGAAATAGTTACACGCACTTTAGCCACCTTATGTTGCCGCATGACTTCAAGTAATTCCCTTACTAGCAACACACACATAAATTCCCACTTTATGCCGCATCATGCACATCAAACCCTATCCTTATACCTCCGCATGTGCATCAATATCACAACACAACAACTCACACCACAAGTGCCCATATATCACAACTTGCCAAAATCAACAATACCGAAGTTACCACAACATCTAGCCCAATGCTCAACTACAATAAAAACAAGAATCTCAATGATAAGAAAATGAGTGAGAATTACTCAACAAGGAAAGGTATCTCAATAATCAACAACTTCACATAAGAATAACTCTACAATAAAGGAGGTACCATGACAATAAGATAGATAACAAACGCAATTAAGGAATATAAGAGTATGTTTGAGAATAAGGGATAGAGCATGTGATAACAACATCAAGTAAAACATGCCAAAGCAATTTAACAATGGAAGATCTAATATGATATTTCAATTTCTAATTAAATACATGAAAGAGTCTAAACTGGTCAAAATACCACGTATAAGCTCGTGTACACACTTGTCACCTCGTGTTTACCGGTCACTTATATAATCCAAATAACACAAATCAACCCAAGTCATAAGGGGTAGTTCCCCCCCACAAATTTAAGCAAGATACTTACTCAAACAAGCTAAATCAACCCACTAATAAGATTTTTTCGCAAAAATCTAAATCCAAACGATTCGAATCTAGCCAAAAAAATACTAATACCATAAATACAAGCCATAGGAATCAATTTTGGATAAAAAATCCCCAATTTTTCCAAATCAAATCAATAATTAAATAATAAAAATAATGATGGAATTATGATTAATGAACAAAACCGAGTAAAAAACACTTACCTTGATCCAATCCTTGAAAATCTCCTCCAAAATCACCCAAAATCGAGCTCTCTAACTCAATGTGGAAAATAGAATAAACCTTCAATTCAATCCTATTTCTGCCCCAGTTATTCCGCTTTCGTGGAAAATACATCGCACATGAGGCTTCCACTAAAGATCAGGGAATTCCGCTTCTGCGGACGACGCGCATCTGTGCTTCCGCTTCTGCGGGCCCCTATGTGCTTCTGCGCGTCCACTTCTGCAGAACATGACTGCACCTACGGTCCTAAGCCAATAGACCCAACTCCACTTCTACGAAACAAAACTGCATTTGCGGTTGCGCACCTGCGCAAGAACCTCCACACCCGCGGACCAACCTCACCCAACCCCATTTCACATCTGCAACCAATGGACTGCTTCTGCAGTGCCGCACTTGCGACCCTTCCCTCATAGGTGTGATTGCACCAGAACTCAACGGGCATCAAAATTCTTCAAGCCTCCAAATGAGTTCGAATTCAACCCGATTCACACCTGGGGCACGCAGGACCCCATCCAAACATATCATCAAGTCCCAAAACACTGACGAACCTACTCGAGACCTTAAATCACATCAAACAACATCAATTCTACAAATTGTACCCCAATTCAAGCCTATTGAATCAATGACCATTCAACTTCTAAAACTAACACCGAATCATATAAAACCAAATCCGAATAAGCTCAAATTTTGCATGCAAGTTCTAAATGACACAACGGAGCTATACCAACTCTCAAAATCATAATTCGAGCCCGATATCAATAAAGTGAACCCTTGATCAAACCTTCCAACCTTCCGAACCTTTAATTTTCTAACTTTCGCCAAAAAGCACCAAATCAACCTATGAACCTCCAAATCAACATTCAGACATACGCTCTAGTCCAAAATTACCATACGAAGCTATTGAAAATATGAAAGCTCAATTCCGGAGTCGTCTATACAAAAGTCAAACTCCGGTCAACTCTTTCAACTTAAGCTTTCAACTTTGGGACTAAGTATTTTAATTCACTCTAAAACTTACCTGAAACCAAACCAACCACCCCAGCAAGTCACATAACCATAATTGAATATATAGGCAATAAATAGGGGAATGAGGCTAAAATACTCAAAACGACCACTTGGGTCGTTACAAAAATGAAGAGCAAACTAGATCTAAAAAAATTACTCTCTCCCATCTCTTCATTCATGAACTGGATATAACTTCTTGACATTATTTATTATTGAAGTAGGTATTCTAATCCATTATCTCAAAACAAGAGAAATTAAGTTAAACCAGCAGTCACAATACACGAAAGTAGATAATAGTAAGGAAGTTTCTTGAAGCGGTCTCTCTCTACATATGTCAAATCTATATACAACAGTTTGTTATCAATATATAATCGGATTCAGGTACTAAGATTTTTCAACTCTACCAAGAAATATGATTAATCTAATTAATGCTATATAGGCATATTAGGCCAAGGACGATAGTGTCCCTAACAAGGACATTCTAATAGATATCAAGAATCTATAGAGCTCCTTTATTTTTCCTTCAAAGGATTTAAGTCCTTCATCCACTTCCTCACAACTTCTCTTCAATTCAGCCACCATCATTATTACATCATTTTGGCTCTGGGTTTTCAACTTTTGGCTCAAACTTTGAGTTAATCTAAATATTCTTTGAAATTCAGAGAAAAACATATTGTCTCCATTGTTCTTCTCTTTCTCTTCCTTTATCTTCATTTGTAACTCATGCAATGGATGCAGCCATGCAGAGGACGACGCAGTTGATCCACTTTGTGTAGTGTTCAGTTTGTGCTTCGATTTAAATGATAGTGCCACACTAAGAATATCAAATAACATCGTCGTGACTACAGAAGATCCATTTAATATCTCATCCAGTTCAGATCCAAAGTATCGCTGCTTCCTTGTACTAGTAATTTGCGAATTAGTCATACATTGAGCGAATTTCACACTCAATTTCTTCAATCCCGAGTTTGATTTGGTCATCATTTCCTTACATTTTCTCTCGAAAGAATCACACGAGTTCAAACCTTGTTTAGCTCGCGCTAACGCCATTGGATTAATAGGTTGATCAAATTTACAAAATTCAAGTGAATGTATGGAAATTCTCACCAGCTCCACATACTTGCCAATGTTGTCCACTTTATCTAACAAACGATTGCATACATCCAATAACGCAGCGTTTCCTTCAAGGTACTCTTCCACGATTTCGCGATCTGAATCTTGAAGACTGACATTTCTTAAGGATTCTTGTGCTAAATCTTGGGTAGCTGTTGAGACATCAAGTAGATGAAATAAACAATTAGTTGTATTAATACAAGGAGCTTCGAGTGATTGAAGGGTGTTGAGATTTTTGGTGAGTCGTTGGTTGAATGTGCTTTGAATTGGCAAAGGTACCACAACTGAGGAATTCAATAGCCTAGAGGAGAGGTTTTTAAGTATTCTTGATGGCCTCATTATAGTGCTCTTGGTTTCTTTTTCTGAGTGCTCTAAGGTGTTGTTCAAGTCCTATGGTATATATATACACACACACTAGGCCTATATCAACAATAATTGGTATGAAACAAAAAGGCAAAGGTGGGTCCAAAATCTGCAGGCTATGTACCCTTGATTGGTTTCAAGTGGACCAATCAAGACAAGTGGGTAATGTATCAAGAATTGATAATCTCTATTTTCTAGTTATTTTCCATGTTTTGGGTAAAGGTTTGATCTGTAAAATGGAGAGGTGGTGAGTTTGTAACGTCCCACGTATTTGGAAGGTGGGAAAGACCTACTTTGGATTCATAGAATCATATAATAAAGATGTTGAAGCCCAATAATTGGGTTCAAGTTCAACCACATTAATCTTAAACTTCCAATCCTAGATGAGAAAAAATAATTCTGTCAAGAAAAAAATACTTAATAAGTAAAGAGATGCTCTAGGACTACATAATTAAATTATAGCTGCAGCTTTTTGGAAAAGAAAGAGAGGGAGTGAAGCAACTCACGGCTAATTAAGGAAAAGATATTGTGGAAACTACTGCTCCATACCTCACATGTTGCAACATGATCATAGAAGAGCTAAACAGGAAGCCAATTATCCATGCAGTTTTTCATTTCCCTTTTTTGTTTGCATTTATTTTTTATTGCCCCACTCGTAGGATTATACTTGATATGTTATTGTTGTTGTATTTATTTTCTATTGCATGTCAGTTTTATTTCTGAAAAAGGTACCTTTGATTATTATTCAAAACAAGTTAATTATTAGTCAAGTCAGTGATTAAATAAATGTAATGGAAAAGTAAAATATGTCATGACCCGATACATACATTGATAATTTGATATATCAATGCTTATTACTAGCACAAATTAGGAAGAGAAACTCAAAACACTTCTACGAAAGTCCAAATCAGATCTTGAATAAGATTGTATACAGTTATGATCGGGCTTGTTCGATTTTGCTACTTAATCTAGACCAGGGGATCGTGTCGGGGGTCGGTCTCGTAGTGGATCAGGTCGGAGTACGAAGACGGGGTGTCAAGTCAAAGAATTGAGGTGTGTCGAGTTCGAGGCCAACAGCGATCGAGACTAAGTATGACCGACCTCGAGTGAAGTGCGATAAAGGAAAGGCGAGATATCCGTAACCGATCGGAGATCACGACGGAAATCCCGGAACAAATCAAATCAAGGGCAGTTATTTGTATCAATCATGGGATTTACCTCCATAATAGAATTGTACCATAATTAAGATTCCTCTATTATATAAAGAGAAGTCCCCAACATTTATAGACACCTTACATTCATACAGATCAAAGCAATACAATAGTTTCTCTTTAACTCACGTTCTTTTGTTTATCAACTTGTTGCTCTTTAACTGTTCTTGCTCTACCAAGCTCGAGGGTTCATTAGCTCGAGGGCATTAACCAAACGTTGGTTTGCTTTGTATTATTGCCAATTTGCATCATTTATCTTTACGTTTATCAATTGATATTTAGTGAAATCATGTATCCTTAAAACCACGTTATAAGTTTAATTGTTACTCAATTTTTAGGGTAAACAAGGATACATCTAATTTGCTAATAGACTTTTCTTTCTGATTCAACCTGCTATCACATACTTCGTCCGTTCAATTTAGATGATTTAATTTGACTTGACACGAATTCAAAAAAAAAAAAAAGACTTTTGAAATATGTGATCCTAAAAGCTTAATTAGAAGCAAAAGCTTTGTGGGGATATGACATTTGTGTGGCTATAAAAGTTTATCATTATGAGTAAAGTGGGTAAAATAAAAAGTTTAAATTTAAATTATCATTATGAATAATAAGAAAATTGTGTCATTTAAATTGAAGCAGAGGGAATAGTAATTTTAAGTAATATTACATAAACTTTGCTATTTATAACGTATAATTAATATAAACATTAAATTAAGTCATCGGTATTTTGTTAAAATCAGCAAATCTAAGTATTACTTAGTGAGGGTATGAGGCAATAAGAAAACAGGAAATGTTGAAACTCCAATTATATGAGGGATAGAAAAGAAAGATGGAACCAATTACTAACCTATAACTTCACTAGTTAAAGAACTGAATAAAAACAAGGTAACGAATAAAAAGAGGAGGAGACACATCTGGAAAAAACAAATACGTAGCAGTACCTAATTGATTGCACTTATAAGAAATGGCAGAATATCTTTCAATACCCAACCCCCCATACAGAAAGAAAATCTGGAAGGGCGCTGGCCATTGGCCAATTAATAAAATAAGTTACTAGTATGAAAGGCAGTAGTTAGGCCATGATTTGTGGACAGATACTCCATAGTATATTTGTCCTAAAAGAATAGGATAGGCCTTGGAAATGGAAGGGCACATCACTATTACTAGGGCTGTATAACCTTTAAGAATACAATAAAAACTTCAGACAGGGTGGCACGATTTTGCACTTACACATGGCAAACATGCATGTCCTCTTTCGCCACGTTTTAGATCTTCCAAATCGGCATCTTACTTTGTTGTGCTCTCTGGCTTTAGACCAAATACGGAAAAGCGCACATTATTATATAAGTGCCCATTTGCAAGTTTCACTCCTTTGAATTGCATTTGCAGGTGAGGAGGGGGTGGGACCGTTGGAGAACGTGCTTCCAGTATTAGAAGCTGTTTTTTCAACATTAGAAGGTGTTTGGATAATATGCTTTTGGCTCTTTTAATTTTCTCTATTTATCGTTTTGATGGATTGATTTTATTTGAAAATATTATTTGTATACGGTTAAAATCGGGCATATCTGATTTTACTGTTTGATCGAGGCTAGGGAATTGCATCGAAGGTCGGCCTCGCAACAGATCAGACCGAGGTACGAAGATAATGCACCGAGTTCGAGGACCGAGACACCTATCGAAGATCGAGGCCAATAGCGATCGAGGCCAAATGAGACAGACATCGAGCAAAACACAATAACAGAAAGACGAGATATTCGTGACTGGCCGAAGATCATGGCGTAAATCACAGAACAGATCAAATCAAAGGCGGTTATTTGGTTAATCATTGGATTTACTTTCGTAATAGAATTGTACCATAAATAGGATTCCTCTATTATATAAAGAGGGCCCTAATCATCTTGTAACCATATCACATTTACGCATATCAAAGCAATAAAATACTTTCTATCTTATATTCTTGTTCATCAGCTAGTTTGCTTCTTAACTATTTTGGGCACCGATCAGTTCGAGGACACTTAAGCTCGAGGGCTAAATCACGTTTCAAGACTGGTTTGCTTTATCTCATTGTTAATCTTTATTGCTAATTTCTACGTTTATCAATTGGTATTAGGTAAAATCACATGTCCTTAAAACCACATTATAAGTTTAATTGTTATCCAATTTTTAGGGTAAAGAGTTTGGCGCGCACCGTGGGGATAAGGATAATAGTGATTTTCTGGTATTAATCCTCATAACACACAATGCTTTACGCTTGTTCTTGTAAGTGTTTTTGATTTTAGGAATCAACATGTCAAACTATCAAGTAGCACACACTCACACAAACACCGATCTTGGTTTTCATGGCGAAAACGAGAACATAGTCGCCCCGGAAAACGGAGTACCTTTAGTCAACCCCGATGGACCACCGGCCGTTGACCCAGTCGATGTCAGTTCTTGTATTGCCAATAATGAAAATTTAGGCACCGACCCTGAAAATCACGTCCGCAGAGACACCCAGACAGCCGATCAAAACGCACAGACCGGTGAAAAAGGCGGGATTAGCCTTCGAATGATATTTGAAATGTTGCAGACTTAGCAAATTGCGATAGCGCAGCTCTAAAATCAGAATCGAGCACCAAGCAGAATTGGGCTCGATACATCACATGAAGTTATTCATAGGGCCTAACCTATACCGGAGAAATCGAACGATAATGGATCGGGAATTGACCCCGCCATCATGAAGATGCTTGAGGAGCTCACTAAACGGATCGAATCGGTAGAAAAGAAAATCGAGGCTAATGACAAAAAGGTAGAAACATACAATTCACGGGTTGACCAAATACCGGGGACCCCCGATTCTAAAAGGTTTGGATTCGAAGAAGTTTGTGCAGAATCCTTTCCCTCCAAGTGCGGCTTCGAAGCCCATTCCAATGAAGTTCCGCATGCCAGAAATTCCCAAATACAATGGTACCACTGATCCTAATGAGCATGTCACTTCTTATACATGTGCAATAAAAAGAAATGACTTAGAAGATGATGACATTGAATCTATTCTGTTGAAGAAGTTTGGAGAAACTTTATCGAAAGGGGCAATGATATGGTACCACAATTTGCCACCCAATTTCATCGATTCCTTCGCCATGCTTGCTGATTCGTTCGTAAAGGCACACGCTGGAGCAATGAAGGTCGCCACTATGAAGTCGGACCTCTTCAAAGTGAGACAAAAGGACAATGAAATGCTAAGAGAGGTCGTATCTCGGATCCAGATGGAACGCATGGACCTACCCTCGATCACCGATGATTGGGATGTCCAAGCCTTCACTCAAGGTTTGAACGAGCGAAGTTCTATAGCATCACGACAACTAAAGTAGAATTTAATTGAATATCCAGCTGTGACTTGGGCCGATGTACATAATCGATACCAGTTAAAGATCAGGGTCAAGGATGATCAGTTAGAAGCCCCTTCCGGTTCCGTTTACCCAAATAGATCCGATGGCAAAATTCAAAGGGACATTGATAGAGAGCCCCGGTCAAACAGAGATCGGTACCAACCATACAATGCAGATCATAGAAACAACAGACCGGGGCGTAATCCCGTTCAAAATGATCAAAGGAATGATCGAGGACAAAGCTCCCGAGGGCTCATGAGTAAGAGTGTCTTCAATAAACATGTCGAGCCTAAAGAAGCGCCTCGGTTATCAAAATACAACTTCAGCATCGATGCATCAGGTATTATATCAACCATTGGACGAATTAAGGATACTAGGTGGCCCAGACCCCAACAAACCGATCCAGCTCAAAGGAACCCTAATCAAATATGCAAATATCATGGAACCTATGGTCACAGAACCGAAGACTGCAGACGGTTAATGGAGGAGGTAGCTCGTATATTCAATGAGGGTCACCTTCGAGAGTTCCTGAGTGACCTAGCTAAAAATCACTTCAGAGACAGGGATGCAAATAGGAAAAACGAACAGGAGGAACCACATCACGTGATTCATATAATCGTTGGTGGGGTCGATATTTCTCAAGGACGATATTTGAATACACCAAGGTGACAATCACAAGGGAGAAATGTACCAGGGACTACTTACTAGAAGATACCTTGTCTTACAACGATGAGGATCCAGAAGGGATCGAACAACCTCACAACGACGTGCTGGTAATACCTATCCTTATGAATAAAATTCAAGTTAAACGTGTGTTGGTTGATCCAGGTAGTTCGGCAAATATTATTTGATCGAGGCTCGTAGAGCAACTCGGCCTCCCGGATCAAGTCGTGCCTGCAGCTCGAGCACTCAACGACTTCAACATGGCAAGTGGAACCACTAAAGGGGGAATCATTTTTCCAGTAAATGTGGCCGGGACTATCTAGGAAACAAAGTTCCATGTAATCGAAGGTGACATGAGATACAACGTGCTGCTCAGAAGACCTTGGATTCATAATATGAGGGCAGTACCTTCAACGCTTCATCAAGTCTTGAAATTCCCAACAACGGAAGGAATCAAAACGTGTACAACGAACAACCCGCCGCCAAAGAGATGTTTGCAATCGACGAAGTAGTAACAGTATCAGTGCTTTCGTCAACAAAGGGATCAGAGTCAAAGGGAAAACAAGAAGTCAAATAGCAACCACAGGCACCAGCCTCGGCCCCATAGGATGAGCAGGTGATCTTCGAGGAAGAAGATTTTATGATAACTCAATCATTCATAATCCCCGATGATTCGATTCAATGAAGTCAACGGTCGAGGAGCTGGAATAACTCATACTGAACGAGCATCTTCCCGATCGAAAGGTATACTTGGGCATAGGGTTAACTCCCGAGCTTAGGAAAAAACTCATTCAATTCCTTTTAAATAACATGGAGTGTGTTTCTTGGTCCCACTTGGATATGACAGGAATCCCACCGGAGATCACAACACATCAATTGAGCATGGACCCAAAGTTCAGACCGGTAAAATAAAAGAGAAGGCCCCAGTTCGAGGTAAAACATGCATTTATCAAGGATGAGGTAACCAAACTTCTCAAAATAGGATCTATTCGGGAAGTAAAATATCCAGAATAGTTAGCAAACGTAGTTGTAGTCCCTAAAAAGGGGAACAAACTTAGAATGTGCATATATTATAAAGATTTAAACAAAGCATATCCCAAAGACTCTTTTCCTCTGCTAAATATCGATCGCATGATCGATGCCATGGCCGACAACGAGATCCTTAGTTTTCTCGACGCTTACTCTCGGTATAATCAAATTCAAATGAACCCAGAGGATCAGGAAAAGACTTCATACATCACTAAGTATGGCACATGTTATTATAATGTAATGCCGTTTGGGCTAAACAATATTGGTGCTACTTACCAACGCCTAGTGAATCGAATGTTTGAAGAACTAATAGGTAAATCAATGGAGGTATGTATTGATGATATGCTACTTAAGTCCTTGCGCGCAGATGACCATTTAACACATTTGTAGGAAACTTTCAACATATTGAGAAAATACAACATGAAGCTCAATCCTGAGAAATGTGCATTCGAGGTCGGCTCGGGAAAGTTCTTCAGCTTTATGGTGTTAAATCGGGGGATCGAGATCAACCCCGATAAAATCAAGGCAATCGAAGACATAACCGCCGTAAACAACATTAAGGCCGTACAAAGATTAACAGGGCGGATAGCCGCCTTAGGCCGGTTTATCTCGAGGTCTTCAGATCGAAGTCACAGGTTCTTCTCACTGCTCAAAAGAAGAACACTTTCGCTTGGACCCCAGAATTCCAACAGGCGCTGGAAGAGTTAAAGCGGTATCTTTTGAACCCACCATTGCTTCATACTCCAAAAAAGGATGAGCAACTATACTTATATTTAGCAGTCTCGGAAGTTGCGGTAAGTGGTGTCCTAGTTCGAGAAGAGCAAGGTACGCAGTTTCCTGTTTACTATGTTAGTCGAACTTTAGGTGAAGCTGAGACCCGGTACCCACACTTAGAAAAATTAACGCTTGCTCTAATAAGCGCCTCTAGGAAATTAAAGCCATATTTTCAGTGCCACCCAATTTGTGTGGTGACCACTTATCCTCTTTGTAATGTTCTACACAAGCCCGAACTCTCGGGCCGATTGGATAAATATATCGAGTATCAACCTCGAACAACCATCAAGTCTTAAATCTTAGCAGACTTCGTGGCCGACTTCACGCTAGCCCTCGTACCCGAGGTCGAAAAGGAACTTTTGTTAAAAACGGGTATATCTTCAGGGGTGTGGACCCTTTTCATATATGGCGCTTCGAATGTAAAGGGGTCCGGGCTAGGCATCATTTTAAAGCCGCTCATAGACAATACAATTAGACAATCTATCAAAACCTCTAAGTTGACTAACAATGAGGCCGAGTATGAGGCTATGATTGCAGGTCTCGAGCTAGATAAAAGCTTGGGAACAGAGGTTAGCGAGGCCAAATGTGACTCCCTACTTGTGGTTAACCAAGTCAATGGGACCTTCGAGGTTCGAAAAGATCGAATGCATATGTACTTGGATAAACTGCAGGTAACCCTACATCAGTTTAAAAAATGGACCCTACAACATGTACCTTGAGAGCAGAATAGTGAGGCTGATGCCCTTGCAAATTTGGGGTCATCAGTCAAAGATGACAAAATTAGCTTGGGGACTGTCGCACAACTTTCGAAGTCAGTAATCGAAGAAGGCCGCGCCAAAATAAACTCCACAAGCCTAACTTGGGATTGGAGGAATAAATATATAGAGTATATAAAATGGGAAGCTTCCATCGGACCCTAAAGAATCGAGGACTCTGCGAACAAAGGTTGCACGATTCACATTGGCTGAAGATGGAACATTATACAGAAGGATATTCGACGGACCGTTGGCAATATGTTTGGGTCCGGGAGACACTGACTACGTCCTACGAAAAATTCACCAGGGTACTTGAGGGAACCATTCCGGTGCCGAATCACTGGTTTACAAAGTCATCAGAGCGGGATACTATTGGGCCAATATGGAAAAAGATGCTAAGGAGTTCGTTCGAAAATGCGAGAAATGCCAAAGATATGCACCGATGTTCCACTAGCCGAAGAGCAACTTTATTCAGTCCTATCCCTATGACCATTTATAAAATGGGGAATGGATATCATCGGCCCTCTGCCATCGGCCTTGGGTAAAGCTAAATTCATTTTATTTATGACTGTCTATTTCTCTAAGTGGGTTGAAGTACAGGCTTTTGAGAAAGTCAGAGAAAAAAAGTTATAGACTTCATCTGGATCACATCATATGCTGATTCGGGATATCCGCTGAGATAGTATGCGACAATGGAAAATAATTCATCAGCAGCAAAATAACAAAGTTCCTCGAAGATCACAAAATAAAAAGGATCATGTCGATGCCGTATCATCCTAGTGGGAACGGACAGGCCGAATCGACAACCAAGACCATAATTCAGAATCTAAAGAAAATAATGAACGATGCTAAGGGAAAATGGAGAGAAATTTTGCCCGAAGCCTTTTGGGCGTATCGAACAACGTCAAAATCCAGTATGGGGACATCACCGTTTTCCTTAGTATATGGCGCTGATGCTCTGATTCCGGTTGAGGTCGGGGAACCTAGCGTCATGTTTTGATACACGACAGAAGAGTCAAATCATGAGGCTATCAATACAATCCTCAAATTTCTAGATGAAAAACAGGAATCCGCCCTCATCCGATTGGCCGCACAAAAGTAGTGCATCGAAAGGTACTACCACCGAAGAGCCAATCTTCACCACTTTCGAATCGGGGACTTAGTTCTGAGAAAATTCACCCTCAATACTCGAGACCCAAACAAAGAAAAACTCGGCCTAAATTGGGAAGGACCATATCAGGTCCTCAGTATCATCGAAAAGGGATCTTACAAATATGGCACGATGAACGACGAACAATTGCCAAATAATTGGAACATATCACTCTCAAACGATATTATTGCTAAGGTATGACCTTCTCCTTTTTCATTTGTATTTTATGCTAACTTGTTGCAGGTGTTCGATCGAGGGCATCGAATTCTCTCAAAAAACAAAGTCCTTAGGTCTGAAAGCACGCGTTGCACTGGTTTTTATCCCAAATGGTTTTTCGGCAAGGTTTTTAACAAGGCAACCATTGTTCATGGTAACTTAGAACAATTCAATAGTATCCGAGACTTCTTCACAATCAACCTCGAATACTGAGGGCATCACCTTCGGATGTTATGTTTTCAAGAAAAGCAATCCATGTCAACAGGGTCTCGATAGGTAAAACTTTCTAAGGGACAAACGATCAAACGAACCGTGCCCATTTAGATCACTCGAGTCCTAAAGGAAAACATGTACGCATGCATAATCTACTGAGAGAAGCATTTTTCCTTCCCAAATACTTCTTGCCTTTAAGAAACTTTTACTTTACAATTTCATACTTTTGATCTATTGTGGAAACAGGCTTAAGGGCTGATCACATATGAAGTTCAAATAATTCACCCCGTACTCGGGGACTGCCCTCGTTCTATAGGCCACGGCCACCCCACTCGGGGACTGACACTTCGAACAAGTTTGAAGTGTAATCGGGAAATAAGGCCAAGAGGCAAACCCCAAGTTAAGGGCTATGGCCAAACTAACACGGCTCGGAGTCGTCCGAATTTTGTAATATAAACATGCCTTATGATATATACACAAAACCGGTTAAAAAGGCTACCCTCGGCAAAGTTAAAAGGGGTTTCGATACCCTAAAGGGATATCAAATTGTTTGAACTCTCGAAACAATCTTACGCTAAGGCAATACAAATTTTTATATGATTAACTCTTTTTAGCCAAAAAGGGGAAATGAGCCATTCTTTTAAGGCCATATCGGCCTAATTTAGGAGCCTAAGGGCCGTTTTATTTTTGAGTTCGAGGAGTCACCCTCACTCAACTAAAACCTAAGGCTCATCCTACTTCAAATTCGAACAAATATTTGCTCGATTATAAAAACTACACTAGTCCGAATTCGATCAAATTTTCCAAGTCTCATAATTATGAAAATTTTCAAGACATGGTCGAAATAGAATTTGTACGAGGCAAAAATTGAAATAAAGACAAATCAAAGAGAAAAGAGATCTTTCATATATATATATATGAAAGTATTTACATGGACCGGTCAGGATCCTACACAAAAAATTCAACAAAAGGAAAAATTCTAAGTGCCTAATTTTCCTTGGGAGCTACACTTTCGTCATCAGAATCCCCTCCTCTCTCAGATCCACTCACGCTCCCGGAATCATCATCATCGAAAGAGAGAAACGCTTTGGCTTCAGCCTCGAGTACTTTCGTGTTCTCGGTAGCGACAACAAGGTTAAAGCCACGAGCATGAATCTCCTCAATAGTCTCAAATCGACACTGGTACTTGGCATGCTCGGCAACCAATATGATCGAGTCTTAGAAATATCATCAACTTCTTTTACTCGAGCTTGAGCAGCTTCAGCATCAGCTCGGTAGACGGCTATGATCGCCTCCGTGTCATCCTTTACTTTTTCTGCCTCAGATGTGGCCTTTGCAAGTTCAGCGGCCAATCGAGCCTCGAGCTCCCCAATTTTCTTGGCTCAGGCCAAGCTTTCCTCATTCATGCTTTTGAGTTGACATTTGGCTGATGATATTTGGACTCGAACAGTATCTTTCTCCGAGGCAAGGCGGTCCATGTTCTGTTTTCACCCCAAAGTCTCCGTCATCATTGTGTTGGCCTCCTCATGAAGCTGTTTGATCTTTTTGGCCTTTTGTTGAACCTGCAGGATCAAAGTATTAGCCATCGTTCCCGAATTAATACATCGAGCTTCTAAAAATTTTTATTACCTGCTCAATCAGGTCGGTCTGCTCTTTATGAGCTGTGGCCAATTCGGCTCGGAGGTCCTTGATCTCCTCTTCTTTTTTTTCTACTAAGAAGTTTGAGGGCATTTCTCTCCACCGTGAGATTTTTAAGACCGGCCTTGCATCGGCTCAGCTCTGCCCGGGTTTTAGCAAACGCATCCCGATGAACCTGTCTAGAAAGAAAGAAATTAGTCAAGGAGAAATAAATACAAGTGTGATATCGATGAGGGGATCTGAAACTTACCCGGCTCAAAAGTCATTGAGCCTCATCAAAGAGGCTCGATACCTCACTCAGGTCGGTAGTATCTTCTCCCGTAAAGCAACCACGGAAAAGGTCCTCCCCTTCATGGGTAGTTCCCACATCGGGGGTCTGTTGATACCCAATTTTTTCCTATGTATTTTTGTATAAAAAATACTTTCAAAATAGCATATACATACATATATAAGCATGCCCAAGAGTTTTGATATTTTTTCCTAATTTTTAAGATTTTAAAATCAATTTATTGTCTATTTTTAGCAGTACAAAATCCAATAATTATTCCCAAGATTATCATCTTGGTGAATAACTTATTTTCTTCTCATATTTATACCACAATATAATTAAGGTGATTTTTGTATATTTTTTACTAATCTATTTGGTATTTTTAAGCTAAATTACATATAATTGCAATTATAGCATATTTCACGATTAGTAGCATTTTATAATTATAAAATTATTTCCAGTATTTTTAAATTAATATTTATATAGTATTTGTTGGCTTAGTGTGTTTAATTTACTTTTAAAATTATTATTACTAGTTTTATAAAATAAAAAGGGAAAATAAGCTATTTAACACTTAGTCCATTTCTATTTCAATTACAGCCCTTTCACCTTTCAATTTTGGCCCTCAATTTGACCCAATTCCGCCCCCAAATTAAACCAGCCCAATCCCCAAATTACCCGACCCTGACCCGATTTAAAAACTCACCCGAGCCCCTTTTGATCCAGGCCGTTGATCATTTTGATCAACGGCCATAAACTCCCCTTTTCTTTTTTAGTTCCCAAACCACCCTTAACCTAGTTCATTTCCCCTGAGATGCCGCCTTTGAACCCTCTTCGTCTCTCAAACTCTCTCGAACCTCTCCGAAACCCTAATCGTTTCCCACCTTATCTCACCATGTTTCCACTAGAATCTATGGCGTCTCCGGCCATGGACGGTATGTACTCATCCTTTCTCACCATCAGACCTAAGCTATTCAAGGTTTGAAGCCCGACTTCAATGGCCTTCTTCAGATCCTTCTCAGATGTGTAGATCTATGGCTTCTCCGGCCATTATTCTGGCATGTTCAAGCAATATGAGTCTTTTCGACTCAGGATCTAACTTTCCTCAAGACCTTTCTCATTGCTAGGGTTTTCTCTGCAACTCTAAGTCGTCTGAGGTTCTGTACCCGCCTATTTTCTTAGATCTGTGATATGTCTGGGCTTTATTTTACATTTTAAAGGTTTTCCCCAAATTTCCTTTTTAAAATCGTTCAATTTCGATTTTAGGGTTTCTGAAAAAGTTTCTTCAAATATCTTTCTAACTCTTTCCGTTCTTTCTTTATGTGTGTTTATATATGTTAGGCTCGTATGTTTTCTTTTCTACTATGCATGAGTTTGCTCTCTTATTTCTTTTCTATTATGCGAGAATCTTTTATTTTTTGCTGTCACTCTTATGCTCTCATGTTAATCTGTGTTGTTAATCCTTATTCTTTGCTATATGTGTTTATGATTGAGTTCCTTGATTTTGTTCACTTTACTGAGTTTTGTTTGTGTTCCTGCTAAGCATATTTCATCTACTTTTGTTTAAAGCTCGTATCATCTCTTTCTTCTGAACTTGTTTAAACTCCAAGTTTTCTCGAGCATGTTCTCATGACTTTGAATCAGTGTTCTTTCTGTCGTGTGTGTTTGTCTCTCATAAGTCTTTGAAAAAGACTTCTGAGCCCCTCTCAAGTGGCCTGCCTTGTCATCTCCATTGTCTGACTTAATTTGATACCCTAGGATTTGGGGGGTTTCTTTGGCAAGTGGTATTAGGGTTCCACTTTGGGACCCTAGGCTTTCAGACTCACTATGAGTCTGTAACTGAACTCGAATCCCTTTTGCTTGTCGCTCTAAGACTTTCAATCTTAGACTCTTTTTTTAAGAAACCTAACGATTCCTTTTGCTTGATCTGTGTGCTTTATATATGAGAAATTCCTCTTTCAAAAGTTTTCACCAATTAAGGGATTGATTCTGAAATCCCTTTAATAAGGCTGATGAATTGTCACTGATTTTTCTTCGATTGAACCTCTTTTACCTTTCTTGACTTGGTTCATTCGAATTGAGCTTGTAATTTTGGATTCATGGCTGTTTGATTGATTCCCTTGCCATATTTGGCACAAACCATATGCCATTGATTGTTTTCCTTAAATAACTTCTATGTACTTACCCCTTTTGTGCCACTTTGAAAAACTTTTAATTAAAACTTCTTTCCTTAACTAATTTTTACCCGTTGAAATCAGAATCCCTTAACCAAAGGGAGGTTGATTTCAATGATATTTCCTTGCCTTTCTTACTTGCTTTCTGCACTATAAAAGGGACTGCCCTTCTGCACTTTTAAGACACCTTACACCTTTAGCTCACACAACCTGTACACTACCAGTCCTTAACTCCAATTCAATACTTGCACACTTGCAATATTGCTTTGAATTCAATACTATTTCAACACTCTGCTTTTGCTTGAGATATTTTGGAATTTCTTGGCTTGTTACTTGGCTTTTTCTCAGACTACTATTTTTACTTGTTTTCCCCTGAAACTGGTATGTTCTGATTTAATGTTTCTACCTCACCCCTATGTGCTTATTTACAATTTTTTGCAATCCTGTTTACTTTACTGCTCATGTTCAATGATTTGTGTTAAGTATGTTCTTTCCCTGCACCTATTTCTATTGTGAATCCCTACCCCCTATTCCCTTCTATGTTTTTGAGTTAAGGCTCATGGCCTAGCAGTATTCAAATTGCTGCTCAGGTTATAACCTGGTCCACAATGGATCATAGCTCTTAAGATTTGGCTAACAGACTGGTCGGGGGTGTGCCAGCATTCCAAATTGCTGAGCATGACCACCAGCCTACCATGGCTTTCCCCTAATTCCCCTATGCACTTACACTTATTCTTAGACTCTTAAGTTCTGCCCCCATTTTATGAGCCTTGCTTTGGGATCTTGAGTTCTCTCTGAACTTGGACATCAAAGGGTTGGCCCTTCCACACTGCACTATGATCTCAATTCTGCAATGTGTTTGGGGTGTAAGCACTGCCAGGGGCCCTTTGAGACTCTTGGGAACTTTGACGCATCCCAAACATGAGAAAGGATTTTGGAAATCTGATCTTGGAAGTTGGTTTATCTCATATTATTAGACTTTGAGTCTGAATTAGGCTGTTTGGTTGTAGCTGGAATTTCTGATGTAATTTTACTTTTTTTTTTCTGATTCATTTGGGTCTATAATAATTTGTAATAACTATTGGGGTTGGCTAGTGAAAGGGGATGGGGATGAATGTATGCAAAGGGTAGAAAACTTGCATATAGGATTTTTTTTGATTTATGCATTCTCATCTTAGAACTCATACCTATAAGATTTTCTGATTTCTGCATTCTCATCGTAGAAATCATGCCTATAAGTTTTTCTGCATATAGAAATCCTGTCTCTAAGATCTACATTTCTGCATATAGAAAATTATGATCATAGTTTTTTGCACTTCTGCATGTCATTAGGTAAACAATCATAGGTTTAATAATAATCAACTTCATTCTAGATAACATGCCTATAAGAATCTTGCATCTATGTAATCATTTAAAACCAATAACGCTTAGATAACTTGCCTATAGGAGTAATCAATTGAATCAGCTTCGTCTATTTTGTCTATGAGTCTAAAATCAGTCATAAGGTCGTTTAAAATGTGCAGATCTTTTGTTTATCGAACCAGTAATCCTCTCTTTAGAATCAGTACGCTCCGTTAGATATCATGCCTATAGTTCTCACTTAGGCAAACCATTAGGTCAGTAATTAATTGTGTCAGTTTTGATAACTACAACCAGACAAGGCTAATTCGAACTCCTCATATGAGAAATATGTGATAAATCAGCCTGTCCTAACGCTTTTAAATTTAATTCAGACTATAACCAGTATTTGAAGTAATGCTAAATAATTGCTCCTTTAAGTGAGAATGCCTATTTGAGCCCTTAAACTAACATTTTTTCCCCTACTTGCTTATGTGTTTTGTTTGTCACATTAGAATTTTGTCCTTTTAAAACTCTGAAAAAAACCAACCTCCCTCCCTTTAGGACTAGTAGTCCCAAATGCCTCCGGGACTGATAGGATCGGGATGGGTAATAGCACGCAGTAAGTAACGACACTATTCCGCGTTTAATACCTTAACGGGGTAGGAAAGGGTAGATATGGACATGATAACTGGTGCACTAATACCACGTGCGACCCCTATTCTGAGGAGTGATTGCGGGGTATTTCATTGATGTGATCCATTTTGTTTGTAAACCTAGGACCCCTTCCCCTTTACTTGTTATCCTTTTTTAACTGTCCAGACTATTTGCTTAAGATTTCTGTTTTCTTTATCTTTCTTCAAACTTTCAATTCACTAGCAACATTATGTGTAAATCCCCTTCTATTTGAGACCTTTATTTGCTTACTTGTTAGTTAAAGTCACAATTGTAACATGCCCGGGAACCACACTAGTGGATCTTGGGGGGTTCCTAACACCTTCCCCTCGAGATAATTTCTAGCACTTACCTAAACTCTGGTTTTCCAACTCGAACTCTTCTTTAGTGTCCTAACGCACTGTAATCATTAGGTGGCGACTCTTCAACCCAAAAACCCAATTCCCAAGAGGGAACGAGTTGTCCTCCCAAATGTCATGAATCCGATTTCGCCTTTAGAAAAATAGGGTGCGACAGCATGGCGACTCTGCTGGGGACTTCTTTAGGCTTTTACCATCTCATGTTACTTGTGACTTCACTGCTTCTTTATTACCTTTATTTAATGTCTTTACCTCTTTTCTGCTATGAAACTGACTTGGCTCTTTGTTTCTTTTCTTTAATGCTTTCTTTTACTGCTTTCCTTCAATACTGTTGTAATTATGAGCAATTATTGTAATCATTACTTTATGAACGTGCAAATATATGACAACTTGTTTCATTTTTATAATTGCATATTCAACATCGTATTCCACTCGTGCCAAACAAAATACCATAGCAACGCTTATAATGAGTGGTTGCGCCCTTCCAATATTATCACCCCTAAATTTGGCAAAGGAGTATTTGCGGTAAAACCAGTCGATTAGCGGTGCAGTCGACGGTTCCGTGCCTTTCCCTCTTGAGTTGTCCGCTCAAGTGTACCGATCTAATACCCCATAGAAGCCTTACTCAGTTTAATTGTGCATGCATCACTGTCAAACCTAGCCGAGTCAGTTATGCTGTCCGCATAATGACTCTTTAAGATAGCCTTGTCCAAAGTCCACTGGGTTCCCTTGGAACCCAAACGGACATTACCATGTCTGTGCATTTATTTGGAGAACTAAATGCTGCTCATGCTAATTGTTGATAACAGCCGAATCTGTCAGAAGTATGGCCTCACCCTTTTGTTTTTTTGCAGAAATGAATGACAAAGTTCCCGACTTTGGTATAGTCAACATACCCTCACTCTTGCTGACCTGGTGGAGGAACCTCCCATCAAGTAACCAAATCAACGAATGGAAAGAGAGAGTCACCGGGGCTAGTGAGAAGCTAGAATATCTGGAATACAGTCTGCTGGAGTTGGAAGGGAAAGTGAGGAAAAGAGTCACCGACTGTCAAAACGCTGAGGAAATCAAAGGAGAGCGCCTGACGAAGGCATTTTTATTAGAAAATCTGCGCGAGCTGAAGGATCTGATCAACGAAAACATTCAACCTGAAGAAGGTCCTTCTGGGACCAAGTATCTAGGAGTCTTTTCTTTTGCTTTAAGAATGTAATAAGGCCAATGACCATTAGTGACATTTTATTTTCTGCTATTTTAGTGTCGTTTTGGGATTCGTCTTATTTTTATCAATAAAATGAGGCATTTAGCATTATAAGTTCTCCAAATCAACTTGTCGCTAGGCCTACCTCGGGCACAATGAGGCTCCCAAATTAGGACACGAATTATATTCTCGCACTATGTGTTTAAATATCGCAACTTCTTTTTTTCTTAAAACCCGCACTAACTTGCTACCTTTGTTTTTATTTTGTTTTGTTTTGTTTTATTCCCCTCCCCAAAGGTTAGTTCGTGCACTCTGGCATCGTCCTCATACTCCACAAGATCTAAGGGCCCTCCGCCTCCTCTTTCTCCGAGTCCTATCAGAAACAAGAACAAGGGAAAAATGGAAGATTTGAGCAACATCAGAAAGGAGAACTCAGTTGAAAGGGTAGAGGTTCGTCAAGGTATTTAGGTTTCCAAGGAAAATGCCTCCCAGCTCGAGCAAAAGTTGTTGAAATTTCAGAAAGAACTGGACCAAGTTTGGAACTCGGCAAGCTTGTCATTTTCCCTCACCACTCAGATGTCAACTTTCCCAACACTCAAAACCCCACACCTCCGCAAAGCATCCCGAAACCATAAAACCAACCCGCTCCTCATCACCACTGCAACACATGCCACACTTCAAACAACACCCCATTGCTCATCCCTGAACCACTAAACTTCACAAATAATCATCTCTACAACACCCCCATCTATGTGGAAACCATACCGCACTATACTCAACCTATTTCAAGTACACCTGAGTCTGATGACAAAACTATTATCAAGAAGCTGGCTAACAGAGTTCAGGGTGTTAAAGGAAATAAGGATTGAATTATGAAGACCTTTGCATTCAGCCAGATGTCGAACTGCCCGAGGGGTACAAACATCCCAAGTTCAAGATGTTTGATGGCACAGGGGATCCCAGAGTCCATTTGAGGACCTACTGTGACAAGCTGGTCGGAGTAGGGAAGGATGAAAAGATTCGCATGAAGCTCTTTATGAGAAGCCTAAAAGGGGATGCTCTATCTTGGTATATTAGCCAAGACCCGAAGAAGTGGTCGAATTGGGTAAGTATGGCATCCGATTTCATGGACAGATTCAGATTCAACACGGAGAATGTGCCAGATATGTTCTACATCCAGAACTTGAAGAAGAAACCTACGGAGATGTTCTGCGAGTATGCTACTCATTGGAGATCAGAAGCTGCTAAGGTCAGGTCGGCTTTAGAAAAAGAACAAATGAATAGGTTTTTCGTCCGGGCTCAAGACCCATAATATTATGAGAGGTTGATGTTGATCGAAGGCCAGAAATTTTCCGACAACATTAAGCTAGGGGAAAGGATCGAGGAAGGTATTAAAAGTGGTATGGTCACAAACTTTGAAGCATTACATGCCACCAACAAGGCTCTAGAGTATGGTGGCACGTCCAAGAAAAGGGATGTGAGTGCCGTGATGGTTGCACATAGAACAAAGTCCCCAATCAAATACCAAACCTACCCATTACCTCCACTCACATATCAGCCTACCACAAATTACCAAGCACCCTTGCCCTCTTACCAAGCTCCACCGCCTACTTACCAATCATCTCCACCTCCCACATATCAACCCACTTCGCCCAGATACTCTCAACCCGCACATGTCTACCCAGCCTACAACACCCAACAAGCCCACTATCAATCACCTCCCCCTCGCCAAAATTTCCTTAGACCTCGACCAAACTTCGGCCACAGATCCCCCAAACAGTATACCACCATTGCCGAACCTATCGACCAACTGTATGAAAGGCTCAAAGCTGCTGGTTACGTTACCCCTATCCCTGCCATAAACCCCGAAAACCCCTCCCAATGGGTCAACCCAAACAAAACCTGTGCATACCATTTCGGTATGAAGGGGCATACCATTGATGAGTGCCGCTCTCTGAAGGATAAGATTCAAGATTTATTGACAACAAGATCATTGCGGCAAAGGAGCCTACTCTGAATGTCTGTAGCAACCCTCTACCAGACCACAAGGGTGGAGATGTTCACATGATTGAGATAGAAGATGATTGGGACCCCAAAGGGTCGATTGGACTGATCGCTGAAGGTGACGAGCCAAAGAAACCAAAAATCACCCTTAACCCTATTGTGGTCCAGATGCAACCTTCTAGAGACGCCGAAGTGAACATGTCCATACCACTTGAGTTCGAAGCAGCTTTTTCTTCAAAGACGCCAGGGCCTATTAAGGTCGAGTTTGGGTCCCCAAAGGCACCTGTACCATTTGAGGTTGCTGTATTACCTCCCAAAGCAAGGGTGCCCATTCCGGTGGCCATGACAGCTGTAACACCGTTCCACCCAAAGGCCATACTGTGGGATTACACCGCCGAGGCGAGAAGGAAAACGAAAGAGTACACGGAATTTCTAAGGGAATATGAGGACATATTCGCCTGGTCTTATGATGACATGACTGGTCTCAATACATCTATTGTAGCTCACAAACTTCCAACCGATCCGACATGTCCACCAGTAAAACAAAAGCTCAGGAAGTTCAAACCCGACATGAGTTTGAAAATCAAGGAAGAAGTCACCAAGCAAGTCAAAGCCAAAGTTCTCAAGGTAGTAGAGTATCCAACATAGTTAGCCAATATTGTTCCAGTGCCGAAGAAGGACGGGAAGGTTAGAGTCTGTGTTGACTACCGAGATTTCAACCGAGCCAGTCTGAAAGACGACTTCCCCTTGCCAAACATACATATTCTAATTAACAATTGCGCCAAGCATGAACTGCAGTCGTTCATTGATTGTTTTGCTGGGTATCATCAGATATGGATTGATGAGGAAGACGCGGAGAAAACGGCTTTCATTACGCTGTGGGGGATGTATTGTTACAAGATGATGCCGTTTGGGTTAAAGAATGCTGGGGCCACCTACATGAGGGCCATGATTACTATTTTCCATGACATGATACACAAAGAGATCGAGGTGTATGTAAACGACGTCATCATCAAATCCAAGAGAGCCACTGACCACATGGAAGATCTGAGGATGTTCTTCAACAGACTAAGAAGGTACAACTTGAAGCTGAATCCTGCCAAGTGTGCATTCGGGGTTCCTGCCGAAAAACTACTTGGGTTCATTGTGATTCATCGAGGAATAGAATTGGATCCGTCAAAGGTCAAAGCCATCCAAGAATTTCCACCACCGAAGAATAAGAAAGAGGTTATGAGTTTCTTGGGAAGACTTAACTACATCAGCCGGTTCATAGCTCAATCCACTGTCATTTGTGAGCCAATCTTTAAGATGTTGAAGAAGGAACCGCTACCAAATGGACTGATGATTGTCAAAAAGCCTTTGACAAAATCAAGGAATACCTGTCAACGCCGCCAGTTTTGGTCCCGCACGAGCCGGGTAGACCTCTATTACTCTACCTTGCAGTATTGGATGGAGCTTTCGGTTATGTTCTGGGGCAACATGATGAAACGGGAAGAAAGGAGCAGGCCATCTATTATTTCAGCAAGAAGTTCACCCCGTACGAGGCCCAATATTCTCTATTGGAACGCACCTGTTGTGCTCTGACTTGGGTAGCTCAGAAGTTGAGGCACTATTTTTGTTCCTATACTACTTATCTCATATCAAAAATGGATCCTTTGAAGTACATCTTTCAGAAGCCCATGCCCACTGGCAAGCTAGCCAAGTGGCAAATCCTACTGAGTGAATTCGACATTGTTTACTTGACTCAGAAGGCAATCAAAAGACAAGCACTGGTAGATCATCTTGCTGAAAATCTCATAGATAGAGAATACGAGCCTCTAAAGATGTATTTTCTGATAAAGAGGTATCTTTCATAGGGAATGATATTGCAGAATCCTATGATGGTTGGAGAATGTTTTTCGACGGAGCAACAAATTTCAAAGGAGTTGGCATAAGAGCAGTCCTAGTATCAGAAACCGATCAGCATTATCTGGTATCGGCCAAGCTTAGGTTCCCGTGCACTAACAACATGGCCGAGTACGAAGCCTGTATCTTAGGGCTCAAGCTGACCATTGACATGAACATTTAGGAATTACTAGTGATTTGAGATTCAAACCTACTTATACATCAGGTCCGAGAAGAATGGGCAACCAAGAACTCCAAGATACTCCCTTATCTGCATCATGTATAGGAGTTGAGGAAGAGGTTCACAAAGACAGAGTTCCAACATGTTCCCAGAGTTCAGAATGAGTTTGCCAATGCATTGGCTACCCTATCGTCCATGATACAGCACCCAGACAAGAACTTCATTGATCCTATTCTGGTAAAGATCTATGATCATCCAGCTTACTGTGCTCATATAGAAGAAGAAGCAGACAGAAAACCTTGGTTTCATGATATCAAGGAATATTTGATGAAGGGTGAATATCCAGAACTCGCAAATCGTACTCAGAAACGCACACTTCGGAGACTATCTAACAACTTCTTTCGTAGCGGAGGAATCCTATATAGGAGGACTCCTGATTTGGGATTACTAAGGTGTGTCGACGCAAAGGAAGCATCTAGATTATTGGAGAAAATTCATGCGGGGACCTGCAGACCACATATGAACGGCTTTGTCTTAGCCAAGAAAATACCCCGACCTGGTTATTTTTGGATGACTATGGAAACGGACTGCATCCAGTATGTCTAAAAATGCCATCGTTGTCAGATACATGCAGACGTGATAAAGGTGCCTCTAAACGAGCTTACTGCAACAAGCTCGCCATGGCCATTCGCCGGGGAATGGATGTTATCGGACCTATCGAGCTTGCCGTATCAAACGGGCACATGTTCATTCTAGTGGCAATTGATTATTTCACCAAATGGGTTGAAGCAACATCGTACAAAGCAGTGACTAAGAAAGTGGTAGCAGATTTTGTCCGCGACCGTATTGTTTGTCAGTTCGGAATTTCGGAGTCAATCATCACTGATAATGGTTCCAATCTCAACGGTGACCTGATGAAAGCCCTATGTGAAACCTTTAAGATCAAACACAAGAATTCTACGGCTTACAGACCTCAGATGAACGGAGCTCTAGAAGCCGCTAATAAGAATATCAAGAAGATACTAAGGAAGATGATCGAGAAACATAAGCAGTGGCGTGAGAAGTTATCATTTGCTTTATTGGGATACCGCACCATAGTGCGCACATCAACCGGGGCAACTCCCTATATGTTGGTTTATGGTACAGAAGCAGTCATTCCCGCCGAGGTAGAAATTCCCTCTTTGAGAATCATATAGGAAGCAGAACTTGACGATGCAGAATGGGTAAGGAGTCTCTATGAGCAGTTAGCTCTTATAGATGCGAAAAGAATGAATGCAGTTTCTCATGATCAACTTTATCAGAACAAAATGTCCAGAGCCTTCAACAAAAGAGTCAAGCCGAGACAGTTTACACCAGGGCAGCTGGTGTTAAAGAAGATTTTCCCACATCAAGATGAAGCCAAAGGGAAGTTCTCTCCCAACTGGCAGGGTCCATACATGGTTCACCGGGTTCTAACCAGAGGAGCCCTCATACTTGCAGAAATGGATGGTGAAGTTTGGCCGAAGCCGATCAATTCAGATGCAGTGAAGCGATACTATGTGTAACTCTTACGATTTCCTGTATAATGTATTTGAACTACGCTTGACCTGATTCCCGTTTAAGAGGGGATACGTAGGCAGCCCTATGGGTTCGGTCACAATTCAATAAAATTTTCATTTCCCCCGCTATTGGAAACTGGGGCAGAATTTTGAGGAGGACCCTCAAAATTCCGAAGATGATTTCGGCCATTTATCGCACTCAGCCATCAGAAGCACCAACCCAGTAAACTGTGGCAGAATTTTAATGAGGACCCTCAAAATTCTGGAGCGAGAGAGGTTGCAATGTCTTGAACCGCGTCGCATTCGTCGGTTCATATAAAGAAAACTATTTTAAATTATGTATTTATGTTACATTTTTCTAAATCATGCATGTCTGGTATCAAAATTGCTTTGTTGAGCAACGCTACCTCAATGATACACAACGCCAAGCAGGAAAAGCGAAGCTCATGGGAAAACGAACTAACCTTTCCCCTTTTTTACAAAACTCATGATTTTTCTTTGGATGCAGGCACTCAAGTCGTAAAATCATCAGATATGTCTATACACTCATAATTCCCGGGAATATAACTCTCGGAATCATCACCTATTTACAGTTGCTATCCATACACGACATCCACAACATCCAAAATATAGCAATAAGTTATCAGCTATCATCCATCAGCTAAGAGATTTCATTAATATTCGCCTTTTATTTTCTGCATAAGGCTACCTTTCTGCCTTCCGAGACTAAGATCTGTCTCAATCTGCATTTTCTACATTGCATAAGGCTAACCTTCTGCCTTCCGAGGTTAAGCTCTGCCTCCATATGCATTTCTCTGCATTGCATAAGGCTAGCTTTCTGCCTTCCGAGGTTAAGCTCTACCTCCATCTGCATTTCTCTGCATTGCATAAGGCTACCTTTCCGCCTTCCGAGGTTAAGCTCTGTCTCCATCTGCATTTACTACATTGCATAAGGCTACCTTTCTGCCTTCCGAGACTAAGCTCTGTCTCCATCTGCATTTACTACATTGCATAAGGCTACCTTTCTGCCTTCCGAGGTTAAGCTCTACCTCCATCTGCATCTCCTGCATTGCATAAGGCTACCTTTTTGCCTTCCAGGGTTAAGCTCTACCTCCATCTGCATGGCTAAAATACCGCCACCTTATTTCTCTTGCATGGCTGAAATATCGCTACTCTATTTCTCTTGCATGACTGAAATACCGCCATCTTATTTCTCTTGCATGGCTGAAATACTGCCACCCTTTATTTACGTCTTGCATCGGCTGAAAGATCGCCACCTTCTGCATTTTCATGGGCTAAAAGATCGCCAAATTGTCAAAAGGCGTCATTGTTCGGAGGCACCATTTTCATAGCCCGAGAATGCCATGCCATGGCCTGAGGACCCCGGTATTTGCTTTATTATATCATTATTCAAAGGCATGAGGCATAATCCTCATAGCCCGAGAACATTATTTCATAGCCTGCGAATCCTTTATCATACGCTTCATGGCCCAGGACATCATGGTTCGATGATGTCATCCTAACCGTCCAAAGACAGCATTCACGGTCCAACGGGAACTTGCATCACGTTTAAATTTATGCACAATATATATATATGCTGGTATTGTTCATTCGCAGGTACACCGGCTAGCAACGGCCGTCTCAGCAGGAGCGATCCCGCTTCAGTTCCCGCAGCCTATCAGACTCTGACCATCCTTTCTCAACCTGAACATCGCGTCCGCTTTTCGAAAATCTCCATTGGCATACTCCGCCGATGGATCCCGAACTACATATGGCCTGATTCCTGTAATACCAGGGATATGTAAGCAGCTCAGAAACTAGATCTCGGTCAAAACTCTTCAAAATCATTTTATTCGGTCAAAATTGGCCATCATATCTTTACCCGACAACTCTTTCATCCTTCCCGGGTAAAGAGAGACAGCTGTTGATACCCAATTTTCCCTATGTATTTTTGTATACAAAATACTTTCAAGATAGAATTTACATACATATATAAGCATGCCCAAGAGTTTTGGTATTTTTTCCTAATTTTTAAGATTTTAAAATCAATTTATTATCTATTTTTAGCAGTGCAAAATCCAATAATTATTCCCAAGATTATCATCTTGGTGAATAACTTATTTTATTATCATATTTATACTAAAATATAATTAAGGTGAGTTTTGTATATTTTTTACAAATCTATTTGGTATTTTTAAGCTAAATTGCATGTAATTGCAATTATAGCCTATTTCACGATTAGTAGCATTTTATAATTATAAAATTATTTACGGTATTTTTAAATTAATATTTATATAGTATTTGTTGGCTCAGTGTTTTTAATTTACTTTTAAAATTATTATTATTATTTTTATAAAATAAAAAGGGAAAATAGGCGATTTAACACTTAGCCCATTTTTATTTCAATTATAGCCCTTTCACCTTTCAATTTTGGCCCTCTATTTGACCTAATTCCACCCCCAAATTAAACCAGCCCAATCCCCAAATTACCCGACCCCTGACCTGATTTAAAAACTCACCCAGCTCCCCTTTGATCTAAGCCGTTGATCATTTTGATCAACGACCATAAACTCCCCTTTCCTTTTTAGTTCCCAAACCACCCTTAACCTAGTTCATTTCCCCTGAGACGCCGCCTTTTATCCCTCTTCGTCTCTCAAACTCTCTCGAACCTCTCCGAAACCCTAATCGTTTCCCACCTTATCTCACCATGTTTCCACCAGAATCCATGGCGTCTTCGGCCATGGACGGTATGTACTCATCCTTTCTCACCATCAGACCTAAGCTATTCAAGGTTTGAAGCCCGACTTTAATGGCCTTCTTCAGATCCTTCTCAAATCTGTAGATCTATGGCTTCCCGACCATTATTCCGGCATGTTCAAGCAATATGAGTTTTTTCGACTCAGGATCTGACTTTCCTCAAGACCTTTCTCATTGCTAGGGTTTTCTCTTCAACTCTAAACCATCTGAGGATCTGTACCCGTCTATTTTCTTAGATCTGTGATTTGTTTGGGCTTTATTTGACATTTTAAAGGTTTTCCCCAAACTTCCTTTTTAAAATCGTTCAATTTCGATTTTGTTGTTTCTGAAAAAGTTTCTTCAAATATCTTTCTAATTCTTTCCGTTCTTTCTTTATGTGCATTTATCTATGTTAGGCTCGTATATTTTCTTTTCTATACGCATGAGTTTGTTCTCTTGTTTCTTTTCTATTATGCGAGACTCTTCTATTTTTTTGCTGTCACTCTTATGCTCTCATGTTAATCCGTGTTGTTAATCCTTATTCTTTGCTATATGTGTTTATGGTTGAGTTCTTTGATTTTGTTCACTTTACTGAGTTCTGTTTGTGTTCCTGCTAAGCATATTTCATATACTCTTGTTTAAAGCTCGTATCATCTCTTTCTTCTGAACTTGTTTAAACTCCAACTTTTCTCGAGCATGTTCTCATGACTTTGAATCAGTGTTCTTTCTGTCGTGTGTGTTTGTTTCTCATAAGTCTTTGGAAAAGACTTCTGAGCCCCTCTCAAGTGGCCTGCCTTCTCATCTCCATTGTTTGACTTAATTTGAAACCCTAGGATTTGGGGGGTTTCTTTGGCAAGTGGTATTAGGGTTCCACTTTGGGACCCTAGGCTTTCAGACTCACTATGAGTCTGTAACTAAACTCGAATCCCTTTTGCTTGTGGCTCTAAGACTTTCAATGTTAGACTCTTTTTTCTAAGAAACCTGACGATTTCTTTTGCTTGATCTGTGTGCTTTATATATGAGAAATTCCTCTTTCAAAAGTTTTCACCAATTAAGTGATTGATTCTGAAATCCCTTAATAAGGCTGATGAATTGTCACTGATATTTCTTCGATTGAACCTCTTATACCTTTCTTGACTTGGTTCATTCGAATTGAACTTGTAATTTTGGATTCATGGCTGTTAGATTGATTCCTTTGCCATATTTGGCGCAAACCGTATGCCGTTGATTATTTTCCTTAAATAACTTCTATGTACTTACCACTTTTGTGCTACTTTGAAAAGGTTTTAATTAAAACTTCTTTCCTTAACTAATTTTTACCCGTTGAAATCAGAATCCCTTAAACAAAGAGAGGTTGATTTCAATGATATTTCCTTGCCTTTTTTACTTTCTTTCTGCACTATAAAATGGACTGCCCTTCTGCACTTGTAAGACACCTTAGACCTTCAGCTCACACGACCTACGCACTACCAGTCCTTAACTCCAATTCAATACTTGCACACTTGCAATATTGCTTTGAATTCAATACTCTTTCAACACTATGCTTTTGCTTGAGATCTTTTGGAATTGCTTGGCTTGCAACTTGGCTTTTTCTCAGACTACTGTTTTTACTTGTTTTCCCCTGAAACTGGTATGTTCTGATTTAACATTTCTGCCTTACCCCTATGTGCTTATTTACAGTTTTCTGCAATCCTGTTTACTTTGCTGCTCATGTTCAATGATTTGTGCTAAGTATGTTCTTTCCCTACACCTGTTTCTATTGTGAATCCCTACCCCCTATTACTTTCTATGTGTTTGAGTTAAGGCTCATGGCCTAGTAGTATTCAAATTGCTGCTCAGGTCATAACCTGGTCCAAAATGGATCATAGCTCTTAAGATTTGGCTAACAGGCTGGTCGGGGGTGTGCCAGCTTTCCAAATTGCTGAGCATGACCAACAGCCTGCCATGGATTTCCCCTAATTCCCTATGCACTTACACTTATTCTTAGAATCTTAAGTTCTGCCCCCTCTTATGAGCCTTGCTTGGGGACCTTGACTTCCCTCTGAACTTGGACATCAGAGGGTTCGCCCTTCCACACTGCACTATGATCTCAATTCTGCAATGTGTTTAGGGTGTAAGCATTGCCAGGGGCCCTTTGAGACTCTTGGGAACTTTGACACATCCCAAACATAAGAAAGGCTTTTGGAAATCTGATCCTGGAAGTTGGTTTATCTCATATTGTTGGGCTTCTAGTCTGAATTAGGCTGTTTGGTTGTAGCTGGAATTTTTGATGTAATTTTACTTTTTTTTTCTGATTCATTCGAGTCTGTAATAATTTGTAATAACTATTGGGGTTGGATAGTGAAAGGGGATGGGGATGAATGTATGCAAATGGTAGAAAACTTGCCTATAGGATTTTTTTTGATTTCTGCATTCTCATCGTAGAACTCATGCCTATATGATTTTCTGATTTCTGCATTCTCATCTTAGAAACCATGCCTATAAGTTTTTCTGCATATAGAAATCCTGTCTCTAAGATCTGCATTTCTGCATATAGAAAATTATGATCATAGTTTTCTGCACTTCTGCATGTCATTAGGCAAACAATCATAGGTTTAATAATAGTCAACTTCATTCTAGATACTATGCCTATAAGACTCTTGCATCTATGTAATCGTTTAAAACCAATAACGCTTAGATAACTTGCCTATAGGAGTAATCAATTGAATCAGCTTCGTCTATTTCGTCTATGAGTCTAAAATCAGTCATAAGGTTATTTAAAATGTGCAGATCTTTTGTTTATCGAACCAGTAATCCTCTTTTTAGAATCAGTACGCTCCGTTCGATATCATGCCTATAGTTATCTCTTAGGTAAACCATTAGGTCATTAATTAACTGTGTCAGTTTTGATAACTACAACCAGACAAGGCTAATTCGGACTCCTCATCTGAGAAATATGTGATAAATCAGCCTGTCCTAATGCTTTTAAATTTAATTCAGACTATAACCAGTATTTGAAGTCATGCTAAATATTTCTCTCCTTTAAGTGAGGATGCCTGTTTGAGCCCTTAAACTGCCATTTGTTTCCCCGACTTGCTTATGTGTTTTGTTTGTCGCATTAGAATTTTGTCCTTTTAAAACTTTGAAAAAAAACCAACCTCCCTCCCTTTAGGACTAGTAGTCACAAATGCCTCCGGGACTGATAGGATCGGGACGGGTAATAGCATGCAGTAAGTAACGACACTATTCCGCATTTAATACCTTAACGGGGTGGGAAAGGGTAGATATGGACATGATAACCGGTGCGCTAATACCACGTGCGACCCCTCTTCTAAGGAGTGATTGCCAGGTATTGCATTGATGTGATCCATATTGTTTGTAAACCTAGGACCCCTTCCCCTTTACTTGTTATCCTTTTTTAACTTTCCAGACTATTTGCTTAAGATTTCTGTTTTCTTTATCTTTCTTCAAACTTTCAATTCACTAGCAACATTATGTGTAAATCCCCTTCTATTTGAGACCTTTATTTGCTTACTTGTTAGTTAAAGTCACAATTGTAACATGGCCGGGAACCACACTAGTGGATCTTGGGGGTGCCTAACACCTTCCCCTCGAGATAATTTCTAGCACTTACCCGAACTCTGGTTTTCCAACTCGAACTCTTCTTTAGTGTCCTAATGCACTTTAATCATTAGGTGGCGACTCTTTAACCCCAAAACCCAATTCCTAAGACGGAACGAGTTGTCCTTCCAAATGTCATGAACCCAATTTTGTCTTTAGAAAAAGGGGGCGCGACAGGGTCCCCATGGCCTAGGCTTCCTGAATTTTCCCCTTAGAAAATGTAGGGAGGGGCGGAAAATCGCCAATATTTATTACCCCAAGCAAGTCACTTGGGGCATTCTCTTCGTTTTGAAAGGCCTCAAAACCGGCCCCTTCCGGCACATCTGTCGATTGTTCATTATGGCTGGGGGCATCTTCAGCCTCCAACGACTAGGGGACTTTGCTCGGGCCATATCCCAAAATCTCCTCGGTCTGAGGCCAAACCTTTTTGATCAACACCGGCTCAACGGTCTTTGGGGCCTCGGTGCTCCTTCTCGTTCAGGCTACCAGCTCAAAGCCAACATCTTCATTTTCCTCTTCTTCCTCCCTTAGTTGTTGTGCTACATTAGCAGGCAGGAAGACGATGCCTTTCTTTGACCTGCGAGCCTTGTTCTTCTTGGATTTTGGAGTCTCGGAGGGCGAGACCCTTTTTCTTTTCTTTTTCTTCGACGGCTTCAGGAGCGGGGGTAAAACCTCCTCCTCTCCATACAGGGCCTCATGATGGCATCTTTCCTGAGGCCTGTATGAAAGGAAGTCATGTGATTATAAGAGGGAAACATTTTAACAAAAGCTATCAAATACGTAAAGAAAATGATTACCATGATTTTTGGCCTCCTATCGGCCCTTTACTAAATCACGCTGTCAGCGCTCAGCGTACAAGGTTGAAGCTAGGGTCCGAACCCATCTCTCGCGGTTCGGAATCACACCAAACATCCAAGCAACCGCTACATCATAGAAAAGGATGTCGATGAAGAGGAGTAAAGGAAACAAAACAGTAAATAGAAGCTAAAGGAAGGATTGAACTTACGCTTCATATTCACTTCTCGGGAAATGTCATCTTCTCGGCCAGAATTAAGTCGGAAGTCTTCACTAGAACGAACCGACCCATCCACCCTCGATCCTTGTCCTCGTCTATGCTTGAGAACAACACCTTAATAGTTTGATGTTGAAGCTTTATTAACCCACCTCAAAAAAGACAGGGCCTATACGACCTGATGAGGTGGTCGAGTGTGAAAGGAGTTTGCTCGCGAAAAATTGGAGCAGAATAACAATCCACCAAAAAGAAGGGTGGATATGACCTAGGGTTATTTGGTATTAGCGGCAAAAGTCAATATTGACGGGATCGACAGGGCCAGCGTGAAAGGGTAAGCGTAAACACTTAGAAACCCTTTCACATGGGTAGTGATATCTTCCTCGAGGGTCGGAATCACCACCTATTTCTTCTCCCAAAGGCAATGTTTCTTGACCTGCTTTAGGTCACTCTCAATTATTGAGCACATGTATCTTGACATTGGCTCACACCGGTCAGGTACAAACAAATTTTTCTCAACTTTGAAGACAAAAGTAAGATCACACCCCCTTCGGAAGCGCACTCCTCAAGGTGCGGCTCCACCGGTATTTTATCGCCGACTGACCGCGATGAAGAGGCGCCCTCCTTTTGTGGAATAGTTTTAGATGTTCTTTCCATCTCTGCAAGTTAAAGAAGGAAGAGAAAAATGAGATTTGGTGTTTTGAGGAAGGTTGATAATGAAACCTAGAGATTATGCAGCACAAAAAGGCTTGAAGGAAGTGAAAAGCTTTGAAGATTAGGCGGATATTGAGAGTAAAGTTAAGGCAAAGAGAGGAAAGCACATTTATATGAAGAAGATGACGGTTCAAAATCAATAATGACGGACATAACCTGATAGATATTTAATGCCTCGATATGCGAACCAACAGAACATTTCAGTCACTTCCGTTGCTTGCATCATGAAGATGATGTCATGACAGGCCGAGGTACACAATCGAAGGTTCAATTCATTTCTTCTCATTACACTCCAAGAAACGAGGGGACTATTTGTGTACGGTTAAAATCGGGCCTGCTCGATTTTACTATTTGATCAAGGCTAGGGAATTGCATCGAAGGTCGGCCTCGCAATGGATCAGACCAAGGTATGGGAATAAGGCACCGAGTTCGAGGACCGAGGCCAGTAGTGATCGAGACCAAATGAGACAGACATCGAGCAAAGCACAATAACAGAAAAGCGAGATATTCGTGACTAGCCGAAGATTATGGCATAAATCTCGGAACAGATCAAATCAAGGACGGTTATTTAGTTAATCATGGGATTTACTTCTGTAATTAGAATTGTACCCTAAATAGGATTCCTCTACTATATAAAGAGGGCCCTAATCATCTGTAACCATCTTAAATTCACGCATATCAAAGCAATAAAATACTTTCTAGCTTATATTCTTGTTCATCAGTTAGTTTGTTTCTTAACTATTTTGGGCACCGATCAGTTCGAGGACACTTAAGCTCGAGGGTTGAATCACGTTTCAAGACTGGTTTGCTTTATCTCATTGTTAATCTTTATTTCTAATTTCTACGTTTATCAATTGGTATTAGGTAAAATCACGTGTCCTTAAAACCACATTATAAGTTTAATTTTATTCAATTTTTAGGGTAAACATTATTATATCTTAATTTATTTATTAATTAATACTTTTTTCACTTTATTCTTACATGTTAATTATGTTAGATGTTTAAAACCAATAAACGGTAATTTAAATAAATATTATTATAGTTAGTATATTAATTATATTTGTAAAGGATATACGAAAAATCTTGAAATATCAATAATATGAACACAGATAGAATACTATTAGTAATAAATTGACACTTACTCCTTTCTTAGTTAGACAAGTGATTGACAAAAAAAATTGATGTTACAAAGACTTTAACTTAAAATCATCTTATCTTTTCATATTGTAAAACTTGTTTTATTTTTATACATTATTAATAAATTTAGCCATTACATACACTTTCTAGTGATATATTCGTAATGAAAAATTTAAAATCCGAATCTTAAATAATTTAAATTTATTTAGTAACAGCTTGTTTGGATGTTTGTTACGCATCGTTTCATAATATATCGTATCATAATGTATTGTATTGTACTGTATCGTTTGATAAATACAATGTCTGGATAGATTGTGTCGTTTGCCATCGTTTCATGATATCACGCACCAACAATATGAAGAATAAACTTGCAATATTATAAATAAAAAATATAATACAACATAAAATTACTATATAAAAAGGTAGGATAAATGATAAAATAAAATAATTTAATAATAATAGAGGGTGAGATTGAGAGAAAAAGACAAGGTAACGACGCGACTGTGACGACCCGACCAGTCGTCTCATGAGTTACCGCTCCGTTTCCCCCATTTCTGCTTTATTATGCTTCGTTATCCGTGTTTTATATGATCGAGTTGAGTAGGTTGCGTTCGGAGTGGATTTGGTAAGAAATGAGACACTTAGTCTCTTTTGAGAAGGTTCAAGTTGAAAAAGTCAACCGGATATTGACTTGTATGTTAGATAGCTCGGATGAGAGTTCCGATAGTTCGGTTAGCTTCGGGAGGTGATTTATGACTTATGAGTGTGATTGGAATTGGTTTTGGAGGTCCGGTGTAGAATTAGGCTTGAATTGGGAAGTTAGTATTTTGGCAATTTCCGATTGGTAGGTGAGATTTTGATCCGAGAGTCGGAATAAAATTCCGAGAGTTGATATATCTTCGTTATGTCATTTGTGATGTGTGTGCAAAATTTCAGGTTATTCGTATGTGGTTTGGTTGGGTTTTTGATCGAAAGCGTATTTCGAAAGTTTTTAGAAAACTTAGGCTTGAATTCGATGTGAATTGATGGATTTGGTGTTGTTTGAGGTGTTTTGATGATTGAAACAAATTTGAATGAGGTTTTAGGATGTGTTGGTGCTTTTGGTTGAGGTCCCGGGGGCCTCGGGTGAGTTTCGGGTGGTCAATCAGACCATTTTCTATGTTGAAATGTTGCAGAAATTGATCATCAGTTGTTGCAGAAGAATTGGCCTTCGCGATCGCGTGGAGCTAGTCGCGATCGCGTGGAGCTAGTCGCGATCGCGTAGAAGGATTTTGGCAGGCCAGGAATTAGACCTTCGCATTCGCGCTTGAAGGCTCGCGTTCGCGGAAGGTTAAGATTTGGTGCTTCGTGTTCGCAGTGAGAGGGTCGCGTTCGCGTATAAGGATTTGGATCCCAGTGGAGTTTGTTCTTCGTGTTCACGTGTGAGGGAATGCGTTCGCGTAAGTGTGAGGCCTGAAGCTTCGCGTTCGCGTGGATTGAGTCGCGTTCGCATAGGGTTATTTTTGGGAAGTTAAAATTTGTGCTTCGCGATCACGAGGCTTGGGCCGTGATCGCGAAGAAGGAATATCAGAACTGGGCAGTGAGTTTATAAAACATTTCATCCGCGATTTTGAGCCATTTTTTCACCATAGCTGAGTATTTTGAGAGCTATTTGAGGGAAGTTGAAGAGGGATTCAAGGAGAATTGATTGGAGGTAAGATTTATGAACCTAAAACGTGATTCTATTGTGAAATTAACCTAGAAATTCTTGGAACCTAAGCTAAAAATAGAAGAACTAGGGCTTGGGATTTTGAACTTTTTGAATTGGGATTTGAAAGACCATTTGAGGTCGGAATTGAAAACTTTTGATATGTATGAACTCGTGGAAGGATAAGGAACCCGTTGATGTGAAAATTTCTGAGTTTCGAGAAGTCGGACCGGGGCTCGAGTTTTGCTAATTTCGGGATTTTTGATATTTTTCAATTGTTTTTCGCTTGAGTTTTGTTCCCTTAGCATATTGTGATGTATTCATTCTGATTTTGGATAGATTCGACGCACGTGGAGGCCGATTCGAGGGGCAAAGGTATCGCGAGCTAGAGTTGTAGCCGGTTCGAGGTGAGTAATGATTGTAAATGATGTCCTGAGGGTGTGAAACCCCGGATTGCATATCGTAGTGCTATATTGAGGTGAGATACGCGCTTGATGATGAGCGTGAGGTCTTTTACTACTGGGGATTGAGACTTGGTCCATCCCGACTGATGATTTTACCGCGTATTTGACTGAAACTTATTTTTATCATCATGATTTGGGGCTAATTGCCATATTTGGACTTCGTGCCAACTATTTGAACCCTTCGGGGATTTTGACTGATTTTCCCCACTATACTTGTTAAAAATCATATCCTCGGTTATGTTTCTCTCTGTTTTAAACGATTCGAGCCGGTTTTATCATACTATTACTAAATAAGAGGAATTTGTGGGCTGAGATCCCTATCTTCTATTATTGTGCCCAAGAGACTATGAGGTTAATGACTGAGAGGGGTTGAGAACCCAATGGTGAGGATATTATATATGTTATGGATCGGGCTGCACGCCGCAACAATACTTATATGGATCGGGTTGCACACCGCGGCAATATAGCGCTTGGGCTATAGGAGCCCCTCCGGAGTCTGCACACCCCCAGTGAGCGCAGTCGACTATCTATATGGATCGGGCTGCACGCCGCAACGATGTACGGATCGGGCTGCACGCCGCAGCGGTTATTCTGATTTCTGTTATTATGAGAGATATATGGGTCGAGAGCTGAGAATGAGCACTAATTGATGAGAGTGAGCCCGATGAGCCGATACTGTTCTGAGTGATTGACACTGTACTCGAGGGGTGGATTTCTACTTGTTATTTACCTGCTAAATTACCGTTTTACCCGATTTAAAGAGATTTCACTTGACTTCTTCACTGATTTACTACTTTAAGTGATTTTTACTATTTGATATAGAATTGCTTTGTACCTTTACGTGTTTTCTTGCTTTCAGCCATTATTTATGATTGTTACTCACTAAGTTAGAGTACACACATTACTGCCTGCACCGTGTGTGCAGATTCAGGCATCATAGAGTTTGCTCCTGAGTGCTGATCCTCCCAATCCAGGTAGTATTTTCGGAGACTACAAGGTAGCTGTTGGCATCCGCAGGCCCCGTGCCTCCCTTATCTTACTATTTTCATGTCCTTGAACTTCTGTATCAGATTTCGTATCTAGTAGACCGGTATCCGGATTTATTAGTTGCTCATGACTTGTGACACCCCGGTTTGGGCTGTGTCGGGATGGTTTCTACTGTTGTTATCGTTACTTCCACCAATTATGGTTATTATATCATATTTTAGAACTATTTATGGTATTTAATTGTTTAAATGAGGTGCTCTATTTTGGTCTGGCTGGCCTTGTCTTCACGAGAGGCGCCATCATGACCGGGTTCGGGGTTTGGATCGTGACAAGTTGGTATCAGAGCCTAGGTTACATAGGTCTCACGAGTCATGAGCAGGTTTAGTAGAGTCTCGCGGATCGGTACAGAGACGTCTGTATTTATCCTCGAGAGGTTGTAGAACCTTTAGGAAAAACATCATATTTTTGAAATTCTTGTCGTGCGAACTTGTAGTCCAAGTACTAAACTTCTGTTATCCTATTCTCTCACAGATGGTGAGGACGCGAGCTACCAGACGAGGTAGACGACCACCAGTACCACCAGCTGAGACCAACAGAGGTCGTGGATGCGGTTGTGGTAGAGGCAGAGCAGCGGGGGCAGCACCTGTAGATCCACCAGCTGCCCTAGCTCCGGATCAGGCTCCAGTTATGGATGATCCAGTAGCACCAGTTCAGGGACCAGCTGCACCCATCATGATTCCGGGTCTTCAGGAGGCCTTAACACAGATCTTATCAATTTGCACTGGCCTTGCTCAGGCAGTTTCAGCCACTACAGCAGCAGCTACTTCACAGGTCGGGAGAGGCAATCAGACCCCCACTGCTCGTACACCTGAGCAGGTAGTGTAGGGACTTCAGACGCCGGGGGCACCTCCAGCCCAGCCGGGTGCACCAGCTTAGGAGTTTGTGGTGCCAGTTATGCCGGATGATGAGCAGTGTTGTCTTGAGAGGTTTGGTAGACTCCAGCCTCCGTCATTCAGTGGTGCTGAGGGAGAGGATGCCCGGGGTTTTCTGGATAAGTGTCAGCGGATGCTCCGTACAACAGGGATTCTTGAGTCTAGTGGTGTGGCATTTACTACTTTTTAGTTTTCTGGGGCCACCTTCACTTGGTGGAGGCGTATGAGAGGCGTAGACCAGTTGGTGCAGCGCCCCTTACTTGGCAGCAGTTCTCCACTCTCTTCTTGGAGAAGTATGTACTGCAGTCCCGCAGAGAGGAGCTGCGTAGACAGTTTGAGTGGTTGCGATAGGGGGATATGACTGTGTCATAGTATGAGTCGAGGTTTTCTGAGTTGGCTTGTCATACCGTTTGGATGGTTCCAATAGATCATGAGAGGATCAGGAGATTTGTTAATGGCCTTAACTATCATCTCCATATTTTTATGACCCGAGAGAGGGTGTTGGGTGCTACGTTCGAGGAGGTGGTTGATATCGCTCACGAGATTGAGACGGTTCGCTGTCAGGATCGAGAGGAGAGGGAGGCCAAGAAGCCTCGAGGATTGGGCAGTTATAATGGTGCTCCTTTGAGGGGCCAGTTCCAGTATGGTAGAGGTTGTTCTTTCAGGCCCGCTCAGTCGGCCCGTCCAGAGTATCGCGGGGCATTTTCGGGTCATGGTCATCATGGATATCAGTGGGTCCAGTCATCACTCAGTGCCCTACCAGCCCAAAGCTCGTCACGTGCCCCATCAGTCCAGGGTTCTTCTATGCCAGGTCCTTCTACTGGTCATTCTGGTGCCAGGGGTTCCCTTCAGTCCCCATCTCCAAGACCGGGTAGTTGTTATGAGTGCGGAAAGTTTGGACAAATGAGGAGGCAGTGCCCTCGACTTCATGATGGTCAGCTTCAGCAGAGGGGTCAACCCTCGACTTTTGCTCCAATTACTTCACCACCCGCCCAGCCAGCTAGGGGTGGGGGTCAGGCAGCCAAGGGTTGCCCCAGAGAGGGAGGTTGATCAGGTGGTGGCCAGGCTCGTCTTTATGCTATTCCAGGCAGGACAGATGTTATTGCTTCAGATGCTGACATTATAAGTATTATTTCAGTTTGCCACAAAGATGCCTCTATATTATTTGATCCCGGTTCCACCTTTTCCTATGTGTCATCATACTTTGCTTGTTATTTGGGTATGCCCCGTGAGTTTCTTGCTTTACCTATTCATGTATCTACCTCGGTGGGTGATACTGTTGTTGTAGACCGTGTGTACCGATCATGTGTGGTGACTATTGGGGGTCTGGAGACCCGAGTAGATCTATTGCTGTTGAGCATGGTGGATTTTGATGTCATTTTGGGCATGGATTGTCTATCTCCGTGTCGTGCTATTCTAGACTGTCATGCTAAGATAGTCACATTGGCTATGCCGGATGTACCGCGGATCGAGTGGCATGGTGTGACTGATTATGTTCCTAGTAGAGTGATATCTTTCTTGAAGGCCCAACATATGGTTGGGAAGGGTTGCCTTTCATATTTAGCGTTTGTGAGGGATGTGGGAGCTAAGACTCCTAGCATTGATTCTGTTCCAGTTGTGAGGGATTTTCCCGATGTGTTTCCTGTAGACCTGCCGGGCATGCCACTAGACAGGGATATTGATTTTGGTATTGACCTGGTGCTGGACACTCAGCCTATTTCTGTTCCGCCCTATCGTATGGCACCAACGGAGTTGAAAGAATTGAAGAAGCAGCTTCAGGAACTCCTAGATAAGGGGTTCATTCGGCCTAGTGCATCACCTTGGGGTGCGCCAGTCCTATTTGTGAAAAAGAAAGATGGCACCATAAGAATGTGTATTGATTATAGGCAATTGAACAAGGTAACAATTAAGAACAAGTATCCCTTGCCTCGTATTGATGATCTATTTGACCAGCTTCAGGGAGCGAGAGTGTTCTCCAAGATTGATCTCCATTCGGGCTATCACCAGTTAAAGATCAGGGATTCAGATATTCTTAAGACTGCTTTCAGGACCAGATATGGTCATTAAGAGTTTCTTGTCATGTCTTTTGGGCTGACTAATGCCCTAGTAGCGTTCATGCATTTGATGAACAGTGTATTTCGGCCTTATCTGGATTCGTTCGTTATAGTATTCATTGATGATATTCTGGTGTACTCTCGTAGTCAGGAGGAGCACGTGGAGCATTTGAAGGTTGTATTGTAGAGACTAAGGGAGGATAAGCTTTATGCAAAGTTCTCCAAGTGTGAATTTTGGCTTAGTTCAGTGGCTTTCTTGGGACACGTGGTGTCCAACGAGGGTATTCAGGTTGATCCAAAGAAGATAGAGGCAGTTCAGAGTTGGCCTAGACCGTCCTCAGCCACAGAGATTCGTAGCTTTCTTGGGTTGGCAGGCTATTATCGCCGGTTTGTTCATAGATTCTCATCTATCGCATCGCCCTTGACCAAGTTGACTCAGAAGGGTGTTTCATTTGTATGGTCGGACGAGTGTGAAGAGAGCTTTTAAAAGCTCAGGACAACTATAATCGTAGCTCCAGTATTGGTTTTGCCATCAACTTCAAGTTCATATACTGTGTATTGTGATGCTTTGAGAGTTGGGATTGGTTGTGTATTGATGCAAGATGGTAGGGTTATTACTTATGCTTCTCGTCAGTTGAATCCCCATGAGAAGGAAGAACTACCCCGTTCATGATTTGGAGTTGGCTGCCATAGTTCATGCATTGAAGATTTGGAGGTATTATTTGTATGGCATATCTTGTGAGGTATTCACCGATCATCGCAGTCTTCAGCATTTGTTCAAGCAAAAGGATCTTAATTTGAGGCAGCGGAGATGGTTGGACTTGCTTAAGGATTATGATATCACCATACTGTACCATCCGGGAAGGCCAACGATGCTTTGAGCCAAAAGGCAGTGAGTATGGGGAGTTTGGCATACATTCCAGTTGGGGAGAGACCTCTTGCAGTTGATGTTCAGGCCTTGGCCAATTGGTTTATGAGATTAGATATTTTGGAGCCCAGTCGGGCGTTGGCTTGCGTGGTTTCTCGGTCTTCCTTATTTGATCGCATCAGAGAGCGCCAATATGTTGACCCGCATTTGCTTGTCCTTAAGGACAGAGCTCAGCATTATGATGCTAGAGATGTGACCATTGGTGATGATGGGGTGTTAAGGATGCAGGGCCATATTTGTGTGCCCAATTTGGATGCGCTTCGGGAGTTGATTCTGGAGGAGGCCCATAGCTCGCGGTATTCTATTCATCCAGGTGCCGCGAAGATGTACCAGGATTTGAGGCAGCACTATTGGTGGAGAAGAAGAAGAAAGATATTGTAGGATTTGTAGCTCGGTTCTCAATTGTCAGCAGGTGAAATATGAGCATCAGAGACCGGGTGGCTTGCTTCAGCAGATAGTTATTCCCGAGTGGAATTGGGAGATGATTACTATGGACTTTGTTGTTAGACTCCCACGGACTTTGAAGAAGTTTGATGCTATTTGGGTGATTGTGGATCGGCTGACCAAGTCCGCACACTTCATTCCTGTGTGTACTACCTATTCTTCAGAGTAGTTGATAGGGATCTATATTCGGGAGATTGTTCGGTTGCATGGTGCTCCGGTTTCCATCATCTCAGATAGAGGCACTCAGTTTACTTCGGAGTTTTGGAGAGCCGTGCAGAGAGAGTTGGGTACTCAGGTGGAGCTGAGCACAATATTTCATCCTCAGACAGACGGGCAGTCCGAGCGTACTATTCAGATATTGGAGGACATGTTGCGTGCTTGTGTTATTGCTTTCGGAGGTTCATGGGACAAGTTTCTGCTGCTTGCAAAGTTTGCTTATAACAACAACTACCAGTCGAGTATTCAGATGGCTCCATATGAGGCTTTGTATGGGAGGCGGTGTAGATCTCCAGTCAGTTGGTTCGAGCCCGGCAAGGCTAGGCTATTGGGGACAGATTTGGTTCAGGATGCCTTAGAGAAGGTGAAGGTGATTCAGGAGAGGCTTCGTACAGTGCAGTCACGATAAAAGAGTTATGCGGACTGGAAGGTCCGAGATGTGTCCTACATGGTTGGTGAGAAGGTCTTGCTGAAGGTTTCTCCCATGAAGGGTGTTATGAGATTTGGGAAAAAAGGAAAGTTGAGTCCGCGGTTCATTGGGCCTTTTGAGGTATTTCGGAGGATTGGGGAGGTGGCTTATGAGTTTGCTTTGCCACCTAGCTTGTCGAGTGTGCATCCGATATTTCATGTTTCTATGCTCCGAAAGTATATTGGGGATCCGTCTCATGTTTTGGACTTCAGCACAGTTCAGTTGGGTTATGATTTGACCATTGATGTGGAGCCAGTAGCTATTCTGGGTCGTCAGGTTCGGAAGTTGAGGACAAAGGATATAGCTTTAGTGAAAGTGCAGTGGAGAGGTCAGCCCGTGGAGAAGGCTACCTGGGAGACCGAGCGAGAGATGCGGAGCAGATATCCTCACCTATTTGAGGCTTCAGGTATGTTTCTTGACTCGTTCGAGGTCGAACATTTGTTTAAGTTGGGGAGGATGTGACGACCCGGCCAGTCGTATCATGAGTTACCGCTCTGTTTCCCTTATTTCTACTTTATTATGCTTCTTTATCTGTGTTTTATATGATCGAGTTGAGTAGGTTGTGTTCGGAGTGGATTTGGTAATAAATGAGACACTTAGTCTCTTTTGAGAAGGTTCAAGTTAGAAAAGCCAACCGGATGTTGACTTATGTGTTAGAGGGCTCGGATGAGAGTTCCTATGGTTTAGTTAGCTTTGGGAGGTGATTTATGACTTAGGAGTGTGATCGGAATTGGTTTTGGAGGCCCGGTGTAGAATTAGGCTTGAATTAGCGAAGTTAGTATTTTGGCGATATCCGGTTGGTAGGTGAGATTTTGATCTGAGGGTTGGAATGAAATTCCGAGAGTTTCTGTAGCTTAGTTATGTCATTTGTGATGTGTGCGCAAAATTTCAGGTCATTCGGATGTGGTTTGGTTAGGTTTTTGATCGAAAGCGTATTTCGGAAGTTTTTAGAAAACTTAGGCTTGAATTCGATGTAAATTGATGGATTTGGTGTTGTTTGAGGTGTTTTGATGATTGGAACAATGTTTGAACGAGGTTTTAGGATGTGTTGGTGCTTTTGGTTGTCTTCACAAGAGGGGCCATCACAACCGGGTTCGGGGTTAGGGTCGTGACAACGACCACACCAAATCGGTCGTTACATAAAGTGACACATTTCGTCGTTATGTAACGCCGGATTTAACGATACGATACAATAAAATTTAAGTAACAATCAAAACAAACATTGTATTTAAAGTAACAATAGATACGATACAATGGGTAACAACCATCCAAACAAGCTGTAAGGCCACAAGCAATCATTTTTAACCAAATATGTAGATCTTTGCTAATGAAAAACAAAAAGGTAATATAATTTAAAGAAATGAAATATGCTTCAAAGTAAAGAGTTTCTTATTGAGCAATCCTTGACTGAATAGCTGAAAAACAATGTTGAGAATTGAAGAGTAATGTTACAATGATTTCAACAGAGTAATAGTATGTGAGACAGATTGATAATGGGGTACAATCGTAGGGAAGGAGAATATTTATGGTACAAACTAATCACAATTGCCCATAGGATCTCTCTCACACATAGTATCGATTATCTCGGGGTTATGTAAATCCAGCTGATTGTGTTATCCTGGTTAATGGTGGATCCCAAATATTTCGGGATCCATCGACTCTAAGAAGATATTTATTGGTGATCCTTCGAGTTTTCTGGCTCATAGAACATCTCTATCTACACGCCCATGACTATCTGGGTTTAGAACGACTTGGAGCAGCGAATGATTCTTCGATTGCATTCTTGATATATTCATTCTTCGATACAAAGGACTATAAATGACTTGGTGATGACTAGGAAATCCTCGTTGCGTGTTTGTTCTTATCTTAGCCACATGTTATGCACGCATTTTATTAATACATATAGTCCCCCACTTTCTGGTAGTCCTCACAGATAGCCTAAGGAGTGGAAATATTTTAGCGGAAAACAGGACATGTCTAAAATTACAACCTTCGTACTTGAATCGACGTGCACCTCTCTATTTAATGCTCGAGACGCATGGCGAATTGCGAATGGAGATGATATTACTGCCAGTTATCGAGGCAAAGATGATTCTGTGTCTATAAGTACAAAATTCTTTTTATTTGTTTTTACTTTACTCGTCTTGAACTTTCTTCAAATATAATAAGTTATTCTCTGTAATGTTTTTTAGCATCCTTGATTTCTTCCTTGAATTATATATATATATATATATATATATATATATATATATATATATATATATATATATATATATATATATATATATCCAGTGAATCTCAAAATAACATCCGAGATCATGAATCAGACCTCCAAAACACATGAAATCAACATGAAACTCAAGAACTTCTAAAACATGACTACGCATCTGATTCCTATCAAATCAGCTCGGAATGACATCAAACTTAGCGGACAAGTTCCAAATGATAAAACGGACCTATTCCAAGTCCCGAAACAGAAATCCAAACACGATAGCTATGAAGTCAACTTACGGTCAAACTTATCAAAATTCTATGCCTTTAAATTGCCAACTTTCGATAAACCAACACAAATCACCCTACAGACCTCCGGATTTGATTTCAGACATATGCCCAAGTCCAAAATAACGATACAAACCTATCAGAACCATCAAAATACCACTACAGGATCATTTTCAAAAAGTCAAACCTCAGTCAACATTTCAACTAATGCTTCTAAAATAAGAATCACTCATCAAATTCATTCCGAACATCCGAAAATCAAATACAACCATGCACACAAGTCATAATTCACAATATGAAGCCACTAAATACCTCTAACCACTTAACGGAACCTTAAAGCTCAAAACGACCTACCAGGTCATTATATCCTCCCCCTTTTAAACAAACGTTCATCCTCAAACGTGCCAAGAGTCTTTCCTGAGCCATCAAATCACGGTATAAACTCTCCATACATATAATCATGGGCGATCCTATGTCACCCAAATCCACATAAGCCCGAAAACCTCATCTCAACCGAAAATTATTCCTTTACTTATGCCAATAAGCCTTAGAATCAAATTTACACATCTACCAAGGGCCCTATTATCACACAAACTGTAACGACCCGATCGGTCGTTTTTCTTTTTTAGAACTCCATTCCCCCAAATAAAACTTCCCGCGCTTGCTTTATCTGATTTACGACCTCTGGGGATGGTTGGTTCGGGTTTTGGAAGAGTTTGGGTTGAAAGGCTCATTTGATTCCTTAAGATTTTTTTAAAAGTCTAAGTTTGACTTTGGTCAACATTTTTAACAAACGGACCCGGATTTGTGTTTTAATGGTCCCGGAGGTTCCGTAGGAAAAAATGGGACCTGAGCGTATGCCCGGAATCGAATTCCGAGGTCCCTAGCCCGAGTAATGAATTTTTATTAGAAATTGTTAAACTGAAATTCTAAGGATTTAAAGAAACTAAATAATGATTGATCACATGGGTATCAGGCTCGTATGTAGGTTCTGGAGCCCAATACAGGTCTAACATAATATTTAAGACTTGGCCGCAAAATTTGGTGTCAATCCAAGTAGTTTAAGTGCGTTTCGGCTCGTTAGAGGAGAATTAAGAACTTGAAGTTCATAAGTTTGATTCAATTGGTTTTAAGGGGTGATTCATAGTTTTAGCGTTGTTTCGGGTGTTCCGAAGGTTCGAACGGGTTTATTTCATAATATTAGACTTGTCAGTATGTCCAGGCGGGGCACGGGAGCCCCGAGCGTCGATCAGACGAGGCTCGAGTGAAGTAGGAAAAGTTGAGAATAGCTGAAGCATCTGGTTTTTGTCATAACCGCACCTGCGGTTGGTCAGCCGCAGGTGCGAGACCGCAGAAGCGGTCGTCCTCTCGCAGATGCGGCCAAGGCAGGCCAGACCCAAAACCGTAGAAGCGGCTGCACAGAAGCGGCTTCAAGACCGCAGAAGCGGTCCTAGCCCACTTGGCCAATTCCGCAAATGCGGTGTCTTCCTCGCAGAAGCGGGACCGCAGATGCGGAAATCACTGTAGCAGTGAGCTTCATTTATTACGGGTTCTAAGTTATTTTTGCCATTTTTCACCTCTCCATTGGGCGATTTTAGAGCTTTTAAGAGAAGACAGCCACCTAGCATCGTGAGGTAAGTTTATCCCACCTATTCCTAGTTTAATACTTGCATCTTAGGTAGATTAAACACTAAGATTAAGGTAAAATTATGGGGATAGAGAAAAACCTAGGGTTTTGATAAAACTTAGATTTTTCCCACGAAATTGGTTATGAAGAGAAGTAGAAATCAAATATTATTGATCCTTAGGTTACAAAGAACAACTTTCTTCGAAAATTTTCGGAATCCAGGCACGTGGGCCCGGGGTCGGATTTTAGGAAACTTGTGTTTAAGGTTGGGAAATTGCTTTAATAGTTAGAATGTGATCTTGTGAACTTGTATTGACTAGTTCTTACCCCATTTAACTAGTTTTGGATCGTTCAGCTGCAAATTGAGAGTTCAGGCTCGTTCTTGGTATTGGAAGTGCGCTTTGGAGCGACGTGGGTCTCCTTTCTAACCTTGTAAGAGGGAATTGGCTCCATAGGTGTAATAATTGTATAATTTGCCACTAAATGCGGGGGCTACGTACGCGCTAGCTGACGAGAGTCCGTGCATAGCTACTATCATGTTAATTGTTCGGGTAGTTTAGGACCCGTATTATGCTATATTTGCAAATGTTATATGTCTTCTTGCTAATGTGATCATTTAGGATATGCTAGAGAACTGGAAATGAACATAAGTGAACACATGCTGTGTTGAACACTTGTATGAGTTTATTTGAATATAAATGCGCCTTCTTGTATTTTTCTATTGATAATTGATATTTGTGGATCGGGCCGATCGCCTCGGTAGAAATAGATGCATTTATGGTTCGCGTCATTCGACTCTCTGGCAGTGCACCGTTTCTTTTATATTGGATCGGGCTGTCGACCTCGGCATAATGTGTGCATGATATTTATGTAAACTATCAATGATGACTTGCCTGATACATGGTTTGAAATGTAAAGGATTAACTATGATATAAAATGACATGACTTAGAAATCCTTATTTCAACTGTTATATAATTGTGACCATCATGCCTGGCATAACATCATATTATATTATTTAACCCTAGTAGGTATCAAGTCGACCTCTCGTCTCTACTTCTTCGAGATTAGACGGGATACTTATTGGGTACATATTGTTTATGTACTCATGCTATGCTTCTGTACTTAATTGTACAGGCTCTGAGGCAAGTACATCTGACTATCAGACCGGTGTGCGTCCCTAATCATAGTTCGAGACTTCCACGGTGAGCTGCTTCCCTTCCTACGCCGATCAACAGCTTGATGGAGTATTTCTTACTTCTGACTGTCTATTCTATTTTAGACAGTAAGATAGATCTATTATTTTTTATATTTTACTAGTTGCCCACAGCTTGTGTTGCGCCCCCTTTTTCCCCTTACATTGGAGAGGAGTCCGGGTTTCGACATTCATGCGGTGTAATGACTCATTTAATTTTGGGAATTGGGTATTTGGAGAGTCTCCACCTAACGATTTTAAGGTGCGTTAGGGAACCTATAGGGTTCAACTATGTTTGACAACCAGAGATAGGGTAAGGACATGAAATTATCCTAATGGGAAGGTGTTAGGCAACCCTCAGGATCCACTAGTGTGGTTCTCGGCCAGATAGTTTTTGTGAATTTGTGCAATTAGAAAATAAACAAATAAGGCTCAAGTGATAGGGGATTTTGAGTTTAAATACACACGTGTTTGAAAACAATAAAAGCAAGGTTTTGAAAAGAGTTATAGTCTAAGCATACTTAAAAATAAAGGGGTATCCTAAGTTTGTTTGTAATATGGATTACATCAATGCGATACCCGGTATGACACTCCTCAGAAAAGGGGATACACGTGGTATTAGCCCACTGGTCATCATATCCATATCTACCTTTTTCCGCATGTTAAGGTAATTAAAGCGAGGGTTGGTTTTGACCTCTATTGTATGCCGTTACCCGTCCCATTCCTATCAGTCCTAGAGGAATTTAGGACTCTTATTCATATAAGGAGGAGGTTCTAGGCTAACTCTTAGGTTTAAAGGTAAAATGCTAAGGCGACATACAAAACAAGTAGGACTGCATTTAAAGGGGAAACATGTAAGCAACTAGAAAGCTCATGTATACCTCCGCAAATAATGCCTATAAATATCATGACTTAAACACAGTTAATGTCTGAATTTTAGAATCTTAAAGCGGGGTGTTTGAATCAGAACCAGATTCATTATATAACTCAGAAAAGAAGTTCGGATCAAGCCTGCCTGCTGGTTGTAGCAGTCTAGAATTAAATAGAGGCAATTCCAGTTTTATTTAAGTAATTATCTAAGGCTTGCCTAGGCGTAAGCAGTATTCAGTAGTTATTCAGAAGCATTAAGTCAATTTGGAGATTATTATTACCTAAAACATGCTATTCTAGGTGTTCAACATATAGAATTGTTGCCAGTTAATTGTAAAACTAAGTAAAATTGTTTTTATTCCTTTTTATGCATTCATAGTTAGCCTAAGCGTGTTTAAACGAAATCCTAAAGATATGGTATCTAATGTACAACGATGCAAAATGATGTATATGCAGAATCCTAAGCAGGATTTCTATATGCACAAATATTACTATTTACCATGAAAATGGTAACAATAATTAAATTTGTAAATGGGATTCTAAAAATACGTGATCTATTCCCGAGCTAGTTGTTAGAGCAGTTGATGCTAATAATGTGGAGTTTAATGACGAGATGCAAGCTAAAACAAGGTAGTAATCAAACCGGAGGGCCTGCTATCCGAGTGTTGGTCTGGTCGATGGAGGACCTCGGGGTCAATGTTAGGGTCGAATTCAAGCCATTGGGGATAGTCGGCGATGGGATAATAGTTGAAGATATAATTAAACAAGGCTCTTTATGGCCAATACTGAGTTATACGATGAAGAACAAGTAAGGAAACGATGGATATCAAGGTAACCTCGGGCCAGTGAGAACGAACAAGTTAGAAAGAAAAGAGAGAGAGAGAGAGAGAGAGAGAGAGAGAGAGAGAGAGAGAGAGAGATATTATTGCACTTGTGGAGAAATGGAGCAACATCAGTCCTTTACAAGGTAGGGTGAGTCCCCTTTATATAGGAGGGGAACTCGGCTACAAGTATGTGGAGATTAATTACAAAGTATGGAGATGCGATGGCTTGACGCGATGCCTCAGCATAGGCTCTGGATAGGCCGGCCCTGTCAGACTCAACTGTGTGCCTTGGGAGCTTCCCCTTCTGTCCTGGCTTCGATCTCCGTCTTCTCTAAGTCGGACAAGCCCCAAGGTCGGGAACTCGATCGTGGCTTCTCGTCCTCAGGGTCTCGAGGCATTCTTTCGAAATGACTTGAAAGCGAGAAATCAGGTCCTCTGATTTTTCCGCGTACAATTACAAAGTTTAAACATGATTTCCAGAATATGCAGAGATGATATGTTTGTTAATGTTGTTTAGCCTAAAACAGGATCTCTAAGTGTGCATGGCAGTAGGAACATGATCGCAGAAACACTGGTTAACACCTTTAACGTAGGATTTGCTAAGTGATATGATAGTGAAATGGACATGCTGAAAACAGTAAGGGTAAATCCTAAGGAGCATGATCTCAAATGCATGAAATGAGTCCTAGGCATGGTTTCTATTGCTCAAGTAGGAATGTAAACCTAGTAATATGCTTTCTACCCCTTTTGATAGCTAAAGCATGCACATTTCCCATCCCTTTTCACTAGCCAACCCCCATACTTATTTACAAATTATTACAGACCAAAGATTGAATTACAAAAGAAATGCAAAAATAAGAAGTTACAACCATAAGAAGTCTGATCTTGACTTCCTCTCTGAGTTATGTAATGAACCACCTCAAAAGCCACTATTGTTCCAAAGCCTTTCTCATATCTGGGTGTGTCAAAGTTCTCTAAGGACATCAAGGGGTCCTGGGTAGTGCTCACACCCAGATTTGCATAACCAAACAGAATGAGTTCCGTGTAGAAGGGCTAGCTCTTATGTGTCCAAGTTCAGAGGGAGCTCAAGGGTCCCAAGGCATGGCTCACACAAAAGGGGCAGAACCTAGATTCTAAGAGTATAGGTCAGAGTGCTAGACATAGTTTGAAAAAGAGTTTGTTTAAAAAAAAAATAAGAACTGGACTAGCAAGTCCATTTTGAAAGTAATCAGTAACAGACGGGATTAAAAGCAGTTGTAGCAGTAAATAAAATTCAAACTCCCAAGATGGGATCACACACAGAATCAGTAGTCATACAAAGGGAGTCAAAAGGATTTTGGGGAGACACTTGTCTGTAAGCACATGACCCCAGCAGGGGTCTGGTTTTTACATGCACATCAATGACTGATACTGGAATGATCACAAACCAGCCAAAAGAACACAAACACATAGATGGGATAGGGGTTTGGGATTCATAAGACAACAAGTACAAAATAAGTGATTGAAAAAGTATGCTTTAAAACACGCACGTGGGAGTGCATAAATCTAAAGGGGAAGGGGAGACATTATAGCATGTTGGTAATGTAACTTCACTGCAGGTTTCACAACAGAACTACAAGCAGAAGTAGACCAAGAATGAGAAAAACTGAAAGAATTAAAGAAACATGTTGTTGTTGAAGCATTAAAATTAACTAGGACATACCAGTTGAGAAAGAAAAGTGCAGAAAGGTAAAGCAAGTAGGCTTCCACAGTCTAGCCTTGGCTTTCAGCCGGCTAGACAAAGCAGTAGCACATGTAGTAGTAGAGAAAGAGAGAGTTTTGAGTGTGTTAGTGTGTGTTATGAACTCAGTTGTTCGTGTCTTTAGAGAAGAGAGGGTGGGGTATTAATAGATTTGAAAACGAGTAGAAAATATGGTAACAAGTAAAGTTTTAACACAAACACGTAAATAATCACAATCAGAATCAATTAATACAAGTATTTTCCTTCAATCAAGGAATTACTGTTCAAATGGATACTGATTGGAATAATTAAGGAAAGAAAACCAATTTGAGAAAGATTGATTTCTGACCATATAGAGGATATTAAAAGTATAGAGTAAATAATTGAGTCTAAGTACAAAATATACTTAATTGGGGAAATGGTTCAGCAAAGGTAAAATATCACAGCAAAGGAAAGGAATCAATCCATTTAAACAAAACGAGTGAAACCAGGGATTTATGAGAAATATTTGCAATCAGTTGTAACTTGAGAAAATCAAGATCAATCAAGAAAGAATCATGATTCTGCACTTTGCCATATAAATAGAGAAGAATGAACAAGAGTATCAGACATGCAAGGCCAACCATATTGCCAAAAGAAGCAACTCAAACATACAGTAGTAGTAGGAGTAGGCTAGGACCTAGTAGTAAAAGAAACCTACTCGAAGCACAGTAGTCCACAAAGTCAAGTAGTCACATAGAACCAAAAAATAATGAAGGAAATAGTCTAGCACATAGCAAGGAGATCAACACACAGAAACAAGAAATGTCTTTAAACTCATAGCAATAAGTAAAGAAAAAGAAAATTTTATAAGGAAATAGGGTTTTAACAGAGCTGAGTTAAAAAGGTAAGAACTTTAGAATCAGTCAAGTTAAACAAAGAAAAGGATCTAAACACAAAGAACTCAGTCGAGACCAGTATACATGCAAGACAAACAAAGACAACTTTAGAACCCAAAAAGACCTAGGGTTTCAACACGATGAACCATGTAGAAAAAAACATGAACCAATCGATTAAACATAGTAGAATTATAAAACAATACTGAAAATCGGAGAAGAGATCTTTTAAAAAGAGTTTAAGAAACCCTAATTTGAAAACGAAGAGTCACTTTGAAAGAAAATCGAAGAACCTTTGAGAAAACACCAAGAAGTTCATAACATGCACAAACCTAAGATAGATCTGAAAGAAAATCAGAAAGCTCTTTAAGCTAGGGTTTCAGAGAACCCAGGAAAAGTGAGAAAAGACTTTGAAAAGTTACCGATCTAGCCAGAAAAGCCGTGGATCTAACTTGATCGGCCATGGGTGGCCGGGAAAAGGCCATACATAGAAGTTGAGCCAAGACTGGACTTGATCTCTTTGAGATCTGTCCATGAAATCACAGAAACAAACGACCAGGAGCTATAGGAGACTTGTACACCTCTCAAACAACCATGAAAGTACATGGATTAGGTGAAGATCAAAGGGGATTATGGTAGATTTGGGTGGTGGCGGCTAGGGTTAGTCTTAGGTTTTCAGAGAGAGTCTGAGAGGAAAAGGGATTCAAGGGTGGTGGATTTGTAGAAATGATTTAGGTTTAGGGGTCGTTTTGGGTTAAAAATGGTAAGGTGAAATGATGGTCGTTGATCTGAATGATGAACGACCTAGATTAAAAGGGGTAGTGGGGATCCGGGTTCGGGTTGGTTTTGAAAGGGTTAGGGGAGGGTTTTAATTAGAATTGGGTTGGGAAATTTGGGGTCTAATTTAGGCTATAATTGAAATACAAATGGGTTGTTATTTAAATAGCCATTTTCCCGTTTTAATTTATAAAATATAGTCAATAGATTCTGAAAATAAATTGAAAATACTATAATGATTTATACCATATAAATAACAATTTAAAAATACAAGACTCAATTTTATAAATACAAGACACAATTAAACCTTAAAATGGCTAATATTACAATTATGTGCAATTTAGCTTTAAAAATACTAAATGAAATTGTAAAAATATGTAAAAAAATTTTTTAGCCATATTTCGGCATAAATATAAAAAATCAATAGATCAATTATCAAGATAATAAATTTTGGAAATAATTATTGAGACTTCATGGATAAAAAGGGGGAAAATAAATCAATAAAAGTTATGGAAAAATAACAAAACATTTGGACATGCTTATATATGAATATATATATATATAATTTTTGAGATTTCATGGATAAAAAGGGGGAAAATAAATCAATAAAGGTTATGGAAAAATAACAAAATATTTGGACATGCTTATATATGCATATATATATATATATATATATATATATATATATATATATACTATTTTGAAGTTATTTTGCATATTGAAAATACGTAGGAAAAAATTGGGTATCAACAGCTGCCCCTCTTTACCAGGGAAGGATGAAAGAGTTGTCGGGTAAAGATATGATGACCTATTTTGACCGAGCGAAACGGTTTGAAGAAGATTTAGGTCGAACCCTGGCTTCTGAGTTGCCTTCATATCCCTGGTTCTACAGAATCAGGCCGTATGTAGTTCAGGATCCGCTGGCGGAGTATGCCGATGGAGACTTTTAAGAACGGACGCAATATCTAGAGCCAGGTGAGTGATAGGTTTACGTGAATGATTAAGGTTTGATATGGATTGAGGGAACTGGAGCGGAATTGCTCTCGCTGGGATGGCCGTTGCTCGCCAGTTTTCCTGCAATTAGAAACAATACAACCGTATACTATGCATAAATTTAAACATGATACAAATTCCCGTTGGACTATGAATGTTGTCTTTTGATGGTGAGGATGACGTCTTTAGACCATGATGTCCTGGGCCATGAAGCGTATGATAAAGGATCCGTAGGCCATGAAATGATGCTCTCGGGCTATGAGGATGGTGCCTTCGAACCATGATGCATTTGAATAAAGATATGCAAAAGATTGAAAGGGATCCTCAGGCCATGACATGGTGTTCTCGGGCTATGAAGATGGTGCCTCCGAATGATGACGCCTGAGTTGGCGATATTTCAGCCCATGAAGGATGCAATAGTATGATGCGGATAAGACAGAGCTTAGTCTTGCGAATTGAAGGGCACAACTTAGCCCGTAAGAGAAGCGAAATAAATAATGCTTGAGATGGCACTTAGTTTCGAAGAAAATTGGAGGCAGAGCTTAGCCTCGGAAGGCAGAATGATAGCCTTATGCAAAATGCAAATGGAGATAGAGTTTAGTCTCGGAAGGCAGAAAGGTAGCCTTATGCAAGAATGCAGATGCAGATGGAGGAGCTTAACTTTGGAAGGTAGAATGATAGCCTTATGTAAAGATGCGAATGGGGATGGAGATAGAGCTTAACCTTGGAAGGCAGAATGATAGCCTTATGCATTGCAAATGCAGATGGAGACATCGTTTAGTCTCAGGAGGCAAAATGGTAGCCTTATGCAATGCAAATGCAGATGGGGACATCATTTAATCTTGGAAGGCAGAATAGTAACCTTATGCAATGAAAATGCAAATGCAAATGGATACATCGTTTAGTCTCGGAAGGCAGAATGGTAGCCTTATGCAAAACTCTACATCGTTTCTTAGCTGATAGCAGATTGCGATGTTATGATTACTGGGAGCATTGTGACATACGGGACATCACTGGCATGTGCTGATAGCAGATGTTGGCAAGTGCAATGGTTCTAAGAATCATATTCTTGAACAATGTTTGTTTCATGGGCGTACAGTATCTTTAGTGATTTCGCGATCCTAGTGCCTGCATCCAAAGAAAAATCGTGAGTTTTGTAAGGGGGAAGGTTAGTTCGTATCCCTGCTAGCTTTGCTTGACTTGTTCGACTTAGACCTGGTGATATCGTCTATATCATTGGTGTAGCATTGCTAAATGAAGAAGTTTCAATAATAAACATGCATGATTTTGTAAAAGTATGATATAAGTGTATAATTAAAAATTGCTTTTAGATGAACCGATGACTCTAACGTGGTTCGGGACATTGCGACCTCTCTTGCTACATAATTTTGACGGTCCTCCTCAAAATTCTGCCCCAGTTTGATGGGTTGACGTTTCTGACTATTGCTTGTGCGATGATCGGCTGAAGTTACTTTGGAATTTTGAGAGTCCTCCTCAAAATTCTGCCCCAGTTTCCACTTGCGGGGGGATGTGGAATTTTTATTGAATTGTGATCGAACCCATAGGGCTGCCTAGGTATCCCCTCTTAAACGGGAATCAGGTCAGGCGCAGTTCAAATTACATCATATAAGGAAAACATAAGGATTACACATAGTAATGCTTGATTGCATCTGAATTGATTGGCTTCAGCCAGACTTCTCCGTCCATTTCTACAAGTATGAGGGCTCCTCCTATCAGAACCCGGTGAACCATGTATGGACCCTGCCAGTTGTGAGAGAATTTCCCTTTGGCTTCATCTTAATGCGGAAAAATTTTCTTTAACACCAGCTGCCCCGATGTGAATTGTCTTGGCTTGACTCTTTCGTTGAAGGCTCTGGACATTCTATTCTGATAGAATTGACCATGGCAAACTACATTCATTCTCTTTCCGTCTATAAGGGCTAGTTGCTCATAATGACTTTTTACTCACTCCGCGTCGTCGAGCTCACCTTCTTGTATGATCCTTAGGGAAGGAATTTCTATTTCAGCGGGAATGACAACCTATGTACCATAAACCAACATATAGGGGGTTACCTCGATTGATGTGCGGACTTGTGGTGCGATACCCCAATAGAGCAAATGATAACTTCTCGTGCCACTGTTTATGATTTTCTATCATTTTCCTCAATATCTTCTTGATATTCTTGTTGGCGGCTTCTACGGCTCCATTCATCTGAGGCTTGTAGGCTGTGGAATTCTTGTGTCTAATCTTGAAAGTCTCACACATAGCTTTCAGTGATGATTGACTCTGGGATTCCGAATCGACAAATAATGCGGTCGCGAACAAAGTCTGCCACTACTTTCTTAGTTACTACTATGTAAGATGCTGCTTCGACCCATTTGGTGAAATAGTCGATAACTACCAGGATAAACTTGTGTTCGTTGGAAGCGGCAGGCTCGATTGGTCCAATAACATCCATTCCCCAGGCGGTGAACGACCATTGTGAGATTGTTGTGTTAAGCTCGTTTGGAGGTACCTTTATCATGTCTACATGTATCTGACAGTGGTGGCATTTCTGGACATACTAGATGCAGTCCGTTTCCATAGTCATCCAAAAGTAACCAGCCTGGTGTATCTTTTTTGCTAAGATAAAACCGTTCATATGTGGACCGCAGGTCCCAGCATGAATTTCCTCTAGTAGCCTGGATGCTTCCTTCGCGTCAACACATCTTAATAGTCCCAAATCGGGAGTCCTCCTATACAAGATTCCTCCGCTGTGAAAGAAGTTGTTGGACAATCTCAGAAGTGTGCATTTCTTAGTAGGATTTGCAAGCTCTAGGTACTCTCCTTTTTCCATATATTCCTTGATATCATGAAACCAAGGCTTTCCGTCTGCTTCTTCTTCAACATGGGCACAGTAAGCTGGCTGATCATGGATCTTTACTAGAATGGGATCAATGAAATTCTTATTTGGATGCTGTATCATAGATGACAGGGTAGCCAATGCATCGGCGAACTCATTCTGGACCCTGGGAACATGCTGGAATTCCGTCTTTGTGAACCTCTTTCTCAATTCATGTACATGATGTAGATACGAGAGTATCTTGGAGTTCTTGGTTGCCCATTCTTCTCGCACCTGATGTATAAGTAGGTCTGAATCTCCAATCACTAGAAGCTCTTGAACGTTCATGTCTATGGCCATTTTGAGTCCTAAGATGCATGCTTCATACTCGACCATATTATTGGTGCATGGGAACCTGAGTTTGGTAGACACTGGATAATGCTGACCGGTTTTTGATACTAGGACTGCTCCTATGCCAAGGAAGATATGTCAGTTTCTCTTTTGAAGAAGAAATTAAAGGCTTAAAGAAATTAAACAAGTAATTGCATATAAAGGAGGGGTACAAATTCACAAGAACAATCTGAGATGGTAAAAGCCTAAAAATCCCCAGCAGAGTTGCCATGCTGTCGCGCCCCTTTTTTCCCCTTCCATCGGAGTAGAGTCCGAGTTTCGACATTAATGGGGTGTAATGACTCATTTCCTTTTGGTAATTGGGTATTTGGATAGTTGCCACCTAACTATTTTAAGGTGCATTAGGGCACCTACAGGGTTCAACTATGTTTGACAACCGGAGATAGGGTAAGTGCTTGAAATTATCCAAAAGAAAATGTGTTAGGCACTCCTCAGGATCCACTAGTGTGGTTCCCGGCCAAATAAATTTTGTGAATTTATGCAATTAGCAAGTAAACAAATAAGGCTCAAGTGATAGGGGATTTTGTATTTAAATACACAAGTGTTTGAAAACAATAAAAGCAAGGTTTTGAAAAGAGTTATAGTCTAAGCATACTTTAAAATAAAGGGGTATCCTAGGTTTTTTTGTAATATGGATCACATCAATGCGATACCCGATATGACACTCCTCAGAAAAGGGGATACACATGGTATTAGCGCACCGGTCATCATATCCATATCTACCCTTTCCCGCCCTGTTAAGGTAATTAAAGTGAGGGTTGGTCTCGACCTCTATTGCATGCCGTTACCCATCCCAATTCTATCAGTCCTCGAGGATTTTAGGACTCCTATTCCTATAAGGAGGAGGTTCTAGGTTGACTATTATGTTTAAAGGTAAAATGCTAAGGCGACATACAAAACAAGTAGGACTGCATTTAAAGGGGAAACATGTAAGCAACTAGAAGGCTCATGTATACCTCCACAAATAATGCATATAAATAGCATGACTTAAACACAGTTAAGGTCTGAATTTTAGAATCCTAAAGCAGGATGTTTGAATAAGAACCAGATTCATTATATAACTCAGAAAAGAAGTCCGAATCAAGCCTGCCTGCGGGTGCAGCAGTCTAGAATTAAATAGAGGCAGTTCCAATTTTATTTAAGTAATTACCTAAGGCTTGCCTAGGCGTAAGCAATATTCAGTAGTTATTCAGAAGCATTAAGCCAGTTTGGAGATTGTTATTACCTAAAACATGTTGTTCTAGGTGTTCATCATATAGAATTGTTGCCAGTTAATTGTAAAGCTAATTAAAATTGTTTTTATTCCCTTTTTATGCATTCATAGTTAGCCTAAGCGTGTTTAAGCGAAATCGTAAAGACATGGTATATAATGTACAGAGATGTAGAATGATGTATATGCAGAATCCTAAGCAGGATTTCTATATGCATAAATATTACAGCATTTAAACATGATTTCCAGAATGTGCAGAGATGATATGTTTGTTAATGTTGTTTAGCCTAAAACAGGATCTCTAAGTGTGCATGGCAATAGGAACATGATCGCAGAAACACTGGTTAACACCTTTAACGTAGGATTTGCTAAGTGATATGATAGTGAAATGGACATGCTGAAAACAGTAAGTGTAAATCCTAAGGAGAATGATCTCTAATACATGAAATGCGTCCTAGGCATGGTTTCTATTGCGCAAGTAGGAATGTAAACCTAGTGACAGCTTTCTACCCCTTTTGATAGCTAAAGCATGCACATTTTCCATCCCTTTTCACTAGCCAACTCCCATACTTGTTTACAAATTATTACAGACCAAATGATTGAATTACAAAAGAAATGCAAAACTAAGGAGTTACAACCATAGGAAGCCTGATTTTGACTTCCTCTCTGAGTTATGTAATGAACCACCTCAAAAGCCACTATTGTTCCAAAGCCTTTCTCATATCTGGGTGTGTCAGAGTTCCCTAAGGACCTCAAGGGGTCCCGGGCAGTGTTCACACCCAGATTTACATAACCAAACAGAATGAGTGCAGTATGGAAGGTCCAGCTCTTATGTGTCCAAGTTTAGAGGGAGCTCAAGGGTCCCAAGGCAAGGATCACACAAAAAGGGCAGAACCTAGATTCTAAGAGTATAGGTGAGAGTGCTTGACATAGTTTGAAGAAGAGTTTGTTTTTTTAAAAAAATAACTGGACTGGCAAGTCCATTTTGAAAGTAATCAGTAACAGAGGGGATTGAAAGCAGTTGTAGCAGTAAACAAAACTCAAACTCCCAAGATGGGGTCACACACAGAATCAGTAGTCATACAAGGGGGACCAAAAGGATTTTGGGGAGACACTTGTCTGTAAGCACTTGACCCCAGCAAGGGTTTGGTTTGGACATGCACAACAATAGCTGATACTGGCATGATCACAAACCATCCAAAAGAACATAAACACATAGAAGGGATAGGGGTTTGGGATTCATAAGGTAGCAAGTTACACAATAAGTGATTGACAAAGTATGCTTTAAAACACACACATGGGAGTGCATTAATCTAAAGGGGAAGGTGAGACATTATAGCATGCTGGTAATGTAACTTGACTGCAGGTTTTACAACAAAACTACAAGCAGAAGTAGACCAAGAATGAGAGAAACTGAAACAATTAAAGAAGCATGTTGTTGTTAAAGCTTTAAAATTAACTAGGACATACTAGTTGAGAAAGCAAAGTGCAAAAAGGTAAAGCAAGTAGGCTTCCACAGTCTAGCCTTCGCTTTCAGCCGGCTAGATAAAGCAGTAGCACATGTAGTAGTAGAGAAAGAGAGTTTTGAGTGTGTAAGTGTGTGTTCTGAACTCAGTTGTTCGTGTCTTTGGAGAAGAGAGGGTGGGGTATTTATAACTTTGAAAACGAGTACAAAATAAGGTAACAAGTAAAGTTTTAACACAAACATAGAAATAATCACAATCAGATTCAATTAATACAAGTACTTTTATTTAATCAAGGAATTACTGTTCAAATGGATACTGACAGGAATAATTAAGAAAATAAAACCAATTTATGAAAGATTGATTTCTGACCATTTAGAGGATATTAATAGTATAGAGTAAATAATTGAGTCTAAGTACAAAATATACTTAATTGGGCAAAGGGTTCGGCAAAGGTAAAACATCACAACAAAGGAAAAGAATCAATCAATTTAAACAAAACAAGTGATACCAAGGATTTATGAGTAATATTTGCAATCAGTCGTAACTTGAGGAAATCAAGATCAATCAAGAAAGAATCATGATTTTGCACTTTGCCATATAAATAGAGAAGAATGAACAAGAGTATTATACATGCAAGGCCAACCATATTGCCACAAGACGCAACAAAAACATACAGTAATAGTAGGAGTAGGCTAGGACCTAGTAGTAAAAAAAACCTACTCAAAGCACAGTAGTCCACAAAGTCAAGTAGTCACATAGAACCAAAAAAAATGAAGGAAACCGTCTAGCACATAGCAAGGAGATCAACACACAGAAACAAGAAAAGTCTTTAAACTCATAGCAATAAGTGAAGAAAAAGAAAAATTTATAAGGAATTAGGGTTTTAACAGAGCTGAGTTAAAAAGGTAAGAACTTTAGAATCATTCAAGTTAAAGAAAGAAAAGGATCTAAACACAAAGAACTCAGTCGAGACCAGTATACATGCAAGACAAACAATGACGACTTCAGAACCCAAAAATACCTAGGGTTTCAACACGATGAACTAGGTAAAAAAAAACATGAACCAATCGATTAAACATAGTAGAATCATAAAACAATACTGAATATTGGAGAAGAGATCTTTTAAAAAGAGTTTAAAAACCCCTAATTTGAAAACAAAGAGTCACTTTGAAAGAAAATCGAAGAACCTTTAAGAAAACACCAAGAAGTTCATAACATGCACAGATCTAAGACAGATCTGAAAGAAAATCGGAAAGCTCTTAAAGCTAGGGTTTCAGAGAACCCAGAAAAAGTGAGAAAAGACTTTGAAAAGTTACTGATCTAGCCGGAAAAGCCGTGGATCTAACTTGATCGACCATGGGTGGCCGGGAAAAGTTCATAGATAGAAGTTGAGCCAAGACTGGACTAGATCCCTATGAGATCTGCCCATGAAATCATGGAAACAAACGACCAGGAGCCATAGGAGAACGATACACCTCTCAAATAACCATGGGAGTCCATGCATTAGGTGAAGATCAAAGGGGATTAGGGTAGATTTGGGTGGTGGCGGCTAGGGTTAGCCTTAGGTTTTCAGACAGAGTCTGAGAGGAAAAGGGATTCAAGGGCGGCGGGTTGGTAGAAATGATTTAGGTTTAGGGGTCATTTTGGGTTAAAAATGGTAAGGTGAAATGGTATCCGTTGATCTGAATGATCAACGACCTAGATTAAAAGGGGTAGGTGGGGATCCGGGTGCAGGTTGGTTTTAAAAGGGTTAGGGGCGGGTTTTAATTGGAATTGGGTTGGGAAATTTGGGGTCTACTCTAGGCTATAATTAAAATACAAATGGACTGTTATTTAAATATCCATTTTTCCCTTTTTAATTTATAAAAAATAGTCATAGCTTCTGAAAATAAATTGAAAATACTAAAATGATTTATAACACATAAATAACAATTTAAAAATACAAGACTCAATTTTATGAATATAAAACACAAATAAACCTTAAAATGGCTAATATTGCAATTATGTGCAATTTAGCTTTAAAAATACTAAATGAAATTGTAAAAATATGTAAAAAACTTATTTTAGCCATATTTCGGCATAAATATAAAAATCCAATAGATGAATTATCAAGATAATAAATTTTGGAAATAATTATTGAGATTTCATGGATAAAAAGGGGAAAATAAATCAATAAAAGTTATGGAAAACAATAAAACATTTGGACATGCTTATATATGCTATTTTAAAGTTATTTTGCATATTGAAAATACATAGAGAAAAATTGGGTTTCAACAACTTGTGACACCAGGTCTTGGCACACACATTAGTAGACAGTTCTTTTGGGTTGTATAACTATTTTTGAATATTGCTTATTATCACCTGTGTTAATTGCAAATTAAGAAAAATATTGTAACTGCTTTGGTAAGTAAAATGAGAATTCACTAATATTTCCACGTTTGATTGCCTGACAACGGTGTTGGGCGCCATCACGACCAGAGGTGAATTTGGGTCGTGACAACATGGTATCAGAGCGCTAGGTTCACGTAGGTCTCACAAGTCATGGGCAAACCTAATAGATTCTTGTGGATCGGTACAGAGATATTTGTATTTATCTTCGAGAGGCTATAGGGTGTTAGAAAACTATTCTTTTATTCATTTCCTATCGTACAGTGGATGGTACACTAAATTTCTTTCTTCTATTCTCTCACAGATGGTGAGGACAAGCACGATAGATGCTCCCGACCCGGGAGGGGCCGCTCCCCCCATTGCTAGAGGCCGAGGTAGAGGCCGGGGGAGGGAACCGACCTGAGGTAGGGGACGAGGGCATCCCAGAGCTGTTCCAGTAGCACTACCAGCAGATCCTGCGGGAGATCCTATTATTGAGGAGCAGGGTGAGGTGCCCGCAGCTGAGCCTACCCCGACGGACTTTATGACAGCACCAGGATTCCAAGAGGTCATGGGTCGTATGCTACGATTCATGGACACCATGACTCAGGCTGGTTTGTTTCCTGCAGATCCAACTACATCACAGGTAGGAGGGGGAGCATAGACCCCTACTACTCAGGCTCATGGTCATGCAGTTGCAGTGTATCAGACTCTGGGTGCACTACGCACGGATGAGGCTCAGCCAGTTGCTGCAGTGATACCCGAGCCTAGACCAGCTGCGGATAGTGACCTGCAGAAGCTGTTGGACAGATGGACTAGACTTCACCCTCTTGTCTTCGGGGGTAAGCGTCATGAGGAAGCTCAGGACTTCATTGATAGGTGCAGGGACAAACTGTACAACATGAGGATATTGGAGTCGCATGAGGTTGACTTTACTACTTTTCAGCTACAGGGCAGGGCCCCTAGATGGTGGCAGTCTTATGTTCTTAGCCTACTCATATGTTCTCCTCCTATCACATGGAGTCAGTTCACGCAGTTATTTCTGGATAGGTATATTCTACCCTCTGAGAGGGAAGAGCTGCGGTATCAGTTTGAGCAGCTTAAGCTCGGTCAGATATCCGTGACCGATTATGAGGCGATGTTTTCTGAGCTAACCCGATGGGGACTCTTTATTAGTTAGTAGTGGAGATTACTCGGAGGATTGAGGGCTACCATCTAAGGGGTAGGGAGCAAATGCAGCAGGATAAGAGGGCTATATTCTCCGGAGAGTTCAGAGGTGCCCCAGCCAGGGGCAGAGGTCAGTTTGGGAGGGGACAGCCCAGTAGGCCCCCATATTCAGCAGCACCACCTGCTTGGGGTGCTCCGGCGCATCCCTATTTCAGCGCCATACCAGAGAATTCTTACTGCCCACCAGCTATTCGGTGTTCCTCTGGTGGGTATTCAGGTCCTCAGGGTTCTTCTGATTCATATTTCAGTGCTATGCCGGAGAGTTCATACCGTCCACCGGCCATTCAGGCTTCTTCCAGTGGGTCTACAGGCCATCAGGGCCAGCCATCAGGCCAGCAGGTCACCGCACTGCGGGGTTGTTTCGAGTGCGGAGACTTTGGTCATATGAGGAGATACTGCCCCAGGCTTCGGGGCAAGGTAGTACAGCAGGGTCAACAACCTATGATTTCAGCACTGGCCGCCCTGCCACCTAGAGGTGGAGGGCAGACTGGTAGGGGCCGTCCTAGAGGTGGAGGCCAGGCAGGGAAAGGTCATCCAGCTACTGCTCAGTCAAGTGGAGGCCATCCAGCCGGTGCTCCAGTCAGATTTTATGCCCTTCCGGCTAGGCTAGATGCATTGGTCTCAGATGCCGTCATCACATGTATTATTTCTGTCTGCGGTAGAGACGCTTCAGTATTATTTGATCCAAGGTCTACCTATTCGTATGTGCCATCTCTGTTTGCTCGTTTTCTGGTTATTGCTCCTGAGCCCTTGGGCACTCCTGTTCATGTGTCCACTCTTGTGGGCGATTCTGTGGTTCTAGATCGGATCTACCAGTAATGTGTGGTCACATTCTGTGGTTTTGAGACTAGTGCAGATCTCCTATTTCTTGATATGATCGATTTTGAGATCATCCTGGGTATGGATTGGTAATCCCTATATCACGCAGTCCCAGATTGCCATGCCAAGACTGTTACTTTTGCGATGCCAGGGTTGCCAGGGTTGGATTGGAAGGGTTCCACATTTGATACATCTAGCCGGGTTATCTCTTTCCTGAAGGCTCGACAAATTGTTGAGAAGGGGTGTTTGGCTTGTTTGGCTTATGTTCGGGACACCACCGCAAAGTCTCTGATGATTGATTCAGTTCAAGTAGTTCGGGAGTTCGCCGATGTGTTTCCTTCTGATCTTCCTGGCATGCCACCGGATTGTGCTATTGATTTCTAAATTGATTTGGCTCCAGGCACCCAGCCTATATCTATCCCACCATACCGCATGGCTCCGAAGGAGCTGAAAGAGCAGCATGAGGAGTTGTTAGCAAAGTGGTTTGTTAGGCCTAGTGTTTCACCTTGGGGGCGCCAGTGTTATTTGTGAAGAAGAAGGATGGGACTATGTGGATGTGCATTGACTACCACCAGTTGAACAAGGCTACCATTAAGAATAAGTACCCGCTGCCGCGCATTGATGATTTGTTCAACCAGTTGCAGGGTGCTAGGGTGTTCTCTAAGATCGACTTGAGGTCGGGGTACCATCAGTTGAAGATTCGAGATTCGGATGTTCCGAAGACCACATTTCGGACGAGATATGGCCATTACGAGTTTCTGGTGATGTCCTTTGGCTTGACTAATGCCCCAACATCATTTATGGACTTGATGAACAAAGTTTCCAGGCTTTATATTGATTCCTTTGTCATCGTCTTCATTGACAACATCTTGATATACTCCCGTAGCTTGGGGGAGCACGAGCAGCATTTGAGGGTAGTGCTTCAGACCTTGCGAGAGCAGAAGCTATATGATAAGTTCTCCAAGTGTGAGTTCTGGCTAGAGTCAGTGGCACTCTTGGGGCATATTGTGTCAATAGAGGGTATTAAGGTGGACCCTAAGAAGATTAAGGCAGTTCAGAGTTGGCCACGTCCTACTTCAGTGACCGAGATCAGGAGCTTCCTAGGGTTAGCAGGCTATTACAAGCAATTCATGCAGGGCCTTTCATCTATTGCATGACCTTTGACTAGATTAACCCAGAAGGGTGCTCCTTTCCATTGGTCCGATGATTGTGAGGCGAGATTTCAGAAGCTCAAGACAGCCTTGACTACATCACCAGTTCTTGTGTTGCCTTCCGATTTAGGGATGTATACGGTATATTGCGACGCTTCACGCTTTGGATTGGGGTGTGTATTGATGCAGGAGGGGCGAGTTATTGCCTATGCTTCGCGCTAGCTGAAGATTTATGAGAAGAATTATCCTGTGCACGACTTAGAGTTGGCTGCGATTGTCCATGCTCTCAAGATATGGAGGCATTATCTATATGGGGTGTCATGTGAGGTCTTTACTGATCATCGCAGCTTGCAGCATTTGGTCAAGCAGAGGGATCTCAATTTGAGACAGCGTAGGTGGCTTGAGTTACTGAAAGATTATGACATCACCATTATTTATCATCCGGGCAATGCATATGTGGTCGGGGGTGCCTTAAGCTGGAAGGCAGAGAATATGGGTAGCTTGGCATTCTTTCCAGCAGGGGAGAGGCCACTAGCTTTGGACATTCAGTCCTTAGCTAACAGACTTGTGAGGCTGGATATTTTGGAGCCCAGCCGAGTTCTTGCGTGCATGGTTTCTCAGTCGTCATTACTGGGACAGATCAAGGCCCGATAGTTCGATGATCCATATTTGGTAGTTCTCAGAGAGACATTGCTTCAGGGTAGTGCCAAGGAGGTTTCTATTGGTGAGGATGGTGTTTTGCGACTCTAGGGTCGCCAATGTGTTCCTAATGTTGATGGTCTAAGGGAGAGGATACTAGAGGAGGCACATAGTTCGCGGTATTCCATCCATCCGGGTACTACGAAGATGTACCGTGACTTGAGGTAGCATTATTGGTGGCGGAGGATGAAGAAAGACATAGTGGAGTATGTGGCTAGGTTTTTGAATTACCAGCTGGTCAAGTATGAGCACCAGAGGGAGGGTGTCCTACTTCAGCAGATGCCTATACCAGAGTGGAAGTGCGAGCGCATTACCATGGACTTCGTAGTTGGGTTGCCCCAGACCTTGCGGAATTTTGATGTAGTGTGGGTCATCGTGGATAGGTTGACCAAGTTGGAACACTTCATACCAGTTGTAACTACTTACACTTCGAAGAGACTAGCTCAGATTTACATTCGGGAGATAGTCCGGTTGCACGGTGTGCCTATTTCCATTATATCAGATAGAGGCCCTCAGTTCACTTCTCATTTCTGGAGAGCTGTTCAGGGCGAGTTGGGGACCTGCGTGGATCTTAGCACAGCATTTCATCCACAGACCGACGGGAAATCGGAGCGGATAGTTCAGATCTTGGAGGACATGCTTAGAGCATATGTGATTGACTTTGGAGGACAATGGGATCAGTTCTTGCCTTTAGCAGAGTTTGCTTACAACAACAGCTACCAGTCCAACATCGAGATGGCTCCATTTGAGGCTTTATATGGGCATCTATGTCGTTCCCCCATCAGGTGGTTTGAGCCAGGTGAGGCTAAGTTATACGGCACAGACTTGGTGAAAGATGCCTTGGATAAGGTGAAGTTGATTCAGGAAAGGCTTCACACAGCTCAGTCCAGACAAAAGAGTTATGCGGATCAGAAGGCGCGTGATGTATCATTCATGGTTGGCGAGAAGGTCCTTTTGAAAGTCTCGCCAATGAAGGGTATTATCAGGTTCTGGAAGAAGGGAAAGTTGAGCCCAAGATTCATTTGCCCATTTAAGGTATCAGGCCAGTTGGGGAGGTTGCCTACGAGCTAGCTCTACCCCCCAGCTTATCGAGAGTTCATCCAGTTTTCCACGTGTCCATGCTCCGGAGGTATCATGCCGACTTGTCCCACGTGTTGGACTTCAGTACTATTCAGATGGATGAGAGTTTGGGTTAGGACGAAGAGCTAATTACCATTGTTGATAGACATGATCGCCAGTTAAGATCCAAGAGGATTTCAGCGGTGAAGGTCCAGTGGAGGGGCCAACCAGTCAAGGAGGTGACCTGGGAATCCGAGGAGGACATGCGGAGCATATATCCACACTTATTCGGCACCTCAGGTACTTTTCTATGTCTGTTCGAGGATGAACGTTTGTTTAAGAGGTGGAGAATGTAACGACCCAACTGGTCATTTTACTTTTTTAGAACCTCCTTCCCCCAAATAAAACTTCCCGCGCTTGCTTTACCTGATTAACGACCTGTGGGGATGGTTGGTTCGGGTTTTGGAAGAGTTTGGGTTGAAATAGGCTCATTTGATTCCTTAAGATTTTCTTAAAAAGCTAAGTTTTACTTTGGTTAACATTTTTAGCAACGGACCTGAATTTGTGTTTTGACGGTCTCGGAGGGTCCGTAGGAAAATATGGGACCTGAGCGTATGCCCGGAATCGAATTCCGAGGTCCCTAGCCCGAGTAATGAATTTTTATTGGAAATTGTTAAACTGAAATTCTAAGAATTTAAAGAAACTAAATAATGATTGATCATATGGGTATCAGGCTCGTATATTGGTTTCGGAGCCCGGTACAAGCCAATATAACATTTAAGACTTACCCGCAAAATTTGGTGTCAATCTGAGTAGTTTAAGTGCGTTTCGGCTCGTTAGAGGAAAATTAAAAACTTGAAGTTCATAAGTTTGATTCTATTGGTTTTAAGGGGTGATTGTAGATTTAGCATTGTTTCAGATGTTCCGAAGGTTCGAGTGGGTCCGTTTCATGATTTTAGACTTGTCAGTATGCTCGGGCGGCGGGAGCCCCGAGCATCAATCAGACGAGGCTCGAGTGAAGTTGGAAACGTTGAGAATAGCTGAAGCATCTGGTTTCTGTCATAACCGAATCTGCGGTTGGTCAGCCGTAGGTGCGAGACCGTAGAAGCGGTCGTCCTCTCATAGATGTGGCCAAGGCAGGCCAGGCCCAAAACTGCAAAAGCGGCTCCCAAGCAGCAGAAGCGGCTGCGGAGAAGCGACTTCAAGACCGCAGAAGCGGTCCCAGCCCGCTTGGCCAATTCCATAGATATGGTCTCTTCCTCGAAGAAGCGGGACCGCAGATGCGGTCCCCTGACCGCAGATGCGGAAATCACTGAAGCAGTGAGCTTCATTTATTACGGGTTCTATTTATTTTTACCATTTTGCACTCCTCCATTGGGTGATTTTAGAGCTTTTTAGAGAATACTTCCACCTAGAATGTTGAGGTAAGTTTATCCCACCTATTCCTAGTTTAATACTTGTGTCTTAGGTAGATTAAACACTAAGATTAAGGTAAAATCATGAGGTTAGAGCAAAACCTAGGGTTTTGATAAAACTTAGATTTTTCCCACGAAATTGGTTATTAAGCGAAGTAGAAATCATATATTATTGATCCTTAGGTTACAAAGAACAACTTTCTTCGAAAATTTTCAGAATCCGGGAATGTGGGCCCGGGGTCGGATATTAGGAAACTTGTGTTTAAGGTTGGGAAATTTCTTTAATAGTTAGAATGTGATCTTGTGAACTTGTATTGACTAGTTCTTACCCCATTTAACTAGTTTTGGATCGTTCGGCTCCAAATTGAGAGTTCGGGCTCGTTCTTGGTATTGGAAATGTACTTTGGAGTGAGGTGAGTCTCCTTTCTAACCTTGTAAGAGGGAATTGTCCCCATAGGAGTAATAATTGTATAATTTGCCACTAAATGCGGGGGCTACGTACGTGCTAGATGACAAGAGTCCGTGCGTAACTACTATCATGTTAATTGTCCGGGTAGTTTAGGACCCGTATCATGCTATATTTGCAAATGTTATATGTCTTCTTGCTAATGTGATCATTTAGGATATGCTAGAGAACTGGGAATGAACATAAGTGAACATATGCTGTGTTGAACACTTGTATGAGTTTATTTGAATATAAATGCACCTTCTTGTATTTTTCTGTTGATAATTGATATTTGTGAATCGGGTCGATCGCTTCGGTAGAAATAGATGCATCTACGGTTCGCGCCATTCAACCCTCTGGTAGTGCACAATTTCTTTTATATTGGATCGGGCCGTCGACCTTGGCATAATATGCGCATGATATTTATGTGAATTATCATTGATGACTTGCCTGATACATGGTTTGAAATGTAAAGGATTAACTGTGATATTAAAATGACATGACTTAGAAATCCTTATATCAACTGTTATATAATGTGACTATCATGCCTGGTATAACATCATATTATATTATTTGACTCTAGTAGGTATCAAGTCGACCTCTCGTCTCTACTTCTTCGAGATTAGACGGGATACTTACTGGGTACATATTATTTATGTACTCATGCTACACTTCTGTACTTAATTGTACAGGCCCTGAGGCAGGTACATCTGGCTATCAAACCGGTATGCATCCCTGATCATAGTCTGAGACTTCCACGGTGAGCTGCTTCCATTCCTGTGCCGATCAATAACTTGATGGAGTCTTTCTTACTTTTGACTGTCTATTCTGTTTCAGACAGTAGGATAGATCTATTATTTTGTATATTCTACTAACTGCCCACAGCTTGTGACACCAGGTCTTGGCACACACATTAGTAGACAGTTCTTTTGGGTTATATAACTATTATTGAAAATTGGTTATTATCACCTGTTTTAATTGCAAATTAAGAAAAAATGTTGTAACTGCTTTGGTAAGTAAAATGAGAATTCACTAATATTTTTTCGTTGGCTTGCTTGACAACGGTGTTGGGCTCCATCACTACCATAGGTGAATTTGGGTCGTGACACAAACACACGGTAAAATCCTTAGCTAGCTTCAAAAACGCATGCATACACCCACAAGGTATAACCACATGACATAAAACAACATCCATATGCCCATAGCAACAACTCTGACCATAATAGCTGCCCATTACCATTCCTAGTACAGGAAAATCGACTCATATCGACTAGAGCCTTGTTCCAAACCTTCACGATGCTAATAATGATGCAAGAAACACGTGGAACTCATAGCTACTCACTCGATAAACAAGCCACATCGAACGCTACCCGGGCACATACATCACAATCTAAACCCAACAATCACAACTCGAATTTGACTGAACATGGAAAGAGGAACATATGAGAGAACTGTCAAACAAGCTAGACAGACACAACTACCCACCGATACCACACTACGGGTCCAATCCACAAGGAAAAAGTAGTACACACTCAAAAACCACAACAATCTTACCTTATTATGACTTCACCGCAGCACATAGCTTAGCACTAACACACCTATCTACCAAGAACACGAGGTCCCCATCTTTAACTCAGAATCATAAGTAAAATGAACATCTCATCAACTAAAACACTTTACTAACTAATCCCCATAGAACCATAACCACAACACGAAGCAAACTTCTTATACCTGTAGAATACCCAAATCATAAATCGTGGCCAAACCATCAAGAAATCACATCAAAACCTACTGTATTAACTAACAGAAAGTCCACCCAAGACTTATAACCTTAAATAGCAACCAAACTAGCACGGTATACATGGGCTATCACAATAGAATTCCCCAACTGGAATGAGCACATGAATGTAATACAAGAATCGCAAAAGACAACTATATTTGAGGCAAGGTAGAATGAATCTAACCAATCAATGGGACCAGATCGAAATAGCACAAATGCATCTGTATAATCAATCTAAACCATACATGTAAGGACATCATCTGATGCAGTAGCCTCTGCCCAACCAAGAAGAGCATAACAATGGGCCCAACCTCCCCCTCTAGGACGACTTCTACCCTCCTGACCTCTACCCCTAGCTGGCGGTACAGGTATAACAGTAACTAGAGCGGAACTCATAGCCTAAATACCCCGTTGTGACACATCAGTCTGGAGTCTAGTACAATCTCTTACAATGCGGCTGGTATCTCTGCACTTTTGCTGACATGGTTGTAGAAGTTGTCCGGTACGGGTACTCTACGACCCATGAATGTCATAAGCACCACATGAAGCTAGAAGTGCTAACTGTTGATACCCAATTTTTTCTCTATGTATTTTTCATATACAAAATACTTTCAAAATAACATACGTATACATATATAAGCATGCCCAAGTGTTTTAGTATTTTTTTCCAATTTTTAAAGATTTGTTTTAATCAATTTATTGCTCATTTTAGCAGTATAAAACCAATAATTTTTCCCAAAATTATTATTTTTGTGGATAATTTGTTTTATTTCCCATATTTATACCAAAATATAGTTAAGGTAATTTTATATATTTTTACAAATTTATTTGGTATTTCTAAAGCTAAATTGCATATAATTGCAATTCTAGCCTACTTTAAGATTTAATAGCATTTTTATAATTATAAAATTGGTTCCAATATTTTTAAATAAATATTTATATATTACTAACTGATCCAATACTCTTAATTTACTTTCAAAATCATTTTACTATTTTTTATAAAATAAAAAGGGAAAAACTAGCTATTTAAAACCTGGCCCATTTTTATTTCAATCATAGCCAAATTGACCCCCCCCCAATTGACCCAATTTTGAAACCCAATTGTACCGGCCCAATTCTAATCTAACCCGACCCCCGACCCAACCAATTAACCCGCCTGACCCTTTCTTTCAATCTAGGCTGTTAATCATTTAGATCAACGACCACGATTACCCCTTACCTTTTTTAATTCACTAACCCTACCCTAATCCCCTCATTTCTATCTCTCAGCCGCCTTTGAATACTCTCCCTCTGTCAAACTCTCTCAAAGGTTCCTGAAACCCTAGCCTCCCTCACCCCCTCTTCAACCGCAATCTCACCGGAACCCATGGCTTCTCAAGCCATGGATGGCCTGTACTCACCCTCCTCCACCATTAAACCCTGGGTGTTCGAAGTTTCGAGGTCCGACCTCGATGGTGTCCTTTCAGATTTCTATAAATCCAAGGCTCTATGGCCTCTCCGGCCTGTCTCCGGCATATTCAAGCATCAGAAGCCTATTTCTGACCTCTCCGACTCAAGATCGGACCTTCTTCCAAGCCTTCCTCATTTCTAGGGTTTCTTTGAAACCCTAAGCTATTCGAGGTTTTTCTTTGGTTGTTTTCTTATATCTATGCTATGTTTGTGCTCTACTTGAGTTCTTAAACATTTTCCCTAATTTTCTTTCAAAAATTACTTCTCTTCGATTTAGGGTCTCTGAAAAGGTTTTAAATTTTTTTTTGACTCCCCTTCTTTTTCTCTTTGTGTGAATCTATCTATGCTATGTTTTAATGTTCTCTTTTCTACCTCGCATGTCCTTCTCCTGTGTTCTTATGTTTGCCTTATTTTGCATGTCCTTCTATTGTGCTCCGTTCTTTCTTCTACTAGTTTTTATATCATGCTTTCACATGTTTATCTTATGTGTTCGTTTACCCCTATGTTCCTTTACTGTATTTTCTACTAAGCTTTTAGGTCTTTAGTTGCCTTCTTCTGGATTTTGTTTGAGTTCTTTAATAAACATGTTTCTTCTAATGTTCTCCTAAGTGCTATACTATCTCGTTTCTCTTCTGAAACTTGTTTAAGTTCCAAGCTTTCTTAAAACGTGTTCTTTATGTTTCAAATCAGTTCTTCATTCTATTTGCCTTGAACCTGCTATTTTATCTGTTTGATTTCACATGAATCCCTGAAAGAGACCTCTGAGCCTGTTTCAGTTATTTGTCTTCTCTTCTCTGTATCTGACTCGAGTTGAAAATCCTGGGATTTGGGATTTTTTGGCGAGTTTGATCTTGTGTTTTGGACTAGGGTTCTATTTGCGACCCTGGACACTCTCAAACTCATTCCGAGTCTATGTACTGGATTTGAGCCTCTTTGTTATGACCCAGAACTCTTCTATACTAGGCTTTTTCGCATGATAGTTCATTCTTGTTCGATATGTCTGTATGCTTTATATATGAGGAATTTTGCCTTCAAAAGGTTTTGTCAACTTGTGATTGATTCTGAATTCCTCTTAATGAGGTTTGATTGATTGTTACTAATTTTCCTTAAGTAAAACCCTTTCCTCATTTTTCCTGACTTGGTTCATTCGAACAAAGCCTGCAGTTTTGATTTTACTAGCTATTGAGTGATTGCCTTTCCTTATTTGCACAAACCATGTACCACTGGACTTTTTTCTTAAATAACTTCTGTGTATTTACCTTTCTTGTGCTACTTTGGAAAAGATTTTGATCAAACTCTTTCCTTAATTATCTTGCCCGTTTGAAATCAGAATCCCTTAATTGAAGGGAGACATTATGTGATTGATTTCGAAACTATTTTCTTACCTTTTCTTATTTACTTTCTGCACAATAAAGGGCACGACCCTTCTGCACTTTTACACACTTCCAATTCAATACTCTTTAAGACCTTAAGTCCAATACTCTGACAACACTTATTGAACACTTTCAATTTCAATGCTCCTACATTCTCAATTCAACTCTCTACTCTCTTCTGAAATCTTCTGGATGTGTGTTTTCAATTTGGCTTTAATACTGCTCTTCTCTTCTTATTTCCCTGAAACTGGTATGTTCTAATTTAACTTTCAGCTTCATCCCTATGTGTTTGCTTCAGTTTCAACAATCTTGTCTATTTTGCTGTTTATGTTCTGTATTGAATATGTTGTCTCTTTGCATCTGTTGCTATGTGAATTCCTCATACCCTTATTCCCTTCTAAGTGTTTGAGTTAAAGTTCAAAGCATGGCAACATCCAAATTGTTGCTCATGTCTGGACTTGATCCTTTAATGGATCCTAACTCCCAAACAATGTGGCTAACAAGCTGGTTGGGGTGTGCCAGCACTTCCAATTGCTGGGTATGACCACCAGCCTGTCTTGGCTTTCCCCAAAATCCCCTCTATGCACTTGCACTCTCTCTTAGATTCTATGTTTTGCCCCCTCCTATGAGCCTTGCTTTGGGACCTTGAGCTCCCTCTGAACTTGGACATTTGAGGGCTGGCCCTTCCACACTGCATTATAATCCAATTCTGCAATATATTTGGGTGTAAGAACTGCCCGGATTCCACTTGAGACTCTTAGGGAACTATGACACATCCCGAATAGGAGAAAGGCTTTGGAATTTGATATTTGAAGTTGGTTTACTTCATGCTTCAGACAGAAGTCTGAATGAGGCTCTCCTTGGTTGGGATTTTTAGCTTTCTGATGTAATTTTATTTTACTTTTCTTTATTCATTCTGGGCTGTAATAATTTGTAATAACTTATGGGGTTTTAGTGAAAAGGGGAGGGCCACTCATGTATGCATACGGTTGATATCATGTTCATAGGTATTTACTGCTGCAATCATGTCCTATTTTCACTACTGCATTTTTCATACAGAAATCATGTTTACAAGTCCTACACTTTTGCGTTTTACATATAGAAACCATGCCTACAAGTTCTGCATTTCATATAGAAATCATGTCTATAGGTTCTGCATTTCATACGTAGATACCAAGTCTATAGCCTCTGCATTTCATACATAGATACCATGTCTATAGCTTTTGCATTTCATACATAGAGTCCATGTCTGTAGGTTTCTGCGTTTCTACCTATTACATAGAGAACATGTCTATAGAGTTTCCTGAATTATGCATATGCATATATCACTAGGCAAATACATTTATAGGCTTAAATAATAAAAATCAGCGTTTTAAACACCATGCCTATAGGATTTCTGCATTTTCGTAAAGGTTAAACTCAATAACGCTTAGAAAGCATGTCTATAGGAGTAACCAACTGATCTGAATCATTTACAAATCTAAAACAGTAGTAACGTTACTCAATGTCTGCAGAACTTATGTTTTCTATAATCAACAGGCCTTCTTCTTGTAAAAATCAGTACACTTCTGCATTATTAGATGTCATGCCTGTAGGTTTCACTTAGGCAAGCTATAAGGTAAAATTAGCTAATTGAATCAGACTCTGTTAATTCCAACCAGTAGGCAGGTATGATTTCGGTTTCTTATCTGAAATGTGTAATAGACCAGTCTGCCTCCTTAACGTTTAACTTTAATTTAGACCATAACCAGTATCTGCAAGACATGCTAAACAATCTGTCTTTAAGTGAGGTGGCCCATCTGAGCCTTTTAAATTGTTATGTGTTTCCCATAATCTGCCTCATGTGTCTTTAAGTGAGGTGGCCCAAGTGACATGTGTTTTCCCTTCCCTTTAGGACTAGCAGTCCCAAATACCTCCAAGACTTATAGGATTGGGGCGGGTACTAGCATGCAATAAGTAACGAAACCATTCCGCGTTTAAATACCTCAACGGGGTGGGAAAGGGTAGATATGGATATGATGACCGGTGCGCTAATACTACGTGTAACCCCTATTCCGAGGAGTGATTACTGGGTGTTGCATTGATGTGATCCATATTATTTATAAACCTAGGACCCCCTTCCCTTTACTTGTTTATTTTATTACTTTCAAAATTTCAAACTCCTTTTTCTCAAATTTCAACTTCCTTGTTTCTTCAAACTTTAACTTATTTGCAATCACAATGTGACAATCCCTCATATTTGAAACCCTTAATTGCTTATTTATTGTTTGTACTTAAGTCACAATTGTAGCATGGCCGGGAACCACACTAGTGGATCTTGAGGGGTTCCTAACACCTTCCCCTCGAGATAATTTCTAGCCCTTACCCAAACTCTGGTTTTTCTAAACAAATTCTTCCTAGTGTCCTAATGCACTTAATCATTAGGTGGTGACTCTTCAAATCAAAAAAACCCAAAACCCAAAAGGGAACGAGTTGTTGTCCCAAATGTCATGAACCCGATTTCGCGAGAAAAAGGGGGCACGACAGCGTGGCGACTCTACTGGGGATTTCTTTAAGGTTTTTACCATTTCATGCTATTTGTGACTTTATACTTCCTTGAATGTCTTTAATGCCTTTAAGTATTTATTTTGCTCTCCTACTTCGAAAACTGACTTGGCTTTTCGTTTCTTCTCTTTATTTCTCTTAATGCTTTCTTTTACCGCTTTCCCTTAATACTTTTGTAATTTTGAGCAATTATTGTAATTATTACCTTATGAATGTGCAAATACATGACAATTTGTTTAATTATTGTAACCGCATCTTCAACATCATATTCCACTCGTGCCAAACAAAATACCATAGCAACGCTTATAATGAGTGGTTGCGCCCTTCCGATATTATTACTCCCTAAATTTGGCAAAGGCGTATTTGCGGTAAAACCAGTCGATCAACGGTGTACTCGACGGTTCTGTGACTTTTCTTCTTGAGTTGTCCGCTCAAGGGTACCAGTCTAGTACCCCATAGAAACCCTACTCTGTTTAATTATGCATGCATCACTATCAAAACCTAGCTGAGTCAGTTATGTTTTCCATATAATGACCCTTTAAGATAGCCTTGTCCAAAGTCCACTAGGTTTCCTTGGAACCCAAACGGACATTACCACGTTCTGTGCATTTATTTGGAGAACTAAATGCTGCTTATGCCAATTATTGATGGTTAAATAGTCGAGTCCGGCGGGGTAAGGGCCTAACGCTTTTGTTTTGTAGAAATGAGGCACGAAGTCCCCAGATTCGGCATAGTCACCAACATCCACCCGAAATTGCTAAATTGGTGGGAAGACCTGTATTCCAGTGATCAGGCCCTCGTCCGAAAATACTTGGGAAATTTACCTTCCCTTCTGGAAATCCAACCCAACAACAAAATTATTGAAGCTGCCACCCTGTTCTGGGATTGCGATAGGTCTGTGTTTCGCTTCGGGGAGATTGAGATGACACCCCTACTAGAGGAAATAGGAGGACTGGCTGGTATACCATGGGAGACTCCGAGTTTGTTAATTCCAGAGGATCGCAAAGGTAGAGGTTTTCTCAAGATGATGGGTCTAAAGAAGAATCCGGATTTAACTTGCCTGAAGGAGTCGTACATTCCCTTTGATTATTTGTATGAGAGGTACGGTCACAACAAATCCTACCGTACCTATCCTGATTAGTTCGCCCTTACGTCATTAGGACATATCCATCGAAGGGTCTTCGTCTTTATGTTCTGCTTTTTGGGGATGATAGTATTTCGTATGAAGAAGGCTAGGATCCATACCAGACTAGCCATGGTCACCAAGACCTTAATGGAGGGAATTGGCGGGCAACTATTCAGCATAGTGCCCATGATTATTGTAGAGATGTATCGAGCCCTAGAAAAGTGTCAACAAGGATCCCCACACTTTGAGGGCTGCAACTTGCTACTCCAACTCTGGCTCATGGAGCATATTCAAAGGGGTGAATATCAGCAAGAGATTCAGTGTAGAGACTGGGACGATCATATAGCCTTCCATCAACCAAGGCAAATGAACTGCATGCCCAACATGTTTGCTCAGCCAGGAGATGACAAGGGGTGGGTGGAGCTGTTTGAAAATCTAACTGAGGATCAAGTACAATGGATGCTCGAATGGTTCCCTACTGAAGAGTTCATCGCCGATCCAGGGACGCTCCATTTCTGATACTGATCGGGTTGAGAGGAACCTACCCTTATGTCCCTCTCCGAGTTATGAGACAGGCTAGTAGGAAACAGGTTGTACCAAGGGTTGACAAGATTAGTCACTTCCAGGCTGACTTCCAAGCTGATCACAGTCCTTATAAGTTCCAAGCTCAGCATATGTGGCATTGCAAGATCATCATGGGAGAGATACTACCGAGCCCGACAAATACCATGCTGGCTGCACACCATACTATTCAGGCTGGCTGGAGGATAATCACAATGGTCTGGGCCAACCCGGGTTTGTTCAAGGTCATAGAATCATCGATGAAAGGGCAGAAGCACAGGTCAAATACAACCAACTGCGCAAGAGGATTCAGGAATGTGAAAGCGAGCACCGGGAGATATAAGAAGCCAACCAAAAACTGATTAAAGAATGGAAACACATGGCTGTCAGTTCCAACAAGCGATTAGGATATTTGGAGCGGGGTTTAGTGGAGCTGGAAAGAAAGTTTCTCAAAAGGATCGAGGACTGCTAGAATGCTGAGGGAAACGAAGGTGGACACCTGGCCAGAGCCTACTTGCTGCTGGGACTTCGTGAGCTGGTGAAGCTGTTCGATGGAGCCAAAGATGCCGAGTATGGGGAAGGTCCTTATGGGACCAAGTAGTTAGGATTCCTTTTCTTTTGCTTTAAATGTAATAAGGCCAACGGCCAGTAGTGACATTTTATCTTCTGCTATTTTCATGTCGTTTTTGGGATTCGTCTTATTTTTATCAATAAAATGAGGCATTTAGCATTATAAGTTCTCCAAATCAACTTGTCGCTAGGCCTACCTCGGGCACAACAAGGATCCCAAATTAGGACACGATTTATATTCTCGCACTATGTGTTTAAATATCGTAACATCTTTTCCTTATAATCCGCACTAACTTGCTACCTTTTTGTTTTTACTTTTGTTTTATTCCCCTCCCGAAAGGTTAGTTCGTGCACTCTGGCATCGTCATCATACTCCACAAGATCCAAAGGCCCTCCACCCACTCCTCCTCTTAGTCCCGTCAGAAACAGGAACAAGGAAAAAATGGAAGATTTGAGCAACATCAGAAGGGAAAACTCGGTTGAGCGGGTAGAAATCACTCAGGGTACTCATGTCTCCAAAGAAGGTGCATCCCAACTCAAGCAGAAACTGCAGAAATTTCAGGAGGAACTTGATCATGTTCGGAATTTGGCAAGCTTGTCGTTTTCCCTCACCACCCCAGATGTCAACTTTCCTAACAGTCAAAACCCCACACCTCCACAAAACATCCGGAAGCCAGAAAACCATCCCGCTACCCATCACCACTATAACACTGCCAGACTTCCAACAACACCCCGCAACTCATCCTTGAACTACTGAACTTCGCAAATGATCATCTCCACCCTCACCATAACACCCCCTTCTATGTGGAAACCATGACACCCTCCACCCAACCTGTCTCAAGCACACCCGAGTCTGATGATAAAGACTCCCTTATCAGGAACCTGGCCGCAGAACTCAAGAAGTTGACTAGCCGAGTTCAGGGTGTTGAAGGAAGCAAGGGAATCGAGGGATTGAACTACGAAAACCTCTGCATACAACCAGATGTCGAACTGCCCGTGGGGTACAAACCTCCTAAGTTCGAAATGTTTGATGGTACAGGGGATGCCAGAGTCCATTTAAGGACATACTACGATAAGCTGGTCGGAGTAGGGAAGGACAAAAAGATTCGCATGAAGCTTTTTATGAGAAGTCTGAAAGGAGATGCTCTGTCTTGGTACATTAGCCAAGACCCAAAGAAGTGGTCTAATTAGGTAAGTATGGTGTCCGATTTCATGGACAGGTTCAGGTTCAACATGGAGAATGCGCCAGATGTGTTCTACATCCAGAACCTAAAGAAGAAACCCACAGAAACATTCCGCGAGTATGCCACTCGTTGGAGATCAGAGGCTGCTAAGGTCAGACTGGCTTTAGAAGAAGAACAAATGAACAGGTTTTTTGTCCGAGCTCAAGACCCGCAGTACTACGAGAGGTTGATGCTGATTGAAAGCCAAAAAATTTCTGACATCATCAAGTTGGGGGAGAGGATCGAGGAAGGTATCAAAAGTGGCATGGTCACAAACCTTGAAGCTTTGCAGACTACCAACAAGGCTCTACAGTCTGGTGGCACGTCCAAGAAAAGGGACATAAGTTCCGTGATGGTTGCACAGAGAACAAAATCCCCAATCAAATACCGAACCTACCCAATACCTCCACTCACATATCAACTTACCCCAAATTACCAAGCACCCTCGCCCTCTTACCAAGCTCCACCACCTACTTACCAATCACCTCCACCACCCACATATCAACCTACTTCACCTAGATACTCCCAACCCACACACTCCTACAACACCCAACAAGCCCACTATCAATCACCTCCCCCTAGCAAAAACTTTCCTAGACCTCGACCAAATTTCAACCGTAGACCTCCCAAACAGTATACCGCCATTGCCGAACCAATTGACCAGCTGTATGAAAGGCTCAAAGCTGCTGGTTATGTCACCCCTATCCCTACCATAACCCCTAAAAACCCCTCCCAATGGGTCAACCCAAACAAAACTTGTGCATACCATTCCGGCATGAAAGGGCATACCATTGATGAGTGCCGCTCTCTGAAAGATAAGATCCAAGATTTGATTGACAACAAATCATTATTGTAAAAGAGCCTGCCCTGAATGTCCGCAGCAACCCTCTACCAGACAACAAGGGTGGAGGCATTCACATGATTGAGACAGAGGATGATTGGTACCCCAAAGGATCGATCGGATTAATCGCAGAGGGTGACAAGCCAAAGAAATCAACAGTCACCCTTAACTCGATTGTGGTCCAGATTTAGCCTTCTGGGGACGCCAAGTTGAATATATTTGTACCACTTGAGTTTGAGGAACCCCCCCCTACAAAGACGCCAACACCAATTGAGGTCGAGTTTGGGTCCCCAAAGACAACTGTACCATTTGAGGTTGCTGTATTACCTTCCAAAGCAAGGATGCCCATTCCGGTAGCAATGACATCCATAAAATCATTACACACAAAAGCCATACCATGGGATTACATAGCCGAGGCAAGAAGGAAAGGGAAAACCAAGTTCGGAGAAGCAGTTGTGACACAGGGTATGACAAGGACCAGCAGGGTTTATACTCCAAAACACTTAGCTGAGTCGAGTAAGCAGGCATCTGGACAGCCAGCCATTACTGAAGCTGGGCCCGACGACCTCTGGAGGAAGATATAGGCCAAAAAGTATTCAGTCATTGATCAGTTGAACAAAATGCCAGCCCAGATCTCTATCTTAGCTCTGCTACAAAGCTCTGACGCACATAAGAATGCCATATTGAAGGTGCTGAGTGAGGCTTGTGTACCAAGCAATATCACTAGAGGAGAATTGGCAAATATGGTGGGATAGATATTGGAGAGTCACAAAATCACTTTTCATGAAGATGAGTTGCCACCAGAAGGGCTGAGCCACAATAAGGCGTTGCAAATCAACGTGCAATGCGAGGATTATTTTATCACCAGGGTCCTGATCGATGGAGGGTCCAGCCTCAACATTTGTCCGCTGGTAACACGTAGAACATTATGGAAAGGGCTGCATGAGATCAAAGACGGGGTCATTAACGTCAAAGCCTTTGACGGTTCCCAAAGGTCCACTATTGGGGAAATCAGCCTGTGTTTACAAATGGGGCCTACTTGGTTTGATGTCGACTTTCAAGTAATATTCGTGCCTGCATCTTACAACTTTCTCTTGGGACGACCATGGATTCATGCCGCTAGAACTGTAGCATCAACCCTACATTAGACAGTGAAATTTGAGTGGAATCACCAAGAGGTGATCATCCACAGCGACGGTAGCAATCCCATATACAGTCGCCAGACCATCCTAGCAATCAGAGGAAGAAGGAAGATAGGCGGAAAAACCTATAACCACATCGAGCGAGTCAACGCCGTTGACAAGGATAAATGGTGGGACAACAAAATCGAAAGCCTATTGAACTGGTGCGGATATGAGCCAGGAAAGGGACTTGGCAAGAACCTACAAGGGATCGCTAAGCCTGTCAAGCTAAAGAAACATGGTACCACCTTCGGTCTGGGATACGCGTACACCTGAAAGAGTTCAATGAATGGTCACCGCCATGGCGTGGTCCTTATTATCCACTAGAGCACCCGATACCTCGCTTGGAGCAGATTTTCCAGCTAGCTAATGTTATATATGGGCCAAAAGAAGAGGAAGCACTGGCAGCGATGAGGGATTTGTTTTTGGAAGAGGATGACATGGATTGCTGTGTCATTTTCGAGGAGGAGGGGGAGGAAGGCCCTTCCATACAAGCCGTGAGCCGAGGTGCACGCCTCAACAATTGGTCTATCAGAACCACAAGAGCCCGAAAAGCATCGGGGTAGCAAGGCTAAACAAGCAACATGCACTATTTTTTCATTTTTTACTAGTTGACTTTCCTTTTGCCTTTTAGTTTCGCAATAAGATCTTCAATGTTCAAAACAGTTATGGAATTTTTCAAAGCATTTCGATTTTTCTTATGAATCTTACTCTTATTACTTCCTCTCATTTACTTTATTTACAGTATTACTATTACTTATCTTGATGAACCAATGACTGTGACATGTAACAAGACAACACGACAAACAGACTCAGAGGAAGATGATATACCAGAAGAGGTTGTTAAAGAGGTTGAGGATTTTGAGAACATACCTAAGTCCAACCTAGACGAGACCGAGATTGTTAACCTGAGAGATGCAGAAAATGTCAAAGAAACTCGGATCAGTGTTCATTTGTCACCGACAGAAAAGGAAGAATACACAGAATTTCTGAAGGAATATGAGGACATATTCGCTTGGTCGTATGACGACATGACTGGTTTGAGTACATCTATTGTGGCACACAAGTTGCCAATTGATCCGACATGCCCACCGGTAAAGCAGAACTCAGGAAGTTCAAGCCTGACATGAGTTTGAAAATCAAGGAAGAAGTCACCAAGCAAGTCAAAGCTAAGGTTCTTAGAGTAGTAGAGTATCCAACATGGTTAGCCAACATTTTGCCAGTACCAAAGAAGGACGGGAAGGTCAGAGTCTGTGTCGACTACTGGGACCTCAACCGGGCCAGTCCCAAAGACGACTTCCCCTTGCCAAACATACACATTCTAATTGACAACTACGCCAAGCACGAGCTGCAGTCGTTTGTTGATTGTTTTGCTGGGTATCATCAGATCTGGATAGATAAAGAAGATGCTGAGAAAATGACATTCATTACGCCGTAGGGAATGTACTGTTACAAGATGATGCCATTTGGGTTAAAGAATGATGGGGCCACCTACATGAGGGCCATGACTACCATTTTCCATGATATGATACACAAGGAGATCGAGGTATATGTAGATGACATCATCATCAATTCCAAGAAAGCCACTGATCACATGGAAGATATGAGGAAGTTCTTCAATAGACTAAGAAGGTACAATTTGAAGCTGAATCCCGCAAAATGTGCATTCGGGGTTCCTGCCGAAAAACTACTTGGGTTCATTGTGAGTCGTCGAGGAATAGAACTGGATCCATCAAAGGTCAAAGCCATTCAAGAGTTGCTACCGCCAAAGAACAAGAAGGACGTAATGAGTTTCTTGGGAAGACTCAACTACATCAGCCGGTTCATAGCTCAATCTACTATCATCTGTGAGCCAATCTTTAAGATGTTGAAGAAGGATGCCACTGCCAAATGGACCGATGACTGCCAAAAGGCCTTCGACCGAATCAAGGAGTACCTGTCAACACCACCAGTTTTGGTCCCGCCCGAGCTATGTAGACCTCTATTACTCTACCTCGCAGTATTGGATGGAGCGTTCGGTTGTGTTCTGGGTCAGCATGATGAAATGGGGAGAAAAGAGCAGGCCATCTATTACCTCAGTAAGAAGTTTACCCCGTATGAGGCCCGGTATTCTCTGTTGGAATGCACCTGTTGTGCTCTGACTTGGGCTGCTCAGAAGTTAAGGCACTATTTATGTGCCTATACTACGTATCTCATATCAAGGATGAATCCGTTAAAGTACATCTTTCAGAAGCCCATGCCCACTGACAAGCTAGCAAAGTGGCAAATCCTGCTGAGTGAATTCAACATTTCTACGTGACTCAGAAAGTGATCAAGGGACAGGCTTTGGTAGATCATCTTGCCGAGAATCCCATGGATGGAGAATATGAATCCTTAAAGACGTATTTTCCTAACGAGGAGGTATCCTTCATAGGAGAAGACATTACAGAATCCTATGATGGTTGGAGAATATTTTTCGACGGAGCAGCAAATTTCAAAGGAGTTGGCATAGGAGCAGTTCTAGTATCAGAAACCGGTCAGCATTATCCGTGTCCGCCAAGCTCAGGTTCCCGTGCACCAACAACATGGCCGAGTACGAAGCCTGTATCTTGGGACTCAAGATGGCCATTGACATGAACATCCAAAAGTTGCTAGTAATCGGGGATTCAGACTTGCTTATACATCAGGTCCGAGAAGAATGGGCAACCAAGAACTCCAAGATACTCTCTTATCTATATTATGTACATGAGTTGAGAAAGCGATTCACAAAGATAGAATTCCAGCATGTTCCCAGAGTCCAGAATGAGTTTGCCGATGCATTGGCTACCCTGTCCTCTATGATACAACATCCAGATAAGAACTTCATTGATCCTATTTTGGTGAAGATTCATGATCAGCCAGCCTATTGTGCTCATGTCGAGGAAGAAATGGGTGGAAAACCTTGATTTTATGATATCAAGGAATACCTGGCAAAAGGAGAATACCCAGAGCTTGCCAACACCACTCAAAAGTGCACACTTCGGAGGTTATCTAACAATTTCTTCCACAACGGAGGAATCCTGTATAGGAAGACTCCTGATTTGGGATTATTAAGGTGTGTAGACGCAAGGGAAGCATCCAGGCTACTAGAGGAAATCCATGCTGGGACCTGCGGTCCACATATGAATGGTTTTGTCGTAGCCAAGAAGATACTTCGGGCTGGTTATTTTTAGATGACTATGGAAACAGACTACGTCCAGTATGTCCGAAAGTGCCATCGCTGTTAGATACATGCAGACATGATAAAGGTTCCCCCAAATGAGCTTAATGCAACAAGCTCGCCGTGGCCGTTCGCCGCTTGGGGAATGGATGTCATAGGACCTATCGAGCCCACCGCATCAAACGGGCACAGGTTCATTCTAGTGGCAATTGATTATTTCACCAAATGGGTTGAAGCAACATCATAAAAAGTAGTGACTAAGAAAGTTGTGGCAGACTTTGTCCGTGACCGCATCATTTGTCGATTCGGGATCCCAGAATCAATCATTACTGATAATGGTTCCAATCTCAACAGTGACTTGATGAAGGACATGTGTGAAACCTTCAATATCAAACACAAGAATTCTACAACTTACAGACCTCAGATGAACGGAGCCGTAGAAGCTGCCAACAAGAATATCAAGAAGATACTAAGGAAAATGATAGAGAAGCATAAGCAGTGGCATGAGAAGCTCTCATTTGCTTTATTGGGATACCGCACCACAGTCCGCACATCAACTGGGGCAACTCCCTACATATTGGTATATGGTACAGAAACAGTCATACCCACTGAGGTAGAAATTCCTTCCTTAAGGATCATACAGGAAGTAGAGCTCGACGATGCAGAATAGGTGAAGAGTCGTTACGAGCAACTAGCTCTTATATACGGAAAGAGAATGAATGAAGTTTGCCACGGTCAGCCCTATCAGAACAGAATGTCCCGAGCCTTCAACAAAAGAGTCAAGCCGAGACAATTCACACTGGGGCAGCTGGTGTTAAAGAAAATTTTTCCGATCAAGAGGAAGCCAAAGGGAAATTCTCTCCCAACTGGCAGGGTCCGTACATGGTTCACCGACTTCTGACAGGAGGAGCCCTCATACTTGCAGAAATGGACGGAGAAGTTTGACCAAAGCCGATCAATTCAGACGCAGTCAAGCGATACTATGTGTAACCTTTATGCTTTCTTTTATAATGTAATTTGAACTACGCCTGACCTGATTCCCGTTTAAGAGGGGATACGTGGGCAACCCTATGGGTTCGGTCACAATTCAATAAAATTTCCATTTTCCCCGCTATTGGAAACTAGGGCAGAATTTTGAGGAGGACCCTTAAAATTCCGAAGTCGATTCCAGCCATTTATCATTAACAGCCGTCAGGAGCAGCAGCCCGGTAAACTGGGGCAGAATTTTGAGGAGGATTCTCAAAATTTCGGAGCAAGCGAAGTTGCAATGTTTTGAACCATGTCACAGTCGTCGGTTCATCTAAAGAAAATTATTCTTAATTATGCACTCATATTATGCTTTTACTAAATCATGCATGTCTGTTACCAAAATTGCTTTGTTTAGCAACGCTACCCCAATGATATGCACAGTATCACCGAAACAGAACCGAGCAGGTCAACCAAAGTCAGCGAGGATACGAACTAACCTTTCCCCTTTACAAAACTCACAATTTTTCTTGGATGCAGGCACCTGAGTTGGAAAATCATCGAATATACTATACACTCATACTGATCAGGAATACAACTCTTAGAACCGTCACCTACTCATAGTTGCTATACACACACAATATCGCCAGCATCCACAATATCGAAATCAGATCAACTAAGAAAACTCTACTACCACTTGCCTTTTATTTCTTGCATAAGGCTACCATTCTGCCTTCCGAGGTTAAGCTCTACCTCTATCTGCATTGCATGAGGCTACCATTCTGCCTTCCGAGGTTAAGCTCTACCTCCATCTGCATTTCGCCGCATTGTATAAGGCTACCATTCTACCTTCCGAGACTAAGCTCTGTCTCCATCTGCATTCTCCGCATTGCATAAGGCTACCATTCTGCCTTCCAAGGTTAAGCTCTACCTCCATCTGCATTTCGCTGCATCGCATAAGGCTACCATTCTGCCTTTCGAGACTAAGCCCTGTCTCCACCTGCATGGCTGAAATATCGCCACTTTATTTATGTCTTGCATGGCTGAAAGATCGCCACCTTCATCTACATCTTGCACGGCTGAAATATCGCCGCTTTTATTTTTCTTGCATGGCAGAAATATTGCCACTTTCTATCTTGCATTGGCTGAAATACCGCCACCTTGTTTACATTTTTTGTATGGCTGAAATATCGCCACTTTCTATTTACATCTTGCATCGGCTAAAATACCGCCACCGCATTTACATTTTTTGTATTAGCTAAAAGATTGCCTCCTTCTGTAGCTCATGGGATGAAAGATCGCCAAATTGTCCGAAGGCATCATTGTTCGAAAGCACCATTTTCATAGCCCGAGAACGCCATGTCATGGTCTGAAGACCACATTTTATCTTTTGCATATCATTATTCAAAGGCATCATAGCTCGGAGGCATCATCTTCATATCCCGAGAGCATCATTTTATGACCTGCGAATCCTTTATTATATGCTTCATGGCCCAGGACGTCATGGTCTGAGGACATCATCTTAACCGTCCAAAGACAGCATTCACGGTCCAATGGAACTTGCATCACGTTTAAAATTATGCACAATATATGTTTGTATTGCTCATTTGCAGGTAAACCATCTAGCAATGGCCGTCTCAGCAGGAGCGATCCCGCTCCAGTTCCCGCAGCCCGAATTAGACCTTAACTATCCTTCCTGACCTGAATACCGCGTCCGTTCTTGTAAAACCTCCGTCAGCATATTCCGCCGATGGATCCTGAACTACATATGACCTGATTCTTGTAAGACCAGGGATATGTAGGCAGCTCAGGAACCAGAGCACGGTCAAATTCTTCAAACCATCTCGTTCGGTCAAAATTGGCCATCATATCTTTACCCGACAACTCTTTTATCCTTCCCGGGTAAAGAAGGGGTAGCTGTTGATACCCAATTTTTTCCCTATGTATTTTTCATATACAAAATACTTTTAAAATAACATATGTACGAATATATAAGTATGCCCAAGTGTTTTAGTATTTTTTTTCAATTTTTAAAGATTTTTTTAAATCAATTTATTGCTCATTTTAGCAGTATAAAAACCAATAATTATTCCCAAAATTATCATTTTGGTGGATAATTTGTTTTATTTCCCATATTTATACCAAAATATAGTTAAGGTAATTTTTATATATTTCTACAAATTTATTTGGTATTTTTAAAGCTAAATTGCATATAATTGCAATTCTAGCCTACTTTAAGATTTAACAGCATTTTTATAATTATAAAATTGGTTCCAACATTTTTAGATCAATATTTATATATTATTAACTGATCCAGTACTCTTAATTTACTTTCAAAATCATTTTACTATTTTTTATAAAATAAAAAGGAAAAAACTGGCTATTTAAAACCTGTCCCATTTTTATTTCAATCATAGCCAAATTGACCCCCCCTAATTGACCCAATTTTGAAACCCAATTGGACCAGCCCAATTCTAATCTAACCCGACCCCGACCCAACCAATTAACCCATCTGGCCCTTTCTTTCAATCCAGGCCGTTGATCATTTAGATCAACGGTCACAATTACCCCTTACCTTTTTTAATTCACTAACCCTACCCTAATCCCTTCATTTCCATCTCTCAGCCGCCTTTGAATACTCTCCCTTTCTCAAACTCTCTTGAAGGTTCCTGAAACCGTAGCCTCTCTCACCCCCTTCAACCGCAATCTCACCGGAACCCATGGCTTCTCAGGCCATGGATGGCCTGTACTCACCCTCCTCCACCATTAAACCCTGGGTGTTCAAAGTTTCGAGGTCTGACCTCGGTGGTGTCCTTTCAGATCTCTATAGATCCAAGGTTCTATGGCCTCTCTGGCCTGGCTCTGTCATATTCAACCATTAGAAGCCTATTTCTGACCTTTCCGACTCAAGATCGGACCATCTTCCAAGCTTTTCTCATTTCTAGGGTTTCACTGAAACCCTAAGCTATTTGAGGTTTTTCTTTGGTTGTTTTCTTATATCTATGCTATGTTTGTGCTTTACTTGAGTTCTTAAACGTTTTACCTAATTTTCTTTCAAAAATTACTTCTCTTCGATTTAGGGTCTCTGAAAAGGTTTTAAAATTTTTCTGACTCCCCTTCTTCTTCTCTTTGTGTGAATCTGTCTATGCTATGTTTTTATGTTCTTTTTTCTACCTCGCATGTCCTTCTCCTGTGTTCTTATGTTTGCGTTCTTTTGCATGTCTTCTATTGTGCTCCGTTCTTTCTTTTACTGGTTTCTATATCATGCTTTCACATGTTTATCTTATGTGTTCGTTTACCCCTATGTTCCTTTACTGTATTTTCTACTAAGCTTTTAGGTCTTTAATTGCCTTCTTCTGGATTTTGTTTGAGTTCTTTGTTAAACATGTTTCCTCTGCTGTTCTCTTAAGTGCTATACTATCTCATTTCTCTTCTGAAACTTGTTTAAGTTCCAAGCTTTCTTAAAACGTGTTCTTTATGCTTCAAATTAGTTCTTCATTCTATTTGCCTTAAACCTGCTATTTTATCTGTTTGTTTTCACATGAATCCCTGAAAAAGACTTCTGAGCATGTTTCAGTTATTTGTCTTCTCTTCTCTATATCTGACTCGAGTTGAAAACCCTGGGATTTGGGGGGTTTTTTGGCGAGTTTGATCTTGTGTTTTGGACAAGGGTTCTATTTGGGACCCTGGACACTCTCAAACTCATTCTGAGTCTATGTACTGGATTTGAGCCTCTTTGTTATGACCCGAAAATCTTCTATACTAGGCTTTTTTCGCATGGTAGTTCTTTCTTGTTTGATATGTCAGTATGCTTTATATATGAGGAATTTTGCCTTCAAAAGGTTTTGTCAACTTGTGATTGATTCGGAATTTCTCTTAATAAGGTTTGATTGATTGTTACTAATTTTCCTTAAGTAAAACCCTTTCCTCATTTTTCCTGACTTGGTTCATTCGAACAAAGCCTGTAATTTTGATTTTACCGGCTGTTGAGTGATCGCCTTTCCTTATTTGCCCAAACCATGTACCACTGGACTTTTGCCTTAAATAACTTCTGTGTATTTACCCTTCTTGTGCTACTTTGGAAAAGATTTTTATCAAACTCTTTCCTTAATTATCTTGCCCGTTTGAAATCAGAATCCCTTAATTGAAGGGAGACCTTATGTGATTGATTCCGAAACTATTTTCATACCTTTTCTTACTTGCTTTCTACACTATAAAGGGCACGACCCTTCTGCACTTTTACACACTTCCAATTCAATACTCTTTAAGACCTTGAGTCTAATATTCTGACAAAACTTATTGAACACTTTCAATTTCAATACTCCTACATTCTCAATTCAACACTCTACTCTCTTCTGAAATCTTCTGGCTGTGTGTTTGCAATTTAGCTTTACTACTGCTCTTCTTTTCTTATTTCCCTGAAACTGGTATGTTCTAATTTAACTTTCAGCTTCATCCCTATGTGTTTGCTTTACAATTTCAACAATCTTGTCTACTTTGCTGTTTATGTTCTGTATTGAATATACTGTCTCTTTGCATCTGTTGCTGTGTGAATTCCCCATACCCTTATTCCCTTCTATGTGCTTGAGTTAAAGTTAAAAGCATGGCAACATCCAAATTGTTGCTCATGTCTGGACTTGATCCTTTAATGGATCCTAACTCCCAAACAATATGGCTAACATGCTGGTTAGGGTGTGCCATCGCTTCCAATTGTTGGGTATGACTATCAGCATGTCTTGGCTTTCCCCAAAATCCCCTCTATGCACTTGCACTCTCTCTTAGATTCTATGTTCTTCCCCCCTCCTATGAGCCTTGCTTTGGGGCCTTGAGCTCCCTCTGAACTTGGACATTTGAGGGCTGGCCCTTCCACAATGCACTATAATCCAATTCTGCAATATATTTGGGTGTAAGCACTGCCCGGAGTCCACTTGAGACTCTTAGGGAACTCTGACACATCCCGAATAGGAGAAAGGCTTTGGAATTTGATCTTTGGAGTTGGTTTACTTCATGCTTCAGACAGAAGTCTGAATCAGGCTCTCCTTGGTTGTGATTTTTAGCTTTTTGATGTAATTTTATTTTACTTTTCTTTATTCATTCTGGGCTGTAATAATTTGTAATAACTTATGGGGTTTTAGTGAAAAGGGGAGGGTCACTCATGTATGCATAAGGGTAGATACCATGTTCATTGGTATTTATTGCTGCAATCATGTCTTGTTTTCACTTCTGCATTTTTCATATAGAAATCATGTTTACAAGTCCTGCACTTCTGCATTTTTCATATAGAAACCATGCCTACAGGTTCTGCATTTCATATAGAAATCATGTCTATAGGTTCTGCATTTCATACGTAGATACCGTGTCTATAGCCTCTGCATTTCATACATAGATACCATGTCTATAGCTTTTGCATTTCATACATAGAGACCATGTCTATAGGTTTCTGCGTTTCTGCCTATCACATAGAGAACATGTCTATAGAGTTTCCTGAATTCTGCATATGCATCTATCACTAGACAAATGCATTTATAGGCTTAAATAATAAAAATCAGCGTTTTAAACACCATGCCTAAAGGATTTCTGCATTTTCGTAAAGGTTAAACTCAATAACGCTTAGAAGCATGACTATAGGAGTAACCAACTGATCTGAATCATTTACAAGTCTAAAATCAATAGTAACGTTACTCAATGTCTGCAGAACTTATGTTTTCTATAATCAACAGGCCTTCTTCTTGTAAAAATCAGTACACTTCTACATTATTAGATGTCATGCCTGTAGGTTTCACTTAGGCAAGCTAAAAGGTAAAATTAGCTAATTGAATCAGGCTTTGTTAATTCCAACCAGCAGGCAGGTCTGATTCCGGTTTCTTATCTGAAATATGTAATATACCAGTTTGCCTCCTTAACGTTTAAGTTTAATTCAGACCATAACCAGTATCTGCAAGACATGCTAAACAATTTGTCTTTAAGTGAGGAGGCCTATCTGAGCCTTTTAAATTGTTATGTGTTTCCCATAATCTGCCTTATGTGTTTTTGTTTGTCGCTTTAGAATTTTATCCTTTTAAACCACACAAAACACACATTTCCCTTCCCTTTAGGACTAGTAGTCCCAAATGCCTCCGGGACTGATAGGATCGGGGCGGGTACCAGCATGCAATAAATAACAAAACCATTCCGCGTTTAAATACCTCAACGGGGTGGGAAAGGGTAGATATGGATATGATGACTGGTGCACTAATACCACGTGTAACCCCTCTTCTGAGGAGTGATTATCGGGTATTGCATTGATGTGATCCATATTATTTATAAACCTAGGACCCCCCCTTCCCTTTACTTGTTTATTTTATTACTTTCAAAATTTCAAACTCCTTTTTCTCAAATTTCAACTTCCTTGTTTCTTCAAACTTTAACTTATTTGCAATCACAATGTGACAACCCCTCATATTTGAAACCCTTAATTGCTTATTTATTGTTTGTTCTTAAGTCACAATTGTAGCATGGTCAGGAACCATACTAGTGGATCTTGAGGGGTGCCTAATACCTTCCCCTCGAGATAATTTCTAGCCCTTACCCAAACTCTAGTTTTTCTAAACAAATTCTTCCTAGTGTCCTAATGCACTTAATCATTAGGTGGCGACTCTTCAAACCAAAATACCCAATTCCCAAAAGGGAACGAGTTGTCCTCCCAAATGTCATAAACCCGATTTCGCGAGAAAAAGGGGGCGCGACACTAACTAAGCTGGCTGACCCACAAAACCTCTACCATGACATAACGTGCCCTCAAAATAGGGATCAGTTGATCCTCTCGATTCACGAGGCCTCTTAGCTTCCTTGCCCTCTCTCTCCTGACCCCGCATACCCTTTAATCTGCGAGTGGTGTCTACCACCCACTGAAATGGAACACCCATATCCAACTCTCGAGCCATACTAAATCAAAAACCATAATTGAGCCCCTCAATGAACCTATGGACTCGCTCTCTAACTGTTAAAAACAAATCAGGTACGTGACGGGACAACTTACTGAATGTGATGGCATACTCTGATACTGTCATAGTGCCCTAGCGCAGCTGCTCAAACTCTGTGCATCATGCATCCCAGAGGGTTAAGAGAACAAACTCCCTCAAAAACATCTCTGAAAACTGAGTCCAAGTGGGTAGCGCTGCATCCGCTGGCCTACCCTCCTCAAAAACCTGCCTCAATTTATATGCTACTTCAAACAGCTGAAACGTAGTAAAAGCAACTACACTGATCTCCACAATACCCATGATCCAGAGAATAAGATGGCACTTCTCTAGAAAACCGTGTGCATACTCAGTATCTAAGCCACTGTAAGTAGGAGGACGATACTTCTTGAATCTCTGAAGTCTCATCTCCTCCTCCTCAGATGCCTTTGACCTGATCTCAGGCTGAACCAGAATAACAAGTTGTGGTGGCATGACACCCGGAATCTGACCAATATGGACTCGCTGCTCTAGAGTATGGGCGGCGGGAGCCCAAGATATTCCTCCGGTCTGTGAAGTAGCTGGTGCAACCGGAATCAATCCCGCCTGAGCTAATGTACCAAATATGCTTAGGAATTGCGCTAAAGTCTCCTGAAGTCCTGGGGTAGCAACAGGCGCCTCCGGTGCTTGTCCCCCAATCGGAGCTACTGGTGGCGCCTCATCTGCTGCTTTGGCAGGTGCTCTATCTGTAGCACGTGCTCCTCCTCGGCCTCTGCCTCTGTCCCGACCCCTAGCAACACCGGCTCTAGGGGCGGCATCATCAATAACTGCATCTCATGTTCTCACAATCTGTGAGAGAATAGAAGGACAAAGGCTCAAACACCGAAATCAATAACCTCGCACGATACGAATGAAAGAAGTGAAGTTTCCTAATAGTTTTGTAGCCTCTCGAAGATAAGTACAGATGTCTCCGTACCAATCCGTAAGACTCTTCTAAACTTACTTATGACACGTAGCACCTGCGAACCTGGAGCTCTGATACCAACTTGTCACGACCCAAAAATCCCTTCGTAGGAGTCGTGATGACACCTAGTCTTTATGACTAGGTAAGCTTAACACTTACTGAATCAATAATAGAATTTAACTAAACAACTACTAAACACGAACCGGAATTTTCCGTAATAAGTCAACAATCCCAAGTACAATACAATATCCCAAAATTGGTACTACAAGTCATAAGCTCTACTAAGTTTTCTAGAAAATCTCTAATACAACTGTTCCAAATTGGAAATAAATAGTACAAAGTACAATTTCAGAAGGTGACTCTGAGGCCTGCGAACGCGACAACAGGTATACCTTGAAGTCTCCACAGCAATACTCGACCCGCTATCTAATGACCAGCGTGCTCCCAAGTACCTAGATCTGTATAAAAATGTGCAGCAAGCATAGCATGAGTACACCACGGCGATACCCAATAAATATCAAGACGAACCTCGGTGGAGTAGTGACGAGGGACAATCAACACACGTACTAGACATAATAACATGTACAATTATGAATATAAAACTAACAGGGAACGATATAAACCAAACATGGTAAGAATAATATTACAATACATGCAATAAGAACTAAAACAACAATTAACAAAAAGGAGCCAACGCGTAATAACGCCGTAAAGTAAGAAGAATATAGTTTAAGTCCGGTGAAAACAAGTAAAGGGAAAACAACTAACCACCCAATAAAAACAACCGATTTCACACAAGATTTAATCAAGAATTTCCCTAAGGTACCACACCTCATAATCACAAATCACGGGTCCGAAATCACGAACCCTAATCACTTGGCATCTTGTGCCCACATTACAATTCACAATCGCACATACAACTCACGAGCCAATACCTTTAATACCTCATATCTGCATGGACAACTCACATTCCAGCAATAACAATAACTCATAACTGCACGGACAACTCACGCGCCAATAATAGCAACATCTCACAAAAAAAGGCAAGTATACAAGAATATATGTAAATGATAAATAAACATCAGTGTCCATGATATAAGTGATTAATTATGGTGTATGCTTGTATAAGTGCGCCATCACGACTCCTAAGGAGGGATTTTTGACCCGGGACAGTTGGAACCGAGGATGTGGTCAAATGTGGAGCCATTAGACGTGGAAATGCCCAGCTTTTTAGGTGCATTGGGTGGCTAGGTTCAACTCTTTCATGTTGGACACGGATACAAAATATTATTTGAGCTATCATTGCAACAAGCTTGATGATGTGCCCAGTTATACTACATATATATTTGTTAGAGCTCTTAGCTTTATTTATTTTCTTAGTTCTTATTGTATGACCAATTTAGAAACCTTAATTTCTACTTTGGCCATAGGAAATATGTCAATTCCCTTTATGATTTACTTTAGGTACCACACAAAACCTATGTTGTTTTTGAACCTTTTTATTAATAAAATTAGCCACTAAGCACTCTGCTTAGTGGTGTATTAGCTAAAAAAAAGCTTTGTTGTGATATTAGCGATAATTGAGAAGTTGTAGTTTTGTAAAAGTTTTAATCTCTAACTCACACTAGCACCGCACCCACATAGAATTATGAAAAATTTATTCCGACCCGTCCCGTCCTAACTTGCACCCTTATTTTTTTATATCCACTCTACATATATCTAACCTCGTACCACACTGCACTAGCAATGCCCCATTGCCATCCCTATCTGAGAAGTTATCTAACCAGATATCATGACCAAACGGCTTTGGTGACTCACAAAATATATCTGGATGCCCATGGTCGGGCTCGGAACGTCTTGGATTGGCGGATGATTCCGGGACTGCCTTTTTGATATTTATTCTACGATGGAAGGGGCTATAGACGACTTAGTGCTGACTAGGAAATCTTTATTACGTATTGGCTCTTGTCTTAGCCACATGTTACGCACATATTTTACCAATACACAAGATAATATCGATTCAATCATATAATTCAGGGGTGCAGTATAAAAGAATCTAAGTTCTATTTATGCCGTTACCCTATACTTTAAAGTGAAAATAAAACATTGTGGCAAGAGCCAATCAGTATTGTTGTATTGTTGATGCGGTCATAGACATCGGTTCTCCCACATAACGACTTAAGAACCCCGGATAACAGGAACACTTACGTAGTGCCATCCAAGAAATTGTTGTTGAGATTTTCTGCTCAGACGTCCCAAGAGGCAAGAGCCAACCAAATCAATTAGTAACTGTTTGGCTCCTAGCTCCTTGCAATAGTATATATGCTCAAGACCAATCGACATTATCCTTTTTGCTGTGGTCATCCTCCTCAATGACATCCTAAAATCAATGACAAATGTCATGACCTCTTCTTAGAGGTGGGACACAAAGGGTGAAAGAACTTAAGTTGTAGTATCTTACTCCGGGCCATTTGCATATACACCTATTTTGGGGTCACCATTGAACTTATATCCATATTGCACAAAACTTTACTAAGTGTACCGGTTTGGATATGAAATAGTTCAATCTCTTCAATGCAACTTCGAAAATTAAATTTGAAGTTCTCCTATCTTTCAACTGCAACTTAAAAATTTAAATCTTAAGTAGTTCAAGCTCTTCAAAGCAACTTCAGATTTCGAATCTGATGTCTTTCTATCTTTCGATTGCAACATCAGAAATTCGAATATTAAGTAGTATAATTTTTCAATACAACTTTAGATTCAAAATCTGCAATCTTAAATAGTTCAGTTTTTCAATACAACTTCAGATTCAAAATCAAATTTAATATCTGAAGTTCTGAAACATAAACTTGTTCTTCGAATTTCAACAATCTAACACACGATTTAACACCCAAATCTACTCCAAATGAGCTGAAGTTTGAAATATAACTTTCAAATATTATAAAGAACAAATCTCACATCAAATTGTTAAAACAATAACAAATTTAACAAGCTTATTTTTCAACTAAGAAGAAGAAGAATTCCTAAACACAAAGAAGAAGAAATCAGTAGTGAAGAAGAAGAGAAAAATATATGTATCTGAATTTATTAAAATGGATATCAGTTAAACTTTTTTCAAAAAGTACAAATTCAATTGGTTGCGCAAAACAGGGCGCCATATGAAAATGTTACTACTCCTCCTGTCATTTTAAATAATGTTTTAACCGGACAAATGTTATAAAAAATAAGTACCCACGTCAAAAAAATAAAATAATAAGAAGTCATCACTTTTTTTGTTGTTGCATATTTATACTTTAATTAATGATCCATATAATTTTCTCAAAGGTCTATCAATATTTTCTTTAAACTCATTTTAAGGAAAGACAACTAGTAATTTAATCAATTAATTCCGACGATTGTTGTTATTAATTAAATCATGATCTTAAGGTCGTTTTGTATGAAGAAAAGTAATAAATAGATTGTAATGCAGGAATTAGTGAGGTAGAAATTAGTAATACAAAGACTATTTCTCGTTGGATGTTTAGTTCATTACACTACAAATGAATATAGAAGATATCATTCATAATATTCATTTTTTAAAGGTAGAAATTAGTAATACAAAGGCTATTTCTCGTTGGATGTTTAGTTCATTACTGTTTAACCAAAAATCTGAGTCTTTGGTCAAAGCTAAAAAGAAATTTGGGTTACTGATAATCAGGAGACGAAAATAAAATACTTTTGAGAATGATGGTAAAGCAGCAAATAGTTTTGTATTTCAATAAGTTCTCAATAGTATTCCGTGTCCTTACAAATGATGATACTTCTTCCTTTTATAGGTAATTCTAGGTAAAGGAATGAAGCCTCAGCTTTAATGGTATAATTATGAGTAATAAATGATATTAAATAAGCCGTTATACAATCATTCCTATTAAATACCAATTTTCTAACGTATCAGGTATTTAATAATGAATTTGGACTCCTTTCTGTCATCAGATCTTTGTCTTTAATGCCTTCTAATCCGTTGGCTTTAAATGACTTGAATTGGTACGAGACTCGTATCTGCACTTCGTCTCGTGCCTATTTAAATTCTTAGTCAATTGTTGCGCTTTGACCATTTAACCAAACCACGTGTCATGCCACGCCATCTTTAATATAAACTCAGTTTTTTCCCAATATAGATAGTCCCCCCACTTTCTATTTATTTATCAATTAAATAATTGGGAAGTGGATCTTCATAAAAAAGGAATTTTCGCCACAATTAATGCTTATGATAGTATTAACGCCTCAGTCGTCTTTTCCATTTAATGTTCTGCCCATGTGTCATTTTCTGATTGATTCTGCTATTTACACCCCTTTTTAAGACTTCTTCATTCTCACTATTCACGAAGTGATAGTTGCCTTTATTATAGGATTTCCATCATTACACTTCTAAGTTTGATGGTTCCTATTATATACATAACTTTTTCTTCCTTTGTCTTCTTCACAAATCTTCAGCAAACATTTTCTTCTTTATTTCTACTTTCTTTCGACTTATCCTTCCTAACAATGTCATCTTCAAACTCTAACCGTAAAAAAGTTTCGATTCTAGACCAATTCCCCAACGCCCCTGTTAGACACAGAAGAGGCGGAGGAGGTAGGCTTCGAACAGTATTAGAATCTACTCGAGGCGGCTCCTCTGGTTCTTCTTCAAGGAGTTCTATCCCAAAGGCCCCCTCTTCTAGAAGTAAAGAAATTCTTGATTCTTCTCAAGAACCCTCAGTTGATGAGATAGTTCCCAGCGATTTGTCTTTTGAAAGTGACAAAACGTCTCTTCAAAAGCAAATTGCAAATTTGGAAAAAGCCGATACTTATCCTACAATAGTAACCGAGCTTACAATCCCCACCATAAGAAGAGATTGTAACTGGAAGGATAGTCTTCGAATGTCAATTCCTTCCCCAAATCAGAGAATTTCCTCCTTTAGAAGTGGGTATTCTTTTGTTTATACTTACCCCTTCACTTTAGGTTTTAATCCTCCGATTGACCCAGTTATTCTTGATTTTTGCCGTTTCTTTACAATTTGTTTGGCCCAAATCGGTCCCCTAGTGTGGAGAAAAATGGCTTGTTTGAGATACTTATCTTCCAAAGCCAATGTCAATTTCACCTTCTCTCACCTCATTCATTTATACCACCCTAACTTAATACGCCATGGGTTTTTTACCTTAACTGCAAGGAGCAAAAAAGTTCTGGTAAATCCTGAAGATGACAAAGATCGTGGATGGTATATCCGTTACGTTGTTGTTCGTACGGTGGACTTGATTGGCGAAACAAATACTCCCTTCCCTGAGAAGTGAAATTTTGCACGTAGGTTTCCTTTTACTTACCGTACCTACTCTTGAGAATTTCAAAAGAAATTTGTTTTTAACCTCGTCTCTTCTTGGTTTTTTGTAGCAACCATGGGAGATGTGGAACCTATTCCCAACTTCCGTGGTTGGGTAGACTCAATTTTGAAGATTGCTTCTAGGGAGCAACGAACTTGGAAATCGATTTCTTCCTTACATGGCTGGAAGGTGAAAACACATGGTATGCCCCTTTTTATATGTTGTTTTTACATGTTAAGCATTTTTTCCTCAATTTTGATCATGTATATCCTTCCTTTAATCAGGATTTGGCGTTAGAGAAATGACGGCTGAAGTAGCTATGTCCATTTGCATATCTGCTAATGCTGCTCTTGATTTGGATAAGGCTCGAGCCTTGCTGCCAAAAAGGAAAGCTATAAAAGAAAGTTCTGAGGAAGAGGAGGGTACCTCCCTAATTACCAGGCCAAGGGTCAGGAGGCGAATAATCATTGATGATGAAATTGAAGACACTCCTGCTCGAACCTCAACCACGAGCCTGTTTTGATTCATTCTGACGAGGACACCGAACCAAGAGATAGTAATGAGTCAATTCAGCATCTTTTTGATAGTGGTTTCGAGAGTGGCGAGCTCGGCCCTGTTTTTGATGAAGCTCCTCTTTCCTCATTCGTTCCTATTTCCTCCATTCCACTGCCAACCGTAAGTATTTCTTTACCAGTTTTGACGATTTCCGTTCTTTTGCCAGTTTCTACCGCTCCTATGTCCATTCCCTTGGCAGTTTCTACTGCACTTGCTTCCGTTCCTGCATTGGTTTTTACATCTTCTTCTTCCATTCCTGTTTCTACATCTTCTCCTTCCATTTCTTCCATTGCTCCTCTTCCCTCTGTTCATCATACAGAGACGGGTTCTAGCAGTGGAAGTATGACTATGAGAAGTGTTACTCTTGAAGTTCCTGCCAACCATAGCCTCTTGAGAAAGACTGGTAGAGCCGATGTTTGGCTCGAGCCCCTAATTGGAGATATTGAGAAGAAGAAGATGGAGAGCCATAGCTGCTTGACTCTGATGAATGACATAGTTCATTCTACTTTGAAGGTATTTTTCCTCTTCTTACCAACAAGTTTTTTTTATTATCTTCAATCCCTCATTTCTATGAGTTGTCTCTATAGGCTAACCTCATTGGTACGGAATTAATGGGAAGAATTTCCCTTCTGGAAAGAAAAGCCCGTGAGTCTGAAAAAACTGTCCACGAGGCCGAAGAAATAGCTAGGGGAGCCCAGCTTGAAGCAGCCAATTGGAAAGAACAGATTGAGAATGCTCAAGGGACCATAGAGGAATTGCAAGAAAATAAAAACCTCCTGGAGCAGAAGAACCGTGGTTTGGCTTCTGAACTGGCAACTGCCAAGGCTTCTTCAAGCCAATTTAAAAGAGACAAAGAGCTTTTGGAATGCTCTTTGTAATAACAATTATCAAAGGCTAGTGAAGAAGTTAGAGAGCTTAAGGCACTTTTGGCTAAGAAAGAAGAGTATGCAGGAGAGTTAGTGCAAAGCTTGACTCAAGCTCAAGTTGACTTACAGACCTCCTCTGACAAGATTCATGCTTTGAAGAGTTATCATGCCTCTCTTGAAGCTTCCCTTGATTCCCATTTAGCTGAGCACCAAATCTTGAAAAACGATCTTGCTATGTGGGAAAAGGAATATGGACTTCTGGAGGAGAACTTCAACATAGAGGTGAGTTGGGCTTTCCTAAAATCTCGTCGTGATGCTTTGATGGAAGCTGCTCAGGAAGGCTTTGACTTGCAGCCTGAACTGGCCAAAGTCGTAGATACTGTCGAGAAAAGTCAACAATCTACTGGTACTCCTTCTCCTGTACTTGAAGCTCTTGGAACAGAAGAGCTTTTAAATGAAGAAGTGGCTATTGCAGCAATTGGGGTTGCAATTCCTGCTCCTGAGGGTGAAACTTCTGATGTTCCAAACCCTTCAGTGACTAGCTGAAAATGAAATTGCTGTTTTTGTTTTTATTACTTGGTGGTGTTATCCCTTGGCAACTTTAAGGTATCTTTTGACGAAGTCCCCAGTTATCATAATGGGGCATTTGTAAAAAACAAATATTTTGCTAACTAAGTTTGTACTTAGTCTTTTATATTAAGAAGTTTTTATTGGTACTTCCATATATTTTATTCTTGCCCATTTATCTAGGACTTATAGAATAGCTTAACATTTTTATTCTTTTAAAATGCTTTATGATTCTTCTCATGGTTTATCAACATGAGGCTTATAAAAGAGGGCCCTTTTATTTTATCTACACTTAATGAAGAAGACGTCTCAACTTCATAATGGTGTTATAATACGATGAAAGAAATAGGAATACACATGTTTTGTATGAAACAACTTTGGCAAGTTCTTATTCATAAACTTTAACAAGTGTTTAACTATTACATGTATTACAGTACATCTACAACTTTCTCGTAACTGTTTTTTGTGTAACAGATTTGTACATAACATAGAATAAACAAGGTTTTTCTTCATAACCTGTTTTAGTACATAGTCATGACCCTATCTTTATATATTAAGAAGGGTTTGAGAGGTGACTTTGTTTATGAGTTTTGAGAGATGACTCTGTTATTCTCATGAATGCTGAAGACTTCGTAACTTTTACTCAACACTTGTCTCTTTGTGGCCGACTTTTGTTCGATATTCGTATCTGTTTCTCTACACATATCTGTGTACAATATGTAGTCCCCCAAGTGTTTGAGAGGTGAAGTATGAAGCCTTGAGCACTTGTTTATTTCTTTTACTTTGGCCCTTTTCCTGAAACAGAAAGATATACGGGACCCGGAGGTGCGATTATAGATGAAGACTGCCTAACTTGTGTGTATTTCCATCAGATTAATTGTAACCCTGGGTTAGGAATTTAAGAATACTCCATTTTGCCTTGCAGGTTGTGACTCATCATTTAGCACGAGTTAGGATTTTTTGCCTAGCATCTAAAATCGTTAGTAAAACATTAATAATTCAAGAGAAATTTTAACATGGTGATACCTGACCGTGGGTACTTTTTCAGAAGTAATATCTTTTTAAATGGACGGCATTCCAATATGAGGGTAAAACTTTGCCGTCCATTGTCTCCAACTGGTATGCTCCTTTTCCCACAATGTTACGGACTTTGTACGGTCCTTCCCATGTTGGACTTAGCTTTCCTGAGTTAGCAGCCTTTGCATATTGGAACACCTTTTTAAGCACGAAGTCCCCAATTTTGAAAAATCTAAGGCGTGCTTTCCTATTGTAATATCGTTCAATTACTTGCTTTTGTGCTGCCATCCTTATCAATGCAGTTTTTCTTCTTCCTTCAAGTAAATCAAGGTTGACCCCCATCTCTTCATCATTAGATTCTTCCGTTGCCTAATCGTACCGTGTGCTTGGCTCACCTATTTCAACTGGAATTAAGGCTTCCGCACCATAAACCATTGAAAATGGTGTTTCTCTAGTGCCTGTTTTGGTCATTGTACGATAAGCCCATAATACTCTAGGTAACACCTCAGGCCAATTACCTTTTGAATCATGTAACCTCTTCTTCAAGTTGTTGATAATGACTTTGTTAGTAGATTCCGCTTGTCCATTACCTACTGGATGGTATGGTGTAGACGTTATCCTTTTGATCTGCCAACTTCGAAGAAATTCTCTGATTTCAGCTCCAATGAATTGTGGTCCATTGTCACACACGATCTCCTTTGGTGCTCCAAAGTGGCATATTATATTTCGCCATATAAAGTCTTTAACTTCCTTCTCTCGTACCTGTTTAAATGCCCCTGCTTCTACCCATTTAGTGAAATAATCTGTAAGTACAAGTAGAAACTTTACCTGACCTTTTGCTTGTGGAAGTGGACTTACGATATCCATTCCCCATTTTATAAAGGGCCACGAGGCTATAACAGGATGTAGTAACTCAGCTAGTCTGTGCATATTGTTGCCGTACCTTTGACATTTATCACATTTGGACACGAAACTGGTTGCTTCTTCTTCCATCTTAGGCCAATAATATCCTGTGCAAATTAATATTCTTACCAGTGACCATCCCCCTGAGTGATTCCCACAATGTCCTTCGTGCACTTCTCTCATCACATATTCTGTTTGAGAGGGTCCGAGACACCTTGCTAGTGGTCCACCGAACATCTTTCGATAAAGATTTCCTTGATATAAACAATATCGAGCAGCTTTTTTGCGAAGCGCGTGAGCCTTTCCTTTGTCATTAGGCACGGTACCGTGCTGTAAAAAGGCAACAATTTCGTTTCTCCAATCCCATGTTAAATGATTAATATTTACCTCGTTTTTATCAGATTCGAGAACGGAATGAAATAAATGTATGACTGAAGCATTTGTATCGTTTGCTATGTCTGCTGCAGATGCGAGATTTGCTAAAGCATCTGCCTCTACATTCTCATCTCTTGGGATCTGCACTACTTTTCAAGTTTGGAATTGCTTTATTAACTCCCGTACCTTTGCGAGGTATTCTTGCATTCGTGTCTCTCTGGCTGTATAAGTCCCCAGCATTTGATTGACCACGAGTTGAGAATCACTCTTGATTATAATCTGTGTTATGCCGAGTTCTCGTGCCAATTCTAAACCTGCAATTACAGCCTCATACTCTGCTTCATTGTTAGTTATAGAATGACATTTTATAGCCTGTCTAATAGTCTCACCCGCAGGTGGTACGAGGACTATCCCTAGGCCTGCCCCTTTTACATTAGATGAACCATCAGTGAATAAAACCCAAGTCCCCGGGTTTGCACCATTAAAAACTAGTAATTCTTTTTCTGCTTCTAAATGCATCCCCTGGCTAAAATCAGCCACGAAATCAGCTAGTACTTGAGATTTTATAGCGGTCCTGGGTTGATAAACAACTTCATATTCACTTAGTTCTATAGCCCATTTTGCTAATCTTCCTGAAAGTTCGTGTTTATGCAAAATATTTCGAAGCGGAAAAGCAGTAACTACATTAATGGGATGACATTGAAAATAAGGTCTTAATTTTCTAGATGCCATGATCAAAGCTAATGCTAATTTTTCTAGTTGTGGGTATCGTGTCTCAGCTTCCAATAAGGACTTACTTACATAATAAATAGGAGATTGTTTACCTTGGTCCTCGCGGACTAAAACAGCACTCACCGCGACTTCAGATACGGCCAGATAGATGAGAAGTTTTTCCCCCACCTTTGGTTTTGCCAACAACGGTGGTTTTGACAAATAAGCTTTCAAATTTCTAAGGGCTTGTTGACAATCTTCATTCCATTCAAAATGATCTTGCTTTTTAAGTGCAGAGAAAAACTTAAAACACCTTTCTGAGGATTTGGAAATAAATCTCCCCAAAGCTGCAATTCTTCCCGTTAATCTTTGTACTTCCTTTTTATTAGTAAGGATATCAGGGATTTCTTCTATTGCTTTGATCTGAGAAGGATTCACTTCAATACCACGGTTAGAAACAAGAAAACCCAAAAACTTACCTGATGCAACTCCAAATGCACATTTTTCTGGGTTGAGTTTCATATTAAATTTTCGCAAAATTTCAAATGTAACAGATAGATGAGAAATATGATCATGAGATCGCTGGGTTTTGACGAGCATATCGTCTATATATACCTCCATTGTTTTCCCTAAATGTTCTTGGAACATTTTGGTGACCAACCTTTGATAGGTTGCCCCAGCATTTTTGAGACCAAAGGGCATTACTTTATAACAGTAAGTCCCCCTGTCTGTGATGAAAGAAGTTTTTTCTTCATCACCAGGATCCATTTTAATTTGATTATATCCCGAGTATGCATCTAAAAAACTTAAAAGTTCATGACTTGCGGTTGCATCAATTAGTTGGTCTATATGCGGTAAGGGAAAGGAATCTTTTGGACAGGCTTTATTTAAATCGGTATAATCCACACAAACACGCCACTTACCATTTTTCTTGGGTACGACCACCGTGTTAGCTATCCAATTAGGATACTTTACCTCATGGATCGATCCGATTTTTAATAATTTTTGGACCTCATCCTGAATCACCTGGTTCTTGAAAGCACCTTGCTTTCTTTTTTTTTTGCTTTATTGGTGTGAAAAAAGGGTCCTCATTGAGTTTGTGAGTCATCACATCCGGTGGTATCCCTGTCATATCAGCGTGGGACCAAGCAAAGCAGTCTAAGTTAGCTTTTAAAAATTCGATTATCATACCTCACATGTTTAAGCTTAAATTGGCCCCGACATAAACCTTCCGTTCAGGCCATTGCTCAAATAATATCACTGCCTCGAGCTCTTCAATTGTCGTTTTGATGCTTTCATCTTCTTCAGGTTCCTGAATTGTGTCAGGCCTTGAGTCCAAATCTGTCTTTTCTTGTTCAGCTGAAGTTTGATCTTTTTTACCTTAAATTGTTCCCTGTAATTACTATTTTTCTTTATTTACGGTGCTTGTACTTGTTACAGCGTTGACACTTCTAGCCATCTACTGATCCCCACGAATTTGGCAAATTCCCCATGGTGATGGGAATTTAATAACTTGATGTAAAGTTGATGGGACAGCATCCATATCGTGTATCCATGGTCTCCTCATGATCACATTGTAGGCCATTTCCATATTAACTACATGAAATTTAGTTTCTTTAACAACACCCGTAGCAAAAGTTGTTAGAATTACCTCTCCTTTTGTTACTACACTTGAATTGTCGAAGCCTGACAAGGTGTGCGCTTTGGGTATCATTTTGTCTTCAGCTTGCATTTCACGTAATACCCTTAGTAATATAATATTTACAGAACTCCCTGGATCAATCAAAACTTGTTTTACATTAGTATCATGTACAGGTAAAGATATTACCAGTGCGTCATTATGTGGAGTTGTCACTCCTTCGGTATCTGCGTCATCGAACGAAATACTTTCATTTTCTAGGACCTGCCGCACCCGTTTCCCGTGTGTAATTGTTACCTTAGAAACATTGTTGGAGGCTGTGTAGGTTATGCCGTGAATATCTTCTCCCCCGCTTATGACATTCACTGTCCTCTTGGGTGAAGGAGGTTGTGGTGGCTCTTGCCTGTTTTTCATATAAGCTTGTTTTCCTTTCTCGCTAAATAACTCAGTGAGGTACCCTTGCTTCAATAGATGATCCACTTCACTCTGCAAGAATCTACATTCTGAAGTTTTGTGCCCGTGATCATTGTGGAATTCGCACCAATGATCTGGATTGCGTCTATTTGGATTTGACCGCATCTCTTTTGGCCACCGTACCTTATCTCCCATGCTTCTTAAAACATCTACGAGCTCGGAGGTAGAGATATTAAAATTATATCCGCCGAATCGTGCCTTTAAACTTCTGTCATCATCTCGTGATTCTTGTCTGTTCCGATCATTCCTGAACTTTAAAGAAGAACCAGAGTCCCTGTTCCTCGATTTTTGATCATATTGCTGGCTATCCTGTTTCGACCGTGTGTCTTTTCCTGCAAGTCCCATATAGGGATCGTACCTGTTTTTACCTGATCTTTTTTCGGTTTCTGATCTTCGGGGACCACCCCTTTCTTCATGATGAAACTTAGGTATGGTATCTTCTTCAATTCGCAGCTTCGTACTATACCTGTTATAAACATCATTCCACGTGGTTGCAGGAAATTCTCGAAGGCTTTCTTTGAGTCATCTCGTGGCTTCAGAACTTTTGTCATTTATATTACTTGGAAAGGCTATTGCAGCCCAATTGTCAGGCACACGAGGTAGAGTCATTCTTTCCCTCTGGAATCTATCAACAAAATTTCTAAGCAACTCCGAATCCCCTTGTTTGATTTTGAAAATATCTTCCATTCTTTTCTCAACCTTTTGTGCTCCCGAATGTGCTTTAATAAAAGAATCTGCAAGCTCAGCAAAAGAATTAATAGAATTTTCAGATAAAAGAGAATACCAGGTTAATGCACCCTTGGTGAGTGTTTCTCCAAATTTCTTGACCAGTACTGATTCAATTTCTTGTTTGGTCAAGTCGTTGCCTTTCACGCCTGTTGTAAATGCAGTCACGTGGTCACGTGGGTCTGTAGTACCATCATATTTTGGGATGTCAGGCATTTTGAACTTTTTCAGAATTAGAAGGGGAGCAACACTTGGCTTCCATGGTTGTTGTGAGTATTTGTCCATGTCTACTCCTTTTATTACAGGCGGAACTCCAGGGATTTGTTCAATACGCTCATTTTGTTCCTTAATCTGTTTCTGCAAGGTTAGTACTAAATTTTGCAAATATGAATTATTTGAATTACCTGGTCCCCCTTCCTGTGGTTCACTGGGGGTTGCTCCGTTTCCAGAATTATCAAGACCAGAACGGGGATTCTCCAATGTATTATTATTAGGAGTTGGTGTGGGTGGTGCAGCAGGCAATCGACTAACAAGTGCCTGAAGAGCTTTGCCGACCTGTGCATCAATTAGCTTTTGTAAAGCTTCAGTTGTAACTCCTTCAAAGTGTTCAGATTGTTCTTGTTGATCAGCACGTGATTCAGTAACAGGAGTGCCTACACGAGATTGACGTGGTGAATCTGGAGGGGAGGGAACCACGTCATCTTGATTTTGATGTATTTGATTCTCATAGTTTCCCAATGTGTTATTACTATTATTGTCGGTGTTGTTGTTTGACATGGTGACGACAATGGACAAGATATAGCTTAAAAGAAAAGATTATCAGATTTCCGGTAACGGAACCAATTTGTTTAACCAAAAATCTGAGTCTTTGATCAAAGCTAAAAAGAAATTCGGGTTACTGATAATCAGGAGACGAAAATAAAATACTTTTGAGAATGATGGTAAAGCAGCAAATAGTTTTGTATTTCAATAAGTTCCCAATAGTATTCCGTGTCCTTACAAATGATGATACTTCTTCCTTTTATAGGTAATTCTAGGTAAAGGAATGAAGCCTCAGCTTTAATGATATAATTATGAGTAATAAATGATATTAAATAAGCCGTTATACAATCATTCCTATTAAATACCAATTTTCTAACATATCAGGTATTTAATAATGAATTTGGACTTCTTTCTGTCATTAGATCTTTGCCTTTAATGTCTTCTAATCCGTTGGCTTTAAATGACTTGAATTGGTACGAGACTCGTATCTGCACTTCGTCTCGTGCCTATTTAAATTCTTAGTCAATTGTTGCGCTTTGACCATTTAACCAAACCACGTGTCATGCCACGTCATCTTTAATATAAACTCAGTTTTTCCCAATACAATTACACTACAAATGAATATAGAAGATATCATTCATAATATTCATTTTTTAAACTAAAAAGCAATGAGTTTGCAATTATTATACCCTTGAACGCTTGATCTTCATTGGTTTTTAGGAAGAAAACACGGATAATTTTATCGTTTTTGTGTTTTATCCATGTATAGGTTATACACGTTTTAAAATATAAATCAAACATTGGATAAGGTTATACCCAGTTATATATGCATACAGTCAAAATTATGTGTCCTCGATTTTGTAGGCTCGGGGGTCGCGTCGAGAACAAGTTCAATACGGACCGGGCTCGAGCCCGATGACATAATACAAAACACGAAGATCAAAGTGCTCGATGAACAGCGGGGCCAAGTATGACCAACCTCGAGATGATACCGTTACGTTTTTATAACGGAAAGAGCGAGATTCCCGTGGAGGTCCTAAGAACGCAGCGTAAATTCCGGAACGGATTTGTACTAGGCGGTTAGACAGCTGTATAATAAGATTCCCTACTACAATTAAAATTGTACCTTATTTAGGATTCCCTTACTATATAAAGGTATAGTCAGCATATAGTATAGTCATTTACTATAAACATATTATACAGTGATTAAACATTTTACTAAACTAACATTGCATACCCAGTGTATGATGTTTATAAGCATCGTAAAAGGCCTGAAATTTATAAAAGAGAAAAAAGAGGCATTCACTAGCAGCAAACACCTCTGCCTGCATCGGTTTGCAAGTATAAGCCATTATGTTGCCACTGTGAACTGATTTTTTGGTTTCTTCTGATTGAGAAAATTCAAGAGAAGTTCACGAAGTTGAATATAGAAGCATAGGACACTGTACATATAGTGGCAGAATTAGCCTGGATAAGTGGTCTAAAGGAGCTGGAGGTGAATCTTAAGCTGCATACAGAGTAAGAGCCCGTTTGGATTGGCTTGGATAGAGTAAAAAAATACTTTTAAGCACTTGTTTTTAAGCTAAAATGATAAAAATAAGCCAAAAGCCAAAAACTAAAATTCCTAACTTATGGCTTAAAAGCTATTTTGGTTTAAAAGTCAGTTAAAATAAGCCCATCCAAACGGGCTCTAATACTGTGACAACAATGTAGCCCTACAAATTGCATATAAAAACAAATTGTCATTTCATAAGGGCTAATCAAGACTTTACATATATCCAGTCAAGAACAATCAACCTATATTTTGACAAGAGCCTTGAGCATCAACATGTTTGTACTAGTGTCCAAGTTGAGAATACAACAACAAACCTAGTGTAATATAACAACAGCTGTAACGGATAATCAATCATTGACAAAAGAATATACACTCTTACTTTCTTGTTCATTACTTATCAGAATTGTCTCTTAACTTTATTGTTCTTACTTTACTGTTTTTATCGACCTACCTCGAGGCCCACTGGTTTGGTTCAACTTACCTCTTTAACTTATACGCTTGATTCTTTGATTATCAATTAGTATTGGGCTAAATCACCTATCTTTAAAACTTTAATACAAATTTAATTGTTACTCGGATTTTAGGGTAAACAATATACTATAATTATTTTTTATATACGTCATACAAAAAGACCCCTTAATGATTATACTAAAAACTTAATCGACATTTAAAAATCAGAGATTATTGTCTATTGGTGTCAAAACAACTTATTGCGGGTATGGTTAAATTCCCTCTATGCTAGGTTACAATGAAATTTTAAAAAAAGAGAACATAAAATATAGTTTTTTTCCCTCTGGGAAGTTTTGTTTTCATGGAACAATTTTCAGCTTGTTTAAGAGTGAATTTCTTATCCAGTTGTTTACCCTTAAAATCATATAATATAAGTGGTTTTAAAAATATGTGCTTTTTTTGGCACAAAATCATAAATATAAGAATTAATGATAGAAATTACAGTAAAGTAAAACAAACCAATGCGATGAGTAATTATGGCCCTCGAGCTAATTGCCCTCGAACCAACTGAACAAGCTATTGAAAGAATGAACTGAATAACAGAGCTTGCAAGAGAGAAAAATGTGATATATTGCTTTGATATGCTGAATGTAAGATCATTGCAAATGGTTAAAACCCTCTTTATATAATAGAGGAATCCTATTTACGGTATAATTTTAATTACAGAAGCAAGTCCCATGATTAGCTAACCAACTGCCTTTGATTTGATCTGTTCCGAGATTTCTGCCATGATCTTCGACCAGTCACGAATATCTCGCCTTTTCGTTATTATGCTATCTTCGGTCTTGCTCGATGTCTATCCTATTCGACCTCGATCATTACTGGTCTCGATCTCGGCATGTACCTCGAATCCCGAACTTGGTACCTTATCCTCATGTCTTGGTGTGATATGCTATGGGGTTGATCCTCGATCCATCCCCTGGTCTCAGTTAATCAGTAAAATCGGGTGGGCCCGATTTTAACTTTATACAGATAGTCCCCTCATTTTTTGGAATGCAATGACAAGAAACGAATTGAATTTTCAAACTGTACCTTGGTTCACCATTATGTAAGCATTGTGACGTAAGAGCTAGAGGTGATCGAAACGTCCCATTGCTTCAATTTCCTAGACATTTAAGGCGTGTCAGTTGCCGGTCGGCCATTAGAAACTTTGAAACATCACCGTGAAACCCATAAATAGGCCTATTTACCACTCTTTCAAACTTTAACTTTATCTCTTCTGCTATGATCTTCAAAGCTCTTTGCATTCTTCAAGTTCTTCTTCTACAAACCTTCAAGTTTCATCTCTAGTCTCTTCTTAAAACGCCAGATATCCTAACCCCTGTTATTCTTTGTTCTTAAAAATGGCAAAGACCTTTAAAACTATCCCTCACAAAAAACCTCCTCTTCATCAAAGTCTGTCGGCGCTGCCGCGGCGGTAGAACATCCCCTTGCGGACTTTGTTCGACGAAGTGTGCTACTGCTACTGATTTCAAGGTGGAGAACACACCCTCGACGTCGGGCCAATGTGAACCCATGTCGAGGTACATGTGTACGATCACCGAACGTTTCCTCGAGAAGGTGAAAGAGGAGTGCAACTGGGTAGACAACGATGTAGTAGTGCCTAGCCTCGAAGAATCCATCACTACTCACACAGAGGGGTATCTGAGTGTCTATACCTACCCCTTCATGATAAGTCCCTTAGACCCTATCATCGTTGCCGTTTGCAAGAGGTACAATGTCACTCTAGGCCAAATCCACTCATCGTTTTGGAGGATCGTGATCCTCCTCCGATTTTTTTGTAAGCAAGATCGAGTGGCATCCTTTTACCCTCGATCACCTCATGCCTCTCTATGGCCCCCGGCTTTATCGAGGAGGCATGATCAAACTTTATTGCCGAGCCACCAAACCCCCATTCTCGAGCATAGATGAGACCCAAGACCAAGGTTGGATGGGTAGTTTGTCCGAATAAAGACTTCAGATCTAATCCCCGCCGAAGATATATCGTTCCCTGAAAAGTGAAACATGAAACATAAGTACTGCTTAGCCTTTTGAATATCTATTTTGCCGTTCTGCTTTCTTGTCTTTCCCTCATCTAATTTTTTTTATCTTGCATCTAAGGCCGTTATGCCGGAAGTTATCCCCGACTTGAGGCAATTGGTCGAGGGATTGGTGTTACAAAAAACTTATTCTGAGGGTGCTTGGATAGAGTTGTCAAACGGCCAATGGGATTCTTGTAACCACGGTAATCCTCTTTCCTTAAAAAGGTTTCCATTCGGGCTTTGATATTGTACTTACTCATCTTCCTCATTTTGTAGGCCTCGGGAAGGATGTGCCGATGAGGCCCCCTTCTGCTCAAGAAGAGGCACTCCATTCCCCATCTGCTCTGAAGTAGGGCAAAGAGAAGAAAAAGAAGGAGGCTCCGAGTGCAGGCCCAGAAAAGAAAAGGCCGGCTAGGCAGCCCTACAAGCCTAAGGAAAACATCATCCACGTATCTTTGAAGTTCGTCCAATAGCTAATGGATGAGACCGAAGCTGAAGACGATGAAGAAGAAGGCTCTAGGTTGGTAACTCGTGTGCAAGCTGGAACTGAGGTTCAAAGAACTATTGGGCAGGCAGGAGCCGAAGCTGCTTTACCCCGAGCTGATGAGCTCGAACCGAAAAGAGTCGAAGATTCCTTGCCTCAAGGTGGGGAGGCCACCAAGGAGGTTGTCAAGGCTACTGCAGAAACCAAGCCCAATGCTTCCCATGACGAAGGCGAGGCCCCAAAGGATTCACTTGGGGCAATGGAGATTGGAGATTTCTCCTCATTGCCTTCGTTCTTTGACACGACAATTAAGGACGCTCAAGAGATGGAGGCTCGCCCCAGCGAAGAGTTTCACGGATCAGAAGACCTTTTCGGCAGCTATTTTGTTGAAGTGGAAGACGTCACTGGTCTCGGTGACTTGGACATACCAAAGAAGAGCTCGAATGAGGGTTCCTCGAGCTATCAACTAACCGACCAATTTCCGGCCCCCAGCGTCGACCCCGACGGCAAACGGCCTCTTATTATCTCGATCCCGGAAGATACTCAAGTTTTCTCTGCCCCCCCCTGGGGGTGGCTAGCTATCTTCGATGCTTGGTCTTTGAGGAGGACCAACCCAAAATGGATGCAGTGGATGTTGCTTGCTTGTTCAACGAGGACCAGCATGCTCTAAATCGGGTAAGTTCAAGGACCATTATCTTTTCATGAATTTGACTTGTAAATATAGATAATATTTCTTCCTTTCTCGTAGGCTTCGGTGTTGCATCATGAGGCCTTTCTTTGAGTACGATAGGAATGTAAGGCCGAGGTCTAAGGTCTCACTGAGAAGTGCAATACTTACAAGATTATTAGTGAGAAGCTTCAGGTAGACCTGGTGGAGGCTCAAGATGCGCATGAAGAGATAGCCTAGCAGATATTCCGAGTCCTTCATGATAGTGAGGACGAGTCGGAGATAACGACTAACAATCCCATTCTATAGGTTAGACAGAGGCTCAAATAGATCAAGGGCCTTCAAGGGCAAATAGACAAAGTGCAAGCCGAAGCTAAACAGTTCAAGGGATGTATAGACATTCTGGCTGCACAAAAGGAAACCATTCGAGTAGAGCTAGATTCCGCCAAGTCACAACTTCGATATGTAAGGGACAATGCTTCTGTCCAAGTGAAGAAGGTCGAGGGGCTCGAGTCCAATTTAGCCAATTTGGCCAAGGAGCTCGAGGTTTCCAGATCTGAAGCAGCCCCGACAAATACTAAGGCCCAGGCTACTGCGGCTTAATACAAAGTCAATGCCGAAGATATCCTCCAGTAGGCCACGAGCATGGTGATCATTCAAAGTGGCAGGCTCGAAGAGAGGATCTCGAGGGGGTCCTTGCTCAAAGTATCGACATATCTCCTCAACTCGACATCACCAAGTCTAAGGAAGCAAAGGCTTGGAAGTTAGCATTTCCCGATGAGGATTCCGAGGATGTGAGTGGATCTGGTGGAGAAGACTCCGAGGGAGAAGAAGCTGCTCCTGAAAAAGACTAGGCCTTTAGGATTAGTAATGTTTCTTTTAGGGCCGTTTTGGCCTTTGTAAAGAGTTCATATCGGGCCATGCCGCCTTTGTAAATGATTTTTGATATACAAAATATTACACCCCGTAATATTATGATGATGTTACGCTTCACAGTATTAAGTTACGATAATGTTGTACCCTGTAGTATTGTACGTTGAATGTGTCGTAAGGTAATTAACATCAGTCCAAGTAAAAGATTATCTGGAGATTATAAGGATTAGGCTATTTCACAAGTGATGAGTAAATTCGTGAAGGTGAAAGGGGAAGCAAGTCAAAGAATGAATTTTCGTCAAAGTTGGGCATTTTGGGGTAAAATACGGCCCGAGCTAAAAATACCCGGTATTTATGGACTAGTGCCATACAAGGTACTACATGACCATGCTAGTAAAATATATAAAGTATATTAAAAATAAGTATAATTTTAAGTAATTTAAGGTAATTTTTAATTATGCGGGTAATTAGTTAATTACCGGGTAACAGAACATTACCCAATTAACTAATAAGTGAATAAACAATAATAAATTTCCCCCAAAGTAATGTGGCAGCCCAAGAGGCATTTAAAAATGACTCTTAATTTTATGTTCAAGGTGTCACTTTAAGAATCCACACATCATATGAGCCACTTTGGGTTCTTTTGTCCATTCTTTGGGAATTTGCCAAGCTTTAACAAATATCAAATGAATTTCATTGCCCAAAAACATGAAAACTCCCTGGAGTATTACAATGTCCAAAATGTGAAACTCTCTGCAATGATACCAGTCCAAACGTGAGATTCTTTGAAATGCTAATTCAAAGAAAGCCCGATACAATCATTCTCAAGAATATTATACGGAATTTTCTCTATTTCATTCCGCTATTACGTGTTTTCGCAAAAGAGAATCGGTTCAGGTATGTTAAGGCTATCTCTTCTTTCTTTTGGCATGATCTATATGACATGAACGAAACGAGAAAATACACAACTTCCACAAATGACTCTATTTATAGAAGTATTAGAGGTGCCTATATTTTTTAACTCCCATATATCTTATTGTTACATCTTCTGTTCATGAGTCTCAGAAAAATACGTAAGTTAAAAAAAGTTTATTTTATGATATTAATCAGAGGTATAATGGTCTTATGACGTTCCGAGAAGTTTTATTTACATACTTCTCATACATTGCATTCATTTACATGTGCATTTACCCATGACTCAGACGGCGTTATATACACGTATATATATATATATATATATATATATATATATATATATATATATATATATGTGTGTGTGTGTGTGTGTGTGTGTGTGTGTATGTGTATATGAGATATAGGAAAAGGTTACGGCATTATATACGTACCACCGCCTGATCAGCTAGTATATATTGATGATTTTGCCCACCGTGGCCAAGATGATGTGATGGGATGCCCTCAGAGGCTGATGATGTTACGAAACATGTACCTATGCACGACATGACAATCATACGTATTTGCATGATACTATAAGTATTTCATGATTTACAAAATTATTCAGACATACATGTGGAGTCATTTACTCTATATTTCCTCCATGTCTGTGATATACTTATTTATGTGCCTTACATACTCAGTACATTATTCGTACAGACGTCCCTTTTTGCCTGGGGATGCTGCATTTCATGCCCGCAGGTCCCGATAGACAGGTCGAGAGCCCTCCAAGTAGGCTATCAACTCAGCGGAAGATGTTGGTGCATTCTATTTGCTTCAGAGTTGCTTGTTTTGTCAGTATGAGTTAGATGTGTATTGTTTGGTATGACAGGACTCTATCCCGACCTTTATGAAAATTATGTATTCTTAAAGGCTTGTAGACATATGTCATGTACGTAAAAGATTGTATGGCCTTGTCGTCCTATGTTTAGTGTTCAAGTGGTTACTTTGGTCTTAGAGGCCAATATGTCCTATGTATAAATTGGAATTACCTGTTGTATTCTACCTATTGCATGGCAGCCTCTCCGGCTCGGTTATTTATGATAGTATGACATGAAAAGATACGTTATGTTGGTACTCGGTTGAGTAAGGTACCGGGTACCCGTCGCGGCCCATCAATTTGGGTCGTGACAAAAGTGGTATCAGAGCAGTTCTATCCTAGGGAGTCTACAAGCCGTGTCTAGTAGAGTCTTGTTTATGGGTGTGTTGTGCACTAAACTTATAAGCATGAGGCTATAGGGCATTTAGGACTGTCACTCTTTCTTTTTACTCTAGATCGTATGGTAGAGGTCAGTTGTAAGAACACAATTTCCTAAACTCGACCTTAACCATAATATGATAATGTCTTTAGTTAGAAAGATGGTTAGTAAGGGATTGAATGCAGTTGTGAAAATGTTGAGTCAGAAGAAACCGGTGAGCTTCTCGAAAAGGAGCCTTAAGGAAAGAATATCTATCCACCTTTATGGTGAAAGACAATGAGATATTAAGAAGATAAATACAAGTTTCAACAAGAAAAATAAGCAAGATGAAGAAGGGTACGAGGCGCCTAATTAATGAAGGTTAACAGTGTTTATAATTCAGGCAGAGGAACATAAGCTTTTTGAGTTATATTCAATAGTAACAGAGGTGTGTACAATTGGTCATACCCATTTTAGTTGTGCCCTGCGGGGGCTAACAGGTATAGCTATGGAAAGGACGGGATATCAAGATCCGTCTGGGGTTAGGGTAACCCAAATTGGTAAATGGATTGCTTGTGTTAGTTGATATTGCCGAAGGATATTACAAATGTGCTAATAGATCTCTTTATGAGACACCTAGATAGTCCACTCTAAAATAGTACAACCAGATATGAGTACTACAAAGATAGTCACTAGAAGCCTTGAAGGGATAAATATTACCTTAGTATGACTCCCGCCCCTAGTAGAACGAGAATGCTTGGCAACCCGAAGAGCCAATGGATGAAGCAAAGGGAGCTAAAAGCAAAAGAATGTCATGTTGAAGTTTTCTAAAAAAAGTGATAGGCAGAAATATTAACAGGGAAATAAGAAGAGAGATAAGGAAACATTATGAATAAGGTGTGATACATGGATAACGACAGTAGGAAAAAAAAAAGAAATGACAATATTATTGAGTCTATATCAGGTGAAGAAAGGGACGAGGGGTGTCAGGCCTTGAGACAAGAAAAGAGTATAGGCCATAAAGTCGTATCCTTATTTCGAGAAATAAGTTTGTGACTCCAATATGACTACTAGAAGGAAAAGATTCCAAAGTAATAGAAATCAGTATGGATTGGTGAACAAGACAAACTAAAAAAAAGAATTAGGGATTGAGTGATTTAATAATAGTCAGAATCATGAGAATTTCAGATTGTGTTCCAGCGATGATAAAATAGACAACAAAAGAAGACCCATGATGAATCCAGAGAATCATCACTCAGGAAGACGCTTCCCTAAAGCAAGCAATGTGAGCAAAGTTAAGCTTAAAAGACTGTATGTGCCAGTTACACTAAGTGTCACCATCGCGAGTGAGGAATTTGTTATTCTTGGTATAGAAGGATTACCGCAAGGTGAGTAAGGATCATTGATGATGTGAAAGGACGCCAAAGATAAAGAGGAAAAAGATCCATAGGCAGGTCGTCATAGCTCCAAGTCTTAGTACTCCCCTAAAGGGGGGAATATGGAAGAATAAAGGAAGGATACGATAAAAAATGAGGAAGGGATGAGATTGTACTTATCCAAATGTTACAAATATGCTATGATTCCAGAATGTTATGTAAGCACGACGTCAAAAAAAAGTAAGGATTCCTTCCCGGGATGTTATCGATAGATAAGGAACCAGTACGGGAGGTAAGTTAAGGCAAAACAATAACCCAAGAAAGATTACGTGGAAAATGAAAATGAGAATGGGCTGACAAGTAGATAGTAGTTGATTCAGGAAGAGCCTAGTCATGACTAGACAAGAAGTTACAAACAAATCAGTAGATCATGCAAGATAAATGTAGTAAACCCCAACATAGATAATTCAGCCTCAAAGTAATGTCATTATAATACTTGAGATATATTCAAATAGGAGTCGGGGTAGTTAAAGGTACCGTATGAGTTTTACGGGGATAAAAGAAAGTGCCTCTAGGAAGGCAATCAAAATATCAGTTCAGAAGCAAACCCACAAGCACACGGGCACGGAGGTAAGCAACTACGGATAATTATAGGCAAGGAAGGATATCAAATGGTCTGTAATAAGCTCATAGCTTTACGAGGGTCAATGATTCTCCCTAAGTACTACGATGAAGGACTAGCTGAGGAAACAAGGAAGAAGGCTTCAACCTAAGCACAACGACCTCAAGAGGAAATGGTCGTGTGACAACAGTCTCCAAACAACATTGTATGCACTCCCTAGGAAAGTGGCACCTACCGTGGCTAATGAACATAAAGTAAAAATCGGAAGTGATATTCAAGATCATATGAGTTGTATGAAATTTCAATATATGTGGGAACTAAGATAAGCTAAGTATGGATGCAACAAGGGTGCAAAAAGACCAAGAAAAGTAATAGCTTACATTGAAAGAAAGCTAAAATGGAATGAAAGAACTTATTCGAGCAATGATCCAGAGTTGGTTACGTTATGAACTCACTTAAGGGTTCAGAGTTTTATACATGCAACATATACAGCCGTAGAAGATTCTGGTATACGTTAAAAGAAAGAATTGAGCCCAGGTCATAAACGAATAATTAAATTATTAAAGGGTTGTATCATACATATTTCTCAAGCCCGTGAAAGGCTAAAAAAGATAACTAATACCATGAACCATAGATCGGAAGATAGCTTAAGCCTACATAAAGGTTGATCAGAGGGAAGAGGAAACTAAAGAGTCACATCAACTAAGTAATCAGGAGTCTGATTATTGGACCCAGAAAATTAGAAACATCATGATCAAGAACATTGCAGGATCTCCCTTAAAAATCAGATGTACGAGAGAGATAGTACAACAACCATAGTTTATAACGGCTCTACGATAAATCCAGTAATAAGAAGTTAGTATGAAGCTCCCACCGGATTGTAGTATTGTAATAAAGCTTCAAGTTGTGGTGTGAATCATACCTATGTGGAAGAGAGGTTATGAAATAGACAGAAGATATGATATGAGATTTTAAGTAAGTAAGGTAAAGATGAACAACGTAATAGATACTCAAATGCAGAAGGTTATAAATAGTCCATACTTCGGATATAAGGCTATAAGCATGGGGATCCAATAACCAGGAATGATAACGGCGTCGTTAGCGACATGTCTTCCAGTCTATGGTTTCTAAGTACTGAGAGATCTAGTTAAGAGAGTAGAGAAGAGTTGGAGACGATGTGATGTCTCGCTTCACGTTCTAAAATAACATTAGGAAATATATGGTACGAGCAAGTTGAAGGAAAGTTGCGAGTAGTATAAATGGATATGTATAGGTCGCAAGCTAAAGTATGGTAGAGCGACAAAGTTTTAAAAAAAATGAGTAAGGATAAGGAAAGGCAAGTGAAAAGGTGATTAGAATGGATAAATCCTTGAAATTAAGTCCATGAAAACAAGAGAAATAATGGTTTCTCTATGTTATTGAAAGTTCAGTATATCCTGAATGAACTCAAAAGAGTCTAAGATTAATAGCATTTAGAAAGAATGAAATGCTGACCTGGTAATAAAATGAGGGTATAATTGTGACAGATAAAAAATGACGTTTGGGCCTTTGTTTGAATAATGATTTGGAAAAAAAAAGAAGAAGGAGAAAAGATTTCGCTGGCGGCACGAAATTAGGATACCCCCATAAGGTTAATCACATTGAGACACTATGAAATACGATTATGGAAATCACTTTAAATATTCCTCAATGCAACGTAAGCCCTAACGACAATGTATTACGTAAGAAGTTTCAAGTCATCAAGGAGAGGATTGTAGATCAACATTAAGGTGAATCAACAATGGACATATACAAGTTACAAAGTATGACATGAGATTAAGCCATGATTCTTAAGACGAATGGTAATGAAGGAGCATTAAAGAACTAAGATTTATACCTAAAGGATAGGCAAAAGTAACGAGGAGCTTGGTAAGCATACCTCAGTAATGATAAATTGAAGTAGTATTTATGGTATAGTATAACCCATGCAGACGCAGTAAAGTCATATGAATGGATAACCAGATCTCTAAAATAAGATATGGCCATATTCGCAAGTTCTACAAAGTATCGAGCAAAGAACTTCACTATACCTATAGATGCCCAAAGAGGCACCCTATTAAGCCTTGTATATTTTTACAAACTAAGGCCTAGAGATTGACTAAAAGCAAAAAGGAAAAAGTAAAAATGAATCGCATAAGCGCACTTACAAAGGTAGGATCATACATGCTGCATGACAGGAGGTAGCAGCAGTTGCGAGATTAGAAAGATTTTGACCACAAGTCATGATATGAGCAAAAAGACTAAAGGGGGGAATACCCTAGACTTTGGATTTATTCATAGAGCAACTGCTTAAATGGCAAGGAGAGTATTAAGGTATTCACAAGAGCTATAAGTTATGAAAATAATAAGAGCATCAGTCAACATTCGAGGACGAATGTTCCAAAGGAGGGAATGATGTTACACCCTGCAATATTACGATAATGTTACGCTTCGCAGTATTAAGTTACAACAATGTTGCACCCTGCAGTATTATATTACGGTGATGTTACGCTTCACAGTATTAAGTTACGACGATGTTGTACCTTGTAGTGTACGTTGAAATTGTCGTAAGTTAATTGACATCAGTCCAAGTAAAAGATTATTTGGAGATTATAAGGATTAGGCTATTTCACAAGTGATGAGTAAATTCGTGACGGTGAAAGAGGAAGAAATTCAAAGAATGAATTTTCGTCAAAGTTGGGCATTTTGGGATAAAATACGGCCCGAGCTAAAAATACCCAGTATTTATAGACTAGTGCCATATAAGGTACTACATGACCATGCTAGTAAGGTGTATAAAGTATATTAAAAATAAGTAGAATTTTAAGTAATTTAAGGCAATTTTTAAATTATGCGGGTAATTAGTTAATTACCGGATAACAGGACATTACCCAATTAACTAATAAGTGAATAAAAAATAATAAATTTCCTCCAAAGTAACGTGGCAGCCCAAGAGGCATTTAAAAATGACTCTTACTTTTATGTTCAAGGTGTCACTTTAAGAATCAACACATCATATGAGCCACTTTGGGTTCTTTTGTCCATTCTTTGGGAATTTGCCAAGCTTTAACAAATATCAAATGAATTTCATTGCCCAAAAACATGAAAACTCCCTGGAGTATTACAATGTCCAAAATGTGAAACTCTCTGCAATGATACAAGTCCAAACGTGAGATTCTTTGAAATGCTAATTCAAAGAAAGCCCGATACAATCATTCTCAAGAATATTATACGGAATTTTCTCTATTTCATTCCGCTATTACGTGTTTTCGCAAAAGAGAATCGGTTCAGGTATATTAAGGCTATCCCTTCTTTTTTTGGCATGATTTGTACTCATTTATGTGCCTTACATACTCAGTACATTATGTAAGCACGTAATTTTTGACCCGGACAACTTTTATAAAGTAGTATTTTAAAGAAATAATTAGGATATTTATTTGGGTTTATTTCTATAGGATTTTACTTTATTACTAATTTTAATTCTATTTTAAGGCACAGAAACTAAAATATATATATATATATATATATATATATATATATATATTATCTTATTTCTATTTAGTTTAAGGCTATTAAGATTTTTGTAGCCATATATTTTGTTTATACTATAATTTTTAATCTTACTTTTAATTTATATAAAACATCATATATATATATATATATAGTTTCATACATTTACATAGTTTGATTAATTAATTGAAATTAGTTTTAATTTTGAGTTGGTTATTTAATGGACTTTTAGAAATTGAAGAAGTACAAAATTTTGGACCCAATTCTACACAAGACAAGGCCCAAATCGGATAACCCAAGCAGCCTCGGTGACCCGCACCCAGTCCACCCGACCCGCCCCGTTTTGATTTTAAATCCTGGCCATCCAACCCCTGTAATTCTAAGGTCAATATTAATCCCCACACCCCATATAAAACCCTAATTTTTCCCAAACCCTAAACTAAAATACCAATCAAACTGGTGCCTCCCCCATCTCTAAGCTTCTGCCCGCGCGCCTACCACCCCAAACTCGCCGGAACTCGTCCAAACCTGGCGAGTTAACTCATATGGTCCCCCCGTGGTCCCCTCTATCATCTTCTCCTTCCTCCACGTAGCAATGATAACAAACTCAGAATATTTTCTAATGATTTCGCCCAAACCGAATCCGCCATCCCTCTCACGCGCTTTAGCTTTCTAGGACAAATCTCGGATAAATGGGAGCGGTCGGATGTGAGCGAAAGCGGATCCACGCCTTCCATTTTTCCAATTTTTGTTTTAATGAAAAGCTTTCGGGAGTTTTCGATTTTGGAAGTTATTTTGGTAGATTTCTCGGAGGATAAATTTTCGGGGGGGGGGGGGGGGGGTTCGAAGGTGGAAAAATCAGAAAGATTGAAAAAAAATCAGAAAATCAAAAAAAAAGGGCTCGAGGGTTCCAATTTTGACTTTCAGATTCTTCTCCTTTGATTTTTTTTCGTTTTCATAGATATATATAAAAAAATATTTCTGTTGATGCTTCCGATTTAAATCTCTGTTATAACATACAAATGGAGTGAAGTTTGAGTTTGAGTTCTTGTTCGGATTCAAAATTGTGGGGCCGATTCGAGTTTCTGTTCGAGGTTCGTGGTTTGGCTCGCGGTTTCTGCTCGATTGCGTTGCTGTTCTCAGTCGATATTTTGGAGCAATACGTTGTATCTGCTGATTCCTCTACTGTTATTAAAAAGGATTTCGACTAAACAGGTTCATCCATTCTCTTTTCTTCTTACATCTAAGAGCATGAATCAAATATTAGTGATGGGTGAAGTTTGTTGGTTCATCTCGATTTAATTTGTGTTGTTAGTATTGCCGTTCCCTCTTGAGTTTCTTGCTGCAGGTCATCATGAGAACTCTTATTGATTGTTTAGAGTATTTGTCTCTGCTTGTGTTTGGTCTAGCGTTGAATCTGATGGTAATTTAGGGATATAAGAATGATCTAATTTACTCGATTTCTAGCTGTGTTTCTTTGAAATGTTAGGAATTCAATCATCTTTGTCCATTATTTTGTGTTTTGGTGTTAAATGAGTTGGATTAGATTGGATCGTTGAGTTATTGGAACTAAGAATCTGTTGGATGTGCTGTTAAGGTTACCTCATGCTGCTTCTTTTATGGTGTTTTGTGTTCTCGTCGTCTGATATGTCGGTGTAGTATTTTTGTGAGTTAGCGTTTAATTCGTCTTCGCCTTCTTCTTTGAATTTGTTTCAGCTATCGAATTGCAAGTTTTCTGTTTGTTTTGAAGGATTTTCAGCTATTTTAGATATATTTACGAGTATTTGTAACCAGAAGTGTTGAGTCTGTTTCTAAAGGGTCGTTTACGATCGACATACTCAAAGTTCTTTGTTGTTCTCTTTTGATTGATGAGACATTGTTCTGCTTTAATTCTGCTGTTTCCTTGGCGATTTATCCTTAGTTCTTCTTAATTTCTTTTAGTGCTAGATTATACATGTTTAAAAGAATTTAAGTGACCTATTTGATTAGTATTCAAAATCGAACTGTAGTTGTCAATTGAACCAACGATTCACGTCCATTCGTTTATGCTACAGTATGTGCATTCATGTCAAAGCTCTTGTTGACAATACCTAATCATGTGAGATTTTGAAGTTTAGTTCGAATTTTCCTTCTTTCGTGGTTTTCCTTCGAAATTTGGATGCCGTGGATGATCTTGGTCGCTTCCTTTGTCCTAGATGTTGATTTCACATCTTATGACTCATGTTTGTTGTCATTGTTTGATGCCTCTTTGTACAGAATGGGTATTGGGGGAGTTGAGAAAAAGGCTTGGCCCATTAGCAATTGATTTATTTTCATGCTTTAGGTATCGGGCTCGGCCTAATAACAATAAAGAGTTAAAAAATATGAGCATGAATTAGATCTTTCTTTTATTTAGTCATCTTTTATTTTAATAGATTCGTTAGGAGCACGCTTAGGCCGATCACACTTGGGTAGACAAGCTTTAGGATTTTTGTTACTGTTGAGGCAAGAGGTCGTTCCTTTAGTTCATTGTTCGGGGAATGCCCCGTGCAATTTGTACATATTTTCCAGGGTATGCCCTATAGTATTTGTAAATAGAGGTCGTGGTATCATCAATGGAGGCATTGTATAGGCTAGGAGAACTTATTTCATTTTCTTTTATTTTTCTTTTATTAGGAAGGGACGACCTCGAACCTTTTGGATGTTTGTTTTCCTTTGTGTGTTTTTACCTCAATTCGAACATTCTAAAAGCCGACAAGATCAAGTATGCAACCGTACTAGTTACGGAACTCGGGAAATGCCTAACACCTTCTCCCCAAGTCAAATGAACCCCCTTACCCGAATCTCTAGCGCAGACTTAGTTTTGGAGTCTCAAGTATTTTGAAATGAAAAAAAATTATTATTTTAGAAAAACGGTGACCTGACACAGCGAAATTAAACGTCAGGTGGCGACTCTGAATTATTTCCTTTTGAACACAATTTTGTCACTTTTCAATTAAAAACTCTTTCAAGCTTTACAAATCTTTTTCTTATATTTTTAAGATGGTTCAGTGAAATTTGTTAAAAAAAAGGGGGTGTGACATCTCTGGCGAATCTGCTTGGGACTTGCGGGTTCGAGCTAGTACTTGATTTTGTTGACTTTTAGAATTTTTGGTTGAGGTTTTTATGTTTTTTCATTAGCTTTACTTAATTTTTATTATGTTTTTATATTTTGTTATTTGCTAGTTGTTTATGTGTTTACAGTTTTTGCTTTATGTGTTTACTGCTTTATAACTGTCATCATATGCATTACCCGGTCAATTCTTTTTGCAACAAGTCTCGGAGTACGTGTCGCGTACACGAACTCTTCGTTGAGTCACCCTTATTTTAGGAGGGGGGGCCGTCGAACGTATGGAGTGGGTGGAAAGCTTGAGCAGCCACTATCGACCATACGCTCCCCCGAATTGCCTTGTTAGTGAACCCCAAACTTAGGTCAGCCTTTAGGTCATTTTTATTTGCATCATGTCATTTAAACCTAGTAGGGCTCGGTCCCAGGTACCGTGTCCCTTTGTAGGAAGCCTGTCCAAATTTTGTCAAAATGGGCCCGTGACCCAAAATGACATTTAATCATCCTATGTGCTAAATGTTGCATCTGTGAGAGTAAAAGGGTCATTTGGCGGACCGATGCTTGGGAAAGAAGGGTGAAAATGAAGAAAGTAGGGCCCACTCACATTTTTTTCATAGTTTTCCAAAAATTCAAAAAAAATAAGAAAATCCAAAAAGATTTTACATTTTCCATCATTTTTCCAAAAATTCAAAAAAAGGAGAAAAAGAAAAAAAAAATATTTTTCAATTTTCATCAAAAATACAAAAAATGGTTTTTCCAAAGTCGCATTTTTTTAAAGGCTTCCTCCCATGTTTAATCTCCCGAACTACGCGAACCTGATTCTCGTCTTCTGGGGCGGGATACATAGGCAACCAACATAGGGTCCGGTCTTCCTAGTAGGTCCTAGGTTCTTGGCTTCCGGGGTCGTAGCCAAATCTTGCATGTATAGCCATGTTTGGCCACATTGGGCGTTTTTGCAAAAATAGAGATGTTTTCTCAAAGTAGTTTGTTATCTCTTGTCTTAGGATCTTGAGTCTACAATAAAGTGTCCTCTTAGTTCTAAGGTTCATTCCTGTCAAATTTGCATGTCTAGCCACTTTTGGCCACATCGACCATTCTTATAAAATAGGGTTATCTTCGCAAGAGTGACTCAATTACCCATGTCTTAGGATCTTGAGTTTATAACTCGGTGTCATATCACTTTAAGGTCCATCCATGTCGTGTTTGCGTCCCTAGCCACATTTGGCCACATCGGCCATTTTTGCAAAAAAGGGTCCATTTCCGCAAAGTAATTTTTAAGACCATGATTGTCGGGATATTAGAGTCATGTAAGCTTTAAATGGAGTATTTCTCATGCATTAGGGGTCAACTTTGTCGAGTTTGCGCTAATAGCCACTTTCAGCCACTTAGGTCATTTTGCAAATATAGCCATGTTGTGTGCTGCATTTGTCCACTAGGAAATGTGGTGGGGTCACGTAGTGTCCCGAGTTGCTAACCATGTTTGCTTCATTCAGGTATGGACCCGCTGATTCGATCCAAAGTGCTGATGGTAGTAAAGATTCCTAGGAAGTTGATCAAGTGGTGGAAAATGTTTTCATCGTTAGAGCAGCATGAGTTAATGCAGAAATTGGGCACCCTAACTTCCCTTCTTGATATCACACCCCGCCCAGACTTAGTGGAGGTGATGCTGACTTATTGGGATTCGCAAAATTTGATTTTCAGATTTGGAGAGTGTGAGATGACTCCTACCTTGGCGGAAATGTCTGGTCTCACTTGTTTAAGCTATATAGGCAAGGACATGATACTTCCCCGAGACTACTCTAGGACAAGATTCGTCAGCGGCCTGGGCCTGAAAGATAATAAGCATTTAAAATGTCTCGAGCAGTCCTGAATATCCTTGGATTATTTTTTTGCTAGATTTGGACAACAGGATAGTTTTGACGTCTTTTGGGATAAGTTCTGCACAACCAAGGCAAAGTGGCAAAGACGTCGCCTAGAAGCTTTCAACCTTGCTTTGTTGGGATTATTGGTTTTTCCATTAGATGAGAGGCACATTAGCACCTGTCTGCAGTCAGTGGTAATGGCACTATTTCATGAGAAGTAACGCAAAACCGTTACCGTTGTGCCGATGATCTTAGCAGAGTTGTACCGAGCCCTGAGTGAGGTTAAGGGAGGTGTCAGTTATTTTGAGGGAAGTAACCTTTTTCTACAACTATGGATGATGGAGCATTTGCACACTGCATCCTTACTTTGTCCCATCGACCGTGCCTTGAGGGATCGGGTGGTATGCATCGAACGTAGGATGAAATCTCTTAAGTTTACGTACCCAGTAGGCATCACAACTTGGATTGAGTTCCTTGGTTTGAGGACAAATGGGAATATTTTGTGGGTTTACCTTTGGCTACCTTTGGATGATATCTTGGTAGGGTGCCTCATGCAGCCTTTCCTGATGCTAGTAGGACTCAAGTGTGTCAGGTCATACACTCCCGTTAGGGTAATGCGACAATTGGGCAGAAGACAAGAGGTGCCTCCAACTTTGAATCTTCGGAGGCACATCATAAATTTTAGCAAAAAGGCGGCTGATGAAATCAAGTATGTGCAATACTGGAACAATGCAAAGAGGATGAAGAAAAATACATTAGTAGAGGACGTTGGCAGGCCCGAGTGTACTCAAGAGTACTTGATTTGGTTACAGTCCGTCCCACCAGGGGTCAGCACCCCATTACCAGCACAACTTAGGGGTCGGGCAGTTCAGACAGATGATTTTGAGGAGGCATCAGACCAAGATCCCTGGGATAAGCTTGAGTTGATAAAGTCTCAGTTAGCGGGATTGGCAGCAAACGTGGAGCAGCATGGCCAGTATTTGTTTAGGGTTAGCCTTTAGGATGCGGGGGCATACGCCAGGGCCTTTATTCCCAGCATCGATGTTTCTTTACAATGTGGCCGTCTCCTACAATCTGTTGTTGGGCAGCATGCTGCTAAGGCAGTTCCGTCTTTTCTGCACCAAATGGTGAAGTTCGAATGGGACATGCAGGAAATAGTTGTGCACGATGATGAGGACTTGTCAGCTTGTAATGACACAATTGTTCCGTTCATCGAAGCTGAAGATGATAAGGGACCTTGAGTCTATCAGACTTTTGAAATAGTGTCTGTTGAGAAAATTCCTGAAGGAAAATGCATTCCAGGTCATAAGCTATCCTCCGTATCTGTCATGGTTGCGAATGAAATGTTGAAGAATGGTTTTGTGCCAGGCAAGGGTTTGGGCTCATCTCTACAGGGTATTGTGCATCCAGTGCACCCCAGTGGGAGTCCTGGTACATTTGGTTTGGGATTCATGCCCACAGAGAAGGACGTGAAAAGGGTTAAAAATCTGAAACAGAAGGTATGGTTGCTCCCCAAGCCTGTCCCACACATTAAGTCTTTTGTCAAGCCAGGGACCGAAAAACCTCCAACCTCCTCAATCCCAAAACCTGTGGTCGATGTTGATGAAGAGCTGATTATGGTTCCAAAGTCTGTTCGAAGAGGTCAATATGGTAGAAGTTGGTGAAGGCTCTAGTAAAGCAAATGTGCAGCTCGTTGGCCCAAACGTGAAGCTTAGCAATTGGGAAGCTACTCCTCTCCCCACCAGGAATGAGTTTTGGTAGTTTGCTTTGTTTTCCTTTCTGTTATCTGGGTTATTCTCGGGTTGTAATCCAGATTTTTTGTTTTTGCTTATTTTGATGTTCAAACCCTTCTATCCTTTTATTTTCAATGAAATGCAATTTTTCGTTTTCCGTTATTCTTAATAGTGTTTTATTTTGTTCTTTTTTCTTGTGTACAGTTCTTTTTATGCTGGTTGCAGTGACATGACATGCATGAAGAATTTTCAGCCGAATCTTAAAAGCCAATCTAATCCTGAAATAACGATCCAAGAAGTAGAATATGATGATGAAACAGAATATGATGACGAAGCAGCATTTGAGGAAATCAGTAAAGAGCTAAAACAATTTGAAGAAAAACCAAAGCCTAATTTGAGTGAAACTGAAGCAATCAATTTAGGGGACCGGGATGATGTTATGGAAACCAAGATAAGTGTGCATTTAGAACCGCAAGTTAAGGAGGAAATAATCAAAACATTGTTTGAGTACAAAGATGTCTTTGCATGGTCATATGATGATATGCCAGGCCTGAGCACTGATCTGGTAGTTCATAAATTCCCAATTGATCCAGCATTCCCTCTTATCAAGCAAAAGTTGCGAAAGTTCAAGACTGATATGAGTGTGAAGATCAAAGAAGAAATCACAAAGCAGCTTAGTGCAAAGGTCATTAGAGTCACTCGATATCCCACTTGGTTAGCCAATGTTGTGCCAGTACCAAAGAAGGATGGTAAGACTAGGGTCTGTGTTGATTACCGTGATCTTAACAAAGCAAGCCCAAAGGATGATTTTCCATTGCCGAACATTCACATTATGATCGATAATTGTGCCAAGCATGAGATTGGGTATTTTGTGGATTGTTACGCGGGATATCACCAAATCTTGATGGATGAGGAAGATGCAGAAAAGACAGCATTCATCACGCCATAGGGAACATACTGTTATCGGGTAGTGCCATTTGGTTTGAAGAATGCTGGGGCAACTTACATGAGGGCGATGACCACCATATTTCATGACATGATACACAAAGAGATCGAGGTTTATGTAGATGATGTGATCATAAAGTCAAAGAAGCAGTCTGACCATGTCAAGGACTTGAGGAAGTTTTTCCAAAGGCTCTGCAAGTACAACCTCAAGCTCAATCCAGTGAAATGTGCATTTGGTGTCCCGTCTGGGAAACTGCTGGGATTCGTGGTTAGTAGACGCGACATTGAGTTAGATCCATCGAAGATCAAAGCCATTCAAGAGTTACCGCCACCAAAGAACAAAACAGAGGTGATGAGTTTGCTTGGAAGGTTAAATTACATCAGCAGGTTCATTCTCAGCTCACGACAACCTATGAGCCCATCTTTAAGCTGCTGAAGAAGAATGTTGTGGTCAAGTGGACTGACGAATGTCAAGAAGCATTTGATAAGATTAATAGGTACCTGTCGAATCCACCTGTGCTGGTCCCACCAGAGCCTGGAAGACCTTTAATTCTCTATTTGACAGTCTTGGATAATTCTTTTGGTTATGTATTGGGTCAGTATGACATAACGGGAAAGAAGGAGCAATCAATCTATTATCTCAGTAAGAAGTTCACCCCCTATGAGGTTAAGTACACTCTGCTTGAGAGGACATGTTGCACCCTGACTTGGGTGGCACAAAAGTTGAAGCATTATATGTCGTCCTTAACTACTTACCTCATTTCCCGCATGGATCCTCTAAAGTATATCTTTCAGAAGCCTATGCCCACGAGAAGACTGGTGAAGTGGTAGATTTTACTTACAGAGTTTGACATCATCTATGTGACTCGGACCGTAATGAAGGCCCAAACCTTGGCCGACCACTTGGTCGAGAATCCGGTGAATGATGAATATGAGCCACTGAAGACTTATTTTCCTGATGAAGAGGTCATGTGTGCTGACGAGGTTGACCGTGATGAAAAGCCAGGTTGGAAAATCTTCTTTGATGGAGCTGCTAACATGAAGGGTGTCGGAATAGGGGTTGTACTTATCTTTGAGATAGGGCAACACTACCCTGTAATAGCCAGCTTCGATTTCATTGCACAAACAATATGGCTGAGTACGAAACATGCATTTTGGGTTTGAGGTTAGCTATAGACATGGGAGTCCAGGAAATACTTGTTCTGGGAGATTCAGATTTGTTGGTTCACCAGATTCAAGGAGAATGGGAGACTCGAGATCTGAAGCTCATACCGTATCGACAGTGCCTGCATGATCTTTGTCAACAATTCAGGTCGGTTGAATTTAGACATATTCCCAGGATTCATAATAAGATTGCTGATGCCTTGGCTACTCTGGCGTCAATGTTACATCATCCGGACAAGGCTTATATCGACCCCGTGCATATCCAAGTTCATGATCAACATGCTTATTGTAATATGGTGGAAGAGGAAATCGATGGCGAACCTTGGTTCCACGATATCAAGGAATACATCAGGTCGGGGGTATATCCAGTACATGCTACAGGTGACCAAAAGAGAACCATTCGACGTCTGGCTAGTGGATTTTTCTTGAGTGGAGGAATCTTGTACAAGAGGATCCCGGATCTAGGACTGTTGAGGTGCATAAATGCTAAAGAAGCTTCAACTATCATGGCCGAAGTGCATTCTGGAGTTTGCGGGCCGCATATGAATGGGTATGTCTTGGCAAAGAAGATACTTCGAGCAGGTTATTATTGGCTCACCATGGAACGGGATTGTATTAATTTTGTTCGCAAGTGTCATCAATGCCAGGTACATGGTGATTTGATCATTCTCCCCCATCTGAGTTACATTCAATGTCTGCACCTTGGCCCTTTGTTGCTTGGGGTATGGATGTTATTGGACCAATTGAGCCGGCAGCGTCAAACGGGCATAGGTTTATTCTGGTGGCCATTGATTACTTTACCAAGTGGGTCGAAGCTATAACTTTCAAGTCCATGACCAAGAAGGCAGTAGTGGATTTTGTTCATTCAAATATCATTTGTCGGTTCGGAATTCCCAAGGTGATCATCACAGACAATGCTGCTAATCTCAACAGTCATTTGATGAAAGAGGTATGCCAACAGTTCAAGATCATGCATCAGAACTCCACCCCGTATCGCCCCAAGTCAAATGGATCTGTTGAGGCTGCTAACAAGAACATAAAGAAGATACTTCGTAAGATGGTTCAAGGTTCTAGGTAGTGGCATAAAAAGTTGCCTTTTGCCTTACTGGGTTATCGCACTACTGTTCGCACTTCAGTAGGTGCAACTCCTTATCTGCTGGTATATGGAACTGAGGCAGTTATACCTGCAGAAGTTGAGATTCCATCCCTTCGGATCATTGCAGAATTTGAAATTGATGATGATGAGTGGGTCAAAACCCGGCTAGAGCAGTTGAGTTTGATTGATGAGAAAATATTGGCTGCAGTATGTCATGGTCAATTGTATCAGAAGAGAATGGCAAGAGCATATAACAAAAAGGTGCGTCCTCGAAAATTTGAAGTGGGCCAGATGGTATTGAAACGCATCCTTCCTCATCAGGTGGAAGCCAAAGGAAAGTTCGCCCCAAACTGGCAGGGGCCATTCGTTGTGACAAGAGTGTTGCCCAATGGTGCTTTGTATTTAACAGACATAGAAGGCAAATGTGTAGATATGGCTATCAATTCTGGTGCAGTTAAGAGGTACTATGTATGATTTCTTTGCTTACCTTCAGTTGTATTTTGTACTTGGCATGTTCAAAGTTGAAATGACGAGGGCATTTTGTTCCGCTACCCAAACACTTTCATCCTTTGTTACCCTTTTTGAGCTTTATTTATTTTCTTTCATACCCCTCTCTTGAAATCAGTAACAGAATTAGAAAACGAAAAAAAATGAATGAATGAATGAAAATAAGAAGAATGAAAAAGAAAGAAAAATAAAAAAAAAGAAAAAAAAAGAAAAAGAAAGAAAGAAAGAAAAAAAGAGAAAAGAAAAAAAGGAAAAGAAAGAAAGAAAAGAAAAGAAAAAAAAAGTAAAAGAAAAGAAAAGAAAAGAAAAGAAAACCAACAAAAACAAACAACTTCCTTTTGAACTACGTTTGATGTGATTCCTTTTAAGGATACATAGGCAGCCTCACGGTTCGGTCCCATCAAAATAAAAATTAAAACTCCCCGGACACAAAGAAACTGGGGCAGAAGTTTTGGTTTTGAAAATATTTGATTCCAAAAGTTGTAATTTTGACCCATTTTCATCTTAAGTTAGTTTGAGCCTTCATGCCACCCTTTCTTTCTAACCCTGTCCAAAAGCCTACATTACGGTACAAAGAAAGACCTTCCGATCAATCTTTGAGGATGCCAGGTCAAGCGAGATAGAGGTATGATTTACATCATGGGTAACACTTTGTTCACGGGCGCAAGAGAGAATATTTAAAATGAGAGAGTCTTATTGGTGAAAACCCTCACGGGCACCGTAAGGCGATGGTGAGTTGAGAGAAAATTTAAAATGATAAAGTCTTATTGGTGAAAACACTCGCGGGCACCGTAAAGCGATGGTGAGTTGAGAGATGAAAAAATGAGAGAGGCTTGTAGGTGAAAACCCTTCGGGACGCTACAAGTCGAATGAGGCTCATGACTTTACAGAGAAATTAGATCAGTGAAAGCCCAGTTTTGAAGTATGAAGACAGGACATGAACTGAAAATATGATTGGTTGGACGGATTAGGCTGATCAATCCGAAATGCATGTCATGATCATTGGAGCTGGTTGCTTCCCTCATATAAGTCTTCTTTTCTCATTCTTCTTCATATAGTCATCTGTGCTCAAAATTTTCCTTTGTTCCTTTTGTCAAAAATCATTTCACTTTGCTCTTTGAGTCTATCTTTATGGGTCTCTTTTGAGTCAGCCCTTGTTGAACAAGCAGGAAAGGATTTCAAAGCCTACTACTAGCTTCTAAATTGCACAAAGCGGAGTCCGACCAGGCATATCACAATTGACTTGATTTAGAATAAGCAGTATGGTGATAACTGAGGTTCAGGCAATTAAGTGAATCTTGAATTTTAAGAAAATACAAGGATTCAACAACTTTCAAAATGAAAACAAAATGCAGCAAGTGAGTGTGAGAGATTCAGGTCATGCAGAAGTTTTGTGGTCCAGTTCCAATCAAAAGGTCAAACAACTTCTTGCTAGCCCGAAGCAGCTAATCAGAATGAAGCATGACAGTGGCAGAAGCAGACACTCAGCAAAGGATGCCACAAACTAACCATCACGTTTTCAAACTAACAGGATTTTATTTGTCTGAAACAGGGGCAAGAAATTTTTTAAATCCACAGGGACCTCCCATTAAAAAGCATGGTTTAGGGAGCAAGAAATTATGTTCAGAATCCTCAAATATGAGAGCATAGCTCAGGTAAGTTCATTCTCAGTTCTCAGGACCCTCATGGATAATGAAATTTAGTTTTAAATTTTTAGAACTCTCCTGGATAATGGGATTTAGTTTTTAAATTTCAGGACCCTCCTGGATAATGGGATTTAGTTTTAAATTTTCAGGACACTCCTGGATAATGGGATTTAGTTTTTAAATTTTCAGGACCCTCCTGGCTAATGGGATGTTTTTAAATTTTCAGGACCCTCCTGGATAATGGAATTTAGTTTTTAAATTTTCAGGACCCTCGTGGATAACGGGATTTAGTTTTTAAATTTTCAGGACCCTCCTGGATAATGGGATTTAGTTTTTAAATTTTCAGGACCCTCCTGGATAATGGGATGTTTTTAAATTTTCAGGACCCTCCTGGATAATGGGATTTAGTTTTTAAATTTTTAGGACCCTCCTGGATAATGTGATTTAGTTTTTAAATTTTCAGGACCCTCGTGGATAATGGGATTTAATTTAAAATTTTCAGGACCCTCCTGGATAATGGGATTTAATTTTAAATTTTCAGGACCCTCCTGGATAATGGGATTTAGTTTTAAATTTTCAGGACCCCCCTGGATAATGGGATTTAGTTTTAAATTTTCAGGACCCTCTTGGATAATGGGATTTAGTTTTAAATTCTCAGGACCCTCCTGGATAATGGGATTTAATTTAAAATTTTCAGGACCCTCCTGGATAATGAGATTTAGTTTTAAATTTTCAGGACCCTCCTGGATAATGGGATTTAATTTATATCTTCAGGACCCTCCTGGATAATGGGATTTAATTTTAAAAGTTCTCAGGACCCTCCTGGATAATGTGATTTAATTTAAAATTTTCAGGACCCTCCTGGATAATGAGATTTAGTTTTAAGTTTTAGATGAGATTTAATTCGAAGTTTTCAGGGCCCTCCTGGATAATGGGATTTAGCTTTTGAATTCCTAGAGCTCTATAGGCAACATGATCCAATTAACACTCACAAATATGCCCAGATCCCAAACTGGGTGCAGAAAATTTTTTGTTGTTTTGTCTGTTTTGTTGCAATATCAGGCGCCCACCTGGATAATGAGGGAATACAATTCAAATTTTAGTAATCAGGCACCCACCTGGATAACGGGGGAATACAGTTTCGAGTTTTGGTAATTAGGCGCCCACCTGGATAACAAGGGAATTCATTTCAGAGTTACTTTCAATTCACAAATTCAAATAGCATCAGGAGCCCGCCTAAAGAACAGAGTCCACTTTTCAGTCTCATGTTGAAGATAAAGTAGAGATTCAAGACAAGAAGCAGATAGGATCTTGTATTTTTCTTTTACTTTTGCTGTAATTTTTCCGTTTTATTTTCGATGTAACGGCAGGAACTGCGGTCCGAAACCTCGACGGTATTTCACTCGACTCTCCACCTCGGTATACTCCATCATTTTACGCACTTCTGAACTACACGTGGCTTGATTCCTTTATAGCCAAGGATATGTACGCTGCTCAAATACCGGGGCTCGGTCACAATCTTTATAGCCATCTTTATTTTCTTCTGAATAAGCATCTGGTCATAAATCAATTACGTTGCTTATTGTTCTTTGCTCCGAAACTCTTCGTGTTTCCAAGCAAAGATGGGTAGCTGTAAGCACGTAATTTTTGACCCGGGAAACTTTTAAAAAGTAGTATTTTTAAAGAAATAATTAGGATATTTATTTGGGTTTATTTCTATAGGATTTTACTTTATTACTAATTTTAATTCTATTTTAAGGCACGAAAACTAAAAAATATACATACATATATATATAGTTTCATGTTTTATCATATTTCTATTTAGCTTAAGGTTATTAAGATTTTTGTAGCCATATATTTTGTTTTTACTATAATTTTTAATCTTACTTTTAATTTATATAAAACATAACATATATATATATATATTTACATAGTTTGTTTAATTAATTGAAATTAGTTTTAATTTTGAGTTGGTTATTTAATGAACTTTTAGAAATTGAAGAAGTACAAAATTTTGGGCCCAATTCTACACAAGACAAGGCCCAAATCGGATAACCCAAGCAGCCCCAGTGACCCGCACCCAGTCCACCCGACCCGCCCCGTTTTGATTTTAAATCCTGGCCATCCAACCCCTCTAATCCTAAGGTCAAGATTAATCCCCACACCCCATATAAAACCCTAATTTTTCCCAAACCTTAAACTAAAATCCCAATCAAACCGGTGCCCCCCATCTCTAAGCTTCTGCCCGCGCGCCTACCATTCCAAACTCGCCGGAACTCCTCCAAACCCGGCGAGTTAACTGACATGGTCCCCCCGTGGTCCTCTGTCTCATCTTCTCCTTCCTCCACGTAGCAATGATAACAAACTCAGAATATTTTCTAATAATTTCGCCCAAACCGAATCCGCCATCCCTCTCACGCGCTTTAGCTTTCTTGGACAAATCTCGGATATATGGGAGCAGTCAGATGTGAGCGAAAGTGGATCGCCTTCCATTTTTCCGATTTTTGTTTTAATGAAAAGTTTTCGGAAGTTTTCGGTTTTGGAAGTTATTTTGGTAGATTTCTCGGAGGAAAAGGGAGGACCTTGGAGATTTCATATAAATACTCCAATTTGGAGGATTTTCGTGGGGGGGGGGGGGGGTTTGAAGGAGGAAAAATCAGAAATAATGAAAAAAAAATCAGAAAATCAGAAAAAAAGGGCTTGAGGGTTCCAATTTTGACTTCCAGATTCTTCTCTTTTGATTTTTTGTTTTTTTTCGTTTTCATATATATATATATATATATATTTAAAATATTTTTGTTGATGCTTCTGATTTAAATCTCTGTTACAACATACAAATGAAGTGAAGTTTGAGTTTGAGTTCGTGTTCGGATTCAAAATTGTGGGGCCGATTCGAGTTTCTGTTCGAGGTTCGTGGTTTGGCTCGCAGTTTTTGCTCGATTGTGTTGCTGTTCTCAGTCGATATTTTGGAGCAACATGTTGTATCTGCTGATTCCTCTACTGTTATTAAAAAGGATTTCGACTAAACAGGTTCATCTCATTCTCTTTTCTTCTTACATCTAAGAGCATGAATCAAATATTAGTGATGGGTGAAGTTTGTTGGTTCATCTTGGTTTAATTTGTGTTGTTAGTACTGTCGTTCCCTCTTGAGTTTCTTGCTGCAGTACACATAAGAACTCTTATTGATTGTTTAGAGTATTTTTCTCTGCTTGTGTTTGGTCTAGCGTTGAATCTGATGGTAATTTAGGGATATAAGAATGATCCAATTTACTCGATTTCTAGCTGTGTTTCTTTGAAATGCGAGGAATTCAATCATCTTTGTCCATTATTTTGTGTTTTGGTGTTAAATGAGTTGGATTAGATTGGATCGCCGAGTTATTGGAACTAAGAATCTGTTGGATGTGCTGTTAAGGTTACCTCATGCTGCTTCTTTTATGGTGTTTTGTGTTCTCGTCGTCTGATACGTCGGTGTAGTATTTTTGTGAGTTAGTGTTTAATTCGTCTTTGCCTTTTTCTTTGAATTTGTTTCAGCTATCGGATTGTAGGTTTTCTGTTTGTTTTGAAGGATTTTCAGCTATTTTAGATATATTTATGAGTATTTGTAACCAGAAGTGTTGAGTCTGTTTATAAAGGGTCGTTTACGATCGACATACTCAAAGTTCTTTGTTGTTCTCTTTTGATTGATGAGACATTGTTCTGTTTTGATTCTGCTGTTTCCTTGGCGATTTATCCTTAGTTCTTCTTAATTTCTTTTAGTGCTAGATTATACATGTTTAAAAGAATTTAAGTGACCTATTTGATTAGTATTCAAAATCGAACTGTAGTTCTCAATTTGAACCAATGATTCACGTCCATTCGTTTATGCTACAGTATGTGTATTCATGTCAAAGCTCTTGTTGACAACACCTAATCATGTGAGATTTTGAAGTTTAGTTCGAATTTTCCTTCTTTCGTGGCCTTCCTTCGAAATTTGGATGCCGTGGATGATCTTGGTTTCTTCCTTTGTCCTAGATGTTGATTTCACTTCTTATGACTCATGTTTGTTATCATTGTTTGATGCCTCTTTGTACAGAATGGGTAGTGGGGGAGTTGAGAAAAAGGCTTGGCCCATTAGCAATTGATTTATTTTCATGCTTTAGGTATCGGGCTCGGCCTAATAATAATAAAGAGTTAAAAAATATGATCATGAATTAGATCTTTCTTTTATGTAGTCATCTTTTATTTTAAGAGATTCGTTAGGAGCACGCTTAGGCCGATCACACTTGGGTAGGCAAGCTTTAGGATTTTCGTTAGTTTTGAGGACTTATTTCATTTTCTTTTATTTTTCTTTTATTAGGAAGGGACGACCTCGAACCTTTTGGATGTTTATTTTCCTTTGTGTGTTTTTACCTCAATTCGAACTTTCTAAAAGCCGACAAGATCAAGTATGCAACCGTACTAGTTACGGAACTCGGGGAATGCCTAACACCTTCTCCCCGAGTCAAATGAACCCCCTTACCCGAATCTCTGGCGCAAACTTAGTTTTGGAGTCTCAAGTATTTTGAAAGGAAAAAAATTATTATTTTAGAAAAACAGTAACCTGACGCACCGAAATTAAGCGTCAGGTGGCGATTCTGAATTATTTCCTTTTGAACACAATTTTGTCACTTTTCAATTAAAAACCCTTTCAAGCTTTACAAATCTTTTTCTTATATTTTTAAGAAGGTTCAGTGAGGTTTGTTAAAAAAAAGGGGGGTGTGATACATTATTCATACTGACATTCCTTTTTTGCCTAGGGGCACTGCGTTTCATGCCCGCATGTCCCAATAGACAGGTTGAGAGCCCTCCAACTAGTCTATCAACTCAACGGAAGATGTTGGTGCGCTCCATTTGCTTCGGAGTTACTTGTTTGGTTAGTATGAGTTAGATGTGTATTGTTTGGTATGGCAGGACTGTATCCCAACCTTTATGAAAATTATGTATTCTTAGAGGCTTGTAGATAGATGTCATGTACATAAAAGATTGTATGACCTTGTCGGCCTATGTTCAGTGTTCAAGTGGTTACTTTGGTCTTAGAGGCCCATGTGTCCTATGTATAAGTTGGAAATACCTGTTGTATTCTACCTATTCACGGCAGCCTCTCCGGCTTAGTTATTTATGATAGTATGACATAAAAAGATACATTATATTGGTACTCGGTTGAGTAACGTACTGGGTACCCGTCGCGGCCCATCGGTTTGGGTCGTGACACAAAATATCTTTTTTCCCTTTCTGTCTTGTCTTTACTTTATTTTTGTTTTATTTATACTTTATGAAATTGCATCCATAGGTTCGAGGCTTAGGCAATTTGGATCAAAACCAAACTAGTATCGAGTGAGTGCTTGCTCGAACGCGAAGTAGATAACCCTTAGGTTTTTTAATTGAGCAAGGGTGACCCCTCGAACAAAAGATGGCCCTTAGGCTTTTGTATTAGGCCGATGTGTCCTCTGTAAAAAGACTGGCTTTTCCCCTTTCCGGCTTAAAAATTTTATTGTTAGTTATACAAAATTTGTTATGCCTTAGCACGAAATAAGGAATTGTTCGAGAGTTCAATCAATTTTGTACCCATTAGGGTTCTCGAGGCTTGATATTATCGAAGCCTTTTGTAATTTTGCCGAGGGTAGCCTTTTTAACCGGTTTGTGAGAATATTCGAAGGCCCGTTTTATTACGAAATTCGGACGTCTCCGAACCGTGTTAATTTTTTCATAGCCTTTTTAGTTTGGGACTTGCCTTTTTGGCTTGTTTTCCCATTATACCTCGAGCTTGTTCGAAGTGTCAGTCCCCGAGTGGGGTGGCCGTGGCCTATAAAAATTGAGGATTGACCTTTTAAGGTCTTATGATCTCGAGGCTTTAATAATTCAATCTCATCTATTTTTCTGGCGACAGTCCCCGAGTGTGGGGTTAATTGTTCGAGCTTCAGCAGTGATCGGCCCTTAAGCCTGTTTGCAAAATAGATCAGGCGTATGAAATTGTAAAGTAAAATTTTTCTAAGGTATAAGATAGTTCGCAAGGAAAAAATATTTCTCTTAATAGATGATTACACATGCGTACATGTTTTATGTCAGGGCACGAGAAACCTATATGGGCATGGCTCGTTCGACTATTTGGCCCTTACAAAATTTACCTATCGATATCCTACTGTCACGAAGTAATTTTCTTGCAACAAAGTTATTCATTCGAGGGTAATGCCCCCCAATATTCGAGGTGGATAGTAAAGAAGCCTTGGATAATGTTGACTTGTTCTATGATAGCACGATCAATGGTTGCCTCATTAAAAACCTCACCGGAAAACCCTTTTGGGATAAAATTAGTCTAAGAGAAAAAGAGAGCAACGCGTGCCTTTAGACCTAAAGTCTTCATGTTTAGGAGTCCATTGCAGTCCCTAGTCGATCACCTGCAGGAGTTAGTTTAAAATATAAATGAAAATGGAGAAGGTCGTACCTTAGCAGTAGTATCGTTTTAAGTGAGTTATGTTCCAATTGCTTGGTAACTGTTCACCATTTACTGTACCGAGCTTGTAGGACCCTTTTCCGGTAATTTCGAGAACCTGGTGCGGTCCTTCCCAATTTAGACCCAGCTACCCTTCATTTCGATTTCGAGTGTTGAGGGTGACCTTTTTTAGCACCAAGTCCCCGATGTTAAAATGTCGAAGATTGGCTCTTCGATTGTATTATCTTTTGACCTGCTATTTTTGAGCGGCCAACCGAAAGAGGGCAACTTTACATCTTTCGTCCAACAATTCTAAACTCGTATTCATGGCCTCATTATTTGACTTTTCCGTTGCGTATCGAAACCTGATGCTTGATTCTTTCACTTCTACCGGAATTAAAGCTTCGGTACCAGAGACTAACGAGAACGGTGTTGCTCCGGTATTGGATTTCAACGTTGTACGGTACGCCCATAGAACCTCGGGCAATATCTCTTTCTACTTCCCTTTGGCATCGGCCAATCTCTTCTTAAGGTTTTGAATGATGGTTTTGTTGGTCGATTCGGCCTGTCCGTTTCTGCTGGGATGATAAGGTCTCGATATGATTCTTTTGATCTTATGTTCCTCGAAAAACTTAGTCACTTTGCTGTCGTTGAATTGCTTTCTTTTATCGCATATGATCTCGTAGGGCATCCTGAATCGACATATGAAGTCTATGACTTCTTTTTCTCTGACTTTCTCTAAAGCATGTGCTTCAACCCACTTAGAAAAATAATCAGTCATAAATAAAATAAACTGAGCTTTACCTGGGGCCAATGGAAGGGGGATTACAATGTCCATCCCCAACTTCATGAATGACCATGGGGATAAGACCGAGTGCAGATGCTCCCTGGGCTAGTGTATCATCGGTGCATACCTTTGACATTTGGTCACACTTTCGGACGAACTCTTTGGTATCCTTTTCCATATCAGCCCATTAGTATCCTACTCTGATAAATTTATGAACCGGTGATTCGCCACCGCAGTGGTTCCCACAAGTGCCTTCGTGAATCTCCCGTAGGACGTAGTTGGTGTCTCCTGGTCCAAAATATATTGCTGATAGCCCATAGAACATCCTCCTACATAGTGTTCCATTTTCGGCCAAAGTGAACCGTGCTGCCTTTGTGCGTAGAGCTCTCGACTCTTTCGGATCTCATGGGAACTTTCCATTCTTTAGGTACTCTATGTAATGTTTCTCCAATCCCACATCAAACTTGTAAAGTTTATTTTGGCGTGGCCTTCTTTGATTACTGATCTCGATAGTTGTATGACAACCCTCGAGTTAAGTTCGTCATCCTCGACTGATAACCCAAGTTTGCAAGGGCATCGGCCTTGTTGTTCTGTTCCCTAGGTATGTATTGTAAGGTCCACCCTTTAAATCGATGCATAGTTACATGTCGCTTGTCCAAGTATCTCTGCATTCGATCTTCTTGGACTTCGAAAGTTCTGTTGACTTGGTTTACCACAAGTAGCAAATCACATTTGGCCTCGATGACCTCTGTTGCCAAACTTTTAGCCAGCTCAAGACCTGCAATCATGGACTCATACTCAGCCTCATTGTGAGTTAACTTCAAAGTTTGATAGGTTGGCTAATTATGTTACCCGTGGGTGGCTTCAAAACAATGCCTAGCCCGGACCCTTTCACATTTGAAGTGCCGTCTGTAAGAACGGTTCATACCCCTGATGATGTGCCCGATTTTAATAATAGTTCATTTTCAACCTCGGGCACGAGGGCTAGTGTGAAATCGGCCACGAAGTCCACCAAGATTTGAGACTTGATGGCTGTTCAGGGTTGATATTCGATATCATACCCACTGATCTTGATGGCCCATTTGGCCAATTGTCCCAAAAGTTCAGGTTTGTGCAAAATATTGCGCATGGGATAGGTAGTTACAACACAAATCGGATGACATTGGAAATATATTTTAACTTCCTAGAGGCACTTATTAAAGCAAGCGCTAATTTTTCTAAGTAGGGATATAGGGTCTCGGCCTCACCTAAGGTCCGACTAACATAGTAAACAGGGAATTGCATACCTTGCTCTTATTGAACTAGGACCCCACTTACCGCTACTTCTGAGACTGCTAAGTATAAGTAGAGTTGCTCATCCGCTTTCGTGGTATGAAGTAGTGGCGGGCTCAATAGGTATCGTTTTAATTCATATAAGGCTTGTTGGCATTCCAGGGTCCATGAAAAATTACTCTTCTTCTTAAGTAGTGAGAAGAACCGGTGACTTCTATTTGTGGACCTCGAGAGGAATTTCCCTTGGGCGGCTATGTGCCCTGTTAACCTTTGTACGGCCTTGATATTATCCACGACCGTGATATCTTCGATGGCTTTGATTTTATCGGGTTGATGTCGATCCCCTGATTTGATACCATGAAGGCGAGGAATTTGCCCGAGCCAACCTCGAACGCACACTTCTCCAAATTGAGCTTCATATTGTACTTTCTTAGTATATCGAATGTCTCCTGCAAATGTTTCAAATGGTCCTCTGCTCGCAGGGACTTAACTAGCATGTCGTCAATATAAACTTCCACTGATTTTCCTACTTGTTCTTCGAACATTTAATTTACTAGGCGTTGATAAGTTGCACCAGCATTTTTCAGTCCGAACGACATTACATTATAACAATAGGTGCCGTATTTAGTGATAAACGAAGTCTTTTCCTGATCCTTCGGGTTCATCTATATTTGATTGTAACTAGAATAGGCAACGAGAAAACTGAGAATCTCGTGGCCAGCCATGGCATCGATCATGCGATCGATATTTGGCAAAGGAAAAGAATCCTTAGGGCAAGCCTTGTTCAAGTCCTTATAGTCTATGCACATTCTGAGTTTATTGCCCTTCTTAGGGACCACCACTACGTTTGCTAACCATTTGGGATATTTTACTTCCCGAATGGACCATATTTTGAGAAGTTTGGTTATCTCATCCTTGATGAATGCATGCTTAACTTCGGACTGGGGCCTTTTATTTTGCTTTACGGGACATAACTTGGGATCCAGGCTCAGTCGGTGGGTAGTGATCTCTGGTGGGATCCCTGTCATGTCAAGATGGGACCAAGCAAAGCAATTCATGTTAGCTGTAAGGAAATGAATAAGTTTTTTCTGAGCTCAGGGGTTTGCCCCGTGCTCAGGTATACCTTTGATTCTGGCTGATGATCGGTCAATGTGATTTGTTCCAGCTCTTCGACCATCGATTTGGTAGATTTTGAGTCATCGGGAACTACAAAATATTGAGGCATCCTATAGTCATCATCCTCATCGGTCTCCTGCTTCTCCGATTGGGTCGAGGCTGGCGTTTGTGGTTGCTATTTAGCTTCTTGATTTCCCTTTGAGTCTGATCCCTTTGTTGAAGAAAGTGTTGACACTGGTATTACCTCGTCAATTGAAAAAATTTCCTTGGTGGCATGCTGTTCCCCGTACACTGTTTTGACTCTTTTAGATGTCGGGAACTTCAGAACTTGGTGAAGGGTTGAGGGTAGCACCCTCATGGTATAGATCCAAGGCCTTCCGAGCAGAGCGTTGTATCTCATGCCAACCTTGATTACATGGAACTTTGTTTCTTCTATGGTCCCGACCACATTCACTAGCAAAACAATCTCACCTTTGGTGGTTTCGCTCGCCATGCTGAAACTGTTAAGTACTAGGGCTGCAGACACAATTTTATCTTGTAGGGCAAGCTGTTCTACGACCCTCGATCGAATAATGTTGGCCGAGCTACCTGGATAAACCAAACCACATTTAACTTGAATTTTATTCATAAGGACAGATATTACCAGTGCGTCGTTATGAGGTTGTTTGATTCCTTCCAGATCCTCATCGTTGAAAGACAAGGTCTCTTCCTGTAAGTAGTCTTGTGTTCGTTTTTCTCTTGTGATCATCACCTTGGTGCGCTTAAATACTGGTCCTTGAGGAAGTCGACCCCTCCAACGATCATGTGAATCACGTACTACGGTTCGTTTTCCTCATTCTACCTGTTTGAATATCTATTTTTGAAGTGATTCTTGGTCCTCTCACTTAAAAATTGTCGAAAGTGACCCTTGTTGAACAATCGGGCTACTTCCTCCCTTAGCTGCCTGCAATCTTCTGTTTTATGGCCATGGGTACCATGATACTTGCATATTTGGTTTGGATTTCTCTGGACCGGATCGGTCTTCATAGGTCAAGGCCACCTGGTATCTTTGGTACATCCAATGGCTGATACTATGGAAGAAGCATCCACGTTGAAGTTATATTTTGACAATTGAGGTGCTTTTTTTGTTCCGACATCCCTATTGAAACCACTTTTGCTCATGATCCGAGCTCTGTCCCTGATAATTCCTTCTATCATTCTGAACGGGGTTGCACCCAGGCCCATTATTTCTTCGATCTCCACTGTATGGATGATATCGGGTCTCTGTTTTATCATGGTTCCCGGTCGACGTCACTTTTAATTTTGTCTACGGACTTGTTAGGATAAATCAAACCTATCGGAGCCACCAGTTGATCATCCTCGACCCTGATCTTCGACTGATACCGTACATTGGCCCAAGTGACAGCTGGATATTCGATCAAATTTTATTTCAACTGCTGTGAAGCTACGGAACTTTGAGCATTGAGACCTTGAGTAAAAGCTTGAACAACCCAATTGTTGGTGACCGGTGGAAAATCCATTCGCTCCATTTGGAATCGAGATACGAATTCCCTGAGCATTTCTTTGTGTTTCTGTCTTACTTTGAAGAGGTTCGACTTTCTGGTAGTGATCTTAATGGCTCCGGTGTATGCCTTTACAAAGGCATCTGCAAGCATAGCAAACGAGTCAATAGAATTAGGAGGTAAATTATGGTACCATATCATAGCACCCTTCAATAGAGTCTCCCCGAACTTCTTCAGCAACACAGACTCGATCTCGTCGTCTTCCAGGTCATTTCCCTTAATAGCCCACGTGTATGAGATGACGTGCTCATTTGGGTCTATTGTCCTATTATATTTCCGGATCTTGGGCATACGGAACATCTTGGGGATTGGCTTCGGAGCCGCACTCGAGGGGAAAGGTTTTTGGAAAATGTTTTTGGAATCAAATCCTTTCAACACCGGTGGTGACCCCGGGATTTGGTCGACCCTGGAATTCTAAGTTGTCACTTTCTTATCGTTTTCCTCGATCTTCTTTTCCCCTATATCGATTCGCTTTGTTAGTTCTTCGAGCATCTTTACAATAGTAGGGTTAGTCTCCGCTTCTGCTCCATTCGACCTCTTTGGCATTGATTCGGCTCTATGAGCAATTTCTTGCGATGGCTCGATCTCGATCCTGCTTGGTGCATGATTCTGATTTTGGAGCTATGCTATTACAGCTTGTTGGGTCTGTAACATTTCGAATATCATTCGAAGGCTAATACCATCTTTTTTACCATCCCGGGTGTTCTTATCTGCCGTTCGAGCATCTTTGCAAACGTTATTTTTAGAGTCAACGACTGAATTCCCATTAATAGCAATATGGGAGCTGACGTCGATTGGGTCCATGGTCGGAGCCTCATCGGGGTTGACCAGAGGTATTCCGTTCCCTTAGGTGGCTATGTTATCGTTCTCGCCATGGAAACCGAGATCATTGTCTGTGTGTGTAGGTTCTACATGAGAGTTTGACATGTTGATCCTGGAATCAAAGATACTTCAAAGAACAAGTGTAAAATAATGTGTGTTACGAAAATTATACCAGGCAATCACTATTATCCTTGGCCCCACGGTGGGCGCCAAACTGTTTACCCTTACAATCAGATAACAATTAAACTTATATGTGGTTTTAAGGATATGTGATTTCACTTGGCACAAAATGATAAATATAAGAATTAATGATAGAAATTACAGTATATTAAAGCAAACCAATGCAATGAGCAATTATGGCCCTCGAGCTAATTGCCCTCGAACCAACTGAAAAACTATTGAAGGTATGAACTGAATAACAGAGCTTGCAAGAGATAAAAATATGATATATTGCTTTGATATGCGTGGCTGTAAGATCATTACAAATGGTTAAGACCTTCTTTATATAGTAGACGAATCCTATTTACGGTATAATTTTAATTACAGATGGATATCCTATGATTAGCTAAACAATTGCCCTTGATTTGATCTATTCCAAGATTTCCGCCATGATCTTCAACTAGTCACGGATATCTTGTCTTTTCGTTATTATGCTATCTCCGGTCTTGCTCGATGTCTATCCTGTTCGACCTCGATCATTACTGGTCTTGATCTCGACAGGTACCTCGAATCCCGAACTTGATACCTTATCCTCATGTCTCGGTCTGATATGCTATGGGGCTGATCCTCGATCCATCCCCCTAATCTCGGTTAATCTATAAAATTGGGTAGGCCCGGTTTTAACATTATACACCAGTGATTCCTATAATTCAATGCGACAGCTTTTATGTGATTTATTAATCATCATAAAAATATACTTAGCTACTATACTTCAGAAAAATATTAAACATGATCCAAGGGAATTCCCAGACAAATTCTTCTTGAATAGGAGATGCTACATTGAAGTGCTTCTTTTAGGTTTGTCCACATTTTAAGAAAATGTCTCCTGATGTTCATTCACGTTATTATTGTCATAGGATGAGTATACTATGATTATGGGTTCGAACAACATAAATACATCATTATGAAATAACTTCCTCGTTGAAAGTTATGTTGTGTCTTTATAAGATATTTACAATTACTTTTGTCTATTTGTATTTCAATACAAAAATTAATTGCTTCCATTAAATTAGCTATATATTTGTATTATATATCAATGATTTCAATATTAGGCGGTAAGAGCAATCACTCACTTGAGCAATTGAACTTTAGACTATCACCTACTAAAAATGTGGCAATTCAAAAATGTTAAGTATTAGAACTTGCACTATTTTTATCTATATTTATCAATATTATTATATATTTTTGGCACGTGTATTTCACGTGTATGTCAAGCCATATTGTAAATGACTTCATAAAATAATATCAATATAATTAAAATAGTATTTGGAGTAAATACTTATACACGAATGAAAAGTACAAGTTCTTGTGATAGATTAAAGTGCATCATCACTTACTTATTTTTTGAGACAAAAAATGATTAGATATCATGTGAACCTATAAAGGTGAGTGATCAAAGTTTAATTAGAGATAATTGTAACGACCCGATAGTTTGTTTTGAACTTTAGCGTTCTGTTCGGTGGCTTGAGGTCTTGGGTAGCTTCATATGATGTATTACGACTTACGTGCGTGGTTGGTTTCGTTCGAAAGGCTCAGGATTGATTTGGAATAGAAATACTCAATTTGGATGAGTTAAGGAAAGCTAAGCAAAATAGAGACAACCATATGCCACCAAAGAAACATATTAGCAACTAAGAGGCTGAGGAATTCTTCAAGAAAATGAAAACTATGGAGTACTCGATAGTTGATCAACTCCGAAAAACTCCCGCACAGATATCACTTATGTTTCTGTTACTGAGTTTGGATGAACACCTAAAGGTGCTGCTCAACATTTTGAATGAAGACTATATCCCGGATGAGACAACTGTTGCACAATTGAAAAGAATGGCTGAAAGATTTTTCAAAGTCAATAAAATCTCGTTTAACAACAATGATTTGCCTGCAGAGGGAGCTATACACAACAAAGCCCTCCACTTGACTGTTAAGTGAGTAGACGAATCCTATTTGCGGTATAATTTTAATTACAGATGGAAATCCCATGATTAGCTAAGCAACCGCCCTTGATTTGACTGTTCCGAGATTTCCGTCATGATCTTCGACCAGTCACGGATATCTCGCCTTTTCTTTATTATGCTATCTCCGGTCTTGCTCGATGTCTATCCCGTTCGACCTCGATCATTAATAGTCTCGATCTCGACAGGTACCTTAAATCCCAAACTTGGTACCTTATCCTCATGTCTCAGTCTGATATGCTATGGGGCTGATCCTCGATCAATCCACCTGATCTCGGTTAATCGGTAAAATCGAATGGGCCCGATTTTAACCGTATACACCACTAATTCCTATAATTCAATGCGACAACTTTTATGTGATTTTTTAATCATCACAAAAATATATTTAGCTACTATACTTCAGAAGAATATTAAACATGATCTAAGGGAATTCAAGACAAATTCTCCTTGAATATGAGATGCAACATTGAAGTGCTTCTTTTAGGTTTGTCCACATTTTAAGAAAATGTCTCCTAATGTTCATTGACGTTATTATTGTCATAGGATGAGTATACTATGATTCTGTGTTCGAACAGCATAAATACATCATTATGAAATAACTTTCTCGTTGAAAGTTATGTTGCGTCTTTATAAGCTATCTACAATTACTTTTCTCTATTTGTATTTCAATACAAAAATTAATTGATTCCATTAAATTAGCTATATATTTTGTATTATATATCAATGATTTCAATATTAGGTGGCAAGAGCAATCCCTCACTTGAGCAATTGAACTTTAGACTATCACCTACTAAAAATGTGGCAATTCAAAAATGTGAAGTATTACAACTTTCACTATCTTTATCCATATCTATTAATATTATTATATTTTTTTGGCACGTGTGTTGCACGTGTATGTCAAGCCATATTGTACATGACTTCATAAAATAATATCAATATAATTAAAATAGACTTTTTAGTAAATACTTATACACGAATGAAAAGTACAAGTTCTTGTGATAGATTAAAGTGCATCATCACTTACTTATTTTTTGAGATAAGAAATGATTAGATATCAAGTGAATCTACAAAGGTGAGTGATCAAAGTTTAATTAGAGAAGATTGTAACGACCTGACTATTCGTTTTGAGCTTTAACGTTGCGTTCGGTGGCTTGAGCTCTTGGGTAGCTTCATCTGATGTATCACGACTTACGTGCATGGTTGGTTTCTGTATATGGCCAAAATCGGGGAGTTCAATTTTGGGCATGTTGTGGCCCTCCGCGACCGACCTCGAGAAGCTCGAAGCAAAACTTGAAGGGTGACCCCGAGGCGCGTCCCTTGAGGGAGCATATCGAAGGTTTACTGTGGTCAATCTCGAAGCAGTACAAATCGATGATCGTCATGGAAAGGCGGGAAAGCTCTCAAGGACACGTGGTTAGAGCTGACCAGGTCTACAAAAATAGTACAAATCCGTACTGGGCCATCTTAAAGCTGCACCAATAGCATTTCCTCGTCATTATTAGACATGTACTATATTAGGATTCCCCCCTCCTATATAAAAGGGACCCTTGTCAATTTACAACGCACATGAATATTGAATACAATAGAACATTCTCTGTATTTCTTGCCTAAACGTGCTCAACAATTACTCTACAGATTTATCACTTGTTCGTTTATTATTCTTCATTTATTGTCCATTATTAACCGCAAAGGTCTATCTTCGAGGCCTTCGATATCATTGTTTCTTCGTCAATTGTTCATTATTAACTGCCTTAACTAGACCTCGAGGCCCCCCTATTCCAGCCAGCTCGAGGTCCAGTCTTGCGACAACATTGGTTTGCATATCTTATTCTCTTCACTTACTCTTAGCATCTATTGCCTAACAACTGGTATTGAAATAAGTCACATATTTTTAGAACCACAAATCAAATATAATTGTTAAAACCTTTTTCAAGGTAAACAGTTTGGCCCACCGTGGGGCTAAAAATAATAGTGATTGTTTTGGTGCTAGTTTTCTAAAAACATAAGTTATTTTTCATGCTTTTTCTTGTCCAAGATTCTTTGATTTCAGGCCAAAATATGTCTAGCACACAAAATGCACCTCCTCATGGCAGTGAAGGACTTGGAGAAAATAGCGGCATCGGTCTCGGTGTGCCACCTGTAAACCCTGAGGGAGTGCCAATGTGGAGCCAGTTGATTTCAGCTCCCACAACGCTCTAAACACGGAAGCAGGTGCAGACCCCAAAAGGAATAGATGCAGGGAAGCCCAGACTGGAGGACAAGAAGCACGAGGAAGTGAAGAAGGAGGAGTCAGCCTCCAAGTGATATTCGAGATGCTACAAGCTTAGCAAGTCTCCATTGCTCTACTTCAAAGTCAGAAAAAAAACCCTAACACCGCCGAACCAGTAAACATGCAGCACGAACTAGTGCTATAAAGACCTAATGAAAGCGACTCGGGGCTGAACCCACAATCATGAAAATGCTCGAGGAATTGACTAAAAGAATCGAGTCAGGAGAAAAGAAGATATAGGCTAACGATTCCCATCAAGTGTTGCTCCGAAGCCCATCCCGAAGAAATTCAGAATGCCTGATATCTCGAAGTATAACGGGACCACGGACCCCAATGAGCACATTACCGCTTATACTTGTGTTGTAAAAGGGAATTACTTAAATAATGACAAGATTGAATCCATCTTGCTGAAGAAATTTGGGGAAACACTGTCGAAGGGGGCCATGATGTGGTATCACAATCTACTCTCAAACTAAATGGATTCGTTTGCCATATTGGTAGATTCTTTTCTGAAGGCATATGTCGGTGCCATCAAAGTTGCTACAAGGAAGTCCGACATCTTCACGATCAAACAAAGGGAGAGCGAGATGATGAGGGAATTTGTATCTCGCTTCCAAATGGAGCGAATGGAATTACCACTGGTCTTCAATGACTGGGCAGTGCAGGCCTTTACCCAGGGCTTGAACAAACGAAGCTCGATAGCTTCAAAGAAGCTAAAGCAAAATTTGATTGAATATCCCACTGTGACCTAGGCAGATGTGCACAATAGGTGTCAATCGAAGATTATGGTCGAAGACGACCAATTGGGAGCCCCCTCTGGCTCAGTATATCCAAGCAGGCTCCTAGCAAAGGAACTAAGGTCTACAGAAAGGGATTCAAGATCAGGCAAAGAAAGGTATCAACCATACTTCAAAGATCGAAGAGACATTTCGAGTGGGAATATACCTAAAAATAATCGAAGACTAGATCGAGGCCAAAATTCTCGGGGTCTTATGAGCATGACCGGGTTTGATAGGCATTCGAAGCCAATGGAGGCACCTCGATTGCCAAAATACAACTTCAACATCAATGTCTCAGACCTCGTATTGGCCATGGGTAGAATTAGGGATACCAGATGGCCAAAGCCTACACAGTCAGATACTTCCCGAAGGAACCCCAACTTGATGTGCAAATACCATGGCATTCACGGTCATAGGATCGAGGATTGAAGGCAGCTCTGAGAGGAGGTGGCTCGACTGATCAACGAAGGGCACCTTCGAGAATTCCTTAGCAATCGAGCCAAGAACCACTTTCAAGAAAGAGAGGCGAATGGAAAGAATGGACCAGAAAAATCTCAGCACATCATTCACATGATCCTAGGAGGAATCGACGTCCCACAGGGACCCATGTTCAAACGGGCCAAAGTGTCCATCACAATGGAAAGGCAAACTCGGAGCTATATACCCGATGACGCCCTTACATTTAGAGAAGAAGACATCGAGGCCTTGTCCCAACCACATAATGATGCATTGGTAATTTCTTTTCTTTTGAATAACGTTCAAATTAAACGCGTGCTCGTGGATCTAGGTAGCTTGGACAACATAATCAGTTCGAAGGTGGTGGAGCAGCTCAAACTGCTCGATCAGATAATGCCCACCTCTCGAGTCCTCAATGGATTCAACATGGCAAGCGAGACAACAAAGGGAGAAATCATCCTCCCAGTCAACGTGTCCGTTATAGTTCGAGATACCAAGTTTCATGTCATCAAAGGTGACATAAGGTGCAATACCCTACTTGGAAGGCCGTGGATACACAACGTGAGGGGGGTACTATCAACTCTTCATCAGATGATGAAGTTCCCAACAAAAGATGGTATAAAAATGGTGTACGGAGAACAATAGGCAACAAAAGAGATGTTCGCGGTAAACGACATGGCACCAACATCGACTCTCCCCATCCAGGATAAGTCAGGAAACATCCTCGAAGATCGTAAAATCAAGAGGATCCTATCAACGCCCTATCACCCATGTGCAAATGGATAGGCCGAGTCCAAGAACAAGACCATCATCCAAAACTTGAAAAAGAGGTTAGAAAATGCGAAGGGACAATGGAGAGAGGTGTTTCCTGAAGTACTATGGGCATACCGAACAACTTCAAAGTCAAGCACATGAGAGACACCGTTCTATTTGGTATACTGGTCCAAGGATTTGATATCGGTCGAGGTCGGGGAGCCAAGCGCCAGATTTCGACATGCAACCGAGTACTTGAATAGCGAGTCCATGACTACAGCCCTCGAGCTACTAGATGAAAAGCGAGAGTTTGCACTAGTTTGAATGGCCGCCCAAAAATAGAGGATCGGGAGGTATTATAATAGGAGAACAAATCTCCGATACTTCAGATTCGGGGACTTAGTCCTAAGGAAAGTCACCCTCAACACTCGAAACCCAAAGGAAGGGAAGCTAGGCCCAAGTTGGGAAGGATCGTACCGCATCCTCGGAATAGTAGGCAAAGGGTCCTACAAACTTGGCACCATAGAAGGCGAAAAACTCCCAAGCAATTGGAACATATCGATGCTCAAACGCTATTATTGCTAAGGTATAATCTGTCTCATACTAATTTCTTACAGGTGTTCGACGGGAAACGCCGAAGCACCTATCGACTTGAAGACCCTGGGTTTTAAAGCATGCATTGCACTTTTTCCCCTTTGATCGGGTTTTATCCCAAATGGATTTTGCCGGCGAGGTTTTTAACGAGGCAACGTCTATATGCTACATAAGGAGAACTCAATAAGTATTCAAGGCTTCTTCTCAATCAGCCTCGATACTAGGGGGCATCCCCCTCAGAGGTTATCTTTTCAAAAAAATCGAGTTATGCCTAAGGGGACCTCGATAGGAAAATATTGTATCAGGCCAAACGATTGAATGAACCATGCCCATACAGAAAAATCGAGCGTCCAAAGGAAAGAACATGTGCACATATATCAAGTAATCAAATAAGCCTCTCTGCTTGTCAAAACATTGTGTGCCTCAAAGAAGTTTGCCACTTTCACACAAAACGGCCAGAAGTTTACTACTTTCACATAAAACGGCTCAAGGGCCAAAAATCCTCGAACATTCGGGGACTGTCATTGACAGTCAGCTCATCGAAGCCATAAAAAATTTGAATTCGTAAGACCTCAATAAGGCAACTTCGAGCTTGTAAGACCTCAGTAAGGCAGCATCGAATCTATAAGACCTCGATGAGGCAATATCGAGCTTGGAAGACCTCAACAAGGCGTACTCAAATTTATAAGACCTTAAAAAGGCATAACCTCGATATTAAGGCCTAGGCTATATATTCAAACTTGTAAGACCCCTAAAAAGGCATACCCTCGATATAGACGCCAAGATCACCGCACCCGGGGACTAAGAGCTACTATCAAACATAAAGACTACGGTCGAACTAAAAGGCTACGGCCAAATTAATGCGGCTCGGAGACGTCCGACTGCTGCCATAAAACTAATGGTCTTCAAATACTTTGAAAATACTTCTAAAAGAACCAGTTAATCAGGCTAATCTGGGAATAAGCAAAGGAGCTTCGATAACATCAGCTCCAAACAATAAAAAGGCTTCGAAAACAATCAGCCTTCGATGAAAAGGTTTTGAAAACTCAGCCTTCGAGCGAACCTCCCGAGGTACTCAACTATCGTCACATATCGAATCATAATCGAGGTTCTCGTTTGGGCCATCAAAGAGTCGGACGAACATAAAACATGCCAAGGCATAATCAAAACTTCAAAAGTCTTTAGCCAAAATGAGGGAAAACTATAGCCATATTAGATGTCGCATCGACCCAATCTAAAAGTGCCTAAGGGCCAATGCATTAGAGCCTAAAGGCCAATCTAAAGAGCCCAAAGGACAATGTGTTAAAATCTTGATGGTCGATATTAAAATCCTAAGGGGTTTATATTATAAGTTCGACACATCGGACTGGTTATCAACAAGCATCAAAGTTTATTCCAAAAATGCAAAGGGAAGACAAGAAATGACGAAAAGCAAAGATCCTTATATATATAATAAAGGTTCACAAAGACATATTTCCAAGGATCACGCCTAGATCCCTTACACAAAAAAGGAACAAATAAAAACCTAATCTAACATCGGGGTCACATGACCGGACGGAGCTCCCTCAGAAGTTGTGCCTTCAACGGCTTGGCCCTCGACCCCCGGAACATCAACGGCCTCCTCCCCCTCGGGGACTTTACCTTCATCCTTGTCATCGTCCGAGCCGCTGGCCGAACCACTTGCTGAACCATCATTGGAAGAAAGCAGAGCTACCGATTCTTCCTCCAGGGCCTTCATCCTCTCGATCTCATCAGACAAATCGATGCCCCTGCATGTACATCCTCGAGAACCTGCCTCCAAGATCTTAATCGGGCATGATCTTGGGCTCGGGTCAGTTCAGCTCCACCTCTTCAGATACCTTCTTGGCTCGAGCATTTGCAGTAGCAACATCTCCTCGGTACGAGGATATGAGCGCATCGGCTTCGGACTTGGCTGTAGATAGCACGACAACTGATTCAGCATGGAGATCCTTATACTTACCACTATCTGCCCTTGCATCCTAAAGATGATGCTCAACTGAGGTCAACTTCGCCTGAAGGGTATCTCTCTCTGAGGCTATCTCGTCCACACTCTGCTTGAGTCCGAGAATCTCAATATCCCTGGGTTTGAGCCCCTCGTTCATCAGGATATCTTTCTGCTCGAGCTGCAAAAATCAACTCGAAGGTCATGAAGTTCTTCCTCCTTTTTGGTAAAAAGAGCTCTGAGCTCATTAGCCTCTGATGAGATCCTCCTACACCCTTTAAAGGGAATCAATTTGTCAGAAATTATTAAGAAGAATCTACGAGTCGGGTTCGAGTAGACGCTCACTCTACTATTAAGCCCAACCCGAGTTCGAGTAAATTCTCATTCGGGGACTATTTATATAGCCTCAGGGCTATCTTTATTTCTAGTTCGAGCAAATGCTCATTCGACTATTAAGCCCAAGGGCTACTCGAGTTCGAGCAAGTTCTCACTTGGGGACTATTTACAAAGCCTTAGGGCTATCTTTATTTCAAGTTCGAGCAAACGCTAGCTCGACTATTAAGCCCAAAGGCTACCCGAGTTCGAGCAAACTTTCACTCTGGGACTATTTGTAAAAACCTAAGTGCTATCTTTATTTTCAGATGATTGAGCAAATGCTCACCCAGTTGCTAAGTTCCAAGGCTACCTGAGTTCGAGAAAATTCTCACTCGAGGGCTATCAACGAAGCCTAAATAGGCTAGTTTTATTTCAAAAACTAAGACCCAACTCTCACTCAAACAGAAGTCTCGGTGACCTAAGTTCACATTAAATCAATCCAAGCTTAGTGCGAGGAATAACAAAGGACTTTAAGAAGTATCATATTAATCAATTAAAAACCTAAGGGTTTATTATGTTCCGAGTCTAGTATTCAAACTAATCATTAGAGTCATACACTTGGATTTTTCACAAACGAAGGCAGAATGGAGTTCAACACAAATCAAAGGAAAAATGAAGAAATTATTATATTTATAAAAGATGTTTTCAAAGCCCACGAGGGGCCCTTCCACAGAAAGAAAGAAGCAAAAAACAATAGCCAAAGGCCTAGTGTACTTTTGAGGGAATATCCTCAAGAGCGATATCTTCGAGAACCTTCTCCTCAGGGACTCCATTTCGATCTTTAGAGTGGTGTCTTCAAGAACCTCCTCCGAAACCGCAATAGATGAAGAAAAGGAAATAGCCTACCAAAGAGCAAAAGCTTTTAACAAGCGAAGAAAATTGTGGCCTGGTGAAAAACCTGGCGAGTATGGGTCTTATCAGCACTACTATTGCGAAACCACTTCTTGAGACATTGTACCGGTGTAGAAGGTAAAAGGAATTAAGATCCACACCAGGTTGAAGATAAGAGAGATGAGCGGTGGTATAAAGACCACATATCTTCTAATACGGGAAGAATTTGGTGCTCTTCTCTTATTGATTCGGGCCAACAACAACAACAACAACAACTCAGTATATCCCACTTAGTGGGCAAAATCTTTGAAAAAGAACCATGGCATAACTGACAAAGTTGCTACCGTATAACCTTGTGGTCATGAGTTCGAACTATAAACATAGGAGGTTAGAAGAGAATATAGAGAAGGGAAAGGGAAAAAGGTTGAGAAAGAATGAGTGAAGTTTTGGTTCAAGTAATCCCTTATTTATAGGGAAATGATGACGAAAATGACGGCGCATTCAATGTTTCTGGGGAAACGGACCGGCGGTGCATTCAATGTTTCTAGGGGGAACGAACCGACGGGATGTTTCAATCACTTCGAACGCTTACGTAACGAGCATAACATCATCACAAGAGGCTCAGGAAAATCGAGGTCAAAGTTATTTCATATCATTCTATTCTAAGAAATGCGGGGGCTATCTGTATACGGCCAAAATCGGGGAGTTCAATTTTGGGGCTACTGTGGCCCTCCGTGCCTGACCTCGAGAAGCTCGAAGCAGAATTTGAAGGGTGACCCCGAGGTGCGCCCCTCGATAGAGCATATCAAAGGTTCACTTTGGTCAATCTCGGAGCAGTACAAATCGATGATCATCATGGAAAGGCGAAAAAGCTCTCAAGGAAACGTGGTTAGAGCTGACCAGGTCTACAAAATTGTACAAATCCGTGCTGGCCCATCATACAGCTGAACCAATAGCCTTTTCTCGTCATTATTAGACATGTACTATGTTGGGTCTCCCCCTCAAATATAAAGGGGGCCCTTGTCATTTTGTAACACACATGAATAAATACAATAGAATATTCTCTGCTTTTCTTGCCTAAACATGCTCAACAATTACCCTACAGATTTATCACTTGTTCGTTTATTGTTAATTTATTGTTCATTTATCGTACATTTATTATTCTTTATTTATTGCCCATTATTAACCGCAAAGGGATATCTTCGAGGCCTTCGATATCATTGTTTCTTCGTCAATTGTTCATTATTAACTGCCTTAACTAGACCTAGAGGCCCCTTATTCCAGCCAGCTCGAGGTCCATTCTTGCGACAACATTGATTTGTATATCTTATTCTCTTCACTTACTCTTAGCATCTATTGCCTAACAACTGATATTGAAATAAGTCACATATTTTTAGAACCACAAATTCAAATATAATTATTAAAATCATTTTCAAGGTAAACAGTTTCGTTCGAGAGGCTCGGGATTGATTTGGAATAGAAATACTCAATTTGGAAGCTTTAGGTTGAAGAGCTAATAAATGTTTGACTTTTTTATAAACGATCTCGGATTTGCATTTTGATGATTCCAATAGGTTTTTATGGTAACTTTGTACTTGGAATTGGTCTACTTTGTCATTTAGGACTTGTGTGCAAGCTGTGGTATTATTCCGGGTTTGTTTGGTAGGAATAAGATGCTTGGTTCTAATTTTGGAAGCTCTTGAGTTTCATTATGATTTTGATGTGTTTTGGTATTTGATTCGTAATTGTATATGTTATTTCAATGATCAGAGCATATGAGCGAGTTCATATGAGGTTTATGTACTTGTTGGTATGATTGAACGGGGTTCTGAGGGGCCCGGGAGAGTTTTTGATTGATTTTGGATTGTTTTTGCTAAGTTGAGTTGGGCTAGTTCTGGTGTTCTCGCATTTTTTGATGAGGAGGTCGCAAATGTGACCATCGTATTTGCGATTCATGGCTTTTGGGTATGGGCCTCCAATTTTCGTGGATTTTGTCGCATTTGCGACTGGTCACCTGGGGAGGGGCTTCACATTTTCTAAGCATTTTATCGCAAATACGATATCTGCAAGGTCTGTCAAGGGTCGCTTTTGCGAACCCTTGGTCACAAATGCATCATCTATAGTTGGTTATATGCTGTGTATTTCAGGATATAGTCTCATTTTATCATATTTTGTGCCCTAGACTCGGTAGGGGGCTATTTTTGGAGGGGATTTTCATACATAACTATGGGGTATGTGATTTTGACTCAACTTTAATATTATAGCTTGACTACGTATGGATTTTAACATCAAAATCATGAAATTTGAAGAGAAATTTTGGAATTTTTTACTATATTTTGAAGAATGAAAATTTGAAATTTGAGAGTTTAATTGGATTCAATTTTTAAAATTAATCTTATATTTTGACTCATAGAGTTATGAGTAGTCAATATCTACCTTTCAACTAGGGTTATAATCAGGCTAGCCCGGAGTTGACTTTTGTTTACTTTTGAGAATTGGGTAAAGATTGCAACTTTATTAATTGAAATTGATTCTTTTGCATTGGTTGATGTTCTCGAGTAATGTTTTTCCAAATTTTGACCGGACGGAGGTGAATTTATGAGGTAAAGACTATTTTTGAGTATTGATTTGGCTTGTTTGAGGTAAGTGTCTTGCCTAGCTTTGGTTGATAGAATTTTTCTACTAGTTGATGTTGTTTTCTACATGGAGGGGTGATATATATACGAGGTAACGAGCGTATATATATGTGTCATAGATATTCATTCTCGGGATAGATTCTAGTTTACTCAATGCCTTATATAGTTGTACATTTTACTTGATCCAATGTGTTACTCCTATTAAATTAATCGACTTCGTGAGTAGTATAAACCATGCTAGAGGAATATTGAGGCTATTGGTACTTTATGTTGAACATGATGAATAAATCTTGAGACTCATGCCATATTTGTCTTGGGGATAGACACACGTAGGTTATGAATACATATCTGGACTTGATCTTATAATGTGTCTTGATTGACATGTGTACAGTATGTTATGTATATGTGATACTTTGAACGACTACTTGGACTTAGTTTTTATACTTGATTTAACCATGATTATGCTTTATTCACACTTTTGTTGTTATCATGTCCTTGTGCCATTTTTGAGGAGTTATGAGAATATGCCTTTTGATCATAATTTGTTATTTTCATTTCTATGTCATTGTGGCACATGTTGACATGTTGCAAAGATTGATTTTAGAGGCGCATGCGACGACATAAGGGAGGCATTTCATTTGTGATGAGCATGCGGCGAGATAAGAGTGGCTAGATGCGCGTGCAACACAAGGCTTGTGTTTATTGATGCTCATGTGGCGAGATAAGGGTGGCTTATGCACGTGTAGAAATATAAGGGGAAATATTCATTGTGATGCTGACGCGGCGAAATAAGGATGGCATTATGGGGACGTTATGTGATAGCCCGAGGGCAATTTTTATTGATTATGCGTGTGCGGTAGTACAAGAGGTGAATTCTTGTTGTACTTATGACTTCTTTGTATGTGTCATGAATTGTTACATAATTTGTTGTGTTGTTTCTAATATGTTAATCAATGCCTCTGTTACTACTTGATGAATTGGTTGCTAAGATGGATTTTATTTACGTGGAATTGTTATATCATATTATTTGAGTTTTTGCTAGCATATTAGATTGATGAGATGGCGAAATTGTCATCATGTATTACTACAATTGATTCTTGAAAAGTTCTTTTGAATGTGTTATCTGAAAGTTAATACAGAAACGGATTGTAATTTGGCACGAGGTCTTTGTCATGCGGGTGTGACATGTGTTTTTGCATGAGGTCTTTGCTATGAAAGGTTAAAAGATAATGTGGGCACGAGGTACCATATATATACGATTCTATATGATGACTTGTTATTGATGTTGAGCCTTGCTCGTATTAAACTGCTATCACTAGTTCTAATAAGACTATTGTTATTGTTTATTTGTTATACTCTATGTTGCCAGTCTTGAATGTATTGCACAAGTTATTTGACAAGTTAGTTTCTTTTGACTTAAAAATCTCGTCACTACTCCTCTGAGGTTAGTCAAGATACTTACTGAGTAGATGGCTCAGTGGCACTCATACTACACTTCTGCACCTTGCATGCAGATTTTGGGTAGTTGTAAAGAGGGAGCTTTGATTGAAGGCGTGCCCACATGCCGAATTCATGCTAATTGTTGTTCCTGACAGCATATGATTTTACTTCTATTTATGTAATTTTCAATCAGATGTTGTATTTAAATTATTTCACCAGCTTTGTAAATCTAAATCATAGTGGCTCATGACTTGTAATACTAGTTCTTGGGGTAGTTGTATATTGAATTCTATTACGGTTTTATTAATATATTGATAGTAACTTAAACTATTTGCCTTACCTATTCTGTGTCGTGCAACAGTGTACCTAGTGTATGTTCCTTCACCCGTTATTATTATGTCATACTAGGACTTTTATTATTGATATTTATAATCCTCTTGAAATTGCTATGTAAAGTTGGTTATGTGAAAAAATATTTTGTGGTTGCATTCCTTTCACATTATAGGATTAACTGGCTAGGAGTTGGTTCAGTTCCTAGTGGCGGTTGTTTGGTATTGTTCTTAGCAATCCTTTAGAAGTTGAAATTAACACCGAAAAAGGATGATGGATGTAAAGAGAAACTGAAAATAATCACCTTCCATATATTCTGCAGAAAGTTCATCAAAATCTTGCATTTCATTTTAAAATGAGAAAAAGTCACGTGGTATTCTATCAACACAAAAGAACAAATAAAAAGAGAGCAGAAATAATGAAATATGAAATCACAACCAAGAATCACTTATGAAGTATAGTAAAGTTTATTAACTTAGATAATTCAAATGTAATGGCATTCTCGATAGCCATTAACACGATAACATAGATATTTACTGCCAGGGATGGACCTATGTTGAAGATAGCGGTTCAAATCTGGTTCGCGAAACAATGTCACTGTTTATGTATATAAATTATATTGAAATAAACAATTTGTTATTGTATTGTTTGAAAGGAATCCACTTTACAAACGTTGAAGGCTATGGGGCAATGGTTGTACGGGTTCAAAAATTTCAGGAAGTTCCGTGATAGAGTTTCATGACCCAAACTCCCACCAGTTGATCTGTAGGTCTCACATTTGTGAGGACCTGTTTGCAAGTGCGAGCTTCGCTTTTACAAAGTCAAGCTCGCATTTGCGATATTTGGCTGGGGAAGCAAGCTTGATAATTTGCGAAGCTTGATAATTTGCGAAGCAAGCTTGATAATTTGCGAAGCAGTGGTCGCATTTGCAAGAAGGCAGGCATCACTTTTGTGATCAATGTGTCACTTTTGCCGGCGGGGACTGAGCTGGGCAACCTTCGCAACTGCGAAGCCAGTATCGTATTTGCGTTTGGTGTTTTTTCACAAATGTGAAGTATGTGTCGCAATTGCGACAACTGATCATTTTTTAAGAACAGTTTTTTGCTTTTGCGACTATCGCAATTGTGATGTCTGCAGCTAGATAAAATATGGGAATTCCTGGATTAGCTCATTTTACACTATTTTTAACCCTAGACTTCACATATGCGAGAATTGTCTTCCCAAATTCATTGTTTAGCAACTTTAACTTGTTTACAAGCAATTTCAATTACTTTTTTATAAATTTCTTTATCAAATCTATGAATTTTAAGATAGAAATTAGGGATTTTGGGTAACATTTATGAATTTTATAAAATTGTGATTTAACCCTCAGATTTTAAAATAAATACCATATCTGGACTCGAGGGGGGAGGGTGAGTGAGTAATCAGAATTCGGTCGTGGTCTCTGATTTCGGCCATGTTGGCACAGGTTGACTTTTTGTTGACCTATTCAATTTTGTTAAAGATTGAACTTTTTAATATTCGTTGGTAGTTTTTAAAGATTGTTTTGAATTATTTGAACAATATTTGACTAGATTCAATTGGTTTGATGACTTGTTCTAAAGAAAAGGTTGTATTGGATTGTTGACTTATTTCTGGAAAGAGTTAAGTATCTTGGTTAACCTTGATTTGAGGGAAATAAGGAATAATTGAATCTATTTTCTACATGAATTATGTATTGGGGGAAACATATATGCAAGGTGGCGAGTGTATCTGCATTGGTAGGGTGGAATCTGCTTTACTTATACCATGTTAATTCATGTATTATATCTTCCATGCTTTAGATAGAGTGTTAATTCTTTGATTACTCGCATTCATGTTATTTCTTATGTTGAGATTGTTGTGATGTTGGGTGTGGAGATTGTCGAATTTATTGACTGGTTATTGGCACAAATTGTTGAAAGATTTTCATATGACGAGTTATGTTCAAATACTATTATTGAAGTTGAATTTGCTTACCACCTTTCTTGGTATTGTGTTATTATGAATGCTTAGTGAGGAAGGGTAAAAAGTACGAAGGGTGTTTCCGTGTCTTATTTGCACGTTGATATCATTTCCTTAGTGAACGTAAGGATAAAGCTTGAAGAGTGATGTCGTGCAATTGCTTTCTTATTTTATATGTGAGGACGAGAAAAAAAGCATGAAGGATGATGCCATGCACTTGCTTTACTATTATTGTCATGTGAGGATGAGAGTAAAAGTACGAAGGGTGATGCAGTGCATATTTGTGAATGTCATTGCGATTTATCTTGGTACTTTAGATGTGAACTTGACTTGGTGATTTTATTTTTTAATTTGAAAGAGGTTTACTTCGTGATTCTTTATTTATCATTTACATTTATTTTTCCCTTTACATGTCCCTATCCCGTTGTCATATTTAATTTTTTACCCGCTATTTTGTCACTTCTTGATATATATATCAGCACATGCTTTTTTAAGCGTCTTGTCTTAGTCTCATCACTACCTCGTCATATTTAGGCTCGACACTTACTAAGTACATTGGGTTGGTTGTACTAATACTACACTTCTGCACTTCTTGTGCATATCAGGATATTGGTACCAACGGAGTCCCAAGAGGTACTTAGCAGATTCTAGGCAGTGATCTAAGGTATTGTTTCAGACGGTGTTGTATTTCTTTCAGAACAGTCTATGTAGAATACTCTAAAAGCTCATGTACTTGTGACTCCACATCTTGGGATGGTTCGCGTAGTTGATAGATTTTGTCTTAATATGTTTATCTCAGAATTGCCTTTACATTATGTTGTTATTCTCTTGTTAGTCCTTTATAGCAGTTCTTCTTGTTTATCTATTGTGTGTTGGCTTTCTTAGAAAGTGGTGTTAGGCGTCATTACGAACCCGATTGGTTGAGATTATGGGTAATGACAAGTTGGAATTAGAGCATTAGGTTGCCTAGGTCTCACGAGTAATGAGCAAGCTTAGTAGAGTCTTGAGTATTTTTATGGAAACGTCTGCAATTATCTTCTAGATACCATCATGCTTTAGGAAATTTCACTTTCCTTCTTTCTCTATCATGTGACTTTGTTTTATCGCTAAGTTTGAATTATTCTTCTCGTATTCTCTCCTAGATGGTGAGGACACATACAACATCCGTAGCTGATCAGGAGCCAGAACCTCAGGTTGTAGCCACTACCAAGGGTAGGGGTTGGGGCCGAGGTATAGGCATAGATCTGCCTAGAGCATGAGCATAGACACTTGTTCTTGAGCCTTAGATAGAGCAGATGAGGAGATCTCTGTTCCGACAGAGCCAGTAGGAAAGATTATTAGTTTGCATGGTTGGTCTTATAGAGAGTATGGCCCAGAATGATGTGTTTCCTGTGGCATCAATCGTTTCTCGGTCTTGGGGAGGCACCCAGACTCCCACTACTCACACTCCAGAGCAGGTGGCTCATGGGTATTAGACACCGATAGTTATACGAGTTTTGGCAGTTTAGCCTGTTGTAGCTACATGGTTCAGGATAAACCCACGACTATTGCTACATCTGAGGTAAAACCTAAAGCATCAGCACAACCGGCAAAACCTAAAAAAGAAAATAGCTCCGATCCCATAGGCCGTTGAAACTAAAGCTGAGTCGGCACCCGGAAAAAAAAAGTTTGTTCTTTATGTTCCAAAAGAATCAAAGAAAGAAGAGCTTGTCCTTAGTGTCCGAAAGAAAGTGGATGAAAGAAAGATCACACCGAACGTACCGAAGTTGTACGTACCAAAGGGAACAACACAGGTAGCATGGGGCTTGAGAAAAACACCAAGGCTGACTAAGCATGTGTTTATCAGCCCCACACCATAAAGTCCAACTAAAGATCCTAAAGTAGTTCCTTGGAACTATAATAAAATAGTTGTTACCTACAAAGGAAAAGAAATTACGGGGAATGTTAATGAGATGACCCCACCGGGGAGATACTGTACCTCAGATGAGTTAAGGAAAGCTTAGCAAAATAGAGACAACCATATGCCACCAAAGAAACCTATTAGCAACTAAGAGGATGAGGAATTCTTCAAAAAATGAAAACTATGGAGTACTCGATAGTTGATCAACTCCGAAAACCCTCCTCACAGATATCACTTATGTCTCTATTACTAAGTTCAGATGAACACCGAAAGGTGATGCTCAAATATTTGAATGAAGATTATGTCCCGGATGAGACAACTGTTGCACAATTGGAAAGAATGGCTGAGAGATTTTTCAAAGTCAATAAGATCTCGTTTAGCAACAATGATTTGCCTGTAGAGGGAGTTGTACACAACAAAGCCCTCCACTTCACTATTAAGTGTAAAGGCTACTAAGTGAAAAGAGTTATGTTGGATGGTGGTACGATAGTAGATATTTGTCCCCTTTCAATGCTTTAGAGAATGGAAATTGGTACAAAACGAATCCGGGCCAACAATGTTTGTGTAGCCTTTGTTAGGGTCAAAAGGGATAGTATTGGAGAAATCGATTTGTTCTTGACTATTGGCCCTATGGATTTTTAGGTGATTTTCTAAGTTTTGGACTTGAAAACATCGTATAACATCCTTCTCGACAAGCCCTGGATTCACGCCGTCAGATCTATTCCATCCACTCTCCATCAGATGGTCAAGTTTGAACATGATAATCAGAAAATCATTGTCCATGGAGAAGATGAGAAATGCATTTATCGAGACCCCTTAGTCCCGTGTCTTGAAGCTAGAGAGGGCAGTGAATACATTTGTGTATCATGCTTTTGAAATTGTGGTCGCTGACTAGTTTGAAGAAGGGGCCCCGCTACCTCAGCTTTGTTTGTCCAATGCATCAGTTATGTGGGCTCGGGAAATCTTTGCAAGGCATTACTAAGCTTATCTCCCCGGTCATAAATGAGAATACCTTTGGGCTTGGTTTCCGACCCACATCAGTAGACAGAACATGGGCTAATTAATGCAAAGAGAACGGGTGGGTTCTGTCAAGGCCTATCCCATATCTCTCCTAGTTGTTTGCCAAACCAAAGTATGTGGAGGACGAAAAAGATGCCTTCATAGCCAAAGAGATAGATGACATATGTGGAGCTCTGAAGAAGATGATATATGAACCCAACATGGTCCAACTAGGGGAAGGCATGAGCCAGGCCGAGGTGCAATACATGGGATTAAAGTTTAAGCTCAAGAACTGAGTGCTACCCCGTTCCCTACCAGACTAGAATCCTAGTAGTCAGTCTTATTGTCTTTTCTGCATTATGGGTTATTTTAGGGTGTAACCCAAATCTTTTTAGTTTACTGTCTTTAAATTCTAATGTAAACCCTTCTATCTTTCCACTTTAATAAAATAAAATCAATATTTCATCGTTCATGAATGTCTCTTTTTCTTTTTTGTGATTTTGTTATTTTTCTTAACTTCTTTCACTTCTAATAATGCAGATTTTAGTAATATGACATGCTTGCAGACTTCATGCCTAAATCATAAAAGCGCTGTCTAACTTTGAAATAATGAATCAAGAAGTAGAATATGATAAAGATGAGGCTTTAGGGAGATAAATTGAGAATTGGAAAAATTTGAGAATAAGCCTAAGCCGAACATAAACGAAACCAATCCAATCAATTTGGGAAACTCGGGAGAGGTTAGGGAAACAAAGATAAGCATCCACGCTGATAAGAAAACTAGGGATACCCTGATCAAACTATTATTTGATTTCAAAGATGTGTTCACATGGTCGTATGATGACATGCCAGGACTCGGTGTTTATTTGGTGGTGCATAAATTGCCTACTTGTCCCGGTTATCCACCTTTCCAACAGAAGCAAAGAAAGTTCAAAATTGACACTAGTGATAAGATAAATGAAGAAATCACAAAACAATTCAAAGTTGGTGTGATCTGAGTTGTTCGATACACCATGTTGTTAGCTAATGTGGTGTCAATGCCTAAGAAAGATGAAAAAATGCGAGTTTGTGTTGATTAATAGGATTTGAACAATGCAATTCTCAAGGACAACTTCCCTTTACCAAATATCCACATCCTCGTTGATAATTGTGCCAAACATGAGATACAGCCTTTCGTGGATTGTTATGCTGGGTATCACCAGGTTTTGATGGATGAAGAGGATGCAGGAAAGACCGTTTTACAACACCCTAGGGCACATACTGTTAGAGGGTCATGCCTTTTGGTCAAAAGAATGCTGGGGCAACATATATGAGGGCCACAACTACCATTTTCCACGACATGATGTATCAAGAGATTGAGGTACATGTGGATGATGTGATTATGAAGTCTAGAATGCAAGAAGACCATGTGCAAGATCTAAGAAAGTTCTTTGAAAGGTTGAGCAAATATGACTTGAAACTGAAATCGATTGAGTGCTTGTTTGGAGTTCCATCTGGGAAACTTCTGGGATTATAGTCAGTCGGAGGGGCATCGAATTGGACTCCCCAAAGATAAAATCCATTCTAGATTTTTCGCTTCCAAAAAGCAAGAAAGAGGTTATGAGTTTGCTCGAAAGGTTGAACTATATTAGTAGGTTCATTGCTCAGCTTACTACAACTTGTGAACCCATATTTAAGCTTTTCAAGAAAGATGCAGCAATTAAGTGGACAGATGAATGTCAAGAGGCTTTCGATAAAATCAAATAATATCTAGCGAACCCTCCAATGTTGGTTCCACCCGGACCAGGAAGACCCTTGTTCTTGTATTTGACAATCTTAGAAAACTCTTTTGGATGTGTCCTAGGGTAACATGATGTAACCGAGAAGAGAGAACATGGAATATATTATCTGAGCAAAAAGTTCACTAGTTATGAGGTCAAGTACACTTTGTTGGAGAGAACCTGTTGCGCCCTATCTTGGGTTGCCTAAAAGCTAAGACACTACGTGCTGGCTTACAAAATGTACGTCATAACTAGAATGGATCCCTTGAAATATATATTCCAAAGGTCGGTGCCCACTAGAAGGTTAGCGATGTGGCAAATCATGTTCACTGAGTTCGACATTGTCTATGTCACCCCCATTGCAATGAAGCTCAAGCCTTGGCAGATCATCTAGTTGAGAACCCGGTCGATGATGAATACTAATCCTTAAGCACTTACTTCCGGATGAAGAATTAAATTTGGTTGAAGTGGTTCTAGAGAACATCAATGCCTGAAAAATGTTCTTTGATGGGGCTGTAAAGACAAAAGACATATGGATAAGGGCAGTTCTTATCTCTCCCGCAGGTTAACACTATCCAAAAACAGCCCATCTTCATTTCTTTTGCTCAAATAACACTGCCAAATATGAAGCCTGCATCATGGGTATGAATATGGCGATTGATCTAGATGTGCAAGAATTACTAATCATGGATGATTCTAATTTGATTATTCGGCAAGCTCAGGGTAAGTGGGAAACTGGGGACATCGAACTCATCTCGTATAGGAAACATGTGGAAAACCTCAGTAAATGGTTCAAGTCCGTGGAGTTCAAGTACATTCCGCGATTCCACAATGAGTTAGTAGATGCGGTAGCTACTTTGGCCTCAATGCTTCTGTACACGGGTAACACTCCCGTTGGAAATTTGAGTTTGGGAAAGACACTTATTGAAATGCAATTGAAATACAACCGGATGATGAACCTTGGTATCACGATGTCAAAAGTTTTCTTAAAATGAAAGAATATCCTGAGCATGCCAATGGGATCAAAAGAGGAGTATCTTAATTGTCGCGCCCCCTTTTTCTCGCGAAATCGAGTTTATGACATTTGGGAGGACAACTCATTCCTTTTGGGAATTGAGTTTGATTTGAAGAGTCGCCACCTAATGATTAAAGTGCATTAGGACACTAGGAGGGGTTTGTTTTGAGTAACCAGATATTGGGTAAGGTCTTGAAATTATCTCAAGGGGAAGGTGTTAGGCACCCCTCAGATTCACTAGTGTGGTTCCCGGCCAAACTATTGTTGTGACTTAAGTGCAAATAACACAGGGGAAAATAAAGGCTTCAAATAAGAGGGGATTTTCATGTAATGGCTACAAATAAACAAAAATAAGAAAAAGGAACTAAAAAGAGTTGATTTTCTTAAAAGAAATGGTTTAAAAAGATTTAAAAGAAACAAAGAAAACAAAGGGAAGGGGATTGGGGGGGGGGTCCTAGGTTTATTAATAATATGGATCACCCCACACAACATCCGGTAATCACCCCTCATTGAGGGGCTACACGTGATGTTATCGCATGGTCATCATATCCATATCTACCATTTCCCACCCCGTTAAGGTATTAAAGCGCGGAGTGGTCTCGTTTACTTACTGCATGCTATTACCCACCCCAATCCTATCAGCCCCGGAGGCATTTGGGACAACTAATCCTAAAGGGAGGAGGTATTGAGCTTATTTGTGGTTTCAAAAGGTAAAATACTAAGGCGACAAACAAAACACATATAACACGTTTGGGGAAGCATATAACAAATAAAAAGGGCTCAGACAGACCTCCTTTAAACCGAAGAAAGCACATAATGTAGTATAACTTGCATGTACTGTTTAGGGTCTGATTAAAACTTAAAAGGTTGAGGCAGACTGATTTATTACATAGTTCAGATAAGAAGCCCGAATCAGGCCTGCCTGCTGGTTGTAGCATATAAAATCTGATTCAGCTTATAAGCTTTCACCTTATGGCTTGCCTAAGTGTTAGACGAAGACCTTATAGGCAATATATCTAATGATTTCAAAAATAAGGATATGAGCTGATTACATACTGATTTAAGAAAAGTTGTCAATTATTAAAGGAGGGCGAGTTTTATCAAAAGAGCATAAGTTCTGCAACTGGTAATGCATTATTATTGTTGGTTTTAGACTCATAAGCGAGTGAGGCGATTCAGATTTGATTAAAGCTCCTATTGGCATGCTTTCTATGCATTTGTCGACTTTAGAACACTTTTATAGACATAGAGAAATGCAGAAATCCTACAAACATGATATCTAGGTGTTGTATTTTTTATGGACATGATATCTAATCGTAGTTGGTTATTTAAGACCTATAAACATGTTTGCCTAATGAAAGTGGATATGCAAGATTCAGAAAGACCTATATGCATATTTTCTATATATGCATATGCAAAATTCAGATTTCGAGTAATTATAGACATAATATCTATATGAAAGGATGCAGGATTCCTATAGACATGATATCTATATGAGAGTGCAGAAATTCAGAAAACTCCTATGGACAGGATATCTATATATGAGAATGCAGGATTCTTATAGACATGGAATCTATATGGAAGTATAGAAATCAGAGATTCCTATAGACATGGTTATCTACATGGAAATGTAGAAATTCAGAAACTCCTATAGGCAGGTTATCTACCCCTTTTTGCATACATAGTTACCCCTCCCTTTTCACTAGCCATCCCCGCGAGTTTTCATTACAAAGTTATTACAGCCCAGAAAAATAAAGTAAAGTAAAGAAAATACATCAGAAATTAAAAAGTACAATCAAGGAGAGCCTGATTCAGATTTCCTGTCTGAAATATGAAGTAAACCAACTCCAAGAGATCATGTTCCAATGCCTTTCTCCCATTTGGATGTGTCAAAGTTCCCTAAGAGTCTTATATGAACTCCGGGCAGTACTTACACCCAAATGTATTACCGGATTAAGACATAGTGCAGTGTGGAAGGGCTAGCCCTCAGGTGTCCCAGTTCAGAGGGAACTGTCCCAAGGCAAGGCTCACAAGAGGGGGCAGAACTTAGAGACTAAGAGAGAGTGCAAGTGCAGAAATAGAGTGCTAAAAGGGAAAAGGGAAACAACTTAAATCAGTACACATAGGGGTGTAGGGGAATGAGGAAATTTGCAAGAGTAAAAGAAAAGCAGGCTGATAGGCACACCCAGCAATGAGAGATGCTGGCACACCCTCCAGCCTGTTTGCTTAGAAGTTAAGACCCTATTGGTTCAAAGTTAATTCATAGGCAACAACTCACATGCCATGCCTTAAGTCATAACTCTCAAACACATAAGGGTAATGGGGATAGGGAGCAAGGATTCACAACAGAAACAGACAGAAAGATATGAGTATACTAACTTAAATATTGAACTCTAAAGAAAGAGTAAAGTAGACATGGATATAAAAGCTGTAAACGGAATACATTGTGATGATGCTGAAGCTTAAATTAGGACATACCAGTTTCAAAGAAACAAAATAGAGAAAATGTAGTAGTCTTGCAAACAGGCCACAGTGTAGATAAGAAGAGAATATTATTATGAGAGAGTATGAGTTCAGAAGGATTCTCAGTTGACGATGAGTTTGTGAAAGAGTTGAACATTTATAGTGTGAAAATCAAGCATAAATAAGGTAAGAAAACAGTTAAGGAACTGATTGTCAATTAAGAATCAATTACACAAGACTTCCCCTAATTAGGGAATTTAGATTCAAACGGGTAAAAACGATTTAAGGAAAAAAATTGAATAAGCACTTTGTGCAAAGCATGCAATTAGAGGCAAATACATAAAAGGTTATTTAAGGACAAGATTTTGAAGTACATGGTTGTACAAATAAGGTAAGAAAATCAATTAGTAGCCTGTAAATCAATGGTCAGAGATCTGGTAATTACTGATCCATGAATGAACCAAGCCATAAAAGCTGAGAAGGGTTTTAAAATTAAGTCGAGTCATGAGTAAAATCAGCAAACAAGGAAGGAAAATCAATTAGTAATATTCAAAAGGAAGTCTGAACTAATCATAAATTTGAAAACCCCTTTAGAGGGAGGTTCATCACATATAAAGAGCATACAAACATGTTGAGTTGAAAGAAGATGTTGTACCATTGCAAAATCAGTAGGTAGTGGTTCGTCACATAAGTTAGAATTGCAAAAGAGAAGTAGCATTCTGATAGCATGCAAAAGATCTAGTAAAAAGAGTTTAGAATTGTGTGAAAACAAGAACGACCAAGCTCAGTTCAGAGACTCGAAATTGGTTTGAAAGAGTTGGGGTTTTTGAAATAAAACCTTAGTTCGAGCAAATCACATAGCCAAACCTGGAAGAACCCCCAAATTCTAGGGTTTCCGCCATTAATCGAGTGTAGAGTTGAGAGGGCAAGTAATAAAATTCGAAACAGGTTCAGAGGTCTCAGAAAAGAACTGAAACTTCTAACGTATTCCTTTCAGCAACAAATTTCATGAGAAAACATGATAGAAAAGTAACATGCAGAACATAACAGAAGAGCTCAAAGAAAATAGAGTAGGAGAAGCTAATACGAAACATAATGGGAAAAAATGATAAGAACAGTAGAAGAAGCTTGCTAAGAAGTTTTAGAAAAAACTTAAACAGAGCTCAGTAGACGAAACTTAATGAGAAACACTTAAGAACATAGTAAAGGAAGTTACGATAGGAGAAACACACAAGAACACAACATAGGAAAATACCGTAGAAGAAGCACACAAGAACACAGTAGAAGAAAATACAAGAAAACAATAGAGGCAGATACACAAAAAGAAAAAGAAAGTCAGAGTAACATTTAAATACTTTTCAGAAAACCCTAGATTGGAAAAGAAATGGTTTTGAAAGTAGTTTTTTGAAAGAAAAGCTAGAAAAATCGTTTAAAAGCTTAGGGAAATCATAGATACACAACGGATCTAAAGGAATCGGAAAAACCTCGAAGGGTCAGTGTTTTAGAAGAACCCCAGTAGTGAGAAAGGCTTGGAAAAGTCACCGATCTAAGCAGGAGAGGTCGAGGTCAGGCTCGAACAACCATAGTATGCTGGAGCAAAGCCGGAGATGACCATGAAACTTCGAATCGACAGAGGTCTGGATACGACCCTTCATGGTCAGGCCTTAAATCTTCAGAAATCGGGCGTGTGGGAGCCATTGGAGGCCGGTGTAGGGTTTCCATAGCCTTAGAAGCCATGGGTTCCAGTGGTTTTCAGGGTGGAAGTGGTAGGAGGTGGCTAGGGTTTAAGAAGTTTCTAGAGGGTTTGAGAGAATGGGAGGGTTCAGAGGCGGCTTAGTAGGTGGAAAATGATTTAGGTTTAGGGGGGTAATGGGTAATTAAAAATGGTAAGGTTGAAATGTGGTCGTTGATCATTTTGATCAATGACCTGGATTAAACGGGGGGCCGGGCGGGGATAAAATTCAAGTGAGCATAAATATGAGAATTCAAGTGAATCACCAAAAATGATAATTTTGGACACTTATTGGATTTTTCTTGATAAATTAAGGCAATAAAATTGATTTTAAATGCCTTTAAAATTAAGAAAAATAATAAAAATATTTGTAAATATTTATATATGCATACATATACTATTTTGAAAGTATTTTGCATATAAAAATATACCGAGAAAAATTGAGGGTATCAACAGCTGCCCCTCTTTACCCGAGAAGGATGAAAGAGTTGTCGGGTAAAGATATGATGGCCAATTTTGACCGAACGAAATGGTTTGAAGAGGTTGACCTTGCTCTAGTTCCTGAGCTACTTACATATCCCTGGTCTTATAGGAATCAGGCCATATGTAGTTCGGGATCCATCGGCGGAATATGCCAATGGAGATTTTCAAGACGGACGCGATATTCGGGTTGGGATGGATGGTTAAAGTCTAACAGGGCTACGGGAATTGGAGCGAGATTTCTCCTGCTGAGACGGTCGTTGCTCGTTGGTTTACCTGCAAATAAGCAATACAAGTGTATATTGTGCGGAAATTTAAACGTGATGCGAGTTCCCATCGGACCATGAATGTTTGTCTTTGGACGGTTAGGATGACGTCCTCAGACCATGATGTCCTGGGCCATGAAGCGCATGATAAGGGATTGACAGGCCATGAAATGATGCTCTCGGACTATGAGAATGATGCCTCCGAACTATGTCGCCTTTGAATAATGATATGCAAAAGATAAAAGGGGTCTTCAGGCCATGGCATGGCGTTCTCGGGCTATAAAAATGGTGCCTCCAAACAACGATGCCTTTGGATAGATTGGCGATCTTTCAGCCCATGAGATGCAGAAGGTGGCGATCTTTCAGCCGTTGCAAGATGTAAATGAAGTGGCGATCTTTCAGCCGATGCAAGAAGGTGGCAATCTTTCAACCGATGCAAGATGTAAATGAAGTGGCGATCTTTCAGCCAATGCAAGATATAAATAAAGTGGCGATATTTCAGCCCATGAGATGCAGAAGGTGGCGGTCTTTCAGCCGATGCAAAATGTAAATGAAGTGGCGATCTTTCAGCCGATGCAATATGTAAATAAAGTGGCGATATTTCAGCCCATGAGATGCAGAAGGTGGCGGTCTTTCTGCCGATGCAAAATGTAAATTAAGTGGCGATCTTTTAGCTGATGCAAGATGTAAATAAAGTGGCGATATTTCAGCCCATGAGATGCAAAAGGTGGCGGTCTTTCAGCCGATGCAAATGTAAATGAAGTGGCGATCTTTCAGCCGATGCAGATGTAAATAAAGTGGCAATATTTCAGCCCATGACATGCAGAAGGTGGCGGTCTTTCAGCCGATGCAAAATGTAAATAAAGTGGCAATCTTTCAGCCATAAAGATGGAAGTAGAACTTAAACTCGGAAGGCAGAATGGTAGCCTTATGCAATGGAGGGAATGCAGATGGAGACAGAGCTTTGTCTCGGAAGGCAGAATGATAGCCTTATGCAATGCAGAGCATGCGGATGGAGATAGAGCTTAGTCTTGGGAGGCAAAATGGTAGCCTTATGCAATGCAGAAAATGCAGATGGAGACAGAGATTAATCTCGGAAGGTAGAATGGTAGCCTTATGCAATGCAGAGAATGCAGATGGAAACAGAGCTTAGCCTCGTAAGGCAGAATGGTAGCCTTATGCAATGCAGAGAATGCAGATGGAGACAGAGCTTAGTCTCGGAAGGCAGAATGGTAGCCTTATGAAATGCAGAGAATCCAGATGGAGACAGAGCTTAGTCTTGAAAGGTAGAATGGTAGCCTTATGCAATGCAGAGAATGCAGATGGAGACAGAGCTTAGTCTCGGAAGGTAGAATGGTAGCCTTATGCAAGAAATAAAAGGTAGGTGGTAGTAGAGTTTTCTTAGCTGATATCTAATTTCGATATTGTGGCTACTGGGGAAGCTGGCTGATCATATGAGTAGCGTTTGCGAGTTCTGGGTATTCTCCTTTTTGCCAAGTATTCCTTGATATCATGAAACCAAGGCTTTCCGTCTGCTTCTTCTTCGACATGAGCACAGTAAGCTGGCTGATCATGGATCTTTACTAGAATGGGATCAATGAAATTCTTGTCTGGATGTTGTATCATGGATGATAGGGTAGCCAGTACATCGGCGAATTCATTCTGGGCCCTGGGAACATGCTGGAATTCTGTCTTTGTGAACCTCTTTTCTCAACTCCTGTACATGATGCAGATAAGGGAGTATCTTGGAATTCTTGGTCGCCCATTCTTCTTGGACCTGCTATATAAGCTAGTCCAAATCTCCAATTACTAGAAACTCTTTAATGTTCATGTTAATGGCCATCTTGAGCCCTAGGATGCAGGCTTCATACTCGGCCATATTGTTGGTGCAAGGGAACCTGAGTTTGGCAGACACTGGATAATGCTGACCGGTTTCTAATACTAGGACCGCTCCTATGCCAACTCCTTTGAAATTTGTTGCTCCATCGAAAAACATTCTCCAACCGTCATAGGATTCTGCAATATCTTCTCCTATGAACGATACCTCCTCATCAAGAAAATATGTTTTCAAGTGTTTGTATTCTATGTCCATGGGATTTTCAGCAAGGTGATCTGCTAGTGCCTGTCGTTTGATTGCTTTCTAAGTCACGTAGATAATGTCAAATTCACTCAACAGGATTTGCCACTTGGCCAACTTGCTAGTGGGCATGGGCTTCTGAAAGATGTACTTCAAAGGATCCATCCTTGATATGAGATATGTAGTATAGGCACAAAAGTAGTGCCTCAACTTCTGAGCTACCCAAGTCAAAGCACAATAGGTGCGCTCTAACAGAGAATACTGAGCCTCGTACGGGGTGAAATTCTTACTGAAGTAATAGATGGCATGCTCCTTCCTCCCCGTTTAATCATGCTTCCCCAGAACACAACCGAACGCTCCATCCAGTACTGCGAGGTATAGCAATAGAGGTCTACCTGGCTCGGGCGGGATCAGAACCGGTGGTGTTGACAGGTACTCCTTGATTCGGTCGAAGGCCTTTTGGCAGTCATCGGTCCATTTGGTAGCGACATCTTTCTTCAACATCTTAAAGATTGGCTCACAGATAACTGTAGATTGTGCTATGCACCGGCTGATATAGTTAAGTCTCCCTAAGAAACTCATTACATCTTTCTTGTTCTTTGGCGGTGGCAGTTCTTGAATAGCTTTGACCTTTGATGGATCCATTTCTATTTCTCGGCGACTTACAATGAACCCAAGTAGTCTTCCGGTAGGAACCCCAAATGCGCACTTCGTGGGATTCAGTTTTAGGTTGTACCTTCTCAGTCTATTGAAGAACTTCCTCAAATCTTCCATATGATCAGTGGCTTTCTTGGACTTGATGATAACATCGTCTACATATACTTCGATCTCCTTGTGTATCATATCGTGGAAAATGGTGGTCATGGCCCTCATGTAGGTGGCCCCTGCATTTTTTAACCCAAACAACATCATTTTGTAGCAGTACATTCCCCACGGTGTAATAAAAGTCATTTTCTCAGCATCTTCTTCATCTATCTAGATTTGATGATAACCAGCGAAACAATCTATAAATGATTGCAACTTGTGCTTGGCGCAATTGTCAATCAGGATGTGTATGTTTGGCAAGGGGAAGGCGTCCTTCAGACTGGCCCGATTGAGATCCCGGTAGTCGACACAAACTCTGACTTTCCCATCCTTCTTTGGCACTGGCACAATATTGGATAACCATGTCGGATATTCTACTCCCTTGAGAAACTTAGCTTTGACCTGCTTAGTGACTTCTTCTTTGATCTTCAGACTCCTATCAGGCTTGAACTTTCTGAGTTTCTGCTTTAACGGTAGACATGTTGGATCAGTTGGCAGTTTGTGGGCCACAATAGATGTGCTCAGACCAGTCATGTCATCATATGACCAGGCAAATATGTCCTCGTATTCTCTTAGAAATTTTGTGTACCCTTCCTTTTCTAACGGTGATAAGTGAACGTTGATTCATGTTTCTTTGACATTTTTTGCATCTCCCAGGTTAACAATCTCAGTCTCGTCCAGGTTAGACTTCGGCCTGTTCTCAAAGTTCTTGACTTCTTTAACAATCTCTTCTGGTATATAATCTTCCTCTGAATCTATGTCCGTTTGTTGCGTTGTCTCGTTGCATGTCACAGCCATTGGTTCATCAAGATAGGTAATAGTAATGCTTTATAAATAAAGTAATTAGAGAAAATAATAAGAGTAAGATTTGTAAGGAAACTAAAATGCTTTGATAAATTTCATAACTATTTTGAACATTGGAAGATCTTATTGCGAAAATTCAAAATGCGAAAGGAAAATCAACTAGTAAAAATAAAAGATAGTGCATGATGCTTTGTTTAGCCTTGCTACCCTGAGGCTTTCCTGGCTTTGGTGGTTCTGATGGTCCAATTGTTGAGGCATACTCCTCGGCTTACAGCTTGTATGGAAGGGCCTTCCTCCCCCTCCTCCTCGAAGATGACACAACAATTCATGTAATCATCTTCTAGGAACAAATTCCTCACTGCTGCCAGTGCTTCCTCTTCTTCTGACCCATAGATAACATCGGTCGGCTGGAAAGTCTTCTCTAAATGTGGTATTGGCTACTCCGGCGGGTAGTATGGACCGCGCCATGGTGGTGACCAATTGTTGAATTCTTCCTAAGTGTACTCATATCCCAGACCAAAGGTGGTGCCATGTTTCTTCAGTTTGATAGGCTTGGAGATTCCTTGGAGGTTCTTGCCAAGTCCCTTTCCAAGTTCATATCCGCTCTAGTTCAATATGCTTTCAATTTTGTTGTCCCACCATTTGTCTTTGTCAATGGCGTTGACTCACTCGATGTGGTGATAGGTTTCTCCGCCTATCTTTCTTCTTCCTCTGATCGCTGGGATGATTTGGCGATGTATATGGGATTGCTACCGTCGCCGTGAATGATCACTTCTTGGTGATTCCACTCAAACTTCACTGCTTTATGTAGTGTTGACGCTACAGCCCTAGCAACACGAATCCACGGCCGTCCCAACAACAAGTTGTAAGATGCGGGCACATCTATTACTTGGAAATTGACATTGATCCAAGTAGGCCCCATTTTCAAGCATAAAATACTTTCCCCAATAGTGGACCTTTGGGAACCGTCGAAAGCTTTGACGTTGATGGCCCCATCCTTGATCTCATGCAGCCCTTCCCCAATGTTCTAAGTGTTACCAACGGACAAATATTGAGGCTGGACCCTTCATCAATTAGGATCCTAGTGATAAAATAATCTTCGCATTGCACGGTGATGTGCAACGCTTTGTTGTGACTCAACCCTTCTGGTGGCAGCTCATCTTCAAGAAAAGTGATCTTGTGACTTTCCAATACCTGCCCTACCATGTTTGCCATTTCTCCTCCGGTGATGTTTCTTGGTACATATGCCTCACTCAGCACCTTCAACAAGGCATTCTTATGTGCATCGGAACTTTGCAGTAAAGCTAGGATAGAAATCTGTGCCGGTGTTTTGTTCAGCTGATCAATGACTGAGTATTCCTTGGCTTTTATCTTTCTCCAGAGATCATCAGGCCCGGTTTTAGTAATGGTCGGTCGACCAGAGGCCTGCTTACTCGACTCAGCTAAATGCTCCGGAGTATAAATCCTACAGGTTCTTGTCATACCCTGTGCCGCAACTGTTTCTCCGAACTTGGCTTTCCCCTTCCTTCTCGCCTCGGCTGTGTAATCCCAAGGTATGGCATTTGTATGGAATGGTGTTACGGCCAACATTGCTACTAGAATGGGCACCTTTACTCCGGATGGAGCATGTATTTTGGAGGGTAAAACCGTAACTTCAAACGGTGTGGGTGTGTTTGCTGGAGACCCAAACTCGACCTCAATTGGTGTTGGTGTCTTTGCAGGGGGTGGTGCTTCAATCTCAAGTGGTACAGACATGTTTACCTCGGCATCCCCAGAAGGCTGAGTCTGGACTATAATCGGATTAAGGGTGACTATTGGCTTTTTTGGTTCGTCACCTTCTGCGATTAAACCGATCGATCTTTTGGGATCCCAATCATCCTCTATTTCAATCATGTGAACACCTCCACCCTTATGGTCCGGCAGAGGGTTATTGCAGACATTCGGAGTAGGCTCCTTTGCCACAACGATCTTGTTATCAATCAAAGTCTGGATCTTATCTTTTAGAGAGCAGCATTCATCAATGGTATGCCCTTTCATGCCGGAATGGTATGCACATGATTTATTTAGATTGACCCATTGAGAAGGGTTTTTAGGGGTTATAGCAGGGATAGGGGTGACATAACCAGTAGCTTTGAGTCTTTCGTACAGTTGGTCAATTGGCTCAGCAATGGCGGGGTACTATTTGGGGGGTCTGCAATCAAAATTTGTTCGAAGTCTAGGAAAGTTTTGGCATGCGGGAGGTGACTGATAGTGGTATGACTGAGCATTGTAGGCTTGGTAGACGTGTGCGGGTTGGGAATATGTGGGTGAAGTAGGTTGATATGTAGGAGGTGGGGGTGATTGGTAAGTAGGTAGTGGGGTTTGGTAAGAGGGTGAGGGTGTTTGGTAATTCGGGGTAGGCTGATATGTGAGTGGAGGTATCAGATGGCGTGGTATTTGATAGGGGATTTGGCTCTTTGTGCAACTATTACGGCACCTACGTCCCTTTTCTTGGACGTACCACCAGACTATAAAGCCTTATTGGTAGCTTGCAAAGCTTCAAAGTTTGTAACCATACCATTTTTGATGCCTTCCTCGATCCTTTCCCCTAGCTTGATGATGTCGGAAAATTTCTAGCTCTCAATCAACATCAGCCTTTCATAGTACTGCGGGTCTTGAGCCTAGACGAAAAACTTGTTCATTCTTCTTCTAAAACCGGTCTGATCTTAGCGACTTCTGATCTCCAACGAGTAGCGTACTCGCGAAATGTTCCGTGGGCTTCTTCTTTAAATTCTGGATGTAGAACACATCTGGCACATTTTCTGTGTTGAACCTGAACTTGTCCATAAAGTCTGACGCCATACTCACCCAGTTCGACCATTTATTCAGGTCTTGGCTAATGTACCAAGACAGAGCATCTCCTCTCAAACTCCTCATGAAAAGCTTCATGCAAATCCTTTTGTCCTCCCGTACTCCGACCAGCTTGTCGCAGTATGTTCTCAAGTGGACTCTCGGATCTCCTGTACCATCAAACATCTCAAACTTAGGAGGTTTGTACCCCTCGGGCAGTTCAACATCCGGTTGTATGCAAATATCTTCGTAGTTCAAACCTTCAAATCCCTTACTCCTTCGACACCCTGAATTTGACTAGTCAATTTCTTGAGTTCCATAGCCAGGTCCCTGATGAGTGAGTCTTTATCATTAGACTCGAGTGTGCTTGAGATGGGTTGGGTGGAGTGTGGCATGGTCTCCACATAGATAGGGGTGTTATGGTGGGCGTGGAAATGGTTATTTGTGGAGTTCAAAGGTTTAGGGATGAGCAGTGGAGTATTGTTGGATGTGTGGCAAGTATTGCAGTGGTGGTGAGGAGTGGGGTGGTTTTGTGGTTTTGGGATGTTTTATGGAGGTGTGGGGTTCTGAGAATTTGGAAAATTGATATCTGGAGTGATGAGTGAAAATGACAAGTTTGCCAGATTCCGAACTTGATCAAGTTCCTCCTGAAATTTCAATAAATTCTGCTCGAGTTGGGACACACTTTCTTTGGAGACTTGGGCACCATGAGTGACCTATACCCATTCAGTTGAGTTTTCCTTTCTGGTGTTGTTCAAATTTTCCATCTTTCCTTTGTTCCTGCTTCTGATAGGACTAGGAAGAGGAGTGGGTGGAGGGCCCTTTGATCTTGTGGAATATGATGACGATGCCAAAGTGCACGAACTAACCTTTGGGGAGGGTAATAAATAAAACAAAAGTAAAAAAAACGTAACAAGTCAGTGCGAATTTTATAAGGAAAAATATTGCGATATTTAAACACATAGTGCAAGAATGTAAATCATGTCCTAATTTGGGAGCCTCCTTGTGCCCGAGGTAGGCCTAGCGACAAATTGATTTGGAGAACATAGAATGCTAAATGCCTTATTTTATTGATAAAAGTAGACGAATCCCAAAACGACACTAAATAACAAGGAATAAAATGTCACTAGTGGCAATTGGCCTTATTACATTTCTTAAAGTAAAAAGAAAAGATTACTATCTATTTGGTCCCAGAAGGACCTTCCCCAGACTTGGCATCTTTGGCTCCATCAAACAGCTTCACCAGCTCGCGAAGTCCCAGCAGCAGGTAGGCTCTGGCCAGGTGTCCACCCTCGTTTCCTTCAGCATTCTGGTAGTCCTCGATCCTCTTGAGAAACTTCCTTTCTAGCTCCACTAAGCCTCGTTCCAAGTATCCCAGTCACTTGTTGGCAATGACAGCCATGTCTTTGCACTCTTCAATCAGTTTTTGGTGGGCTTCTTGAATCTTACGGTGCTCGCTTTCACATTCCCGAATCCTCTTGCGCAGTTGGTTGTATTTGACCTATGCTTCAGCCCTTTCATCGATGATTCTATGACCTCGAACAAACCCGAGTTGACCCAGACCATTTTGATTATCCTCCAGCCAGCCTGAATAGTATGGAGTACAACCAGCATGGTATCTGTCTAGTTCGATAGTGTCTCTTCCCATGATGATCTTGCAATGCCACATATGCTGAGCTTGGTGCTTATAAGGACTATCATCAGCTTGGAAGTAATCCCGGAAGTGACTCATCTTGTCTACCATTGGTATGACCTGCTTCCTACCTACATGTCTCATAACTCGGAGAGGGTCATAAGGGTAGGTTCTTCTCAGACCGATTAGTATAAAAATGGCACATCCCTAGATCAGATGATGAACTCCTCAGTAGGGAACCACTCAAACATCCATTGCACTTGATCCTCTATTAGATTTTCAAACAGTTCTAACCACCCTTTGGCATCCTCTGGTTGAGCGAACATATTGGGCATGTAGTTCATTCGTCTTGGATGATGGAAGGCTATGTGATCATCCTAATCCCTTCGTTATATCTCTTGTCGGTATTCGCCTCTTTGGAGGTGCTCCATGAGCCAGAGATGGAGTAGCAAATTGCAACCCTCGAAATGTTGGGCTCCTTGTTGACACTTCTCTAAGGCTCGGTATATCTCTGTGAGGATCATGGGCACTATACTAAACGGTTGCCCACCAATTCCCTCAATTAGAGTTTTGGTTGCCATAGCTAGCCTGGTGTGGATCCTTGCTTTCTTCATTGGAAACACTATTATCCCCAAGAAGCCGAACATGAAGACAAAGACCCTTCGGTGAATATGCCCCAATGATGTAAGGGCGAACTCATCCGAATAAGTACGTTAGGATTTGCTATGACCGTATCTCTCGTACAAATAATCAAAGGGAATATATGACTCTTTCAAGCATGTCAAGTCTGGATTCTTCTTTAGGCCCATCATTTTGAGAAAACCTCTACCCTTGTGATTTTCCGACATTAACAAACCCGGAGTCTCCCATGGTATACCAGCCAATCCTCCTATTTCCTCTAGCAGGGGTGTCATCTCAATCTCCCCGAAGTGAAACATGGACCTATCACAATCCTAGAACAGAGTAGAAGCTTCTATGATTTTGTTGTTGGGTTGGATCTCCAGGAGGGAAGGTAGATTTCCTAGGCATTTCCGGACAAGATTCCGATCACTGGAATGAAGGTCCTCCCACCAGCTTAGCAACCTTGGGTGGACATTAGTGACCATGCCGAATCTGGGGACTTCGTGCCTCATGTTTGTGCAAGACAAAAGGGTTAGGCCCTTACCCCCACCAGACTCGACTATTAAATACCAATAATTGGCATAAGACATTTAGTTCTCCAAATAAATGCACAGAACATGGTAGTGTCCGTTTGGGTTTTGGGAAAACCCAGTGGACTTTGGACAAGGCTATCTTAAAGAGTCATTATGCGGACAACATAACTGACTCGGCTGGGTTTGACCATGATGCATGCACAATTAAATAGAGTAAGGTTTCTATGGGGGTTTTAGACGGGTACCCTTGAGCGTACAACTCAAGGGGGAAAGGCACGGAACCGTAATTTAAAATAGTAATAAAGGAGTGCAGTAAAGGAAAACAGTAAAGAAATAAGGGAAAGAAACAAGAGACAAGTCAGTTTTTGCAATAGGAGAGGGAATTAAATGCTTAAAGGTATTAAACAAATAAAGGCACATAAGAAATGTAAAGTCACAGTAATAGCTTGAAATGGTAAAAGCCTAAAGGAAAATCCCCAGCAGAGTCGCCACGCTGTCGCGCCCCCTTTTTCTCGCGAAATCAGGTTTATGACATTTGGGAGGACAACTCATTCCTTTTGGGAAATGAGTTTGATTTGAACAGTCACCACCTAATGATTAAAGTTCATTAGGACACTAGGAGGGGTTTGTTTTGAGTAACCAGAGATTGGGTAAGGGCTTGAAATTATCCCAAGGGAAAGGTGTTAGGCACCTCTCAGGATGCACTAGTGTGGTTCCCGGCCAAACTATTATAGTGGCTTAAGTGCAAATAACACAGGCAAATAAAGGCTTCAAATAAGAAGGGTTTTCACATAATGGCTACAAATAAACAAAAATAAGAAAAAGGAACAAAAAAGAGTTGATTTCCTTAAAAGAAATGGCTTTAAAAAATTTAAAAAAACAAAGAAAACAAAGGGAAAGGGGGGATCCTAGGTTTATTAATAATATGGATCACCCCACACAATATCCGGTAATCACTCCTCAATGAGGGGCTACACGTAATGTTATCGCGTAGTCATCATATCCATATCTACCCTTTCCCACCCCGTTAAGGTATTAAAGCACGGAATGGTCTCATTTACTTATTGCATGCTATTACCCGCCCCAATCCTATCAGCCCCGGAGGCACTTGGGAGAGGGAGGAGGTATTGGGCTTATTTGTAGTTTCAAAAGGTAAAATACTAAGGCGACAAACAAAACACATATAACAAGTTTGGGGAAGCATATAAACAAATAAAAAGGGCTCAGACAGACCTCCTTTAAACAAAAGAAAGCAGATAATGTAGCATGACATGCATGTACTATTTAGGGTCTGATTGGTTGAGGCAGACTGATTTATTACATAGTTCAGATAACAAGCCCGAATCAGGCCTGCATGCTGGTTGTAGCATATAAAATCTGATTCAGCTTATAAGTTTTCACCTTATGGATTGCCTAAGTGTTAGACGAAGACCCTATAGGCATGATATCTGATGATTTCAGAAACAAGGATATGAGTTAATTACATACTGATTTAACAAAAGTTGTCTTTTATTAAAGGAGGGCGAGTTTTAGCAAAAGATCATAAGTTTTGCAATTGGTAATGCATTATTATTGCTGGTTTTAGACTCATAAGCGAATGAGGCGATTCAGATTTGATTAAAGCTCCTATAGGCATGCTTTCTATGCATTTGTTGACTTTAGAACACTTTTATAGACATAGAGAAATGCAGAAATCCTACAAACATGATACCTAGGTGTTGTATTTTTTATGGACATGATATCTAATCGCAGTTGGTTATTTAAGACCTATAAACATGTTTTCCTAATGAAAAGTGGATATGCAAGATTCAGAAAGACCTATAGACATATTTTCTATATATGCATATGCAAAATTCAAATTTCGAGTAATTATAGACATGATATCTATATGAGAGGATACAAGATTCCTATAGACATGATATCTATATGAGAGTGCAGAAATTCAGAAAACTCCTATGGACATGATATCTATATATGAGAATGCAGGATTCCTATAGACATGGTATCTATATGGAAGTGCAGAAATCAGAGATTCCTATAGACATGGTTATCTACATGGAAATGCAGAAATTCAGAAACTCCTATAGGCAGGTTATCTACCCCTTTTTGCATAGATAGTTACCCCTCCCTTTTCACTAGCCATCCCCGTAAGTTTTCATTACAAAGTTATTACAGCCCAGAAAAATAAAGTAAAGTAAAGAAAATACATCAGAAATTAAAAAGTACAACCGAGGAGAGCCTGATTCAGACTTCCTGTCTGAAATATGAAGTAAATCAACTCCAAGAGATCATGTTCCAAAGCCTTTCTCCCATTTGGTTGTGTCAAAGTTCCCTAAGAGTCTCATATGAACTGCGATCAGTGCTTACTCCCAAATGTATTACCGGATTAAGACATCGTGGAGTATGGAAGGGCCAGCCCTCAGGTGTTCAAGTTCAGAGGGAACTCAAGGTCCCAAGGCAAGGCTCAAAAGAGAGGGGGGGGGGGGCAGAACTCAGAGACTAAGAGAGAGTGCAAGTGCAGAAATAGAGTGCTGAAAGGGGAAAGGGAAAAGGGAAACAACTTAAATCAATACACATAGGGATGTATGGGAATGGGGAAATTTGCGAGAGCAAAAGAAAAGCAGGGTGATAGGCACACCCAACAATGGGAGATGCTGGCACACCCTCCAGCCTGTTTGCTTAGAGGTTAAGACCCCATTGGTTCAAAGTTAATTCATGGGCAACAACTCACATTGACAGGCCTTAAGTCACAACTCTCAAACACATAGGGGTAATGGGGATAGGGAGAAAGGATTCACAACAGAAACAGATAGAAAGATATGAGCGTACTAACTTAAATATTGAATTTTACAGAAACAGTAAAGTAGACTTGGATATAAAAGCTGTAAACGAACACATTGTGATGATGCTGAAGCTTAAATTAGGACATACCAGTTTCAAAGAAACAAATAGAGAAAATGCAGTAGTCTTGCAAAACAGGCCATAATGTAGATAAGAAGAGAATATTATCATGAGAGAGTATGAGTTCAGAAGGATTTTCAGTTGATGATGAGTTTGTGAAAGACTTGTGCATTTATAGTGTGAAAATCAGGAAGAAATAAGGTAAGAAAACAGTTAAGGAACTGATTGTCATTTAACAATCAATTACACAAGACTTCCCTTAATTATGGAATTCAGATTCAAACAGGTAAAAATGATTTAAGGAAAGAAATTGAATAAGAACTTTGTGCAAAGCATGCAATTAGGGGCAAATACATAAAAGGTTATTTAAGGACAGGATTTTGAAGTACACGGTTGTACAAATAAGGTAAGAAAATCAATTAGTAGCCCGTAAATCAATGTCAAGGATCTTGTAATTACTGATCCATGAATGAACCAAGTCATAAAAGCTGAGAAGGGTTTTAAAATTAAGTCGAGTCATGAGGAAAATCAGAAAACAAGGAAGGAAAATCAATTAGTTATATTCAAAAGGAAGTCTGAACTAATCATAAATTTGAAAACCCCTTTAGAGGGAGGTTCATCACATATAAATAGCATACAAACATGTTGAGTTGAAAGAAGATGTTGTGCCATTGCAAAATCAGTAGGTAGTGGTTTGTGACATAAGTCAGTAATGTAGAAGAGACGTAGCATTTTGATAGCATGTAAAAGATCCAGTAAAAAGAGTTTAGAATTGTGTGAAAACAAGGATGACCAAGCTCAGTTTAGAGACTCGAAATTGGTCTGAAAGAGTTGGAGGTTTTGAATTAAAATCTTAGTTCGAGCAAATCACATAGCCAAACCTGGAAGATCCCCCAAATTCTAGGGTTTCCACCATTAATCGAGTGCAGAGATGAGAGGGCAAGTAATAAAATTCGAAAAAGGTTCAGAGGTCTCAGAAAAGAACTAAACTTCTAACGTATTCCTTTCAGCAACAAAACTCATCAGAAAACATGATAGAAAAGTAATATGCATAACACAGCAGAAGAGCTCAAAGAAAATAGAGTAGGAGAAGCTAATACGAAACATAATGGGAAAAATTGATAAGAACAGTAGAAGAAGCTTGCTAAGAAGTTTTAGAAGAAACTTAAACAGAGCTCAGTAGACGGAACTTAATGAGAAACACTTAAGAACATAGTAAAGGAAGTTACGATAGGAGAAACACACAAGAACACAGTATAGGAAAACACCGTAGAAGAAAATACAAGAACACAATAGAGGCAGATACACAAAAAGAAAAAGAAAGTCAGAGAAACATTTAAATACTTTTCAGAAAATCCTAGATCGGAAAAGAAATGGTTTTGAAAGTAGTTTTTTGAAAGAAAAGCCAGAAAAATCGTTTAAACGCTTAGGGAAAGCATAGATACACAACGGATCTAAAGGAATCGGAAAAACCTCGAAGGGTTAGTGTTTTAGAAGAACCCCAATAGTGAGAAAGACTTGAAAAAGTCACCGATCTAAGCAGGAGAGGTCGAGGCCAAGATCGAACAACCATAGTATGCTGGAGCAAAGCCGGAGATGACCATGAAACTTCGAATCGACAGAGGTCTGGATACGACCCTTCATGGTCAGGCCTTGAATCTTCAGAAATCGGGCATGTGGCAGCCATTGGAGGCCGGTGTAGGGTTTCCATAGCCTTAGAAGCCATGGGTTCCAGTGGTTTTCAGGGTGGAAGTGGTAGGAGGTGGCTAGGGTTTAAGAAGTTTCGAGAGGGTTTGAGAGAATGGGGGAGTTCAGAGGCGGCTTGGTAGGTGGAAAATGATTTAGCTTTAGGGGGTAATGGGTAATTAAAAATGGTAAAGTTAAAATGTGGCCATTGATCATTTTGATCAACGGCCTGGATTAAACGGGGGCCGGGCGGGTCATTTAAACGGGCTGTGGGTCGGGTAATTTTAGGAATTAGGCCGGGTGATTTGAAATTGAAATTGGGTTGGATTAGGGGTGCAAATTAGGCTGAAATTTAAATAAAATCTGGCTAGATTTAAATAGCCACTTTTTCCCATTTATTTTTATAAAAATAGCAAATTAAAATATGGAAATAAATTGCAAGTACTAAAATAATTTATAACATATAATTAACAATTTAAAAATATTGGACTTAATTTTTATAAATATAAATGCAATCAAATCGTAAATGAGGTTAATATTGCAATTACATGCAGTTGAGCTTTAAAAATACTAAATAAATTTGTAAAAATATGGAAAAATTATTTGGGCTGTAGTTTAGCATAAGTATGAGAATTCAATAAGTGAATCACCAAAAATGATAATTTTGGACACTTATTGGATTTTTCTTGATAAAATAAAGCAATATATTGATTTTAAAAGCCTTTAAAATTAAGAAAAATAATAAATATATTTGTAAATACTTATATATATATATATATATATATATATATATATATATATATATACATATGCTATTTTGAAAGTATTTTACATATAAAAATATACAGAAAAAAATTGGGTATCAACATTAATGCTTGCTAGTAATTTCTTCTTGAGTGGAGAAATCTTGTATAAAAGAACTCTAGATCTGAATCTGTTGAGATGTGTGGACTCTCGAGAAGTGGAGAGAATCATGAACAAAGTGCATTCTGGACTATGTGGTCCCCACATTAACTAGTATGTTCTTGCAAAGAAAATACTCCGGGTAGATTATTATTGGATGACCATGGAAAAAGATTATTTCAATTTGGTACGCAAGTGTCATCGGTGTCAGATAAACAGCGATTTGATTCACTTTCCGCCTTTGGAGTTGTATATCATGTTTGTACCTTGGTCGTTCGTCGCCTAGGGCATGGATGTTATCGGGAAAATCGAGCCGAAAGTTTCAAACGGACACAAATATTGTGGTTACAGTTGATTATTTCACAAAATGGTCAAAGCGATTACCTTTAAAGCTGTCACCAAGAAAACAGTGATGCATTTTGTGCATTTCAATATCATATGTCGTTTTGGTATTCCTAAAGCTATCATTACGGACAATGCTACAAATATAAATAGTCACTTGATGAGAGAGGTATACGAGCAATTTAAAATTATGCATCGTAATTCTACTCCTTATCGAATGAAAGCCAATGGCACCGTTGAAACTACAAACAAAAATATCAAAAAGATTCTCAGAAAAATGGTCCAGGGTTCCAGACAATGGCATGAAAAGCTTCCTTTTGAACTATTAGGATATTGTACGACCGTGCGCACATTAGTTAGAGCCACCCCTTACTTATTGATTTATAGAACTGAAGCCATGATACTAGTTGAAGTAGAAATTTCCTCTCTTCAAATTATTATTGAAGCCGAGATCTAGGATGAAGAATGGGTCAAAACCTAGTTGGAAAAATATATTATGATTGCTAAAAAATGATTGGCCGCAGTTTGCCATGGTCAGTTGTACCAGCAAAGAAATAACCGTACCTACAATAAGAAAGTGCGGCCTAGGAAATTTGAAGTAGGGCAACTCATTTTGAGGCATATTCTCCAGCATCATGAAGAAGCTAAAGGAAAATTTCCTCAAAATTGGAAACGCCATACACTGTAACTAGATTTTTGTCGAAGGGTGCATTGTATTTAGGAGACATTGAAGGAAATATCCCCAAGACACAGTTAATACGGACATAGTCAAAAGGTACTATGTTTGACCCTTTACTTGTTGTTAACATTCTCTTATTGGAATGACGAAGGCTTTCATTCTCGCTACCCAAACACTATCAACCCCTTACAAACCCTTTGATCCAGATACTTTTTCCTTGATCACTCTCTTTGGATCCTTGTACTTAAAAGAAAGAAAGAAAAAGAAAGAAAAAGAATAAAAAAAGAAAAAGAAAAAAGAGGAATTAAAAAAAAGGAAAAAGAAAACAAAAAAAATAAAAAACAAAGTTCATGTAATTGAACTACGTCCGACCTTATTCCGAATGGATACGTAGGCAGCCTAACTCTGGGGTTTGGTCACACCAAACAAAAATCAACATTTCCCCAAAAGTAAAAACTGGGGAAACTGTTATGATATTTTAGTGACGGTTTACCCAAAAGATTCCAAAGTTGTAGTTCAATCCGAATGTTGTTTACCAAATACCTTTCAAGTCCTCCCGACCAATTGGTGAAAATTTGTAAAATTAGAGGTCACGAATATTTGGAATTGGAGCCGTCAAGAAATGAGAGAAATAAAATTAGAGAGTCTTATTCATGCAAACCCTCACGGGTACCATATGGCGATAGTGAGTAGAGAAAATAAAAATGAGAGAGTCTTATTAGTGAAAACCTGCAAATGCCACTATAAGAAGATGATGAGAAGAGAAATGAGAGAGGGCAGCTGGTGAAAACCTGCAAAGGGCACTACTAATCGAAAAGAGGATCCTCGCAACCATGGCATCAACATAGTCTAGGCAGAGTTTTTGGTTTTGAGGCAAAAGTTGTGATGAGTTTCTAAGGGACGGATGGTTTACACAGATCGCGCATCCAATCAAAAAGGCATGTCATGCTCATTGAATCCCGCGTATACTCCCTGATAAGTCTTTATTTCTATTCCCCAAAAGGGACACCTGTTGTTTTAAACACATTCTCTATTCCTTTGTTTGTTTTTCTTTGAATCACCTTCATTCTAACTTTGTTCCAAAATAAGGCAAAGAAAATATGGCAAGACCGATTACAGGGTTTTCGTTTGAAGCATGTATATATTCGAAGGCACCCAGCCTCAGCAAAGGCATCAAGTCAACCCCGACTAGCCAGATTGGCCGATGCTCTAAAATTGAAAACATTTGAAGAAGGAAATCATATTGAAGCGCACGCAAAGGCAAAATAAACATAATTGGTTAATTCCCACGTGATTAACAGTCATTGGGAAAGTTTGTAAAGCCAAAAGTTTCCCAATACTCTGAAATTAAAAACTTTGAAAGGAAAAAAGTCAAAGGTGAAAGGCCCACAAAGGCAGAATAAAGTTGAGTAGGTTAAGTCCCACGCGACTGATCGTCATGGCAATTTTTGAAAAGCCAAAGGTTCTCTGGGGCGAGAAATGCAAGTGGTATTTTGGAAATAAACAGTTGCTGTTTGGAAGCATCCTCGAAAGTAAATCGGCCGAGATCGAGTGACTAAAGTAATCAAGGTCACAAAACGGACCACCAAATTATATTGACAATTGTTCTTTATTGAAAAATAGGAAACACACAATGCAGGAAAAACAACCTCGCAAAAAGCAAGTGCCACCGAAAGAAATCGCGCGGAGACTAAAAATAGGTTTGCAACAGAAAAAACTCTCAAAAGGGAAGTTTTCTCAGATTACTTTCCCGCATTTTACTCATTCTATAAAAGAAATTCAAAATCATGGTAGTATAAGGTACACCAATCCTTAACTATATTTTATAACATGGGATACACCATTATCTAGTTAATGTTTTAGACATAAGGTACACCACCCCCTAGTCGCTTTACCAGTATAGGGTATATCAATCCCTAGCTGTATTTTCCAATATGGGATACACCACTCCCTAGTTGACTGATCTTAAATCTAGGGTACATCACTCCCTAATATGATTACTAATTGATCTTAAATGCAAGGCACACCACTCCATGATATCCTTTCCAGTATAGGGTACACCAATCCCTAGCTATATTTTCCAACATAGGATACACCACTCCCTAGTTGATTGATATTAAATGCAGGGTACACCATTCTCTTATATCATTAGTAATTGATCTTAAATACAGGGTACACCACTCCCTGATATCATTACCAGTATAAGGTACACCAATCCCTAACTGTTGTTTTCCAACACAGAGAATTGATCTTAAATGTAGGGTACACCACTCCCTGATATCATTACTAATTGATTTTAAATACAGGGTACACCGCTCCCGAATATCATTACCAGTATAGGTTTTTACCAATCCCTAGCTGTATTTTTCCAACATAGGGTACACCATTCCCTAGTTGATTGATCCTAAATGCAGGGTACACCACTCCCTGATATCATTCTAAATATAGGGTAAAACACTCCCTAGTCTTTTACCAACATAGGGTACACCACTCCCTAGTTGATGATTATGTTTAGAAGTAAGGGTACACCATTCCCTAGTCTATTTACTAGTATATGGTACTCCAATCCCTAGCTGTGTTTCCAATGTAGGATAAACCACTCCCTAATTGATGGAGCTTAAATGCATGGTACACCACTCCCTGATATCATTGTTAATATATGATATACCATTTCTTAGTTGATTGATCTTAAATGTAGGGTACACCACTCCCTAATATCATTCTAAGTATAGGGTACATCACTCCCTAGTTTATGAGTATGTTTAGACGTAAGGGTGCACCATTCCTTAGTCTATTTACCAGTATAGGGTACACAAACCCCTACTTGTGTTTTTCAATATAGGGTACACCAATCCCTAGTTGATTGATCTTAAATGTAGGGTACACCACTCCCTAATATCTTTGTTAATATAGGGTACACCACTCCCTAGTTGATTGATCTTAAATGCAGGGTACACCACTTCTTAATATCTTTGTAAATATAGGGTACACCAGTCCCTAGTCTCTTTATCGGTATAGGGTACATAAATCCCAAGTTGTGTTTTCCAACATCAGGTACAACATTCCATAGCTGATTGATCTTAAATTCAAAGTAAACCACTCCCTGATATCATTGTTAATATAGGGTACACCATTCCCTAGTCGTATTTCCCAATATTAGGTACACGAATCCTTAGTTCAGACATCAGTGGACAATTAGGGTGCACCTTTCCCAAAGGATCATGTGTCCCCCAGGTTACACCATTCTTGACATTTTATTGCTTTAAATAAAGAGTTAGTTTAGAATTTTTGTTATAATAACTCACAAAAATTTCCTAGTGAAAACTGGGGTTCGTTTGTTTGTTTGTTTGTTTTGGTGTCTAAGAAAGTCTTGCCTCAAGGCACAAGGCTTGAGATAACCAAAAGAAGAAATTTCAACCTAGAATAAAGAAAAGAAAAGGAAAAAGAAGTGAATCCAAAATGCAGAAGCAGATGAAAATATATGGACTGCTCAAAACATGACTGAAGTTACGAGTATTGCATTCCCCGTTTTGATTAGAAGAAGTCATAGAAGAATGAGCTAGACCCTGCAGGTAGCAAGCATTAAGGTTCCGATTAGAGTCTGCATGAAGAACTAGTCAAGACTGAAAATCAAGTTTTAGAAGACTTATAGATAAGAATCTTTTAACTCATAGCTGATAGGCATATTTAGTTTTCTTTATTGTAATTTGGTGTAATAAGAAGTTCAACAAGCAGTAACAAAGCAACACCATAGATCACAACTCTTCGGTAGTCCCACCTACCAAGTTTTCAGACTACATTAACTTGATTACTTTATAGCAAAGGATATGTAGGCAACATCTGAAGCAAGGTTCGGTTAAAACTTTTTAAAATGCTTCTCACGGAGTATCAAATAGACAAAAATTTCTCATGATTGCTCAATTTATCTTTGGCCGAAAACTCTTCATGTTCTCGAGCAAAGAGTCATAGTTGTGAGCACGTAATTTTTGCCCCATCCCTAAAATACTTCAAAATAGTTTTAACTACCTTCATGGAATTGTAGGAATTTTCCTTCATTTTTATTTTTATTTTTATTGTTTTGGAATTTATTTGTATTTTTAGCATAATTAGAAACATTTTAAATCATGAAAAGTCATAAATATTTTTTATCATTCATCTTTTACATTATAGAGTTAATTGTATTTTAGCATTTAGTTGCATGATAATTGCATCTCTCAAGCATAAAATCACAAAATACATTAGTGTTTCTAGGTTTAATTAATTATCTTTTTCCTTAACCTACAATTCTAGTTAATTAATTAAATAAGTGTTAGATTAATTTGGTAAGCAAATTAATTTTGCAAAAGCCAGGTTGAATTTGGAATAACGAACTAGGTGGCTAATGTTTGAAATATAGAGCAAAACTTAAAAAGGGCCATCTGCTCCATGTGTCGTTTGCCTCAACAACCCAATACCCAGACCCACCTTAACCTGGTCCAGCTTCATTACCTCTTCCAAACGACACCATTTTGGCGTAGAGTGATCTCAACCCTTGATCGCCTCTAATCTGGCAGTCTGGAAGCCCTATTCATTCCAATAAAACGGTCCTAAACTCATACCCCTACCCCAAAGACCCCTCTCACATTTCGAGTGCGGAACCAAAATATTGTTAATTTTTACTAAAAATACTAAAATAAGTGTAATAAAAAAAGTTACCAAAGTATATATAACGCCACTAATAGTGGCGCTATACAGTAACGTTAACTGTACCGTTACTGTATAGCGCCACTATTAGTGGCGTTATACTGACAAACTTACATAGCGCCATTAATAGTGGCGCTATATGTCTTATACCTGAAGACATAGCGCCATTAATAGTGGCGCTATACCCCTATCCCCCCATCTTCTTCTTATTCGTTCCATCTCCGTCTTCCATCTCCCTCTTTTCACTTCTGGTCCCCCTCCCCCACACCACCGATCTGCCCTAATTTTTTTTTTAAAAAAAAATTTGGGTCCCCCGTCACATAAAAGTTTAATATTTGTGGTCTCACTGTCGAGTAGAGCTTCATGTTATTGTGGATTCACTCTTCCGGAGTCAAAATTTCGATCTATCTACATTTCAAAAATTCTAAATCGAGGTATTTCGATTTATTTTAAGTTGAAACTTTTATAACAATGCATATTACTTGATTTGTATGTATTCTATTTCGGTTTGTGTTTATTTTTTCCGAAACTAGCATGTTAAATTTTATCCGGATTTAATTTTAGTGTTGTATAAAAATATGTAAATTAGTCTAAAAATGTGTTTGTTAATATCCTCATGTATATTTATGTGTTTTTATGCCGTTTAGTTTAGATTATTTTTTAGCGTAGTAAAACGTAGACCTTTTTAGCGTAGTAAAACGTAGACCCCTTTAGCGTAGTAAAATGTAGAGCCTTGTAGCGTAGTATTGTGTAGTAATTGTTTAATTATCTTATATTCTAGCACGAAACCCATATATATATATATAATTTTTACAATTTAGTTATTAAATAAATATGAATAAAAATTATTAAAAAAACATAAAATTATTAATGATAGTATGGTAACACTGAGTTTCAGAAAATCTAGCACAAAACCCATAATTATAAAAGACACATATTTATATATATATGTATATATATATATATATATATATATATATATATATATATATATATATAATTTTTAAAATTAAGTTATTAAAAAATATGAATAAAAATTATTAAAAAAACATAAAATTATTAATGATAGTTTGGTGCCACTGGGCCTCAGAAAATCTAGCACGAAACCCATAATTATAAATATATATATATATATATATATTATTTTTACAATTTAGTTATTAAATAAATATGAATAAAAATTATTAAAAAAACATAAAATTATTAATGATAGTTGGTACCACTGAGTTTCAGAAAATCTAGCACGAAACCCATAATTATAAAATTATATATATATATATATATATATATATATATATATAATTTTTACAATTAAGTTATTAAAAAATATGAATTTAAATTATTAAAAAATATAAGATTATTAATGATAGTTTTGTACCACTGGGCACGAAACCCATAAGTTTATATATAATTTTATACAATTAAGTTTAAAAATATGAATTTAAATTATAAAAAACACACATAAATTTTAATGATAGTTATTAAAAATTATGAATTTTCAGTTGACGACATGGATGCACCTATACATCCCGGCCCTCGGACGTCGGAGCTACTACCCCTACAGCCCCAGCATAGATCCGAGCATATATGGGGGGGAGAGTTGCTTACGCAGACTTTTCGGGGCAGGAGAGTGGATTTATTGTGGGAGTTTTTGACTCCTCCCCGCGTTCTACATCCCCGTGTGGTCCATCACCTGGAGGAGATGGGATTATATAGGATCATTAGCATTGGCCGGATACAGCTCGACTATGCTTTGATCACGGCGTTGATTGAGCGGTGGCGACCGGAGACGCACACTTTCCATCTGCCCATCGGCGAAGCCACCATCACACTCCAGGACGTCGAGATTTTATATGGCCTGTCCACCGATGGCTTGCCAGTTTTACTGCCTGGGAACATGAGATATTTTAACCGGGCTGCATATATGGATATGCTGCACAGGCTCACGGGCTTCAGGTCCGAGGACCCAGATGTAGCAATTGGGAGTAGTCGTATGCAGTTGGTCCCCATTAGAGACCACTTGGTGCAGATCCACGATACTATCACCGACGACTCAGCGGAGGTGGATGTGGAGCAATATACGAGGCTGTTGTTGCTCCTTCTATTTGGGGGGTCTTGTTCCCGAACATTTCGGGGAACCTAGTGAGCCTTCGTTTTCTGCATCATATTGCAGACTTTGATGATACAGTCAGCTACAGCTGGGGTGGTGTTGTCCTATCTTTTTTGTACATGCAGATGTGTCGGGCATCCATGGGCACACAGAGAGATGTTTGTGGCTTTCTGCCACTTCTACAGGTGACAACTTATTCAAATAATTTGTCGTTTAGTTCCAATTCTACCTAGTTAGCGTTAATCTTTACGTCAACTTTCTGTTTTAGGTTTGGGTGTGGGAGCGATTTCTGCAACTTCGGTCGCCTCTACCACAGCTACCGGCTAATGTACATATTCCTGATCTCCCTCTAGCTTGTAGTTGGGTATTGCGTCGTAGACTTGCACGAGAGTATCATGGCCATCATAATCTCCCGTTCTGTAGGGATGTGTTGGATTTTCTGGAGGATGCACAGGTGAATATCTAACTAAACTTACCAATTAATTTTTAACTAGGTGTTGCGCAAACTAACGGTTTGTGTTATTATTTGATAGTTCATCTGGACGCCGTACAGCGAAGAGCTGATAGGTACCCTACCAGCGTATTGCACGCACAGTCTCCATATTTGGAGGGCTTCCGTCCCTCTTACGTGCCTCGATATTGTTGAGCATCATGCCTCAGAGCGAGTATTTCGTCAGTTTGGATTTCCGCAGTCTATACCGACTCAGCCTGCATGGGACCCTTTACATTATGAGAGGGATGATAGGATGATAGTGGACGACACATTTATTGAGTGGCTGACAGCGCAGTTGGGTATTTGGGACAGCCGAGGGGACTTGACCCCAGCTCCGCAACACTTTCCTATCGAAGTTTATATGGCATGGTACCGCACTGTTTCCCGACTTTTTATCGGGAACCCAGTTCATCAGGTAGATGGTCGATACGTCTCATACGCCGGGAGACATGAGGCTCTGGTATGTTTTCTGTTATTATCAATTACTTTAATAGTAATTTCTAGTCAAATACGTAGTTTATATTAAAAACTTTTGTGCAGGCGATTGGATTGCATACCGTATATCGTATGGGGCAGCAGATGCAGAGTTATGTCCACGACCCTGTGATCATGCAGGACTATAGTCGTCGCATAATGGATGTGGCTGCCCAGACACTGCAGTGAGGCTGATCGGATCAGCGTTTGGCACAGCAGCCAGATTATGTTGGCCCAGCCACATACCAGCGAGGTCTTAGTATGCCACGGGGTGGTGGCCGACGAGCTGCTGCTGCTCCATGACGACCTGCTGGTGTTGGACGACGCGGTCGTGGGCGGAGAGGAGGTCCCCAGCAAGGGGGCTTTGAGGCTCCTGCTGATGATGTTGCTGCTGATATGGAAGGTGGCATGCATGAGACCGACATGCCGTCTTACAGCCTTGGCATTTATGACACTCCAGGGACGTCGCAGGTGACCCCATCGGGTCAATTCTTGATCATGGGCTCGGATTTTCAAGGAGTGGAGTTGGGTAGATATTTCCCTGGCCCGTCTACCACTGATGAGTCTCGACCGATCCGAGATTTTGATAGTGGGCACCGACTGAGTTATGGCAGCTCATCACATGCGCAGGTATGAGTTTATTAGTATTAATTTTATTACTGTTTTTACTATAACTTATTTATTTTGTTTTAACTTTATTAATTTACTTTTTTAGGCTTCATGCGATGCTGCGACAGATGACTACATTCAGGATCCAGACACGATTATGGTAAGACAATATATATTTTTGTGAATTGTTATGTAGTTTTCTATACTAAGTTTGATATTATTATGTAGCCTTCTACTGGACCTGACAGCACCACCGATACATGTCATCCTGTGCCGCATCCGGCCATAAGGAGACGACTTGATGATGATGATCCTGATAGAGTACCCGGGCGGCAGGGGATGTGCCTCAGGCCAACGGCTACTTTGAGACACACCGGATGCGGGACACATTGATTCGGTCTTCCATATTTTTGTTTTTTTGGTGTAAATAATATTTTTTTTGTACATTAACAACAATATTTAGTCGAATATGACAGTTACTTTTTTTAGTTCAAATTTCGTTTTATAGTTTTTGGTATAGTAACACAACAACTTAAACTTAACTTCCACTTAAATTAAAATAAAATTAAGTACAACAAACAAGGAAAACATTAGTACAACACAAACACAAACATAACATGCCAACATAATAAAAAGACATGACATATGAAAATGACAGTAAACACATACACGTAAATGCTCCATCCTCAGTTGTCATTTATTCTTCGCTCCAACCACTTAAATCGTTCTTCCATTTGTTCTTTTTCTTCTTCTAACTTTTTCACTCTCGCATTCACCTCCGTAAGTTCTCGTTTATATTTTTTGTTGCGTTCCTTGTGTGCTTCACAATTCCATTCAGCTCTCCATTTTTTATCTTCCACCTCCTTTAGTTTCTCCCTCATATCTGTAATAATTCTATCTGCCTCCTTTTGTATTCTATGCTGGTATAACAACATATTATGAAATTCCTGTAATCTATCCCTGTAGCTTTCCTGATAACATGGTTCCTCAGCCCATTCATCAAATTCACAAGTAGGTTCGTCGGGTTGCTTGTACAACTTGTTCATACAGCACCAATAGCGGCGTCCAACGTTAGCACCTTCCCACCCACAATCCATCATGCATGGTTTTCCACATAAGCAAATTGGTGGACGACCAGGTTGAGCCATTTGTGAACTATTTGCTTATAATAAAAACCTTACTTACTTTTAATGAAATATTTCTTGGGGGAAATTTTTAGCACACAAAATAACTACAATGACCCCATTATTTATAGGCTAAACAATACATATATAACACCATATCTAATGGCGCTATATTAGATAGCGCCATATCTAATGCCGCTATATTAGATAGCGCCATATATAATGGTGCTATATTAGATAGCGCCATATCTAATGGCGCTATATTACATAGCGCCATATCTAATGGCGCTATATTAGATAGCGCCATATCTAATGGCGCTATATTACATAGCGCCATATCTAATGGCGCCATATCATGATGTTGACGAGACGACTTTATGTCAGCCGGTCACACATATCTAATGGCGCCATATCATGATGTTGACGAGACGACTTTATGTCAGCCGGTCACACATATCTAATGGCGCCATATCATGATGTTTTCAGCTTTTTCAGTTCGACAAGACAAGACACACATAGAGCCATATATATAATTTGTGTATTAAATATCGTGATAGCGACAAGACAACACACATAATAAATATACCGATAATTATATTAAATTATTATTTAAATAGGTAAAAAGGGAAAGTACAAATCATAATTAACAAACAAGAAAATATTATTTCATAAATACTTAAATCGTATACATAACAACTAATTATTACAACATGAACTCATGGGTAGTTAGGTACAATAGAAGAACACCCGCCCTGAGCTTGATTATTGTTGCCACCCAAAGGACATTTTCTACGGTCGTGGCCTGTTTGCGAGCATATACCACATTTGCGTGCATATACGATATCACTAACATCCATTTGGTTCCGTATACGCGTTCTCTTCTGCACCTGTCTTTTACGCAAATAGGACTTGTTACACACCATTTTAAATGGTTCTGGGGGCCAGTAATGCTCAGAACCCACTGGTTGCAGCTGACCACTATATGTGTTTACGTATTTGGAAACACTATATTGTTGATCAATATAGTTGGTCTCCGCATAACCAACACGTTGAAAACACTTGATGGCATGTGAACAAGGCATGTGGTATATTGACAATTTCCCACATGAGCATAACCTTGTGGATTCATTTACAGTATGTACATTATTACCCCGATTATTATGGATAGCGGTGCGAACTTCAAGAATACCTCATTCGTTATCATATTGCAAAAAGGAATGCCAGTGTGCTCGTCATCTGTATTTCTCTAATCTCTTCATAGGCACTGGCATAAATTCAACACCCCTTTCCATCAATTCCGTTGCAGCTGCAGACCGTTGTACAAACCTCTCCGCCATCTGCTTGAACGACATACGCACCATGGCTGTGACGGGCAATCCTCTTGCCGACTTTAATAACCCGTTGAAGGATTCTGACACGTTTGTAGTAAGAATTCCCCAGCGTCTGCCACCATCTGCATGCAACGTCCACTTTTCAGGATCATGTCGCATTAACCAACGATATGCTGCATCGTCTTCTTGCCTGATAGAATCCATATGCCTCCGGAATTTATGTTGTTGGTGGTCTGTTGCTGCCATCCACATCAAATCATGTAGATCTTTTTTGGGATGTGCCTTCTTGAAATTGGCCTTAAAGTGCCTCACACAGTAACGGTGGTATGCATAAGGTTCTTGCCAGGCAGGAAGGTTCTCCACAGAACTTAATATACCCCCGTGCCGATCAGATATTAGACAAATACCTGAACGATGTTTGACAACGTGCTCTTTCAAGTGGTTCAAAAACATTGTCCACGTCTCTGTGCTTTCATTTGCACAAATAGCAAAGGCTAGAGGAAATATCTGTCCATTTGCATCCACAGCCACGACTATCAATAGCTTGATATCGTACTTTCCATAGACATGAGTTCCGTCTATGGATATTACGGGCCGGCAATACGGAAAACCATCAATTGCTGGCTTAAACGCCCAAAACACGTAATTGAATATATATTCTGGTTTACCCGGACTCCGCTCAAGCTTCCATTCAATAACTGTTCCGGGGTTAAAGTGCTGCAGTGCAGCCATGTAGCTAGGCAGATCTGCAAATGACTTATCCCAGTTACCATAGACTATTTCAAACGCTCTTTTGCGCCCAAGATATGCCTTTCTTTTAGTAATTGTGTGGCCATATTCCTGGTAGACTGCTGTAATGCACTCTTTGATTTTATACCTTATGGACGCTTCGATGTGCGGAATAAGTACAAGAGATATCAAGTCAATATCCAAGTTGAAGTGATTCCCGTTGAAAGTGTCCATTTCGCATGTGTGGGTGGGAATGTATTTACCCACTTTCCACATACCTGTTTTCTTCTTCGACGCACGCAACATCCAATTACATGGCCAAAACCACCTGCGGCAAATAGCCTTGTATACCGTCGGACTTGACTCCGATACCTGCATCTCACGACACTCTTTAACATTGTGCATTTTACAAGCCCTGCTTACGCGTGCTTTATCAGGAAAAAGCATCCCCTTTGCAAGCACCGTTGGTCTAGACTCATCCCACATTGTTGTCCGGATTTCATCAAAATCCCGTGTGAGAGCTTCCACATCTGGCACGGCTGGCAAGTTATCAATATAAGGAATCTCCCTTGAATGATACGGCACTTCAGACTCATTCACTTTTCGTCTATGGGGGGCTCTCTTCAAATTCGGTCCTTCCTCCTCGTCCTCTTCATCACCATCCTCACGAGCAAATGGTGTCTCGTCTCCCGATTCATCGGCATTGTTATCGTAATCGCTGTTCTCTTCCTCACTCTGTTCATCTTCCAGATCCTGATGTAATACGTCGTTTTCGGGCAATTGAGTGAGTACGGGTAGTTCAACTTGCTCGTTTTCACTGCACATTTCAACAAAAATATAAGCTGCTAAATTAATAAATGCTTTATATATGGCTGTAGCTTTTCACTTACAAGTTGTAATGTGATGACATTCCATGATGGACGTTTTCAGTTAGGTGATGACTACCGGATGGGTCACTTGTAAAATTCATATCCGGCTGGTACCCCCTATTAAATAAATGAGCGTTAAAATTTATTCAATAAGCAAAAATATACATATTAACACAAATGAAAATTGAAGTTTACCACTCTTCTTGTGAATTATGGAAAGCAGGGTATAAATTATTTTCTCGCTGCTCATTCGCCGACGGTGATAAATTTAAATCAAGAAAAATTCTTTCATCTGGAACATGTCCGGCAAAAACTGATCCAGAATAACCACCCGATGACTGGGGGTTATCTCTACTACGCACAACCTCATTTTTTGGAACGTCTTCGACCTTCACGTACATCTCCAACATTGTGATTACAAGAAATTCCCGGCATTCGTCCGGAGTCCTCAAGAAATCACTCAAAGTGTCATCATCGTCGATGTTAAACTCTGAGTAAAAAGCAACCCCTTGCGGCGTAACGGAATACGGATATCTTCCGGTTACTTTGAGTATCACTGAACGTTTTCTCACACCCATTTTTTGCATAACAACAATATCAATGTTTCGTACTCAATTGAAAGTGGCAATTTAACATTACACTTAGCAGGTAAACTGTAGCCCACCGAGTTATTCTCCATCACAACCTCACCCCCCCCCCCCCCCCAATATAATGATACTCTTATTCTACGTTCTTCAGACATAATGAAAAAATGCTGGAGAATTTAACAACAATAGAAACCAACAAGAGTTAAAAAAATTTTTTGAATGAAGTTAGGGCGATTCTACGATGTTTATATAGAAAATGGCTAGCCGGGTAATTTTTTTTTTTTGTATATAGCGCCACAAAAAGTGGATTTATACACATTTAAATTATTGAACCCAGACATTATTGGTGGGGTCAGGGTATAAGACATATAGCGCCACTATTAATGGCGCTATGTAAGTTTGTCAGTATAATGCCACTAATAGTGGCGCTATACAGTAACAGTACAGTTAACGTTACTGTATAGCGCCACTATTAATGGCGTTATATATACTTTGGTAACTTTTTTTTTACACTTAGTATTTTTAGTAAAAATTAACAATATTTTGGTTCCGCACTCCTCACATTTCCTCTCTACAACACGCCTCTTGCCACTGTCCGCCGCCTACCGAAAGTTTCTCCACGGTGGCAGACCACCCTCAATTGCTCCTAAATATTTACCGAATACTCCTCACTTCTTCCTCATCTTTAATCCATTAATCGTTTTCTCAAAAACCTACTATAATTTCACGATTGTAGATATAAGAACTAAACCCTAGTTGTTCTCTTTCAATTAGTAGCTGGACATCAACTTGAATTTACTTCTTGTATTTCGCTATTCGAAGGTCTCTTATTGCTGTTCAGGTACTAAATACTCTTTTGATTATGTGTTCATCACTAGAATCAAATGAGAATATGTTCATTTTAGATTGATAGTGTGTGAAATGTGAATCATGGTTCTTCCATGACAAGTTTGATGTTGTTCTGTTGTTGATTTCTATATTATGACCGTTAAATGTGAATTTAATTATAAAAAATACAATTATGTGTAGTAATGGTCTATGAGAAGAGGTTGTTATTGTCTTGTGTGGTTGTGACACACAGATCTAGTCATTAATTGGTCAGGTTGTCAAATATGAAGCCAAAAGTTTAATCCTAGGAATATCGAGGTTATAGTTGCTAGTCAGATGTAGGCTGAAAATTTATCTTCTGTGTTTTAGATTTTGATACTAGATTAGATTAATATACCTTATTGGAGAGTGCCTATCTACGTGAATTCCTTTACAAAATGTAATTAACAGACTCTAGTTGTAACCTCTGAGATGTAACTAGTTATGAGATTTAGTTGTAAGCTTTGAAAATAATGTGTATTTGCCGTTAATTCTCTGTTAATCTGAAGATCTAGATACGGATATGAGTTCATTTTAATCATGACACGACTGTCATGTAATTGTTAATAATTATCGTATTTTGGATATTTTGTGCTTCGAATGCAAACTGTAAATACAGTAACAGTCATATCATGTTTTACAATTAGTTTTAAGTCATGTTGCCCAGTATATAGAATTAGAAATGAATTTGATAGAGTTCAGAGTAGTGGCTATAGCTAGAATTAACGGTTACAACGGTAATTCTGAGGATTCCTGAAAACCGCGAAGTTAGTTCTGACATGATGATGTACTTTTCTTGTTCCATCAAATTTTTTGTCACCATCCAAGTATAGAAGTCTTGGATCCTTTTAGGCCATTTTGAAACCTTCATCTAAGGTGAATGTGTGCAAGTCAGTTCCAACTGGTTTTGAAGCCATGGGCTCATGTCTTTTTTCTAGGATTGGTTCATCTGCCATGCCTTCTTGATCCTCATCTACTTTAGATATTTCTGGGTGTCTTGATGGTTCACAAATATTGGGGGATTGTCTTCTTCGGGAAGAGTTTATTGTGGATTTATTGCTTGATTGAGAGCTATCTTCCCTTTGTTTACCGTAAAAATGGTAATAACAACTAAATTTGATTTTGTGGTTCTGAAAATGCGTGACCTATTTTTATTCTAGTTGTTTAGACAATAGATGATAAGTGAAAGATCAAAAGATAAGACAAGAGCTCGTAGACAGTGCAATAATCAAACCAAATGGCTGAAAATCGGTGCCTCGAGGCTTGCGTATTTTGGGCCTCGAGGTCGAGTCGGATGCCCGACTAAGGACAGTCAACGGAGGATTAACAACTATGATAACTTTGATGGCGTCTCTTTATGGCTAATAATGAGCAATAACTGAAGAACAATAAATAGAACACGATGAATACATGCAATAAATGTAAATAATAGGGTCAAGAGAGAATGTGTTAGATAGCAAAGAGAATGTTCCTGGATATTCAATGTTGTAAGAATGATATCTTGTGTGTTCCAAAAAAATAGTAAATGTCCCCTTTATGTAGGAGGAGAGAATCCCATCATAGTATGTATGTATTTATTACAAAGTAAAGTAGCTGGCACAACTACCTAGTAGTCTGGTGCAGACTGGTACTATTCTTGTAGGTGATGTCAGTTCGGACCACATGCCTAGGGAACTTTCTGCTTATCCATGATAACCATCGACTTGTGCTACATCGAGGTCGGGTGTGAAGAACCCTCGAGGTCAAAACTTTGAACTGCGCCCCCGGGACTTTGAGGCCTTTTTGAAGCTAAGGGAAAGACACAGTGATCGATACTTCCATTACGACGGTAGTCACGCCCTGTCAAACGATTGGTGCGACAAAATGATGTGCCAAAAGGTCACGTACACACAGCCCTTAAAAACCTTCAAATTGATTACAGCGGTTGGCTATCCTTTGGCCTGCTCCATCGTCCGTGTTAGGCCTCTATAAATACTCCTTCTCTTGCTCTTTATTGTTCACTACACCACCAAGCCCTCAAAAGAGTTTTTTCTACCTTTCCTTTTGGTTCTCTTTTCTAAATGCAATTTTATTTTCCTCTTCTGAAATCTTTTGAGAATGGCAAAAAATTCCACCTCTGTCCCTCAAGAAAGTGTAGCCTTCTCTTCCTTGTTTTCGTCTAAAGGCAAAGAAGCAGTGCCCCCTCGCGTTGGGGAATGCATTCCAGGGTCCTTTGCAACGACTTTCGATTTCAAGATCGAAAAACCTTCTTCGAAGCCGGGATGATGCGAGCCTGTGTCTCAATATATTAGCTCAATAACAGACATCGAAAGGGTGAAGACTGACTGCAGTTGGGGGGACGCGGTGCTTGTGGAGATCCCTTCTTGGGAGGAGTATATAACAACATACAAGGCCGATTTTCTTAGTGTGTATACTTACCTATTTACCCTTGGGCCGATGGGGCCATCCTTGTCTCTGATAGACCCCGTGATTCTCGACTTCCCGCAAATGGTATCGAGTGACCCTCAGCCAAATTTACCCTTCGTTCTGGCACATTGTTTATATGATCAGGTATTATGTGAACATGATTGATGAGATGCCCTTCAACCTCGATCACCTGGTTACGATGTATAGTCCCCGACTTTTCCGTGGGGGCCTGATTAAGCTCTACTGTCGAGCTTCGAGGATCCTTTTTGTTTGTACCGACGAAGTTAGGAATGGAGGGTGGATGAGCTGTTTTATCCGAGTTAGGACTTCGGACCTAATTCCAGTGAAGAGGATGTCGTTCCCTGAAAGGTGGAACATGGAACGTAAGTAGATACGTTATTTAACATTCCCTTGCTTTTTTTTAGATACATCTCCCTATGCACTAACTTCCTCTGCTGATGTAGCCATTGCAGTTTACCCTGGTGCGGTTAAGGACCTCTCAGGATGGGTCGACCAGCTGGATTCGATTTGCCCATTAGTTGAGAGTGTGTGGCGTGATCTGTCCTAAGCTCGATGCGAAGCCAAGGACCATGGTGAGCCTTTACTCCTGCCATAGTTGTACCTTTTAAAACAACTGTTGCTGGTAGCGTCCTCACAACCAGTGTTTACCTTTTGCATTTGCGTAGGTCTGGGGGAGGTCCCTTTGATGAGGGAAACACCGCTTGGTGAAGCGAATACTTTGAAACCCGATGAAGGGAAGAAAAGACAAAGGGAATCGTCGACTGAGCCTTTGGAATCCAAGAAGACCAAAGTGAAAGAACCTAAGGCTAACCTAGCAGCCTTAACTTTAGAAGTAGCGGGGAGTCCCCGAGCTGAAGGCGAGGGCAAAAATGATTTCCCAATAGCATCCGAGGGAGGGGAAAACCCGATCGACCCTTATACCGTAGAGACGGTGGCTTCCAAGTCAGATCTTGGTGACATCATTTTCCAACCTCGGGCTAAAGAGGCCACCGATGAGGTATTGGGTAATGTCCCTGAGCCGGCTTATGGCCGAAATATTCCTCGAGCTAAGGCGCATTTGGTAGGCAGTTTGGAGGAACCCAGTTCGGAAGCCCTTCAGGGACAAGAGACGGCCCAGATTGATCTCGTTGGTATTATTGACGTGAGTGATTCTCCCCTGGGAACGATCCTACCTCCTAAGGAAATGCAGGATGCCCAGAATAAAGAACCTTTCGATATGGGGGTGCCCATTGGAGGTAGATATGCATTTGAAAGGCCTTTAGCCGCACTCGAGAAAATCCCCGAGCTCGATGCCTTACTCATTTTCAGTGAGATGAACAGTCTTTGTGAGTAGGTAGTTTTGTAAATTCTGCCCGTTGTCCTGATCTTTGTCTTTCTAACTTGTCTCTTTCATGGCTCCAGTCCAAGGCACTTTATAATCAGACCTTCGCCTAGTTTCAAGATGAGGTGACTCGTCACGACTGTGAGGAGACTCATCTTGTTGAACAGGTTACCTAGTTTCCATTTGCTTTTGTCTGAATGTATGACAGATATCAGCATGTTGACACATTTGATCTGATTTTTGTAGTTTGAGAAGAAAGATGCCCTATTTCATTAGATCTTCTCCTTGGTGTGTATTTCTTCTTCCATCATGTCATCTTCCCCTTCTCCATGTCTCCTCCATTTTTTCGGTGGTTCTAGCTTTCAAATTTTTTCATAGCCCTTCAAAATTTGGGTAGAGGAATAAGTCAAAATTCAAAAGACTTAATTCTCTGCTCATGTATTTTTCATGAATAGATAACTTTCTTTAAAAGATGAGTGAAGGAAGTAGTGGTACTCATGATGGAGGAGCCATGATAGGTGGGTTATTCTTTTAAGAAGGTTGAGTGGGTAGGTTTGAAGAAGGGAGGAGGGGTTTTCTTTAATTTTCATTTTAATTTTTTGATTTTTTATTTTATTTTTTGTTTATGAAATTAAAATTTTGTTAAGTAATATTATTTTGGCATAGAATATAATATGGATGCTGATTTGTCATCCACGTCAAGTAAATGAGCATCACACGATTCCGGAGGTGTTTAAAAGTCTTGTTTTGATTAAGTTGAAGTGTCTGGATAAAACTTTATGGAGTGTAGGGACCGGGATGACAAAGCGAAACAAGTACAAGTGTCTCATAGGCTATTCTGCCTTTAGGGAAAGATGGCCTTAGTTGGGCACCAACTTCATGATGCAAGGGCGTATAGTGACAAGTATACAAGTCTCCATACTGAGTTAGTTACTGCGCTATCCGGGATCAAAACTGAAGCTGAGGCGCTCATATCCTTGCACAAAGAGGATGTCGTTGTAATAAATGCTCAAGCCAGGAGAGTTCCCGAGGGGCCGAACTAAAATTGACTCGAGCCGTGGAGCATGCTCGGTTAGAATCTCGGAGGAAGAATCTCGAGGATATACACGCGGGGGGCATTGATCTGTCTGCCGAGCTCAAGAGGGTGAAGACCCTAGAGAAGAAAGTTGCTGCCCTGTTTGCTTTTGCAGGTGTGTCGAGCAGTGGCTAGGAGATGATGAGAATGAAGGCGGAATCCTCATAGGGAAAGAGGCCATTGAAGGTCTTGGGGCCGTGGCCGGAACCATTGGGACACAACCTCCGATGGAGCCGTCGAAGTTGTACAACCGATGATAGATTAGGGTTCTGTTTGATTTCTTCCATGTAAGGGCTTTTAAAGGCCTTGTAAACGTACCTTTGTGAGCAATATATATAGATGGCTTTTCGTTTTTTATCACTTCTTTTTTCCTTTGCCTTTCAGGAATAATGTGTGATGTTTTTTATATTCGGTCCGAGATCTTAGACCTTGGGTTTTAGCTATTGCTGATTGATCATAACGGTCGAAGGTCGAACGTTCAGGGCCCAGTCCACATGTCGGGAACTCGGCGTGGATTTACCGACCCTTAGGTTTAGAAACCGATCCTGGCTCTTATGCGTTGGGTCGATGCGGCCTTTGATTAGGCTGGCGATGGTGGCTCTTACATGTTAGGTCGGTGCGACCTTTGATTTTAGGCTGACTACAGTGGCTCTTACGCATTTGCCCTTAGGATTTTTTAGGTAACTATTTTGGGCTCGATCTCCGAGTCGGGTTTCGACTCAAGCTCATTGGCCCTTAAATTTTTGAATTTAAAGCTGGCCTTTAGGCTCTTACGCGTTAGGTTGGTATGACCTCTCATATGGGCTAGCGGTAGTGGCTCTTACGCATTAGGTCGATACGACCTTTTATAGGTTTTATTTTTCCGTCATTAAGGACTTTTTGAAATTGTGTTTGCCCGACTCTTCGGCGGCTCTATAAGAACCTCGACTGTTAGTCGTTGTGTAGCGATGAATGAGCAACTTGGGAGGTTGCGCTCGATGGCTGAATTGTTTTAAAGCCTTTTGTTCGGAGCTGATATGATCGAAGATCCTTTGCTTATGCCGAGGGTAGCCTAACTAACCGGTTCTTTTCAAAGTACTTTCGAAGTATTTGAAGGCCTGTGATTTTATAGCGACGGTCGGGCGTCCCCGAGTCGCGTTAGTTTGGCCGGTACAGCCTTGTGACCATAGTCATTGTGTTTGGCCGGAGCCTTTCTGTCCTTGAGTGAAGTAGTTTCACCGTCAATATCGAGGGTATGCCTTTTTAGGGGTCTTATAAGTTCAGATATATAGTCTTAACTTTAAGATCGGGATTATGCCTTTTGTAAGGTCTGTAAGCACGTGATTTTTGCTTTACGAGCAATCGCTCCAAAAGAAAATAAAAATAGTGACAAATGATTTCGCGGTACAATTTTTCGAGTTTTCCGTGACATGTGTTGTTAGTCATTTATGGGTCTGTCCGTTTTGCATCTAGGCATTATCAAACAAAAATACAAAAATGCCTGTCGTTAAAAGAAAATTCAAAAAATGTGTATGTGTGCATCGTTCGTTCTCAGCTGTGAGCTAACCATTTTTTTTATTTTATTTTTTCATTTATGTGTGTTTATCGTTGTGGGTATCACTCAATATGTGTGTAGGTTTATTTTAATTTTTTACATTGTTTTAGGAATTTTGTTTAATTTGAAGAAAAAAAAAAGAGAAGGGAAAAGGAAAATCTGATTTGGGCCCCGAAACAAGGCCCAAAACCAAAGTACTGATCCAGTCCAAGACGAGCCTGCCCAAACACGGACTCAAACGACGCCGTATCGGCGTCCCTACCAAAGCCGTTGATCTGATTCAAACGAACGGTCCAGATCAGGCTGTTCAACTCGCCTCAACGACGTCGTTTCAGGCAAGATGATCTAAGCCGTCCAACCCCATTGATCCAACGGATCCAGGCCCTCCTCTAAACCCGTCAACATGACCCGATCCATGCCCTTTACCCGGTCTCACCCACCATCACGCCCAAACGACACCGTCTTTCCTAAGTGGATGGATCCTGGCCATAGATCTCACTTGATCCAACGGCCAGGATCTAAACCCTCAATACATATATAAGCTCTCCATTACACCCCACGCCCCCCAAACCAAACCCCACCTTCCCCACTGTACACCCTCATCCCAAACACAACCCCTTCTCATCCTCGAACCCTAGCAGCCGCCCCAGTATCCCTCGCCATTAAAGCCGGCGGCATGAACGCCGATGACCGCCTCCTGAACACCCTAGGACCACCTCACTGTCCTGAACACGAATCCACTAACCACGAGCCTCGAATCACTTTCGTTCGTCTCGAATCTTCATTTGAAGATTTGAGTCGAACCCGGATCTATGCCAAACCACCCCATCTTCATACCAGACACTCCCCTGACCTTCCTCGTGACCAAACCAAGCTTGGTTTGGTCCGAATCTACCCACAACTCCCTAAAAATCAGATCTGGAAATCCAGACTTTAGAACACATGCACCTGGGGAATCCGGCCGGTTTGGACATGGGTTTGAGGTCTAATAGACCTTAATCAAGGTGTTCTCATGTGAGAACACCCTGATTAAAGTTTGTTCGGCCTCAAAAGTTCGAAGATGAATCAGATTTGGGTCTGTTTGATTTAAACATTTTCGGTACGTTTTCCTTTCTTTTGTGTTAGTTTTAATTAAGTGGTCAGCATGTTTCGTTGGGTTTGTTTGTTATTTTTGTTATTTTTCATTCGGATTTCTTTCATCTCTTTAAAGACCTTTTTCTTTGGTCGGTTGATTTTCTATGTGTGTATTCTGAATGTACTCTGTGATAAACATGATCGTCGATTAGTTTAATCGTCAGATAAGTTAACTCATATAGGCCCCAGTAATTGAACAAAAATTGTCTGATGCCCTTTAGGTCCCTAAACATATTGTTTATGTGAGCGATTGATTATTACCTGTTATAATTAGTATAGTCGACTCGATAAATATCGTCGATTAGCTTTCTATAACTAATAAATCGAATGAGCTAATAATGTCGCATGACTAATTGAGCTTTGTCACTGACTGTATGCCCCAGCATTGTTTGAAATGGTTTGTTTGCACTGTAAAACTGACTGAAAAGGTTCAGCCCAGGCAGTCTTGAGTTCGAACTTTCATCAGTTCAAAAAATGCCCTGATGCTGCAATAGGCAGGGGCAGTAATAATCAAGGTTGACAGGGGTATTCTGGGGTGTTAAAAGGAACAGAAATAATTAGTTTAAATAAGCTGACAAATGGGGTACTAAATTAGGATTAAACTAATGCCAATGGGGGACAAGACACAAGAGTATGGGTTTAAAAGGAATACTAAAATAAGCCCATAACCCTTTATTAAAGAATAAACCAGGCGTGGGGAACAAATGGCTGGCATCAAGAGATGCTCAAGCATGGGTTTAACAGGGTATGGGCAGGCTGCAAGTTGCAGCATGGGGGCAGCTTAGCTGCACTTGGTCACTTTGGCTTATAAATAGGCCATTTGAGAACTGAAAAAGGGCTGGACTTTTAGTCTTCAGAAAAAAAGAGAGAAAAGGCTGGAATTTTAGTCTTAAAGCGGAAACTTTTAGTCTAAAGAAAGGTTTACTGAGTTTAAAGAAAGCTGAAAAACATAAGTTAGTTTCCAAATAGATTGTAACCAAACACTGCCTGAAAGTTGTATAAGAGTGCATATTGGTCAAAGCTGTCTTGGCCAAGTTCTGTTGCTTGCATTGGCTGAGTTGTTTATGGTTGTTGAACTGGTAGTTTTACTGCATTCGAACCCTCAGTTACTGCTGTTATTTCCCTACTCTTTCCTGGGATTGTTGGCTTGGTATTCGACTATCTGCTAGTCCTTGTATTCTGGGAGACATTGTTGGTTATTTGTGGCTGTGGAAAACACTCGGTTTAGCTGATTTGTTGCTGTGTTGTTGCTGTGTATCTGCTGTTGCTGTGTTTACTGCATACTGCCCAGCTGATCATTCCTTTCTTCTTTGTCTTCTGTACCAGGTACACAACCAATGCACTGTCAAATGTAATTGGGAAATTTGAGCATGAATATAAATGAAAGTCCTGAAGAATGTCTTTATACATAGATGGTTACATTAAATATTCATGTAATATGTAATAGTTTGCATCCTTGTTTAGATACTGAAGGTAGCCTGTGTGCCCAATAGATGTCAATATGTGGTGATTGAATGCTAGTTTGTATATGTAGGTTGATAGATAAAAGGGTCTCAAATGCAGTAGGTTGTATCTTAGGTTTTTTATGGTTAGCATGTCCTTAAAACATAGAACTATCCATGTTAGTTAATTTCATGTCCTTTTGATAAATTGTCTCCTTACAATTGACAAACCATTGCTTTAAAATAAACGGCGCAAGGCTGCACTTCTCAACCTCACGAAGGTCGAGCCCGAATCAAACGAACCCAGCAGCCTTTCATCAGAAAGGCATTGGCCCAGGTCCAGCCAATACCGTGTGGGCTGGGTTTGGGCCCACGGTGCTCGATTAGCTGCCCATGGGCACGGTCATGTTTTCTTATTCTGCAAAGGCACTCGGAATTCCGTTATAATAACCTGCAAGCATGTAATTGAATAGGGTCATTTTTAACCTCAACTAGTAGAGACAAATGCGACAAGAAACGTAGTTGCTATAGGATATCCTGTTAAAATAAAGACGAGATGAGCTTCGACAAACAGAAACGCACAAGATGCGGGGCCCTCGTTAAACGTATATTATCAAAGCATTTAGTTTCCAGGACGGGTTGTTTAGCAAATTTCACAACCCTCCTAAAATAACAATACGCTAGACTCTTTAGGACGCGCCTTAATAAATCTTACCTTCTTAAACCCGGGTGCACATTTATGTGACCCAAATCCAATTCTCAACGGAGTCGAAATGTGTTTCTAATCACGGGTACATTGATTGTGGCGTGGTTCGAGGTGCGTGTCCATGACGTTGCAAATTCATTTTGAAATAAGAATGAGATGAGCCTCACCAAATAAAATACAAATCGCGGGGCCCTCAGTAAATATTTGCTTTAAAAATTGTTTTAGATTTCAGGATGGACCGTTTAGTAAAATTCCACGGTCCTACCCAAAATAAATACGCTAGTCGCTTTAGGCGTGCCCTTAATAATTTAACTTCCTTAAACTCGGGTGCACGTTTATGTGACCCAAATACAAATCTCAACGGAATCAAAGTGTGTCGACGACCACGGGTACATTGACTGTAACGCGGTTCGAGATACATTTTCACAACGTTGCAATTCTTGATAAACACAGTCAATGATAAAAGCGGTTAAAAGTTAAATTTTTGCACATAAGTTCACACTTGTACAAAATCAGATAATCAAGCCGAATATAACAGTTGAGCGACCGTGCTAGAACCACGGAACTCGGGAATACCTAACACCTTCTCCCGGGTTAACAGAATTCCTTATCTGGATTTCTGGTACGCAGACTTTAACATAGAGTCATTCTTTTCCTCGATTCGGGATTAAAATTGGTGACTTGGGACACCCTAAATTTCCCAAGTGGCGACTCTGAAATAAACAAATAAATCCCCTTTCGATTGTCCTTGTCCCCTCGCGGGTACGGAAAAAGGAGGTGTGACAGCTCTGGCGACTCTGCTGGGGACTGGAACCCAGAACCACTGGTTCAGGGTTAAGAATTCGAGCTTAGAATAATTGTTACTATTTGGTTTTATTTATTATCTGATTTTATTACATGTTTTGAGCCTAATGTGCTAAGTGTTGCTTTTACCGCCTTGATATTATTTGGACTGTATATATAAACTGTGCCGAAACCCTTCTCTTCTCTCTTGAGGAGCGCACGCTGGTCGTGGCTTCTTTCTGTTAGTGTCATATGCCAAAATAGAACGAGGATTCGGAGGAGTTGCAAAATCGGATGGCCTTTTGGTTACCGGTACACAGCTCCCATCCTCGGCTCGAGTTGTCCGCTCGGGTAAGCCAGGTCTAGAACAAACACCTAGGTTTTACAGCTTAGCATAACATAACTTCATGCCGGATCCCTAGTAGGAACGCTTATTTGCATCATGTGCATTTGACTTAGGGGACTCAGCACAGGGGCTGGGTCCGTCTAGGACAGGCAACCTGAGAATAAAGACCATCCTGCTACATCCTGTTTGCTTTATGCATTTACTTGTTTCAAGGCTTGCATGCTGACCGGTTTCTGAATATCGGGAATGTTTGGAAAAGGAAGAGGAATAACGGTTAAGGGGTTACTTATTTATTCTTGAAAAGTCACAAAAATGGTCAAAGCTCTGCCAGAATTTTGAAAAAAAATGTGTGTCTTATTAATTTGTTTTAAAAAAGAAAAAAGGAGCCTTTGATTCATTTTTAAGAGAAAAATAGTGTGTCCCCAAAATTCGATTTATGCCCGAACTACGTCAGTTTGATTCTCGCATGGTGCGGGATACGTAGGCAACCCCCATCGGGCTCAACTTGTTCTTTCAAAATAGAGGTACAAACCAAATAACGAAAGTTTTAAGGTAACATCGTACTTTTCAGAAACAACTAAAATTTCGTTTTTTCTAGAAAAATAGTGTGTCGATTTGTGTATTTGAGTCTAATGAGTCTGGATCTTCGCTTAATCACCCCAATAAACATGCAGAATGAGCATGAGTCCAAGTTTGCCGATAACAGTTAGAAGCAAAATCCCCCTGGAAGTGCGATTATGGTGGGAGGATTTGGAAAAGCCAGAGCAAGACAAGGTCAAACTGCACCTGGGGGGTTTGGTTGATTTGTTGAAAGTCAGGCCTCGGTGCGACATCATAAAGGCTTTGGTTACATTCTGGGATCCGGCCCACAACGTGTTCCGTTTCTCAGATTTTGAACTCACCCCAACCTTAGAGGAAATGGCGGGTTACATGGACGTCACTGAAGGTTTGAGACACAAATACCTGATCGCTCCAAGGGCTGTGAATTCACACAAATTCATGGATCTGTTGAAGATAAGCAAAGGAGTCCCATACGCTGAACTGGATAGAGGTTTTTCTACCCTACAATTCATATACCAGAGGTACGGGAGCATAGGAGGATTCAATGATCCAGAAAGTGGTGTTTGCAGCAGGGGAAATCTGGTAAAATGGAATGAGCATAGGCGGTTCGCTTTTATGGTGGCATTTTTGGGCCTTGTGGTGTTTCCCCGAAAAGATAGAAATATCGACCTAAAGGTGGCTGGAATCGTCAAAATCCTGATTACCAACGATAAAAGCATCCTTGCTCCCATGATAATGTCAGAAATATACCGAGCCCTCACGGCTTGTAAGGCTGGAGCAGACTTCTTCGAAGGGTGCAACTTGTTGTTACAGATGTGGATGATCGAACACTTGTGTCACCACCCTCAGTATATGCGCTACATGTCTACAAATGGGGGCTGCATCGAGGGTTATAGCCTAAGGGTTTCAGGTTTCCGATCACCGGGAGGGTTTGAAGAATGGATATCCTATCTCCGGATCATCACCGCAGACCAAATAAACTGGACTTTGGGTTGGCTTTCTGTGGAAGAAATCATATACATGCCCGCCACTGGTCCTCACTTCCTCTTGATGGGACTCAGGGGTATTCAACCTTATGCCCCTTACAGGGTAATGAGGCAGTTGGGAAGATGTCAAGTACTACACCCGGACGAAGATCTCAGCACTTATGCAGTCGAGGTCAGCAGTGACGGCCAATTTCCTGAAAAGACAGTTCGTTGCATATGGAGTGAATGCCAGTACTTAACGGCGAATACCCGAGTAAATGATTTGTCTAGGGGTGAAGTCTCGCCGGCCTATATCACTTGGCAGAACAAGAAGAACATCGTAAAACGGCCAACCAAACGGCCTCACCTCCGAAATTTTGTTGAGTCATCGCAAGAACAATGGGACTGGCTCGCAAAAGAGGAAGGTTACCTGGTTGAAATTAGGAAGCTGAAGCGACAAATTGAAAGGATGGTATTCGAAAACAACGTACAAGTCGCCCAAGAGCAGGCTGAAAAAGACAAGTTAGCCCAAGAAAACCAAACCCTGAGGGCCCGGCTTCGCCAAGCCAGTAAGAATAACATCGACCGACAGAGGCGTTGCTCCGACGAAAGATTGATAGCCAGTTTGAGAAATCAGGTCATCCAGAGCCAGGTAGAATTAGACCTATCAGAGGCTTGCATAGCAAGGATGAGGGTCAAATGGGCAGAAGGTACAATGGCCCGGAGAAAGCGCCTACAGCAAGTCATGAGGAATTGTGAACTGAGCGTCAAAGCAGCAAAGGAAACAAATTCCGCTTTGCAAGAGCGGATCTTCAAGCAAACACAAGATGCCCAGGCCGACCGGAGACGCTATTACAATGCAATGACAAGGATGGAAAGGCAAATGGATATATTCCAGGATCAGCTCGCCGCCAATGCACAAACGCTAGGATTAAAGAGCCGACAGATAAGGCAATTGTTCGCAGAAAGGGACAACATTCGGGCAAGAATTGACGAAGTCGGGCATTACATCTACCTAAAATGTTTGGCATGCGAGCAGACACCTCGGGAAAACCTCATTGCTTCCATCATGGGCTGCGTCCATCGGATTATGAACGAGTTGAAGGGCTTGCAAAGAGACCTTACACCTAGGGCCGCGAAAGGGCCGAAAGATGCCTCGTGGGTCCCTAAGTTGGAAAATTAGTTGTTGATCGAGTCCTGGTTGTTTTGTTTGTTGTTTCCCCAATGTTGTTTTCTTTTCCTCAAACCAAGTTTAAAACCCTGGAGTCTGTACTGTTGCTATTTTGTTTGAAGTAATGTGTAATAGCAAATTTTGATAATGAAATTAAGTGACTCCGGAAGAATTTCTATGTGTCTTTACTTTAAGGCAGAACTACGCCTGGTCTGATTCACGCGGGGACGTGATACGTAGGCAATCCCCATAAGATTCGACCGCTTTTAATAAATAAAGAAAAGAAAATGTAAATAAAATAAAAACGCGGGGTTTCGCATAATACTCTAAAAAAGAGACGAATGAACAAACCGGGATGACGCATGTGGTTTGAAGCAAAGCATGTAGAAACGGTTAACTGCCTAGGTGCATTGCATCCTCTATGTGTTATGATCAAATCTGTTAAGCTCTAACACTAACAAAGTTTGTTGTTGTCTGATACCAGACAGTTAGTTGTTAAAGAATTCTGGCAACACATTCATACCAAACCAGATCCAAAGGACCGGTAGCAACAAGCATGACTACTTCAGAGAATAGTAATGAGGAAGAAAGGCCGATGAGCCAGTTGCTAAAAGAGGCAATGGAAAAGATTGAAAGGATGGGACTAGAGATGCATGCAATGCAGCTAGCCCTGGCCAAAACACAAAAGAGCCCTGAGACACTGGGACACATGCCGGAGTACCCTCACTCTGGCCCTTCCACAAGCCGCCCAAATCCCCTCTATCATCAAGAAAGAAGCCCTCATGATTCCCAAGCTCCACCACCCCATCAACCTCTCCCAACACCCAATATTCCCATTTTTGTGGGACCTGCATCAGCCCCTTTGCAGCGAACGACCAGTGAGCCATTGTTTCAGGCTCATGATACACAATACTATCCCCCTGAGCCTACATTCCATGCACCCGAACCACAGGCTTACAATCCCCATGTGGAAGTGCCGGCAGAGATTGAAAAGCCGGCTAAGGCCCCTGAACAGGATGAAGTGCTGAGAAAGTTCAAAAGCCTGGAGCAATCCTTCAGGAACTTGCACGGTTTGGGCAATCAAGTCAGCGTGGCATACAAAGATCTGTGCCCTTTCCCAGATGTCCAACTCCCGGCTGGGTTCAAGATGCCCAAGTTTGATTTATATGAAGGGCACGGTGATCCCATGGCACATTTGCGGGGATTCTGTAGCAAAATGAGAGGGGCAGGAGGCAAGGATGAGCTTTTGATAGCTTATTTCGGCCAAAGTCTGAGCGGATCTGCACTGGAATGGTATACCAGGCAGGATTTCAGCAGGTGGTACACGTGGGATGACCTGGCGCAGGCTTTTGCAGGTCATTTCCAATACAATCTGGAGATAGTCCCTGACCGTCTCACGTTATTGAGAACTGGGAAGAAACCCGGGGAAAGTTTTCGCGAGTTCGGGTTCCGCTGGAGAGAACAAGCAGCTAGGGTCGATCCTCCCATGAGAGAGGGAGAGATGGTAGACTATTTTTTGCAGACATTGGATCCAACCTACTTTGGTCACTTGGTGACAACGGTTGGAAAATCTTTCAACGAGGTGGTCAAAATAGGGGTCATGATAGAAGAAGGTTTGAGGTCGGACAAGATCTTAAACTATTCGGCACTTAAGGCCACAACCCAGGCTATTCAAAGCGGCACGGGAGGTGCGCTAAGAAGAAAGAAAGAAGAGGTTGCCACGATCGAGGCAGGCAGTTGGTCCAGGGCTGGCAGGCCGCACTACAACCAACCCAGGCCTCACAGGTCAAACTACCCATACAACCCACCACAAAATTTCTATCCACCTCGAGAACCACATTGTTCCGTACACCAAGCCCAGGTATACACTCAGCCTCCGGTTCGCCCACAATGGCGCGCACCGGCTCCCCAGAACATATATGCACCACCACAAAACACCTACCCTCCACCAAGGGCATATAGAAATCCTTCAGGGGCAGGTTTCCGGGGAAATCCAGATGCCAGGAATGACAGGTTGCGGAAGCAAAGAACCTTCACCGAACTGGGAGAAACCTACACCGCTGTGTTCCACAAGCTGCGGCAATTGGGTTTGGTTAGTCCTGTCCATACTCGGGAACCAAATCCCCCGCCTCAGAATTTGGATCGTTCAATCAGTTGTGAATACTGTTCAGGGATGCTCGGGCACGATACCGAGAAGTGTTGGAAGTTAAGGCATGCCATACAGGATCTTATTGACACCAATAAGATCGAGGTCCAGACACCGGAGGCCCCTAACATCAACCAAAACCCACTGCCAGCGCACCACGAAGCTCACATGATTGAGTTGGTGTGTGAGGGAGGAAAATTAAGAAAACCCTCACAAACAGTGATGATGATCCAAGCCGCCCCGAAAGAAGTCTTAACCAGTGGAGCAACGAGTATACAGCCGCAGGGTGAAGGCGTCAAGCCGGTAGTGATATTGGGGAAGAGCCCGTCCGTCATAGCAAGCAAACCCGAGCCAAGCAAGTTGGTAATACCAGGGATCCTGCCCACACCGGCAGTCATGTTGAAAGGGGTATGTAGAGAACGGGTGACCATAAAGCCGGTGGTCCAACTGCCGATGATTGACAGCAGGGCTGTGCCCTGGAAATATGAAAAGGCAGTGGTGACGTACCAAGGAAAACAGGTGGAAGAAGTCAGTTGTGAAGCGCAAGGGCTGACTCGATCAGGTCGATGTTTTGCTCCGGTGGAGTTAAGAAAAACCAACCCAGTGGCAACCAAGAAGCCAGTGTCAGAAGAAGAGGCTGAAGAATTCCTGAGGAAGATGAAAGTACAAGACTATTCTGTGGTTGAGCAGCTGAGAAAAACACCTGCCCAGATCTCACTATTGTCATTACTCCTCCATTCCGAGGAACATCGTCGGGCCCTGTTAAAGATATTGAACGAGGCCCATGTACCCAGTGAGATTTCTGTAAACCACCTGGAAACCATTGCCAGCAAGATTTTCGAGGTGAACAGAGTGACATTCTCAGATGATGACCTGCCGGTGGAAGGAACGGAGCACAATAAAGCTCTATACCTAGCTGTCAAATGTGAAGACTCGGTGGTAACCCGAGTATTGGTGGATAACGGCTCAAGCGCCAATATTTGTCCATTATCCACCCTGGACCAGTTAAAGATTGACCGTGGAAGAATCCGGGAGAATAGCATCTGTGTCCGGGGGTTTGACGGAAACGGAACAGCCACTGTGGGGGATGTTGTACTTGAACTGACCATTGGGCCAGTCCTATTTACCATGGAATTCCAGGTGTTAGATGCCACAGTTTCTTATAACCTGCTGTTAGGACGACCCTGGATACATGCAGCTAAAGCGGTGCCTTCCACCCTACATCAGACAGTGAAGTTCGAGTGGGAAAGACAAGAGGTCGTGTTGCACGGCGAGGATACAACATGCACCATGGGCGGAACCATTGTGCCTTTCATAGAGACCACTGATGACAAGGGTCCCTGGGTCTACCAGATTCTCGATACAGGGTCGGCCAACAAAATTTCTGAAGGAGAAATCATCCCGCACCCTAGGGTAGCTGCCGCAACAGTCATGATGGTATCAGAAATGCTGGGTAATGGATTTGTGCCGGGAAAAGGCCTGGGAGTTAAACTTCAAGGGATAGTCCAACCTGTTTCCCTTCCTAAGAATCTGGAAACCTTCGGGTTGGGGTTCAAACCAACCGCAGCAGACAGGAAGCAAGCGCGAAAAATGAAGAAGAGGGTCTGGTTTCTGCCTAAACCAGTGCCACGCCTCTCAAGGTCTTTTGTCAAAGCAAGTGCCAAGGGGTCAGCGATCCCAAAGATTCGAGGACCTTTGATCGGTATAAATGAAGACCTGAATCAGAGTTTTGAGAGGCTATTCGCGGATGTCAGTATGGTGGAAGCTGGAGAAGGTTCCAGCCGAGCAGAGATACAATTTGTGGGGCCTGAGGCCAAGACCAACAATTGGACGGTTACTCCTCTTCCTGTCCGAGGGGAGTCTTGGTAGTAGGCTTTGATTAATGTTTTGTTTGTTTGTTTGTTTGATCGGATTATTCAAGGGTGTAATCCCAATTTTACTTTCGTTTTGTAAAAGTGTGAACCCTTTTTATCCTGCAAATTTAATAAAGTTCTTTTCTTTTGTCCCATTTTAATTTCTTGTTTTGTTCTTTTTCTTTCTGAACAGTTCTCTTTTTACTGGTCCTAATGACATGGCATGCACAGCGGATCTTCGACCTAGTCTAATAAATCAATCTGAATCTGACTCAATGATGCAAGAGGTCGTTTGTGATAATGAATCCGAATGTGACGAAGGGGAAGCCTTCGAAGAAATAAACCGAGAACTGTGCCAATTTGAAGAGAAACCCAAGCCTAACCTAAATGACACTGAGGCTGTGAACCTAGGAGACGCTGATAACATCCAAGAGACCAAAATTAGCATCCACATTGAGCCGAATGTCAAAGCAGAATTGATCGAAACTCTCAGGGAATTCAAAGATGTTTTTGCATGGTCATATGATGATATGCCTGGATTGAGCACCAATTTAGTGGTTCACAAACTACCCACTGACCCGGCATACCCTCCGGTCAAGCAAAAACTAAGGAAATTTAAAACAGAAATGAGTGTAAAAATCAAAGAAGAAGTGATCAAGCAGTTGCAATCGAAGGTCATTCGGGTCACTCGATATCCCGAGTGGCTGGCCAATGTGGTACCAGTCCCAAAGAAGGATGGAAAAATCAGGGTGTGCGTCGACTACCGCAACCTCAACAAAGCAAGTCCCAAGGACAATTTCCCGTTACCCAACATTCATATCCTGATCGATAATTGCGCTGGGCGCGAGATCGGATCCTTTGTGGATTGCTATGCGGGTTATCATCAGATCCTAATGGACGAAGAGGATGCTGAGAAGACAGCGTTTATTACGCCATGGGGAACCTACTGCTATCGGGTAATGCCGTTCGGGTTAAAGAACGCCGGGGCAACGTACATGCGAGCAATGACTGCTGTGTTTCATGACATGATACACAAAGAAATAGAGGTGTACGTCGATGATGTGATCATCAAATCTTGGCGTCAGGAGGACCATGTGGCAGACCTAAGGAGATTTTTCCAAAGACTCCGGAGGTATGATATCAAGCTTAACCCGGCCAAATGCGCATTCGGGGTTCCATCAGGAAAGTTGCTAGGATTCATCGTCAGTCGACGGGGGATTGAGTTAGACCCATCCAAAATTGAATCCATCCGAGATTTGCCACCGCCAAGGAACAAAACAGAGGTAATGAGTTTGCTGGGTAGACTCAATTACATCAGCAGGTTCATCGCTCAACTCACAGCAACTTGTGAACCCATATTTCGGCTGCTGAAAAAGGATGCTGCGGTAGGTTGGACGACAGAGTGTCAGGAGGCTTTCGACCAAATCAAAGGGTATCTGTCTAATCCACCCGTATTGGTCCCGCCTAAGCCCGGGAAACCTCTAATCCTTTACCTGACGGTTTTAGAAAATTCATTTGGTTGTGTACTGGGGCAACATGATGACACAGGAAGGAAGGAGCAGGCCATCTACTATCTTAGCAAGAAATTCACAGTGCATGAGGTCAAGTACACTCAACTCGAGAAAACATGCTGCGCCCTAACTTGGGTAGCTCAGAAGTTGAAGCACTACCTGTCTTCATATACTACTTATCTCATATCCCGCTTGGACCCATTGAAGTATATCTTTCAGAAACCTATGCCCACGGGAAGGTTGGCAAAGTGGCAAATTCTGCTCACAGAGTTTGATATCATCTACGTAACGAGGACGGCCATGAAAGCCCAGGCACTGGCAGACCATTTGGCAGAGAATCCCGTTGATGAAAAATACGAGCCCTTAAGAACGTATTTTCCTGACGAAGAGGTGATGCATACGAATGATTTGGAATTACCTGAGGAACCAGGTTGGAAGCTTTTCTTCGATGGAGCTGCAAACGCAAAAGGGGTTGGAATAGGAGCAGTACTCATTTCTGAAACAGGACGGCATTATCCTGTTACGGCTCAACTACGCTTCTATTGCACCAACAATATGGCCGAATATGAGGCTTGCATTCTGGGTCTGCGCCTGGCTGCCGACATGGATGTCCAAGACGTCTTGGTCTTGGGAGACTCGGACCTCTTGATACATCAAATTCAGGGAGAATGGGAAACACGAGATCTAAAACTCGTACCATACCGACAATGCTTGCATGATCTGAGCAAGCAATTTCGATCGGTGAAGTTCAAACACATCCCTAGAGTTCACAACGAGGTTGCGGATGCTTTGGCCACCTTAGCATCAATGCTGTACCATCCTGACAAAATGTATGTCGATCCTCTACACATCCAGGTCCGTGATCAGCACGCTTACTGCAATGCCATAGAAGAAGAAGCAGATGGCAAACCCTGGTTTCATGATATCAAGGAATACCTCAGAATGGGGATATATCCAGAACATGCCTCTGGAGACCAAAAAGAGCCCTTCGGCGTTTGTCGAATAGTTTCTTCCTCAGTGGAGGAGTATTGTACAAAAGAACCCCGGATTTGGGATTGTTGAGATGCATAGATGCCAGTCAAGCAATGACGGTTATGGAAGAGGTACATGCGGGAGTTTGCGGACCGCACATGAGCGGATATGTATTGGCAAGAAAGATCCTTCGAACAGGGTGTTATTGGCTCACCATGGAACGCGACTGTATCACTTTTGTGAGGAAATGCCATCAGTGCCAGATACATGGAGATTTGATTCATTCTCCGCCAACAGAGTTACATACGATGTCAGCACCTTGGCCGTTTGTGGCATGGGGCATGGATGTCATTGGGCCCATCGAGCCAGCAGCGTCCAACGGTCATAGGTTCATCCTAGTGACCATTGATTACTTCACCAAATGGGTTGAGGCTAAAACCTTCAAATCGGTAACCAAGAAGGCAGTGGTGGACTTTGTTCACTCCCATATCATCTGCAGATTTGGGATCCCAAAAGTGATCATTACGGATAACGGTGCGAATCTTAATAGCAAGCCTGATGAAAGAGGTATGCCAACAATTCAAGATTACACACCGCAATTCCACCCCATATCGTCCCAAGGCGAATGGAGCAGTCGAAGCAGCCAATAAGAATATCAAGAAGATAATGCGAAAAATGGTGGAAAGATCCAGACAATGGCACGAGAAATTACCCTTTGCTTTGTTGGGTTACCGCACTACCGTCCGGACTTCCATAGGCACAACTCCTTATTTGTTGGTGTATGGAACTGAGGCCGTGATACCAGCGGAGGTCGAAATTCCGTCCCTCCGAATTGTCGCTGAAGCCGGAATTGATGATGATGAATGGATCAAAGCTCGCTTGGAACAGTTGAGCCTGATAGATGAGAAAAGATTGGCAGCAGTGTGCCATGGTCAGCTGTACCAGAAGAGAATGGCAAGAGCGTATAATAAGAAGGTGCGCCCTAGGAAATTTGAAGTAGGGCAGCAGGTATTAAAGAAGATCCTCCCACATCAGGTCGAGGCAAAAGGCAAATTCGCCCCAAATTGGCAAGGGCCTTATATCGTGACCAGAATATTGTCCAACGGTGCTTTGTGTTTGACAGATGTCGAAGGTAGATGCGTCGACATGGCTATCAATTCAGATGCAGTCAAGAGATATTATGCGTAACTTCTTCAATTATGGCAATTTTTGGTTTATTTGTTTGTATTTGGCATTTGTTGAATAATGAGATGACGGAGGCAATTCTTTCTTCTATCCAAACACTTTTAACCCTCGCTTCCCCCTTTGAGCCTTAAGCAAATTCTTTCAATACCCCTCTTTTGGAATCACCAATGGGAAAGATATGAAAAAGAAAATAAAAGAAAAAGAAAAGAAAAGAAAAAGACATGAAAAAATGAAAAGAAGGAAAAGAAAAAGGAAGAAGATAAAATCACAAATAACAAAATCGTGGGAACTACGTTTGACCTGATTCCTCAAAAAGGATACGTAGGCGCCTCACGGCTCGGTCATAGTATGCATCATAGTGGATATACGATGCATAATGTACATAGTGTGCGTAATAGGCACAGCGTGCGTAACGCACATAGCGCAACATAAGTATAAATAATAAATTCCCCAAGCAAGAAAACTGGGGCAGAGGTTATGTTTTTAAGTTCCAACAAAGGTTTGATTCCAAAAGTTGTAGCACATCACCCATCAAATTATCTTCAATTTTATAGCCTTTCTTTAACCCCACACCAAAACCAACATCAACGTCCAAAAGACCTCCCGATCAATGTTCAAGAGATGTCGAGTCAGGCGAATAAGACCGAGAATAATACACCAATCCCCAGCAAAGAAGAGGATCGTAAGACTGGAAATGAATTGATAGTCGAAGGAATCTCCAGAAGAGAGGGTCGTATCTACAACGCCCCGATTCCTCGAAAGAAATAAAATGAGAGAGTCTCATCGGTGAAAACCTTCGCAGGCACCGAGAGGCGATGTAAGATGAGGGATATGAAATGAGAGAGTCTTATTGGTGAAAACCCTCACAGGCACCATAAGGCGCCGGGAGATGAGAGAAAAGAGAGAGTCTCATTAGTGAAAACCCCTCGAAGGGCACTATGAGGCGACGAGACAGATCAGCGAAACTACCACATTCGAAACGGAAGGAACACTCCTTTATCATCCCCAGCAAGTCAAACCATCGGGCAAATCAATTGATCAAATAGACTGGGTCAGGAATCTATGGTGCACGCCATGATCACAAGGACCAGTTGTGTCCTCCAGATAAGTTCTTTTAATTGTCTCCTCCCACAAAAAATATTGGTTCAGAAAGATTTTCTCATTTCCATATCTTTTATTTCTTTTCCTAAAATGTGTCTTGAAAGGATTTTTAAAAAGCTTACTACCAGGAACCAAAGGGGAATTCATCCAGTGCAGGATAATACAAACAGTCTTAAAGGCCGGTCCCGGGCAATGCAGTGATTGTGCCCGGAAATTTTGGAAGAAGTAAGCTCCAAAAGGGAGTGGTTTCGGGAGTTAGAAGCAGACTCCCACATCATGTGTTTTAAAAGAAAGCAGAAAAGGGGATAAATTGAAAACCAATCCCCAGCAGGCTAGAGACCCCCAACAGGCAACTTTGCCCGCCAACCAATTATGGGGACAAAGAGCAAGAAAAGAGGAAGAGAGAAAAATTGCTCGCCAGAAAGGCACCCTCTACCACCACGATTAAAACTGACCAAATCCTTTTGTCTGTTGCAGGGGAACAGAGGATTGATGAGGGCAGCAAGATGCAACGCCATGGAAGTCACCAAAAACCGGGGCAGAAAATTTTCTGCCGATTGTCGAAAATTTTCTCGGAAGAACGGGGAAACAAATGCGGGAATACATTTAAGTTCTAGGTCGCCCACCAGTATAATGCGGGAATACATTTAAGTTCTAGGTCGCCCACCAGTATAATGCGGGAATACATTTAAGTTTTAGGTCGCCCACCAGTATAATGCGGGAATACATTTAAGTTCTAGGTCGCCCACCAGTATAATGCGGGAATACATTTAAGTTCTAGGTCGCCCACCAGTATAATGCGGGAATACATTTAAGTTCTAGGTCGCCCACCAGTATAATGCGGGAATACATTTTAAGTTCTAGGTCGCCCACCAGTATAATGCGGGAATACATTTAAGTTCTAGGTCGCCCACCAGTATAATGCGGGAATACATTTAAGTTCTAGGTCGCCCACCAGTATAATGCGGGAATACATTTAAGTTCTAGGTCGCCCACCAGTATAATGCGGGAATACATTTAAGTTCTAGGTCGCCCACCAGTATAATGCGGGAATACATTTTAAGTTCTAGGTCGCCCACCAGTATAATGCGGGAATACATTTAAGTTCTAGGTCGCCCACCAGTATAATGCGGGAATACATTTAAGTTCTAGGTCGCCCACCAGTATAATGCCGGAATACATTTTAAGTTCTAGGTCGCCCACCAGTATAATGCGGGAATACATTTAAGTTCTAGGTCGCCCACCAGTATAATGCGGGAATACATTTAAGTTCTAGGTCGCCCACCAGTATAATGCGGGAATACTTTTAAGTTCTAGGTCGCCCACCAGTATAATGCGGGAATACATTTTAAGTTCTAGGTCGCCCACCAGTATAATGCGGGAATACATTTAAGTTCTAGGTCGCCCACCAGTATAATGCGGGAATACATTTAAGTTCTAGGTCGCCCACCAGTATAATGCGGGAATACATTTAAGTTCTAGGTCGCCCACCAGTATAATGCGGGAATACATTTTAAGTTCTAGGTCGCCCACCAGTATAATGCGGGAATACATTTAAGTTCTAGGTCGCCCACCAGTATAATGCGGGAATACATTTAAGTTCTAGGTCGCCCACCAGTATAATGCGGGAATACTTTTAAGTTCTAGGTCGCCCACCAGTATAATGCGGGAATACATTTAAGTTCTAGGTCGCCCACCAGTATAATGCGGGAATACATTTAAGTTCTAGGTCGCCCACCAGTATAATGCAGGAATACATTTAAGTTCTAGGTCGCCCACCAGTATAATGCGGGAATACATTTAAGTTCTAGGTCGCCCACCAGTATAATGCGGGAATACATTTAAGTTCTAGGTCGCCCACCAGTATAATGCGGGAATACTTTTAAGTTCTAGGTCGCCCACCAGTATAATGCGGGAATACATTTAAGTTCTAGGTCGCCCACCAGTATAATGCGGGAATACATTTAAGTTCTAGGTCGCCCACCAGTATAATGCGGGAATACATTTTAAGTTCTAGGTCGCCCACCAGTATAATGCGGGAATACATTTAAGTTCTAGGTCGCCCACCAGTATAATGCGGGAATACATTTTAAGTTCTAGGTCGCCCACCAGTATAATGCGGGAATACTTTTAAGTTCTAGGTCGCCCACCAGTATAATGCGGGAATACATTTTAAGTTCTAGGTCGCCCACCAGTATAATGCGGGAATACATTTAAGTTCTAGGTCGCCCACCAGTATAATGCGGGAATACATTTTAAGTTCTAGGTCGCCCACCAGTATAATGCGGGAATACATTTAAGTTCTAGGTCGCCCACCAGTATAATGCGGGAATACATTTAAGTTCTAGGTCGCCCACCAGTATAATGCGGGAATACTTTTAAGTTCTAGGTCGCCCACCAGTATAATGCGGGAATACATTTAAGTTCTAGGTCGCCCACCAGTATAATGCGGGAATACATTTAAGTTCTAGGTCGCCCACCAGTATAATGCGGGAATACATTTAAGTTCTAGGTCGCCCACCAGTATAATGCGGGAATACATTTAAGTTCTAGGTCGCCCACCAGTATAATGCGGGAATACATTTAAGTTCTAGGTCGCCCACCAGTATAATGCGGGAATGCATTCAAGTTCTAGGTCGCCCACCAGTATAATGCGGGAATACATTCAGCTCTAGATTGTGGAATCAGTCACCCCACCTGAAGACGGAAGGGTACAACAGAGATCCCCAAACGGGAAACAATGAAATCCCAGCACCAAGAAGCAGACAACTGCAGAGGCAAGCGCACAATTCAAAAGGAAAAAGGAACGCGTCTCAAAAGAAGCAGTTTGGGAACGTTGTAGCATGCCCAGTATAACGATGCTGATGAAGAAACATACCACTGAAGAAACCATTGGAAGATTTAAAGAAGAAAGCCGTATCCCCAGCGGATCAAGCAAAGTGATGAAAACTGGCATTCAAACGTCAGCAAAGGACCAACATCATCTCCCAAAGTCACAAGATAAAGGCATCGGAGGAAAGCGTTAGCCGACAAGAAAGCAAGGCAACAAGAACAAGTTGAAGATGGATGAGATTTCAGGATCCTCAGTTTAGCTTAGCTTCTTGTTTTCCTTTTAGAGCAATGTAATAGGGAGATCGGTTGAGCCGTAGCATCCTACAGCAGCATACAACAACGCACAACAACAGCAAACACTACAGTCACACGGTAGTCCCAGCTACCAAAGATTTCCCGAACTACATTGACCTGATTCCTGTTCAGCCCAGGATATGTAGGAAACCTCTGAAGCAAAGGTTCGGTCAAATCTTTTTCAAAAAATGCTTCACACGGAGTATTCGGACGGGCAAAAATCGCTCGCTTTATCTTTGCGCGAAAACCCTTCGTGTCTTCGGGCAAAGAGGGGCAGCTGTAAGCACGTGATTTTTGCTTTACGAGCAATCGCTCCAAAAGAAAATAAAAATAGTGACAAATGATTTCGCGGTACAATTTTTCGAGTTTTCCGTGACATGTGTTGTTAGTCATTTATGGGTCTGTCCGTTTTGCATCTAGGCATTATCAAACAAAAATACAAAAATGCCTGTCGTTAAAAGAAAATTCAAAAAATGTGTATGTGTGCATCGTTCGTTCTCAGCTGTGAGCTAACCATTTTTTTTATTTTATTTTTTCATTTATGTGTGTTTATCGTTGTGGGTATCACTCAATATGTGTGTAGGTTTATTTTAATTTTTTACATTGTTTTAGGAATTTTTGTTTAATTTGAAGAAAAAAAAAAGAGAAGGGAAAAGGAAAATCTGATTTGGGCCCCGAAACAAGGCCCAAAACCAAAGTACTGATCCAGTCCAAGACGAGCCTGCCCAAACACGGACTCAAACGATGCCGTATCGGCGTCCCTACCAAAGCCGTTGATCTGATTCAAACGAACGGTCCAGATCAGGCTGTTCAACTCGCCTCAACGACGTCGTTTCAGGCAAGATGATCTAAGCCGTCCAACCCCATTGATCCAACGGATCCAGGCCCTCCTCTAAACCCGTCAACATGACCCGATCCATGCCCTTTACCCGGTCTCACCCACCATCACGCCCAAACGACACCGTCTTTCCTAAGTGGATGGATCCTGGCCATAGATCTCACTTGATCCAACGGCCAGGATCTAAACCCTCAATACATATATAAGCTCTCCATTACACCCCACGCCCCCAAACCAAACCCCACCTTCCCCACTGTACACCCTCGTCCCAAACACAACCCCTTCTCATCCTCGAACCCTAGCAGCCGCCCCAGTATCCCTCGCCATTAAAGCCGGCGGCATGAACGCCGATGACCGCCTCCTGAACACCCTAGGACCACCTCACTGTCCTGAACACGAATCCACTAACCACGAGCCTCGAATCACTTTCGTTCGTCTCGAATCTTCATTTGAAGATTTGAGTCGAACCCGGATCTATGCCAAACCACCCCATCTTCATACCAGACACTCCCCTGACCTTCCTCGTGACCAAACCAAGCTTGGTTTGGTCCGAATCTACCCACAACTCCCTAAAAATCAGATCTGGAAATCCAGACTTTAGAACACATGCACCTGGGGAATCCGGCCGGTTTGGACATGGGTTTGAGGTCTAATAGACCTTAATCAAGGTGTTCTCATGTGAGAACACCCTGATTAAAGTTTGTTCGGCCTCAAAAGTTCGAAGATGAATCAGATTTGGGTCTGTTTGATTTAAACATTTTCGGTACGTTTTCCTTTCTTTTGTGTTAGTTTTAATTAAGTGGTCAGCATGTTTCGTTGGGTTTGTTTGTTATTTTTGTTATTTTTCATTCGGATTTCTTTCATCTCTTTAAAGACCTTTTTCTTTGGTCGGTTGATTTTCTATGTGTGTATTCTGAATGTACTCTGTGATAAACATGATCGTCGATTAGTTTAATCGTCAGATAAGTTAACTCATATAGGCCCCAGTAATTGAACAAAAATTGTCTGATGCCCTTTAGGTCCCTAAACATATTGTTTATGTGAGCGATTGATTATTACCTGTTATAATTAGTATAGTCGACTCGATAAATATCGTCGATTAGCTTTCTATAACTAATAAATCGAATGAGCTAATAATGTCGCATGACTAATTGAGCTTTGTCACTGACTGTATGCCCCAGCATTGTTTGAAATGGTTTGTTTGCACTGTAAAACTGACTGAAAAGGTTCAGCCCAGGCAGTCTTGAGTTCGAACTTTCATCAGTTCAAAAAATGCCCTGATGCTGCAATAGGCAGGGGCAGTAATAATCAAGGTTGACAGGGGTATTCTGGGGTGTTAAAAGGAACAGAAATAATTAGTTTAAATAAGCTGACAAATGGGGTACTAAATTAGGATTAAACTAATGCCAATGGGGGACAAGACACAAGAGTATGGGTTTAAAAGGAATACTAAAATAAGCCCATAACCCTTGATTAAAGAATAAACCAGGCATGGGGAACAAATGGCTGGCATCAAGAGATGCTCAAGCATGGGTTTAACAGGGTATGGGCAGGCTGCAAGTTGCAGCATGGGGGCAGCTTAGCTGCACTTGGTCACTTTGGCTTATAAATAGGCCATTTGAGAACTGAAAAAGGGCTGGACTTTTAGTCTTCAGAAAAAAAGAGAGAAAATGCTGGAATTTTAGTCTTAAAGCGGCAACTTTTAGTCTAAAGAAAGGTTTACTGAGTTTAAAGAAAGCTGAAAAACATAAGTTAGTTTCCAAATAGATTGTAACCAAACACTGCCTGAAAGTTGTATAAGAGTGCATATTGGTCAAAGCTGTCTTGGCCAAGTTCTGTTGCTTGCATTGGCTGAGTTGTTTATGGTTGTTGAACTGGTAGTTTTACTGCATTCGAACCCTCAGTTACTGCTGTTATTTCCCTACTCTTTCCTGGGATTGTTGGCTTGGTATTCGACTATCTGCTAGTCCTTGTATTCTGGGAGACATTGTTGGTTATTTGTGGCTGTGGAAAACACTCGGTTTAGGTTGATTTTGTTGCTGTGTTGTTGCTGTGTATCTGCTGTTGCTGTGTTTACTGCATACTGCCCAGCTGATCATTCCTTTCTTCTTTGTCTTCTATACCAGGTACACAACCAATGCACTGTCAAATGTAATTGGGAAATTTGAGCATGAATATAAATGAAAGTCCTGAAGAATGTCTTTATACATAGAGTGTTACATTAAATATTCATGTAATATGTAATAGTTTGCATTCTTGTTTAGATACTGAAGGTAGCCTGTGTGCCCAGTAGATGTCAATATGTGGTGATTGAATGCTAGTTTGTATATGTAGGTTGATAGATAAAAGGGTCTCAAATGCAGTAGGTTGTATCTTAGGTTTTTTATGGTTAGCATGTCCTTAAAACATAGAACTATCCATGTTAGTTAATTTCATGTCCTTTTGATAAATTGTCTCCTTACAATTGACAAACCATTGCTTTAAAATAAACGGCGCAAGGCTGCACTTCTCAACCTCACGAAGGTCGAGCCCGAATCAAACGAACCCAGCAGCCTTTCATCAGAAAGGCATTGGCCCAGGTCCAGCCAATACCGTGTGGGCTGGGTTTGGGCCTACGGTGCTCGATTAGCTGCCCATGGGCACGATCATGTTTTCTTATTCTGCAAAGGCACTCGGAATTCCGTTATAATAACCTGCAAGCATGTAATTGAATAGGGTCATTTTTAACCTCAACTAGTAGAGACAAATGTGACAAGAAACGTAGTTGCTATAGGATATCCTGTTAAAATAAAGACGAGATGAGCTTCGACAAACAGAAACGCACAAGATGCGGGGCCCTCGTTAAACGTATATTATCAAAGCATTTAGTTTCCAGGACGGGTTGTTTAGTAAATTTCACAACCCTCCTAAAATAACAATACGTTAGACTCTTTAGGACGCGCCTTAATAAATCTTACCTTCTTAAACCCGGGTGCACATTTATGTGACCCAAATCCAATTCTCAACGGAGTCGAAATGTGTTTCTAATCACGGGTACATTGATTGTGGCGTGGTTCGAGGTGCGTGTCCATGACGTTGCAAATTCATTTTGAAATAAGAATGAGATGAGCCTCACCAAATAAAATACAAATCGCGGGGCCCTCAGTAAATATTTGCTTTAAAAATTGTTTTAGATTTCAGGATGGACCGTTTAGTAAAATTCCACGGTCCTACCCAAAATAAATACGCTAGTCGCTTTAGGCGTGCCCTTAATAATTTAACTTCCTTAAACTCGGGTGCACGTTTATGTGACCCAAATACAAATCTCAACGGAATCAAAGTGTGTCGACGACCACGGGTACATTGACTGTAACGCTGTTCGAGATACATTTTCACAACGTTGCAATTCTTGATAAACACAGTCAATGATAAAAGCGGTTAAAAGTTAAATTTTTGCACATAAGTTCACACTTGTACAAAATCAGATAATCAAGCCGAATATAATAGTTGAGCGACCGTGCTAGAACCACGGAACTCGGGAATGCCTAACACCTTCTCCCGGGTTAACAGAATTCCTTATCTGGATTTCTGGTATGCAGACTTTAACATAGAGTCATTCTTTTCCTCGATTCGGGATTAAAATTGGTGACTTGGGACACCCTAAATTTCCCAAGTGGCGACTCTGAAATAAACAAATAAATCCCCTTTCGATTGTCCTTTAATTGGAAAAAACTCCCTTGTCCCCTCGCGGGTACGGAAAAAGGAGGTGTGACAAGGTCTTTCAAATTTTAACATGCCTTTCTTGAGGTCTTACAGGTAAGTCACTTAGCACAAGTGTGGTTCATGCCTTGCTTGAGGTCTTACAAATAAGTTACTTATTGCTCGAGGGGAGGACAGTTGATGACAGTTCCCGAGGCATTGATAGTTTTTTGGCTCTGGAACCGTTCTTTTTGTAATCTTGGTGCTACCTCATTAGGGGCTTACGAGTTTGAAGCTTCCGACCTGGAGGTCATGTGGCTTCGAGTTTTTGCATCAGTCCCCGTGTGTTCGGGAAGCTTCTGGCTTTGGATCCGTTTCTCGTAAAAGTAGCATACTTCTATGAAGCGTAAAGTGTTTTGATGGAGGGGAAATATTCTTCGGTTACTTGGTACAAGTATATATGTTTTTGCCGTCAAGGGCTCAATTATTCTATGCGGACACAATTCATTCGACTGTTTGGCCCGATACATCATTTTTCTATCGTGATCCCTTTGGGCTCATCTTGACTTATTTGAGAAGGTGACCTCCCGGGGGAATTCCTCCCATTGTTCGAGGTTGATTGAAGAGAAGCCTTGAATACTAGTCAAGTTTTACTTAGGTAGCATATAGGTGTTGCCTCATTAAAAACCTTGTTGGTAAAACCTTTCTAGGGACAAAATCCGATCGAAGGAAAAGAGTACAACACATGCTTTTAAGAACCCAAGGTCCTCGAGCCCGAGGGTGTTTCGGAGTATTCCATCGGACACCTTAACAGTAGTATCGTTTGAGCATTGATATATTCCAATTGCTTGAAAGTTGTTTGCCTTCCATGGTACCGAGCTTTTAGGACCCTTTGCCGATCACTCCGAGGACGCGGTACGGTCCTTCCCAGTTTTGGCCTAGCTTTCCATCATTAGGGTTTCCGGGGTTGAGGGTGACTTTCCTTAGGACCAAGTCCCCGACCCCGAGATGTCGGAGATTTGTTCTCCTATTATAATACCTTTCGATCCTTTGCTTTTGGGTAGCCATTCAGACCAGTGAAGCTTCTCGCTTTTCATCCAATAGTTTGAGGGCCACAGTCATGGCCTCGTTGTTCGAGCTCTCGATGGTGTGTCGGAATGTAGCACTTTGTTCTCCAACCTCTACTGGTATCAAAGACTCAGCACCATATACTAGAAAGAAATGTGTTTCTCCTGTGCTTGATTTTGGAGTTGTTTGATATGCCCACAACACTTTGGGCAATATTTCTCTCCACTTTCCCTTAGCGCTTTCCAACTTCTTTTTTATGTTTTGAATGATGGTTTTGTTTGTAGACTCGGACTGATCGTTTGCACACGGGTGGTAGGGTGTCGACATGATTCTCTTAATTTTGTGATCATCGAGGAACTGTGTTACTTTGCTTTCGATGAACTGCTTCCCGTTATCGCATGTTATCCCAGAAGGAATCCCAAATCAGCACATAATGTGGTCCCAAATGAAGTTAATGACTTCTTTTTCTCTTATCTTTTCAAAGTCTTGCGCTTCTACCCATTTTGAGAAATAGTCAGTCAGAAATAAAATAAATCTAGATTTACCTGGTGCTGTTGGTAGAGGTTTGACGAGGTCCTTCCCCCATTTCATGAACGGACACGATGATAAGACCGAATGTAGTTGTTCACCGGGTTGGAGAATTATAGGGAAAAATCTCTAGCATTTGTCGCACTTTTGGACGAATTCCTTGATGTCTTTTTCCATGTTGTTCCAATAGTAGCCAACCCTGATCACCTTTAGTACATAATCTGTGTCCCTCGGCCCCAGACATACTGCTAGGGGGCCATCGAAGGTTCTTTAGTATAGAGTCCCGTTTTCGTCGAGCGAGAATCGGGCTGCTTTGGTTCTCTGGGCCCTCGATTCTTTTGGATCCGTGGGTAGTTTCCCATCTTTCAAATAGTCAATATATTTATTTCTCCAATCCCATGTCAGGCTAGTGGAGTTGATCTCGGCATGACCTTCCTTGACCACTGATTTGGATAGCTGAACAATAGCCCCGGGGAGTAGGTCATCTTCTTTGACTGACGATCCCGGATTTGTGAGGGCATCGGCCTCGCTATTCTGCTCTCGAGGTATGTGGACCAGAGCTATTCTTTGAAACAGTGCAATGTGACTTGAATTTTGTCCAAGTATCTTTGCATCATGTCTTTTCGGACCTCGAAGCTCCCATTTACCTAATTTACTACCAGGAGGGAATCGCATCTTGCTTCGACGATTTCAGCTCCTAGGCTTTTGGACAATTCTAGACCTACAATCATAGCCTCATATTTGGCTTTGTTGTTAGTCAATCTTGCAGTTTTTATAGATTGCCTGATTCCGCCCATAGGCGGCTTCAGAACTATACCGAGCCTGGATCCTCTCACGTTCGAGGCACCATCAGTGAACAGGGTCCACACCCCGGACGATGTGCATGTTTTTAGTAAAAGTTCTTTTTCTACCTCAGGCACGAGGGAGGGCGAGAAGTCGTCCAAGAAGTCCGCTAGAATTTGGGACTTGATAGCCATTCGGGGGTGACACTCGATATCATACCCCCCCGAATTTGATGACCCATTTGCCCAATCAGCTCGATAGTTTGGACTTATGCAATATGCTTCGAAGAGGATATGTTGTTAAAACACAAATACGATGGCATTGAAATAAGGTTTCAATTTTCCTAATGCGCTTATTAATGCAAGAGCTAATTTTTCTAGATGCGGATACCTGGTTTCGACATCTCCCAGGGTCCGACTTACATAATAAATAGGGAATTGTGTACCTTGATCTTCTCAAACTAGCACACCGCTTACCGCTATCTCGGATACGGCCAAGTATAAATACATCATTTCATCCTCCTTTGGCGTGTGGAGTAAAGGCGGGCTAGTCAGATATCGCTTCAACTCCTCCAAGGCACGTTGGCATTCTGGAGTCCATTCGAAGTTGTTTTTCATTTTGAGTATAGAGAATAAATGATGTCTTCTGTCTGATGACCTTGATATGAATCGGCCCAAAGCTGCTATCCGCCCTATCAGCCGTTGCATGACATTTACATTATTTATCACCGTGATTTGTTCGATGGCCTTGATTTTGTCGGGGTTGATCTCGATTCCCCTGTTTGACACCATGAAACCTAAGAATTTACCCGAACCCACTCCGAAGGTACATTTCTCGGGATTGAGCTTCATGTTGTAGCTTCTGAGGATGTCGAATGTCTCCTACAAATGAATCAAATGGTCTGATGTGCCGGAGAATTTCGGCACATTTCAATACTAATTGCTTAGATTTTAGCTTGTTTTAATGCAATTATCTCCGTGACTTATGTAGTTTTGTTGTTTCTATAGTACATAAGCAGAGATCTGGGTTAAATCTCAAGTCAAGAATGCAATCCATTATGCGACCGCAGAACCAACATGCTAGCTGCAGAGTGAACCGCAAACCAACCATGTAGGTCATTGAAGGACGAAGATGTGATGCAAAATGCGATCATATTTCTGCAATGCGATCCGCATAACTGGAATGCGAAGAAGACCTGTAAACTAGGGTTCCAGTCTGCGATGATGATGTTCAAGATGCGGACCACATACGTGCTCTACGACAAGAATGCGATCGCATATCAGACCTGAAAGGGCATTTTTGTCTGTTTTCTGTCCCGATTTTGAGTCCACTATAAATAGTTTTATGATGTGTTTGTGGGCTTATCTTGTCTAGTCTTTGAAATACATTCCAAGACATTAATATTCCTCACTTTTTGAAGCTTTTGGGTGAATATTCTCTACTTTGTATGCTTTTATGACATTAAATACTCTTTGGTTTTTGTATTGTAGTATGAGTAGCTAACTTTAAATACTAAGGTTGTGGACCCTAAATGGGTGTTATGTTAATGGGTGTTTAACATTGAATATATATATAATGGTTTGTTGATATTTATTTACTTCTCATTCTTCATTTATTGTTGTTGGTTGCAAACATTAACAAGTGCCATTAAATTCTTGCTTTGCTTGGGAAAGTGGGTTAGAATTTGGTAGAAGTAAATATCAATGACTCAAGGCTTTAAACCTTATTTAATAGAATCGCTTAGGAATAAGTGGGTTTTACTTGGCATATATTGATGGTTCTAAATTGCAACTCTTTTATATTTGGGAAAATTATAAAGAGAAAATACTACTCAACTATTGGGAAATATTGGGTAGTCACTTAGACATCATTTGCATATCAAAAGAACCTTCCATTAGAAATGTATCATATTAACACCGATAAGCATTATACTCCATTAAAGGGGACACAACCTTGGTTTCTTTAATCCAATTAATTACTCTATAAATATTCCAATTAGTTGTTACTTCCAAACAAACTCAATTCATACTCTTGTTACTATAAAACCATTCTTTTGTTACTGTTAACCGAATAGAGATACGACTTTAGTCGAGCAACACACTATAAGAGTAACCTTTTCATACATATTCCCTGTGGGATTCGACCCCAACCTTGTTGGGTTATTATATTTGACACCGACTGCCTTACACTATTTATTAAAGTGTAATTTGAGCATATCATGGTCCTCTGTGCGCAGGGACTTAACTAGCATGTCATCAATATAAACTTCCATGGATTTGCCTATTTGATGCTCGAACATTTTATTAACTAGGCATTGGTACGTAGCTCCTGTATTTTTCAGCCCGAAGGGCATTACATTGTAACAATATGTACCGTACTTCATGATGAACGTAGTCTTTTCCCTATTTTCGAGGTTTATCTGAATTTTATTATACCCTGAGTAGGCGTCGAGAAAAGTGAGGGTCTCATGGCCGGCGGTGGCATTGATCAAACGATCGATATTAGGCAATGTAATGAATCCTTGGGCATGCCTTATTTAAATCTTTATAATCTATGCATATTCCTAACTTATTTCCCTTTTTGGGAACTACCACCATATTGGCCAGCCATTCGGGATATTTTACCTCTCTAATATACCCTATTTTAAGGAGTTTTGTTACCTCGTCCTTGATGAATACGTATTTTACTTCGGACTGGGATCTTCTTTTTTGCTTCATCGGTTTGAATCTGGGGTCGACACTTAGTTGATGGGTGGTTATTTCTGGCAGGATCCCTATCATGTCTAAGTGGGACCAAGCAAAACAATCGATGTTATCAATAAGAAATTGAATGAGTTTTTTCCTGAGTTCGGGGGTTAATCCCGTTCCCAGGTATACCTTTCGATCTGGGAGATGTCCGATCAAAACAGCCTGTTCCAGCTCTTCAATTGTCGATTTTGTTGCATCCGACTCTTCGGGGGCGACGAAGGTTCGAGGAGCGAGGATATCTTCTTCATCCCCCTCGGAGGTCTGTGCGCTTCCTGACTCTTTCAAGGTAGAGTGTATAGTATTTGACGCCTCCCAGTGGACCGCAAACATTTCTTTTGTTGTGTCCTATTTTTCGTATATTGTTTTTATACCATCCTTTGTTGGAAACTTCATCATCTGATGTAGAGTTGACAGTACTACCCTCATGTTGTGTATCCATGGCTTGCCAAGCAATGCGTTGTACCTCATGTCACCACCTATGATGTGGAATGTGGTGTTCTGAATTGTTCCGGACATGTCGACCGGGAGGGTGATCTCCCCTTTCGTTACTTCACCGGCCATGTTAAAGCCGTTGAGGACACGAGAGGTGAGTACGATCTGGTTGAGTAACCCGAGCTTTTCTACTACCTTTAACATGATTACGTTGGCCGAGCTACCTAGATCCACGAGGACGCATTTAATTCGAATGTTACTTAAATAAAATGAAATTACCAGCGCGTAGTTATGTGCTTGCGTCAAGTTCTCAAAATCTTCCTCGATGAACACAAGGGTGTCTTCGGTCATGCGGCCCCGGTCGGCCTTTAGTTGTAGTTGACATTTTTATCCATTTGATCACGGGTCCTTGGGAATGTCGGCCCCCCGATGATCATATGAACGACATGCTGAGGAATTTTTTTTTTCCTGGGTGGGATTTTTTCGAGTTTCTCACTGAATTTTGTGGCATGTGTTCCCGTTAATGTGGGGACTGGCGTTAATGAATTGGGCATTGCATGAGGTCGTGCCATCGAGAATTGGTTCTGGTGCACTCTCAGGGTTTTGCGGTAGCACACACATACCCAGAATAGCCATACCGACTTCTCCATAGTCCTTAAGGCCATTATTTTTAGGTGCATTTACTGGGTTAGACAATCACTATTATTTTTAGCCCCACGGTGGGCGCCAAACTGTTTACCGTGAAAATGGTAATAACAATTAGATTTGATTTTGTGGTTCTAAAAATACGTGATCTATTTTTATGATAGTTGTTTAAACAATAGATGCTAAGTGAAAGATCAAAAGATAAGATAAGAGCTCACAGACAGTGCAATAATCAAACTAAATAGCTAAAAATGGGGGCCTCGGGTTTGAGTAGTATAGGCCTCGAGGTTGAGTCAGATGATCGACTAAGGACATTCGACGGAGGATTAACAATTATGATAACTTTGATGGCGGCTCTTTATGGACAATAATGAGCAATAACTGAAGAACAATAAGTAGAACACGATGAATGCCGACAATAAATGTAAATAATGGGGTCAAGAGAGAATGTGTTAGAGAGCAAAGAGAATGTTCCTGCATATTCAATGTTGTAAGAATGATATCTTGTGTGTGCCCAAAAAGTAGTAAAGGTCCCCTTTATATAGGAGGGAATCCCATCATAGTACCTATGTATTTATTACAAAGTAAAGTAACTGGCACAACTACCTAGAAGTCTGGTGCAGACTGGTACTATTCTTGTAGGTGATATCAGTTCGGACCACATGCCTAGGGAATTTTCCGCTTATCCATGATAGTCATCGACTCGTGCTGCATCGAGGTCTGGTGTGAAGAACCCTCGAGGTTGAAACTTTGAACTGCGCCCCGGGGTCTTCGAGGCCTTTTTGAAGCTATGGGAAAGACATAGTGATCGTGAAATCGGGCCTCCCGATTTCACCTGTATACACCTTATTTCATCGTCTGATGAATTTAGAGATTTTGACCATGTGGTATCTTCTTCTGACATATTTCTTGGGTGGGAAACATAGAGGTCTGGAGCTTTTTGATCAAAAATCATCAGATTTTCAGGGTTGAATCCTTTTGAACTGCCTCCATGATCTCGTCTCTTCTTGGGTTGTTTCTAGGCTGCAAGAGCATCTTTCCTTTCCCAAACTATTTTTGCAATATCAAATTCAGGTTCTTGTTTCAAGGGTTGGGTGAAAGAGATAGGATTCTGTGAGGTAGTAGGAAAAGAAGAAAAGGTGTAGTCCATTTTTGGTGGAGGATATGCTTATGGTGACATGGGGTAGAAGGAAGATTTTGAAGGGAAAAGTGGGGTTTTTTGTGACTCAAAGCTGTCATTTCTCAAAAGTTTAATTTGTTGATGGAAATCGTCTCTTTTTGTTGTTGTTGAAAGAACTGGAAAAGTGAAGTTCTTGGCGGACAAATCTCATATTGTAAATTGGCCAGTCTTAGCTCCAAGGCTTTGTTTAGTCCTGCATGGTGAGACGATGTCTGCTCCACCTTTTTCTCAATTATTTCCACTTTGCTCATCATCATGTTTTGTGTATGGGCCACATTTTTTTATGGTGTTGCCGATATTGTTGAGCACTTTGTTTTGGTAGATGGAATTTTCTAATTGGTAGTTCATTGTTGCTTCAATATTACTTGTTGGGGGTTTTTCTCCAATAGGTAGTACTAAGTTTTTCTTAGGGATTTTTGGAGCATGACTGATACCCTCTTTTTTACAAGCTTGAAGTGAAGGAAAATCTTGCGTATGACTGGAACTTGAAGGGCTTAAAATGAATATTTGTGGTCGTGTAGACTTTTGGGTTGATGGCATTTTAGGTTCAGGTGGCTTTTTGGACTTTGGGGTATGAACTGATGGTGGTTTGGATTTGGGTGTTATTTCACTGTCTCTCCAACTTTGAGTGAACTTTTATGGTAATTTGGCAATTCCTAGGGTTTATAACTGACAAAAAATTCATATTTACCTGGATGGCTTAATGAGCCAATTGAAGGATCTTTATTTTCATATTTGGCTCGAAATTGCTTTTCAGTGGTTTTCCCTTTTTTCTTGATTTCAGATTTGATTTCGTTGAGGCCAAACGTAAGTGGTGTTCATTATATTCTCCAATTGGGTCTTCCAAACAGTCTTGGCAGTCGCAACCAAGATCCCATGGGTAGTTTCCTGTGCAGGGGCATTTGAACCACCAAACTTGGTTAACCTATTTGTCAAAGTGTTGGCACCAGTCATGTTCTTCCATGATGCTTTGTATGTTCCAGAAGAATTCACTGTCAGAATCAGGGTATGTATCTGTTGTATCTTTGTGTTGAATTATTTGGAAAGAAAAGATGGTTTTTTTGGGTTTTTGAGATGGGAATGGTCAAAGCTTATAGAAACGGTTTTGTCATCTATTTTGGTAAAAGTTGGCTCACCAGATTGCAGAGATTCTTCCAGTTCCCTTAACTTTTCATAATTTGTGATCCAGGAATCAGAAAAGATTTTGACAAGTTCATCTCTGAAAATTTGTCTGGGTATTTGGGTGCACATGGCGTTTCCTTTGGTAGCATCAATATTCAAGAGTAATTTATCTTCCGAGAAGGCAGAGATCCATGGCATAATTTTTGACTCGCTATGCCATTTGGTGATGAAGAGTGTCTTGGATAGAATCTTTGGCTTGTGGGGCTCCTTGGATTTGGACTTGGATTTTTAGTGCTTCGGTTAAGTATGGGTCATAAAGGGACATGTTGAAATTTGGAAAGATAGTTATGAAGATAGTCCCAGCATTTAGGATAACTTCGGCAGTACCCAAATTTGCGTGTTGGTACTCCAAGTATCTTGTATCTAGAAGAGAGCAGCATGCAACGACAAGTTGACCTTTTCTTCTGTGATATGTCAAAGCGATTTGGATAGCACCAAAATGGATATGGGTAAAACCATGATTTCTTAATTGTCTAGGAAAAGATTTGAAGGGTAATAAATTGTTCCTCTCGAGTGGCAAGAATAGTATGTTGGTCAAGTTTTGAGGCAACAACATATTCTTTGACTCCTTTTGGTCTGTGATGGACTAAGGAACGTATTTGGGTCCATTGTGTAAATGATTTTTTGGCAAAAGCTGAGTAAGGATTTATGAGGGGTAGTTTAGTGGAGGTTACTTTTTGTTCGTCGGCTAAAGTATCTACTTCGTATAGGTAATCATATTTTTTGGACAAGGTTTTATATAGAGTAGGGTTTATTTTTGCAAGGGAAGAGGATGGTGGAAATAACTCAAACATATTTAACAAACTATTCCTCCCTTCGAAAGGATGGACTGGCTCTAATACCACTGTATAAGAACAGAGCAAGACACTCCAAGAAAGTGCACGAAATCATAGATACAAAAGTTTCTCTACAAAGGGGCTAAGAGTTAGGAGGAGTTTGGAGACGAAGTTGAGTAAAAAATGAGCAAAAAATAGGCGTCCAAATTGTTTTTAAAGTGATGTAAGTCGACCGCCTCCTAAATGGGTCCCATTAGGAGCTGCTTGCACGGTCTTTTAAACGATTAACATAATTTATGTACTTTCAAAGATGATCTCATTTCTGAGCTTACATCAATTGACTTACGATGTACTCTCACGTACAAAAACATGGGGTGTACACTGATCTCTAGCTCTCCCACATAAAGGAATGATACGTCACTCACACACAACCGCCTCATGGGAAGTATTCCCTTAAATCTTCCACACCATGTAGCAAAACATTAACATCAACAGTCACCAACCATGTAATTTCTATAATACTAGTCAAGCATCTACAAATTAATACACAATGTGTTTTCCACAACACACGCCCTTCTCAGGAGATACAAGATAGTGCTAGCATCCTCTTAAACATCTGAAATCTCCCATGATTCCTAGAACTCATGACCTTCCTTCCGAAACAAAATTGCAACCTTGTCCATTCGATCCCAATACCTCACAGACTCACTACATTGATTATGCCACGAAATGAAAATACGAGAATCATGTTATTAACCCTGAATCACGGGTAGGATATATACTCCATCAACCGAAAACCTTTCTCTTAATTCAATTTAAGAGAGAATCACAACACGCAACAAACTTCCCTTACCCATAGGAGACATCAACCTCGAGTCATGGTCAAAACCATCTTGAACTCTTCGAAACCCATCTACACATAACCAAGCCATCAGAATTGAATCCCTCTACATCAACAAAGCCTCGCAAGCCGCCAAACCCAAACGTAACTCAAACCGAAATGCTCGCCTGAATACTTTTAATGAATCTAAAGTTATTTCTTCCATCTTTCCAACACCGCATTGCAAAATCAATAATGATACCAAAATATTCAAAGTCTCTTTCACAGTCCAAAGTAAAACTCAAATCCTTAGCCACACAACAAAATCGAAAAATCCTTAGGTACCACATCTTGGATATTGAATCCACTAGAACCATTCTCGAGAGTCACTCACTCTGATCTAATCCTGAATGCATAGATAAATATGCCGATTAACTAGTGCTTCGCTAGCACATGAATACTCCAATAGAAGTAATCCAAAATTCTTTCTTATTGCACTCTACATCCACATAGGAATATTAAACCTGAGCCACCCCACAACATCCACATATCAATAAGTTATAATACATTATGCATATAGAAAATTCCTTGTCCAATTCATCCTCGATGATAATCTTCTCAAACCATATCCAATCTACAAGTGTATCAGAGTCCATGAGCTATAACAACACATGCCCAAATGACCCGATAGTCGATGGCAGACTCACTCATTTTGCTTGAAGCCACAAACACATCTGTTGATAACCCACAATACCCTTCCTTCTTTAATTCCATGATCTTGTGCAGTTATCCAGCTGAATCTCCTCATAAACTCACATAGCATCAGTCAAAACACACTCCAATTATCTACTTAGTGCATATTCATTCTTGCGACAGTCGAGCTAACTTTCTTAAGCCTCCCAAATGGTAGTATATGCATCCCATTGGATAGAAGGAAAACTCTTCATAGAAGCCTCATAAGAACCACACAAACTCAAACCTTCTCGTAGGAGATAACCCACCTGTTAGCCCATAAACGATATTTTCCTATGACTCTACCACCGTACAACCACTAAGTACTCAATTAATCTTCCCGACTCTACTCTCACCAACAAGATTATACTTTATTCCAAAATTATACAACTGAAAGATGCACTAACACGTTCACATCTTAAGACTATACAACATATTGAGACGATGACCAAGCATCCATAGCCCCTTTGCATCCCTTCCACAACATCACATGTCGTCGGTCGGTGCGGAACTAATGCCGAGTACTCAAAATCGCACATGAATAGAACAGAAAGAAATGAAAGGTTTAGGTTTCAAGATGAAACAAAAATCACACAATACAGAAAGAAATAAAGAAGTTTCCTAAATGCCATGTAGCCTCTCGAAGATAAGTATGATGTCATCATGCCGATTCGCAAGACTCTACTAGACACTTTCTCATGACTCATGGAACCTATGAACCTAGAGATCTAACACCAACTTGTCACAATCCAAAATCCCACCAAGTCATGATGACACCTAAACCCTAACCACTATGTAAGCCAACCAACATATGATGCAACTATAACAAGAAATCATCAATAAAAAAACTACAAAAATTAAGACAACTACCCTAAGGGCTGGTAGTACAAGTCATGAGCGACTAAAATTAAGAACTCAAATCTGATGTGAAGAAAAATACATCATCTGTTCGAAATTTACACAAACAAAAATATAGGTTCTAAACTACCAAGATCAAGTGAACGCTTGTGTTTGGAACTATGATTTGTCTTCAATGCTAGCCTTCGTCTTCTATAACAACTCAGCTCCAGAATCTACACGCAAGGTGCAGAAGTGTAGTATGAGTAACCGACTCCATGTAATCAGTAAGTATCTTGACTAACCACAGTGAAGTAGTGACAAAGTTTTAAAGTCAAAAGATACTCACTTAATATAACATGTTCCATTCATAAGCCAGAGAAAATAACAAGGAGGAAGACAAGTAACAATGAAATAGTCAAATAAAGAAAGGAATAAGCATGTTTCAGAAACATAGTGACCGATTCTCAGTAAATCAAGTCCACGAGGAAAGATCAGTATCCATAAAAACAATATAATCCAAGTATTCAAATTCGTGAAACTAAAGGTGTATGTTTCAGGTATCAAATCAAATGGCACGACATCACCCTTCGTGCATCTATCTCATCGTGAACAAGCTATGTGTGTATGTACGTATATATGTATGTATGTAAAATTGAATGGCACGGAAACACCCATTGAGCATTTAAATCATTCTCACCAAACATATGTATAATAGTACCAACCAGGTGGATGTTACATCCCGTACTTTTGTACGTTGGATTTGTTGTAAGATAATTAATATAAATTCACAGACAAGATTAGTTTTGAGTTTATAAGTATTTATTCTATTTATAACATATGATAAGTAAGTGTCGTAAAGGTCATAGGGTAAACAAATCAAATAAAATGAGTTTCGTTAAAGTTGGATATTTTGGGATAATATACGATCCAAGCTATAATACCTCGTATTTATGAACTACTGTTATACCTCATGACTGTGATAGTAAGGTATATGAAGTATGTTAAGTGATTAGTATTTAAGTGAAATGAGATTCATAAATTAATTATGTGTAATTAATTAAGTGGAAAAGTGTAGTGTATGTGCGTAAATTGTTTGATGACTATTATTTCACATGGATCATATCTATGAATGAGCAGAAAGTGACACTCATATACATGAGATGTAAATATTGGTGGTGAGTCATTAGGTGTCACCTAGAGTATTACACGTGTAGAATGAAAAAAGAGTCTCTAATGCTAGTACTGTAACATCCCGTACTTTACTGTCAGGATGACTCATAGTAATCATTATGAATTGGCAAGGATTAAGGTCGTCCATGAAGTTATAGAGGTAAGACCCCTTAAAATTGATAAATTTCGAAAACATTATATATTTCCTTGATATGGTACTTTCTTTTTATAAATATTGAATAAATATGATTTCCAAAGTTATTAGTATACTATTTTTTGATAAGTTTAGTTAAACACTTGATATGACGAAATTCATAAATGAAATTTCTTTATTATAAGAACAGAAATTATCATTTCATAAGAAAGTTATCTTTTTACCACTTTGAGGATTAATAGAACAAAAATATGCACCCTCTATATTAAGTTGGAAAAATTAAAATTTGATAAAATATAACTTTTGAAGTATTATTAAATGTCCTAATTTTATAAAATACCCATGATTTACTAATAGTAGTAGTTAAAAGATCATATGTTTGTCCAAGTTTTGTAAAACACTTGGTCATAATAATTGTGTATATAATTAGATTTTGGGGACTCTATACGGCTAAAATCAGGGATGCCAATTTTATGATCATTGTGACATCCCATAGCCCGTCTTCAGAAGGCTCGAGGCACATTTCGAGGCTCCACCCAGAGGGTTCCATATGATCGACCTCGGGGCAGTGCAGATCGATGGCTATCTTGGATAAGAGGGAAGTTCCCAAGGCGTGTGCTCAAAGCTGACAATGCATGCAAACATAGTATAGGTTTGTACCGTGATATTAAATAGATGTACCAATTGCATATCTTTGTAATAAATGCATATATACTATATTGGGATTCCCCCTCCTATATTGTTATACCCCAAGTTTTCATACGTGAGAGTACGTCGTAAGCCATTGATGTAAGCTCGGAAATGAGATTATATTTGGAAGCAAATACAGTAAGTTAATCATGTTACTTTGGAGGTCACAAATATTTAAGATAATGAATAACGAGTACCAAGAGGGTTGAAAAGCTTAGAAGCTAAACCAATTGAAGAAAATAAGTTTCGTCGAAAGTCGACAAGTTTGGAATTATAACATATACTTTGGGATTAGACTAAGGTTCTTAACATGATAAAGAGGTTATGCTATGAGTTATTTTAATCGTATGATAGTCATTTTCTATATTTTGAAGTCAAGCAAGTTGTGGAATAAGAGTTGGCAAAGGTCATCACAAGTAACATTCATAAATTTGCTAAAATTAGTTCAAATGTATCTAAGCTTTTCTCCAAATATACTTGGAATTATTGTGTGATGTACCTATCAAATTGAAGATCTACGAGTCTAGTTTCTAACTCATTAAACCGTTTGTCGATACAACATCAGAGTAGAGAGATATTCTCATTTTTGCAAGACCGTGCAAACAGCTTCCAATGGGACCCACTTAGGCGTTGGTCGCCCTACTTCACTTTATAAACGATTTGGACGCTTATTTTTAACTCATTTTCAACACAAATTCATCTCCAAACTTCTCCCAACCCTCCTAAACAGATACCACAAGGGTTTGAAGTGATTCCAAAGTGATTACAACATATATCAACATCAAAACTTAGTTCTAGTGAAGAACAACTCCTCTTTGAGGTTGTGTTGTCATTGAGGATTGTTGTGGGACGTTTTTGGCTGAAGTTCTAAGTTGTTGCTACTGGATAATGTGAGTATAACAGCCTACTAATTGTTCTTAAGCTTTCTTGTATGTTAGTTAAGTTGTTAGGATGATAAACTACAAGATAATATTTGGATTAGCTTAAGTCACTTCTATGGTGTTGTTTTGCCATTGAGGGTTGTTGTAAGCTGAATATAACTTGGATTTCGACTTGAAGTTACTATAGGAGGTATGTTTACTATTTTCGTGCATGTGATTAAGGTTATATTGATGTTGATTAAGTTAAATGGATGGAGTAGACATGAACTAGTGAATAAAGTTACTAATTGAAGATAGTTGGAGTTGAAGATTGTTTCCTTTGTATAAATATATGGTATAAGATGGAAACATTTATAAATAACTTCATTATCATGTTAATTATAATGTTATGTTAATGTAAGAAGTCTATAAGGGGTGATATGGGTTATACGGATTACAATCGGAGCTTGCCGCTCATAGTGAAGTAGTTGTGACTTGTTGTTATTATATGGTGTCTTGTTATTGATATTTATATGTTGATGGATTTCTCTGGTTGTTGTTGTTGGTATATGGTATTGGAGGAGGCCCTTGTTACAGGGGAGATGCTGCCCGAATTTATGTAAATGAGCTACTAGCATAAGTTACAGACTTAGCCCTTGCTCAACACTGGTTTTGAATCTCCTTATACTATTATAGATTGAGTTGACTTGTTTGAAGAGTTGCTTGGAAGGTATTAAGGACTCAACGGGTTTAAGTTATGTTAAGGTACTTACTTCTTTCCTTTGGCATGATCTAAAGTGACATGAACATAAATGATACGCTAATTCATAACGGATCTACTCCTAGGAACTTAGATTGTTCATGTTGTTCTTTCCTTATAAAGTTATTCTAAGAAAGTGTGTATGATCCTTGAATCCTACTAAGGTTCACATTGAGGGTATGGATGTCCATAATGTTAATCCAAGGTACAACAACCTTAAGTCACTCCGAAAAGTTTAGAATGTCATTCCATGAGTCTACAATGCATTATATATAGTATCTATTTTACCCTACTGAGCGGCGCTATAGTCGGCCGGGTACAACACTTATTGTGCAACCACTGAGTAGTTGGGTTTACCGAGCTCCATGTGACCGGGTACGATTCTACCGAGCCTTATGATGGCCGAGTACGTTTTTACTGAGTCCTCTTTGAGGCCGGGTACGATATGATGATGATGATGCCCACAGAGGCATATGTTTTTAAAAGCTTATATATATATATAGATATATTACGCATTTCATGTCAGTAGCCCCCAGAGGAACTCAGATGTTACAGGTTGTATCTCATCTATCTCTCTTTACATTACTCTTCTTTTTTCTATTTTCCTGCCTTACATACTCGGTACTTTATTCGTACTGACGTCCCTTTTGCTTAGGGACACTGCATTTTATGTCCGCAGGTCCCGATTGATAGGTTAACAGTCCTCCAAGTAGGCTATCAGCTCAGCGGAAGGTGTTGGTGCACTCCACTTGCTCCAAAGTTGCCTATTTGTTCAGTATGAATATATTGATTGGTATGGCAGGGCCCTGTCCTGACCTTTATGATGTGTGAATACTCTTAGAGGCTTATAGACAGATGTCATGTATATGAAAGATTTTATGGCCTTGTTGGCCTATGTTCAGCGTACAAGTGTTCATTTTGGTCTTATAGGACCTCATGTCACATGTATAAGTTTGTATTACATGTTGGGTCATCCTATGTCAAGTATTCCCTTGTGATATTCTGGTTATATCATGATGGCCCTTCCGGCCCATTTACCTATGATGGTAAGATAAGAAAGATACGCTATGTTTGTACTCGGTTGGGTAAGGCATCGAGTTCCCATTGCGGCCCTCCAATTTGGTTCGTGACATATATAAAGAGACCATTGTCATTTTTTGCACACATGATATTCAATACAAGAACAAGAACATTCTTTGCTCTCAAACTTAAATGCTCTCTATTGTCTTTCCTTTGATTTATTACTTACATTTATTGCGTTTCATTGATTGTTCTTCATTTATTACTCATCATTGATCGTAAAGAGCTATCATCAAGGCTCTTAAGACTGTTAGTTCTTCATCAATCGGCCCCAGTCCAGCACTTTAGCACGACCTCGAGGCCCGGCATAGGCTAGCTCGAGGCCCCAATTCCAGCCATTCGGTTTGCATATCATATTATCTTCAATTATCTTATCTATTTTTCTTAGCTCACACTTAACATCTATTGCCTAACAACTAGCATAAAAATAAATCACATATTTTTAGAACCACAAAATCAAATCTAATTGTAATTACCATTTTCAAAGTAAACAGTATGGTGCCCACCGTGGGGCTAAAAATAACAGTGGTTGTTTTCGTGCTGGTTTACTGAAAACACAAGTTATTGTTTACACTTTTTCGTGCCCAAGAATCTTTGATTTCAGGTCAAAATGTCTAGCTCTGTGAATGCACATGAAAACAACGGTCTTGAACACCATGGAGAGAATGGTGTAGCAGTTCCAGGCGTCGATGTACCACTGCGAGACCCTGAGGATGCACCAGAGCCAATACTCATGGATGTGGTCTCACGCAATGCCCAACATGTCGATATAAGCTCCCACACTAATAGGAGTATACGCCAAGAAATCCACCAAGAAGCTCAGAAAAGCCCAGCTCGGGAGGAACAAGAGGTTAGCCTTCACGTCATTTTTGAGATGTTGTAGGCACAACAATTGGCGATTGCTCAACTACAAATCCACCAAAAAACTCCATGCACAACAGCACCAGAAACGGCCCCTCAAGATGGACAGGTGCCAGAAAGATTGAGCGATACTGGGTCAGCAACTGACCCCGTTATTATAAAGATGCTTGAGGACCTCACAAAGAGGATTGAATCAGGCGAAAGAAGATAGAAGCTAATGATAAAAAGGTGGAGACCTACAATTCAAGGGTCAATTAGATCCTGGGCGCACCCCCGATCCTTAAGGGTGTTGATTCAAAGAAATTAGTACAAAAGCCATTCCTGTCAAGTATGGCTTAGAAGCACATCCTGAAGAAATTCAGAATGCCCGATCTCCCAAAATACAACGAAACCTCGGATCCCAACGAGCACGTCACTGCTTACACCTGTGCTGTAAAGGGAAATGACCTGAAGGACAACGAAATTGAATCCATTCTATTGAAGAAATTCGAGGAAACACTTTCAAAAGAGGCCATGATGTGGTATCACAACCTAACCCCGATTCGATAGACTCATTCGCCATACTGGCAGATTTTTTTATTAAGGCACATGCCAGTGCCATCAGGGTTGCTATAAGAAAATCTAACGTCTTGAAAATCAAACAAAGAGAAAATGAGATGTTGCGGGAGTTTGTATCTCGCTTCCAAATGGAGAGAATGGAATTACCACTAGTCTCCGATGACTGTGTAGTGCAGGCCTTCACCCAAGGTTTTAACGAACGAAGCTCGGTAGCTTCAAAGCAACTAAAGCAGAACTTGGTTGAATATCCCGCCGTGACTTGGTCGGATGTCATCAACCGATATCACTCAAAGATTAGGGTCGAGGATAACCAACTAGGAGCCCCCTCGGGCTCAGTATATCCTAGCAGGCTCCTGGCGAAGGAAAAAAAGCTGCACAAGGAAAGGTACCAACCATATACTGAAGATCGAAGAAATGCCCCAAGGCGTAACATACCCCAAAATGATCAAAGGGCAGATCGAGGTCATAATCCTCGGGGACTTGTGAGCAGAGCCGGATTAAAAATATACACAGGGCCGATGGAGGCACCCCGGTAATCTGAGTACAACTTCAATGTCGATGTTTCAGACATCGTATCTGCCATTGGTAAAATCAGAGACACCAGGTGTTACACCCCGCAATATTATGTCAATATTACGTCCCGTAGTATTATATTATGACACTGTTATGCTCTGCAGTGATATATTACAATGATGTTGCATCCAGCAGTATTACGTTACGACAATATTCTACCTAACAGTATTACATTATGGTGATGTTATGCTTCGCAATAATAAGTTACGACAGTATTACACCCTGCAGTATTATACATTGAATTTGTTGTAAGTAATTGACATCAGTCCAAGGAAAAGATTATTTGGGGATTATAAGGATCATAAGTGATGAGTAAATTCGTGAAGGTAAGAGGGTAAGTAAAATCGAAGAAAATGAATTTTGTCAAAGTTTGGCATTTTGGGAAAAAATACGGCCCGAGCTAAAATACCTGGTATTTATGGACTAGTGCCATACAAGGTACTACATGGCCATTATAGTAAGGTGTATAAGGTATGTGGAAAGTGAGTAATATTTTAAGTAATTTGTGGTAATTTTTAAATTATGCGGGTAATGGATTAATTACCGGGTAACAGGACATTACCCAATTAACTAATAATTGGGTAAAGATTACTAATCTTCACCCACTCTCCACGTGGCACAAGGCCACCAATTTAAAAAAATGACTCATAACAAATTATGTTAGGTGTATACACCTAAGAAATATATAAAGCTTAACTTTATAAAGGATAAGACTTAGAAGTCTTATCTCATTACAAGAATATGAAAATGTGATATATCATTGTAGGGATCTCAAATATGATATATCAATTATGTATCAAATTCATTCAAAAGCTAGAAACGGAACAACTTCAACCAAACGTTGGAATTTTAGATTAAATCCATTCGAACTTTGGTTCACCAAGCGATAGAACAGAAGCAACGTTCGAAGCAATTTCGTTCGAGATTCTAAGGAATCAAAAGCTAATTTCGCATGGTCCGTAGCTAAATTCTGTTGAAGCAAATTTCAAGCTTCTAAAAGAGTACGATGCAATCTTCGCCAAATATATTATACGAAGTTCTTACCACTTCAGGTATGTTAAGATCTTCCCTTCTTTCTTTTGGCATGGTCCATATGATACTGAAGAAACGAGCAAACACACAGTTTCCATAAATTATTCTATTCATAGAAATAGTAGGGGTGTCTATATTCTTGATTCCCCATGGAAAATATTATTATCTTCTGCTCGCGGGTCTCAGAATAATACGCAATTGAAAAAATTTTATCCGGAAGGAATATTGAGATTATTACGTATTTTTCATGCATTTCATATATATGCATTGACCCATGACCAGATGGCATTATATACGCGTATATATGTAAATATATGTATATGGGATATGGGAAAATGTCACGGTGTTATATACGCACCACCACCTGATCAGCTGGTATATGATAATGATGTTACCCACAAAGGCTGAAATATGATTCAAACGGTATTATATATGCGTATAGATATATATATATATATGTGTATATATATATATATATATGGGATTTGGGAAAGGTTATAGCGTTATATACACATCACCACCTGATCAGCTGGTATACGATGATGATTTTTCCCACAATGGCCGATATGTTATGATGGGATGCCCTCAGAGGCTAATGATGTTATGAAACATGTACCTATGCACGACATGACATTCATACGCATATGCATGACGCTAAAAGTAATTTATGATTTACAAAGTTATTCAGACTTACAGGTTGAGTCATGTAATCTATATTTGTTTCATCTCTCTTATGTACTTATTTATGTGCCATACATACTCGGTACATTATTCGTACTGACGTCCCTTTTTCCTGGGGACGTTGCGTTTCATGCCCGTAGGTCCCAATAAACAGGTCGAGATCCCTCCAAGTAGGCTATCAGCTCAGCTGATGATGTTTGTGCGCTCCATTTGCTTTGGAGTTGTTTGTTTTGTTAGTATGATTTAGACGTGTATTGTTTGGTATGGTGGGACTCTATCCCGACCTTTATGAAATTTATGTACACTTAGAGGCTTGTAGACATATGTTGTATATGTGAAAGATTGTAGGCCTTGTCGGCCTATGTTTTGAGTTTATAAATGATTATGTTGGCGTATTAGACCCGTATGTTACGTGTATATAATGATGTAATCTGAAAGCTATGTTACGTTGGCACTTGGTCGAGTAAGGTACCAGGTGCCTGTTGCGGCCCATCGGTTTGGGTCGGGACAAAAGTGGTATCAGAGCAGTTCTATCCTAGGGAGTCTACAAGCAGTGTCTAGTAGAGTCTTATTTATGGGTGTGTCGTGCACCACATTTATAAGCAGGATGCTACAGGACATTTACGATTGTCACTCTTTCTTCTTACTCTAGATCGTGTGGTAGAGATCACTTATAAGGATTCAAATTTCGAAATTCTATTTTATTCGTGATAAGACGATGCCTACATTTAGAAAGACGGTCGATAAGGGATATAGCTGTAGAAGTGTTGAGTTAGAGGAACTCGATTTTGCATCTTGCTTATGATGAGTAAATGTGAGGTCTTCAGCAGATCATGCGTGTAATAAAACGTATAAGGTTCTTGATAAGGAGTTTTAAGGAAAGAATACTTATCCACTCTTATGGTAAAAAGGAATAATGGAATCGGAAGTTAGACACAAGTTTCAGCAAGTAAAAGAAGCAAGGTGAAGAAGGGTACGAGGTGCCCAGTTAATAAAGATTATCATTATTTACCATTCAGGAAGGGAGATATCAACATTTTGAGTTAACTTCAACAGTAACAGATTTATGTACAATCAGCCACACCTATCTCAGTCATGCCCTATGGGAGCTAATGGATATGGTTTAAGAGAAGGATGGGATAACAGGATCCGGTTGAGGTTAGAGTAACCCAAAATGATGGATGGATGGTTTGCGCTAATTTACATTTCGGAAGGATATTAAAAAGGTGATAATAGATCTCCTTATGAGACACCTAGATGACGCACTCTAAAATAGTATAGTTAGACATGAGTACTATAAAGACAGGCACTGGAAGCCTGAAAAGGATAAATATTATCTTTGTATGGCTCTCGTCCCTAGTAGAGAGATAATTCTAGGCAACCCAAAGAGCCAGTGGATGGTGCAAAAGGGAGCTAAAAGCAAAAGAATATCTTGTTGAAATTTTCAGAATAAAGTGATCGGCGGAAATGTTCACAGGAAATAAGAAGAGAGCTAATGAAGCATTAAGAGTAAGATGTGATACATAGATGACAATGGTAGGCCAAAAAGATGATAGTATTCCAAAGTCGATAGCCAAGTGAAGGAAAAGACGAGAAGTGACAGGCCTTGAGATAACAAAAGAGTATAGGCCATAAAGTCATATCCTCACTTCAAGAAACAAGTTCGCGATGCTAACGTGATTCAGAAGAAAAAGTTAGACCCCAGGGTAATAGAAGTCAGCATGGGCTGGTGGAAAAAGATAAACTAAACATGAATTAGGGACTGAGTGATTTGATGGTGGTCGGCATAATGAGAACTTCATATTGCGTTCCGGCAATAATAGAATGGACTACAGAGGAAGATTCATGAGAAACTCAGAGAATGGTTATTTAGGAAGACGCTTCCCTAAAGCAAGCAATGTGAGCAAAGTTAAGCTTAAGGGATTGTATGTACCAATTACACTAAGTATCACCCTCGTGAGTGAGGAATTTTATTATCCTTGGTACAGAAGGATTGCCTCAAGGCGAGTAAGGGTCATCGATGATGTTAAAAGATGCCAAAGATGAAGAGGTAACACATCTATAGGTAGATCCTTGTGGCTTCAACTCTTAGTACTCCCGTAAAAGAGGGAATATAGAGTGATGTGGTGTTAAGTCAGAATTAAGTGGTTCTAGTATCTAGGAAGAATGCAATAAAAATAAGAAAGGGATGAGATTGCAATATTCAAAGCCTACAGATAGGCTACGATCCCAGAACATTATGTAAACATGATGTCAAGGAGAACAAGTGAGGCGTTCCTGCCCGGAATGTTATGGATAAATAAGGAGCCAGTGCGATACGTAAGTTAAGACAAAGGAAATAACCTAAGAAAGATTATGTGGAATATTTATATGAGAATCGGCCAATGAGTAGTTAGTAATTGATTAAGGAAGAGCCTAGTTACGGCTAGACAGAAGGTTACAGACAAATCAACAGATCATGCAAGATAAACATAGTAAAACCCAATATTGTGAATTCAGTTTCGCAGTAATGTTATTGTAATACTTGAAATATATTTAGATAGGAGTCATGGTAGTTAAAGGTACCGTATAAATGGTACGGGAATAAAAGAGAGTGCCACTGGGGAGACAGTCAAAATATCAGTTCAGAAGCAACCCTACAAGCACAAGGGCATGGAGGTAAGCAACTACGGATAATTATAGGCAAGGAAGGTCATCAAAAGGTCCATAATAAGCTCACAACTTTACAGGAATCAAGGGTTCTCCCTAAGTACTGTAACGAAAGACTAGCTGAGAAAATAAGGAAGAAGGCTTCAACCTAAGCACAACAACGTAAAGAGGAAAGGGTCGTGTAACAACAGTCTCACAATAAGCACTCCAAAGGAAAGTTTCCCCTACCGTGGATAATGAACGAGAAGAAAAATTAAAAGTAATATTCGAAGGTCATATGAGTTGCACGAAAACTCTAGCATGCGTGGGAACTAGGATAGGCTAAGTATACATGCAACAAGGGGGCAGAAAGACCAGGAAAGATAATAGCTTACATTGAAGAAAGCTAAGAAGGAACGAAAGAAATTATTCAATCAATGATCCCAAGTTGGTGACGTTATGAACGCACTTAAGAGTTTGGAGTTTTATACCTGTATTATATACAGTCGAAAAAGATTCTGGTATACGTTAAAAGAAAGAATTGAGCCCAGGTTATAGATGAAGGATTGAATTGTTAAAGGATTTTATCATAAATATCCCTCAGCGCCTATGAAAGGCTAAAGTAACAACTAATATCAGGAGCTGCAGGTCGAAAGATATCTTAAGCCTACATAGAGGCTGATCAGAAAAAAGAGGAGACTAAAGAGTTACATCGACTAAGCAAAATAGGAGGGACCAAGAGAATTATAGACCTCAGGATCACTCTTAAGTAGCAGAGGTATAAGAAAGATAGTACAGTAGCCATATTTTATAATAGCTCTATGATGAAGCCAACTGAAGAGTACTAGCCTCATAAGAAGTCAATATGAAGCTGCCATTGGATTGTGTATGCACCAGAGGTGTAAGAATTATAATAGAGCATCAAGTTATGGACATGAATTATACCTATATAGAAGAAAGGTCATGAAAGAGATAGAAGATACGATGCGAGATTTTAAGGTAAGTAAGGTAAAGGTAAACAACGTACGAGATATTCAAAGGCAGAATATGTGAATAGTCCTTACTTCGGATAGAAGGCTAGAAGTGTTGGGATTCAATATCCAGGAATGATAGCGGCATAGTCAGTGGCATATCTCATAGCCTATGGTTTCTAGGTATCGAGGAGGCTAATTAAGACAGTAAAGAAGCATTAGAGACGATGTGATGTCTCGCTTGATGTCCCAGAATGACATAAGGAAATCTATGATGCAAGCAAGTTGAAAGGTTGCAAGTAATATAAATAGAGTTTTGTAGGTCGCAAGCCATTGTATGGTAAAGCGACAAGGTTCTTGAAGACAAGAGTAAGGATAAGAAAGGGAGAGTGAGAAGGTAAAGAAAATGGATAAGTCATCAGGATTAAGCCCATGAAAACAAGAAGAGCAGATGGTTTCTCTAAATTATACAAAGCTCACTATAGCCTGAATGAACTCAAATGAGTCTAAGACTAATAGCATTTAGAATGACACCGTGGTAATAGAATGAGGGTGTAATTGTGATAGATAAAAGATGATGTTTGGGCCTTCGATTGAGTAATGATTCAACAAAAAAAAGAAACGGATCTTATGAATTGGACAAGATTAAAGTACCCAAGTGGATCAATCTAATCAGGGTACAGATATGAAAGTAGGGTATCGCCCCAGGTGGATCAATCTAATCATTTCAAATGTTCCCCGTTAAAACGTGAATCCTAGCAGCAATATTACATAAAAGGTTAAGTTATTAGTGGTATATTGTAGATCAATATTGAGGTGAATCAACAATGGATGGACAAAAGTTACAAAGTATGAGATAAGATTAGGTCGTCATTCTAAAGATGAACAGTAATGAGGAAGCATTAAAGGACTTAAATTTATATATATGGAATCAGCAACAATAAATTAAAGTAAGAGTTATGGCAGTAAATTCATATGGATGGTTAAATGGACCTATGAGATGAGATATAACAATATTGGTGAATTCAACCAAGTACCGAGCGAAGAACTTCAGTATAATCATAAATGCCCAAAGGGACATCTTATCAAGCTCTACATGTGAAGCATAGAGATTGGGCGCACTTACAAGATCAAAACTATACAGGCTGCATGATGAAAGGTAGCAACAGTTACGAGATTGGAAGGATTCCAACTACAAGTTGTGGTGTGAGAAGGAGGCCTAAGGGGAGATGCCCTAGACTTTGGACTTATTCATAGAACAGTCGCCAAAATGGCAAGGAAAGTTCTAAAGTATTTAGAAGATATAAGTTAAGAAAATGATAAGAGCATTAGCCAACATTCGAGGACGAATGTACCAAAGGGGGGAATGATGTTACACCCCGCAATATTACGTCAATATTACGTCTTGCAGTATTATATTACGACAATGTTATGCTCTACAGTGATATATTACGTTGATGCTACATCCAGCAAATTAAGTTACGACAGTATTCTACCCAGCAATATTACATTACGGTTATGTTATGCTTCGCAGTAATATGTTATGACAGTGTTGCACCCTGCAGTATTGTACGTTGAATTTATCGTAAGGTAATTGACATCAGTCCAAGGAAAAGATTGTTTGGGGATTATAAGGATCATAAGTAATGAGTAAATTCGTTACACTCATACTTGCTCGTCTGGACCAAGTTATTTTCACGAGCATTCCAGAGTTGTACCTCGAGGGTAGAAGCCTTGGCCAAAGCATGCTTGTTGGCCGCAACTTGGGCATCTATCTGAGCCCTTAGCTTATTACACTCATACTTGGCCTGGCAAACTTCACCCCAAAGGCATTCCAGGTCCCCCGTCTTTCTCTGCAACTGAAATATCGAAAAGTTAATCTTCGAAGATAGGAGAAGAAGCACACATCCCGTCGAAACAAAGGTTACCTGTTTCTCGAGGTGGCCCTCGTAGTTCAGGCTTCAATTCATCACGTATCGAAGGTGTCTCAACTCCTTTCCCCTTTTATCATAAAGAAGCCTGAGGGATTTCTCCTCATCCAAGGCTTTCCGCAGCCTGGCTTCACGGTGGAGCAACTCAGACTTGATCTTGTCAAAGGCCTATGAAAAAGAAGCTTAATAGGAAAATGAAAATGCAAAATAAAAAAATCCACAATGTCAACCAAAGCTCACCCAGAACAAAACCGCTGAGCCTCCTCAAAGGTTGAGCGTGCATCTACTGGCCTGGTCTCACCAACCCCAGTTGAACCGATCTCGGTGGGGACATGGTCGCTTGAGACCCCGCTTGATTTAGGCGGCCCCTGTCTTCAAACATCTCTCAAAGTACCTTTGACAAGAGGTGAGAACGGCAGCAGAAAACCTGTATCCCTCGAAGTACCTTCGACAGGAGATGAAGACGACAGTAGAACACCTTTATCCCTCAAAATACCTTCGACAGGAAAAGAAGACGGCGTCAAAGGATGAGCCATTCTTCCGAGGCTAGAAGCCTCGTGTGCTGCAAGCTCAGCCCATATATCTCCTTTGCGCCTCCGAGAAAGGCTTGCCTCGCTATGAGCATCTTCATCATTCGAAGATTACTTCCATTTGTTATCAATCCTCGACCTCGTAGCCGACGATCCTTCCTCCTCTCCAAGGGGGCAAGGTTTCATCTTGGAAAATTCTCCAATGCCTACGGTGACGGAGTTAATACACATAGAAGAAAGTACCTTTCAAAGAAAATAGGCCACACAGCACGTACCATGGTGTTTGGCCTCCCATCTACCTTTGGATAAATCTTGCCACTTACGCTCATCGTAAGTTGAGCAAGCTACCAGTTTCCAAGACCAATCTGCTAGATCGGGAACCTCGTATGGAAACCATAGGATTGCTATAGAGAAGTAAAGGAAAACATCTTTATGGAGTCTGCCTCCACCATGAACAAGATGATAAAAAAACAAGTGTACCACTTACATGTGAAATTCCATTTCTCAGGAAATGGCAGGAACTCTGCGGGTATAATATCAATAATCCGCACTGGAACAAATTGACTCATCCACCCTCGGTCACCGTCTTCTTCATTACTAGCAACAAAGGGATGGGTGGATTGATGTCGTAGAGTAATCAGGCCTCGATAATGTAAGAGCCGGTACAATATAACGAGATGGCTGAGGGTGAACTCGAGCCCGGCTTTATCTGCAAATGATGGGTGAACCTGTGCCAGGGTAACCCGATATCTTCTATAAAACTCGAGAACGACTTTATCAAGGGGGGCGGTGTGAAAGGGTACGTGTATACGTTCAAAAACCCCTCTACATGAGCCATGATGCTCTCTTCCTTGGAAGGTGCCTGCAGTACCACCTTTTCTCCCCATCTGTAGTATCTCCTCACTGCCTTGAGGTGTCCCTCTCCTATTGATAAAAAAAACCTCGATGCATGCTCCCGATGGCCCTGAACATTGGGAGGTCTCTCTAACGAAAAGTACCTCCTCGTTATAAAATATCTCGAGGTTAGCTCACTGAACACCGGTGGTGTACCACCGACTGAGTGGGAAATAGAGGCAGAATTCTCCTCTTCTTGGTGAGCGGGTTCGGGCATAGCAGCCATAACTATGGTGAAACAAGAGAAGGGAAATGAAAACTTAGGCAAAAACTTCAAATTAATTTGATGAAAGAGCTGACGCAATGAAGGAGAACTATATAAAAAGGATAGCTGCTCAAAGTAGCAGAATCCTCAAATAAGGGGAGAGCAAACTCATATATAGATCAAGCGGAGACTGTCCGTAGGACAATTAATTCTAACTAGGCCATTATCACTTTTGGGGAAGTGTACCGGCGGGACTATCTCGGTCACTTCATAACCGTGTCATATGAATGACGCTGTCGTACGACGTTTGAAAGGTCAAGGATTCCCATGTCAACCTAACTCGAGATGGTGCCCGATCTCGAGGATCTTTGCAACCATAATGATGGGCTCTATGGATCCATCAATACCAATCTAGCCTCGAGATGGTGCCCGATCTCGAGGATATCTATCAATATAGAATTGGGCTCTAAGGAGCTATCGGTATCAATCTAGCCTCGAGACGGTGCCTAATCTCGAGGACCTCTATTGCTATAATTGTGAGCTTTAAGGAGCTATCCACATAAACCTAGCCTCGAGATGGTACCCTATCTCGAGGATCTCTGCAATTACAAGTGTGGGTCATTAGCCCGAGTCATTTCTCACTCAAGGGTTATTAATAAAGCCTCAGGGCTATCTTCGCCTTTAGATCAATTTAAACGCTCTCTCGATTACTTTAGCCCAGGGGCCATCCGAGTTCGAGTGTATCCTCGCTCAAGGGCCATCTATAATACCTTAAGGCTATCTTCATTTTAAGTTCAAATCAAGTTTTTAAGGGCGCCCGAGTTCATGCAAACTCTCACTCGAGGACTAGCGACGAGGCCTAAAAGGGCTAACCTCTATATCAAAGAAAATTGGGACCCTGCTCTCGCTCAACTCGAAGTCAGAAGCCCTGGCGGCCTACGTTTGTACCAGATCAATACAGACATAATCCGAGGGATGACAAAGAATCTCAAGAAGTATCATATTAAGTAATCGAGAACTAGAGGGATTATGATGCTCGGTTCCAATGTTCGGACCAATCAAAAGTAAAATAGAATCAGCGCAAGCCAAAGGCAAATCGATGCAACTTTTATATTGATAAAAGATGATTACAAAAGCCCACGGGGCGTCCTTACACAGAAACAAAGAACAACAGTCTAAAAGCCTAATCTACCTTCGGAGGTACATCCTCGAGAGAAACATCTGTGAGAACTGTTTCCTCGGGGACCCCATCTAGACCTTTCGAACAACGTCTTCGAGAATCTCCTCCGAAGCAGCAATAGATGAGGAAGAGGATGTAGCCTATCAAAGAGCAAAAGCTTTTAGCAGGTAGGGAAAATTGTGGCTTGGTGAAAAAATTGGCGAGTATGGGTCTCGCCAGCAATACTATTGGGAAGCCACTTCTTGAGATATTGCACCGGTGTGGGATGCAAAAGTTAGCAGATGACGCCACCTCACTCCATAGAAAGTAAAAGGAGTGAAGTGCAACACCAGGTTGAAGTTAAGAGAGATGAGCAGTAGTTCACGATCCACATATTCTCTGATACAGGAATAATTTGAAGCCCCTCTCTCGCTATTTCAGGCCAACAACAACAAAAATATAGTATGATCCCACTCAGTGGGGAAAAGCTCTGAAAAAGAGCCATGGCATAACTGGCAAAACCACTGTCGTGTGACCTTACAGTCACGGTCATGAACCATGGAAATCAGAGTTTGGATGAGGATGAAAAGAAGAAAAGGGTTAAAGGCTATTGAAGAATAACTGGGTGGAATTATGGTTCAGTAACCTTCCATTTATAAAAAGGCAGTAACGTAACCGATGGTTCAATCAATGCCTTGGGAAACGTATTGATAGGCGCACTCAATGATTTTTGGGAAATAGATCGGCGGTGATATCATCGCTTTTGGGAAAATAAACCGCCAGTGTATTGAATGCTTCTGGGAAGATGAATTAATGAGATGTTTCAATCATTGCAAAATCTTACGTCATAAGCATGAAGTCATTATGAGAAGCTCGAGGAGATTGATGTCAAAGTCGTTTCATATCATTTTATTCTAAGAAACACAGGGACTATATGTATACGGCTAAAATCGGGGATACCAATTTTATGATCATTGTGACATCCCATAGCCCGTCTTCAGAATGCCCAAGGCACAGTTCGAGGCTTGACCCTGAGGGTTCCCTATGCTCGACCTCGGGGCAGTGCATATCGGTAGCTATCTTGGATAAGCAGGAAGTTTCCAAGGCGCGTGCTCAAAGCTGACAACGCCTACAAACATAGTATAAGTCTGTACCGTGACATTAAATAGTTGTACTAGCTGCGTATCTTTGTAATAAATGCATATGTACTATATTGGGATTCCCCCTCCTGTATAAAGGGGACCCTTGTTGTTTTTGCACACATGATATTCAATACATGAACAAGAACATTCTCTGCTCTCTAACTTAAACGCTCTTTATTGTCTTTCCTTTGATTTATTACTTACATTTATTGTGTTTTATTGATTGTTCTTCATTTATTACTCATCATTGATCATAAAGAGCTATCATCAAGGCCCTTAAGACTGTTAGTTCTTCATCAATCGGCCCCAGTCCAGCTCTTTAGCTCGACCTCGAGGTCCGACATAGGCTAACTTGAGGCCCCAATTCCAGTCATTCGGTTTGCATAACATATTATCTTCAAAGCTCTTATCTCTTATTATTAGCTCACACTTAGCATCTATTGACTAACAAATAGCATAAATAAATCATATATTTTTAGAACCACAAAATCAAATCTAATCTTAATTACCATTTTCAAGGTAAACAGGGACTATGTGTCATGTGTATAGGAATTGGGAACAAATGTTGTAGCATGATAGATATTAATTACCACTATTCATGCCTTACTTCCACATGTTTTGATCATATTCAAGTATGTAAATAAAGAGCACGGTGTATAAGAAAATGAAGTCCCGGAATGATTTTAGATTTAAAAGTGGGACGATGATGGTTGAAAATAATATTCTTGAGTATGAGAGCTTACGAACTAGTGTTATTACAGATGGCGGTGATAAGTGTAGGAGGTGTGTTGAAAATTATTAATATTCAAGTAATGTGGGGACAAGGAATTTGTTATCAATACTCGCGCGGGAGGATTGTGTCTAATTACAAATAGAGATTAGTCTTATGTTCATGTGGGACCTGCTTAAAGAAATAGATGATGATTCATAATATTTCAGTTCCTAACGTGAAAATGATAACATAAACACTAAGTGACTAATATATATTAGAGGGTGAAATATATAGGACAAGTCATGATTTTCAAAGTGGTGGCAAATGAGGGTGGACCCCACTATCTACTAACTACAACTATTACATTCACGTTTTAGTGGATATGTCTTGAAATATATATGTATAGCTATCACAAGCAACGTTTTAACAAGTATGGAGAAAATATATATCATGCTTCTTCTCAACATATATTAGAAACGGTTCCCCTTGAGAAATTTGAGCTACAACATGTGGAGGTAGATATATCTCCTTGTACTAAAGCAAAACATGAAGAAAAACACAGATATTATACCCACATCGGTTTCCTCAGGATGATAGAAATTTGGAGAAATCTTCGTAATGAAGTATGGTGGAAGAAGACTAGTTTTGGCATACAAGATTGAGGAGATTGTTCATAGATACTAGTAGGAAGTTGACACTAGAGGTATGTTAAGGCTAACCCTTTCTTCTTTTGGCATGATCCAAGCAACAAAATGTAAACATAATATTATTCCATAATGGTTCTACTCTTAGTAGTTAAGGATGTCTACATTATTCATTCCTATGAAATATAATACATAATATGTCTAAGTATGTTCCTAAGTCTCTATTGAGGCATACAATAAAGATATAAATGTTCATATTGTAGTGTTATATGCATCTTCATTTACCACCGATATATGGTCGGTTGGGTAGTCATGCATCTTCATTTACCACCGTGCTACGACCAGTTGGGATGTCATGCATCTTCATTTACCACCGTACTACGGCTGGTTGGGCAGTCATGTATTTACCATCATGCTACGGCTGGTCGCGTAGTCATGCAATTACCACCGTGCAACGGCCGGTTGGGCAGTTACTATTGATCAGTTGGGCAGTCATATTATGATATGGATACTAGTCCCAAAGAGGCAATATATGTATATGTATAATTATTATGCATATACGGTGGCAGTTCAGAGGGTCAGGTTGATTCTTATATCTCTTTCATTAATGTTGACTTATTGTTATGTTTCAATTCCGCCTTACATACTCGGTACATTGTTTGTACTGATGTCCTTTTTGTTGTGGACGCAACATTCATGCCTGTAGGTGTAGGTAATCAGTTTGATGACCCCTCATTGTAGACGAGGTTAGTATTCAGCGAAGAATCGGAAAGACTCCACTTCATTCAGAGTGTATCCCAATCTATTAGTCATCGTGTTAGAGTTTTGCTATAGACTTATGGGTAGGCGGGTGGCACTATCCCATTTGATGTCTCACACTCTTAGAGGTTTTAGAGACACAAGTTCATTTTTTATAGTATGTGAGATGTCTTGAAGACCCGTGTGTCTTTATATTTTAACTTACGGTGGATCTATCATGACCCAAGTTCTTCCTTCGTGAACTGTCATGACTGCACCTAGTCTCTACGACTGGGTAAGCCTAACAATTTGTGGAAATACAACGAAAAACATGAAAACTAACAATTTAACAGGTAAGTCTAATAAACAAGTTTAAAATGTCGCTCGACATATACAATAAACACTCTCGAACTGAACATAAGTACTCCTAAAACCTGGAATATCATGGGTCAAAAGCTACAGAAATACATAGTGTTTCTAAACTCCAGAGATCTATCAATGAAGAAAAACAGGAAGTCTATAACTTAAGGAAGAATAGTGAGGGACTTCTAGGCCTGTGGACGCGGCAGATATACCTCGAAGTCTCTTAGATCGCCTCGCCTCACTGATAATATGGATGTGAAGAGGTAACTGGATCTACACACGCAAAAATATGTGCAGGAAAGAGCATGAGTACACCACAGCGGTACCCAATAAGTGCCAAGCCTAACTTCAGTTGAGTGGTGACGAGATCAGGTCAGGGCCCTGCTGGTTTATATATATATTAAGGCAAAATAGTATGAAATATTGCAGTAAAGATAAATACTATTATTTAATGAAAAATCAAATCACAGAAACATCAATTCAGTATACAGAGATAGCAATAGGGGATCTCCCAGGATACCGTCCCATAGTCCCAAACATAAATGTATAGAGGATATCCCGGGATACCGTCCTGTAGTCCAAATCGTAAATATGCAGGGGGATCTCCTGGAATACCGTTCTATAGTTCCAAAGTAAATATCCAGTACAGGGGATCTCCCGGGATACCGTTCTATAGTCCCAAAGTAAATATCCAGTACAGGGGATCTCCCGGGATACCGTCCCATAGTCCCAAAGTAAATACACAACTCATTCAGTGTAAGCAACAGTTCAACAAGGAATACCTAGAGTTCTAATTAAGCGCGTAGCAAGAAGACAGGAAATTCTTACTCTAAACATGCTACACAGAATACAGGTAGGCAGTTAAAGCAGATAAGACAGTTAAGGCACGTAAACATGCTTTCCTAGCTAAACAAGATGGCTACATGTGATAGTATTGCACAATTAAATAAAACATAGGTATTTACTTAATGAAAACAGGTTTTTTCCACAAATATCTCGTACATGCACTCATCACCTCACGTGCAAGCATTCATTTATCAATCAATACCAAACCTAAGGGGAATTCTCCTCACACAAGGTTAGGCAAGCCACTTGCCTCGAACCAAACTCAAATCAATCCGAAATCACGCTCTTGCCACGAGTATCCAACTCTGAGTGGCCCAAATCTAATCAAATCAATTACATGATGTAAATATAGCTATAAGCAGCTAACTTAGCTACTGAATTTAAAGATAAGGCAAGAAAATAGGAAAAAGCCCAAAAATCCTCCCCGAGCCCACGTCTCAGAATCAGGTAAAAGTCACAAATTATGAACATCCATTCACTCACGAGTTCACTCGTACAAAAATCATCCAAATCCAACGTCTAATTCCCACTCAAATCTCATATTTTCTATTGGGGAACTTCTTCCCCCATTTCCAAATTTCCACCCTCAAATTCCTTAATTAGATGAGGAATACAACAATAGATTAATGTATTATGATCAAATTAGAGTTAGGATTAGTTACCCAATAGTTCTCCTTCAAAATCCCTCGAGAAATCGCCTCCCACTAAGCTACAAATCGAATTTTGTGATATGAAATTTCAAACCCTGGAAATCCTCTTTTCTGCCTAGCGGTTTCTACTTCTGCGCTCATGGGGCCTCATCTGCGGTCCCGCACCTGAGGAAAAATCATCGCAGGTGCGAAGGCCATTTATCCAGGCTGGGGCCGCATCTGCGAGCCCGCTTTTACGGTCCCGCAGCTGCACCTGCGGTTCCTATTGCCAAAGTTCATCTTCGCTTCTGCAGCTCCTTAGCCGCTTCTACGGCTCTGCTCCTGCATTCCAATATCCCCAGGTGCGAAAACAACAGGTGCAACAAATCTTCAGCAAAAAGCCTAAGTCCCAAACCAAATCCGTTAAGCATCCGAAACTCACTCGAGGCTCCCGAGACCTCAACCAAACATATCAACCAATCCTAAAACATCATAGGAACTTAGTCGAGCCCCGAAATCACATCAAACAACGCTAAAACCACGAATCACCCTCCAATCCAAACTTAATGAACTTGAAATCTCAAAATTGTATAACTGCTGCCGAAACCAACCAAACCATGTCCGATTGATGCCAAATTTTGCACACAAGTCATATTCACCACTGCGGACCTATTCCAACTTGCGGAATCGTATTCTGACCCCGATATCAAAAATTCCACTATTGGCCCGAAACTCTAAAAATTCAACTTTCGTCATTTCAAGTCTAAATAAGCCACGTACCTCCAAAACACAATTTGAACACACCCCTAAGCCTGAAATCTTCCTACGAAGCTAACAGAATTGACGGATTCCATTCCGAAGCTATCTTCACACTGCTCCAACAACATTCCAAATTCTAAGACTTAAACTCTCATTTAGGGACTAAGTGTCCCAAAACTCAAAATGAACCATCTCAGCAATTCATAATAGCAGAAAAAGACACAGGGAATGCAATTAATAGGGGATTGGGGCATAAATTCTCAAAACGACCAACCGGGTCGTTACACCCTCCCCCTCTTAAAATCTTTTTTCGACCTCGATCGAGCATAGAGGCATACCTGAAGTGGTGAAAATGTGAGGATAACGACTTCATATATCCTGCTCCGTCTCTCAAGTCACCTCCTTAACCGGCTTACCCCACCACTGAACCTTTACCGATACAATGCTCTTTGACCTCAGCTTTCGAACCTACCTGTCCAATATAGCCACTGGCTCCTCCATATAAGATATATCCTTGTCCAACTGGACTGAACTGAAATCCAACACATGAGACGGTTTGCCGTGATACCTCCGAAGCATCGAAACATGAAATACCGGATGAACTCCTACCAAGCTGGGAGGTAAGGCAATCTCATAAGCAACCTCCCCAACACACCGCAACACCTCAAAGAGGCCATTAAACCTTAGGCTCAACTTTCCCGTCTTTCCAAATCACATAACTCCCTTCATAGGCGAAACCCGAAGCAAGACCCGCTCTCCCACCATAAATGAAACATCACGAACCTTTCGGTCCGCATAACTCTTTTGTATGGATTGGGCTATGCGAAGTCTATCCTGAATTACCTTAACCTTCTCCAAAGCATCCTGAACCAAGTCTCTGCCCAATAACCTAGCCTCGCCCGGCTCAAACCAACCCACTAGGGATCTACATCGCCTTTCATACGGTGCCATCTGAATGCTGGACTGATAATTATTGTTGTAGGCAAACTCCATAAGTGGCAATAACTAATCCCAAGAACCTCCAAACTCTATCACACATGCACGGAGCATATCCTCAAGAATCTGAATAGTGCGCTCGGGCTGTCTGTCCGTCTGGGGGTGAAATGTTGTGCTCAACTCCACCCGAGTACCTAACTCATGTTGAACAGCTCTCCAAAACCGTAATGTAAACTGAGTACCTCTATCTAAAATGATGGAAACTGGAATACCATGCAGACGAACAATCTCTCGGTTATAAATCTCCGCCAATCGCTCTAAAGACTAGGTAGTACACATAGGAATGAAGTGTGCGGACTTGGTCACCCGATCCACAATCACCTAAATAGCATCGAACTTTCTCAATGTCCGTGGGAGTCCAACTACGAAATCCATGGTAATCCACTCCCACTTCCACTCCGGAATCTCTATTTGATGAAGCAAGCCACCCGATCTCTGATGCTCATATTTCACCTACTGACAATTGAGGCATCGAGCTACAAACCCAACAATATCTTTCTTCATCCTCCTCCACCAATAGCGTTGCCTTACATCCCTGTACATCTTTGTGGCATCCGGATGGATGGAATACCGCGAACTGTGGGCCTCCTCTAGAATCAACTCTCGAAGCCCATCAATATTGGGCACACATATCCGACCCTACATCCTCAATACCCCATCATCACCAATTGGTCACATCTCTGGCATCATCACGCAGAACCTTGTCCTTGAGGACAAGCAAATAAGGATCATCATACTGGCGCTCTTTGATACGATCAAATAAGGAAGACCGAGAAACCACACAAGCTAGGAACCGACTGGGCTCCGAAATATCCAATCTCACAAACTTGTTGGCTAAGGCCTAAACATCTTTCGCCATGGGCCTCAATGCTGCTGGTAGATAAGCCAAACTCCCCAAACTCTCCGCCCGGCAACTCAAGGCATCGGCCACCATATTGGCCTTCCCCGGGTGGTACAAAATAGTGATATCATAATCCTTAAGTAGCTCTAACCACTCTGTAACGCTAATTAAGGTTCTTTTGCTTAAATAGATGCTGCAAACTCCGGTGATTAGTATAGATCTCACAAGGAACACCGTACAAATAATGATGCCAGATCTTCAAGGTATGGACAATAACTGCTAACTCGAGATCATGGACATGATAATTCTTCTCATGCACCTTCAGTTGTCTGGACGCATAGGCAATCACCCTATGTCCTGCATCAATACTACTCCAAGGCCTCTTCTTGAGGCATCACAATAGACATTATAAGACCCTAAACCTGTGGGCAATATCAATAATAGGGATATAGTAAAAGCTGTCTTAAGCTTCTGAAAGCTCTCCTCACACTCTTCCGTCCACCTGAACGGAGCACCCTTTTGGGTCAGCCTGGTCATAGCTGCTACAATAGGTGAGAATCCCTGAACAAATCAACGGTAGTAACCCGCTAAACCAAGAAAACTACGGATCTCTATAGCTGAGGATGGTCTGGACCAACTCTATATTGCTTCCACTTTCTTTGGATCCACCTTGATCCCTTCACTCGATACTATGTGACCCAAGAATGCCACAAAATCCAACCAGAACTCACATTTTGAGAACTTTGCATACAATTTCTTTTCTCTCAAGGTCTGAAGCACTGTCCTCAGGTGTTGCTCATGATCTTCTCGATTCCGGGAGTACACCAAAATGTCATCAATAAAGACAATGACAAACGAGCCAAGATATGGTCGGAATACACTGTGCATCAAATGCATAAATGATGCTAGGGCATTGGTCAGTCCAAATGACATAACAAGGAACTCGTAATGACCATACCAAGTCTAAAAGTAGTCTTCGGGATATCTGCTCCCGAATCTTCAACTGATAATAACCTGAAGGTAAGTCAATCTTAGAAAACAATCGAGCACCCTATAACTGATCAAATAGGTCAACAATACGAGGCAAAAGATACTGGTTCTTCACTGTAACTTTGTTCAACTGGCGATAATCAATGCACATACGCATAGAACCATCATTTTTCTTCACAAACAAGACAGGAGCACCCCAAGGTGACACACTTGGATGAATCTTATCAAGTAATTACTGTAACTATTCCTTCAACTCATTTAACTCAGGAGGGCCATACCATAAAGAGAAATAGAGATGGGCTGAGTGTCCGGCAATAAATCAATGCAAAAATCAATATCTCTATTGGGTGGCATGCCCAGAAGATCAACTCGAAACACATCAAGGAAATCCCTCATTGCTAGGACTTACTCAACTGTAGGGGTATCAATACTGACATCTCTCACATAAGCTAGATACACGTCGCACCGCTTATTAACAATTCATTGAGCTTTAAGAAATGAAATAACTCTACTAGTAGTTTAATCTAAGGTACCCCTCAACTCTAATTGTGGTACACCTGGCATAGCCAGCGTCACGGTCTTGGCATGACAATCAATAATAGCATAATAGGGCAACAACTAGTCCATGCCCAAGATAATATCAAAGTCTACTATGTTGAGTAATAACAAATCAACTCTGGTCTCAAAACCACTAAGAGTAATCAAATACGACCGACACATGAGGTCCACAACAATAGAATCTCCCATAAGAGTAGACACATAAACAGGGAAACTCAAAGAATCCCAAGAGATGCCCAAATGCGGGGCAAAATAAGAGGACACAGAGGAAAAGTGGAGCCAGGATCGAATAGAACCGATACATCTATGACAGGTTGGAACAATACATATAATGACAAAATTGGAAGCAACAGCCTTTGTATGGGCAGGAAGGGCATAGTATTTGTCCTGGCGTCCCCCTCTAGGGCGACCTCTACCTCTAGCTGGCTAAGTAGGCGGGTTAGCAACTGGTGATGTGATCATAGCCTGTAAACCCTGTGGAGCACGCTGTGGCTGAGAAGTCTATGGAGGTGCACACCTCCTAAGTCTAGGGAAATCCCTCACCATATGGCATGTGTTGTCACACCCAAAACAAGCTCTGGGAGGGCGTGTCAGCTGTGATTGGCTCGGGCCAGGTCTGCTAGACGGACTACTAAAAGCACCCCCAACAGGAGGTGCACTAGATACTAGAGGTGCATAATAAGGCTCCTGAGGTCTAGGAGGAGCTGGAATACCACAAGCTACTAGAAGAGCTGAATGAACAGTGCGACTCACATAACCCCTACCATGATGAACTGCAGCTGAGGCACGGGAACCAGAATAATGGCCCGACTCTCGATACCTCTTGGCCTCTCTCTCCTCTCTATCCCGAGCAAGCATGCCCTCTACTCTCCTAGCAATACTCACCACCTACTAATAGACGATATCCATCTCTAACTTTCGGGCCATGCTAGACCTGATGCTGGGAATGAGCCCCTCAATGAACCGGTGAACTCTCGCATGAACTGTAGAAACCAAGGCCAATGCATGTCTATCCAAGTCACTGAAACAGATAGCATACTCCGAAACAATCCTAGTGCCCTGGCACAAGTGCTCAAACTCCGCACATCATGCGTCCCTAAGGCTCTGAGGGACATACTCCCTTAAAAACCTATCCAAAAACTGGGTCCAAGTAAGGGAAGCTACCTCAGCCAGACTGTCCAACTCAAAAGTATGCCACCACTGATAGGCTGCCCCTCAAAGCTAGAAGGCAGTGAAAGAAACCCCACTTGACTCTACTACACCTATAGTGCGGAGGATACAGTGGCACTCCTCTAGAAATCCTTGAGCATCCTCTGATGCTAGACCACTGAATGTAGGAGGGTCATACTTCTTGTACCTCTCAAGCCTCCGCTGCTCCTCCTCTGAAACTGCTGCCCTACCCTCAGGCTGAGCTAGGGCTATAGGCGGTACCGGTATAACCTCTGGGATATGATCAACCTGAACCCGCTGCTCTAGAGTGTGGGCAGCGGGAGTCTGTGCTCCTCCCCCGGCCTAAGAAGTAGCTGCAGCAAGGGAAATCAACCCTACTTGAGCTAAAGTGGTGTACATGCTCATGAACTATGCAAGGGTCTGCTGAAGAGCTGGAGTAGTAGTAGAAGTAGGCATATCAGGTGCCTGGGACCCGGCTAGAGCTGCTGGTGGCTCCTCTGTAGCAGCTCGTGCAGGTGCTCTGGCTGCACCATGTGTGCGTCCTCGACCTCTACTCCTGCCCCAGCCTCTAGCGACTCTAGCAGGGGGCACGGGTGCCTGGTCATCTCCGGTAGCACGTGTCCTCACCATCTGTGAGAGAATAAAATATAGAAATTTAGAATTTCGAAGTCAATAATCTCGCACGACAAGGAATCAAATGAAGTGGAATTTTCTTAATCGTTCCTTAGCCTCTCGAAGATAAGTACAGACGTCTCCGTACTGATCCGCGAGACTCAAATAAACTGGCTTGTGACTCACGATTCCTATGAACCTAGAGCTCTGATACGAACTTGTCACGACCCAAGTTCTCTCTCCGTGAATTATCGTGATGGCACCTAGTATCTACGACTAGGTAAGCCTAACAATTTGCGAAAATAAAACGAAAAACATGAAATCTAACAATTTAACAAGTCTAATAAAGAAGTTTAAAATGTCTCTCGGCATATATAATAAACACTCTCAAACTGAACATAAGTACTCCCAAAGATCTATACTCCAGAGATCTATTAACGAAGATAAATAGGAAGTATATAACTTAAGGAAGAATAAGGAGGGACTTCTAGGTCTGCATACGCAGAAGATATACTTCGAAGTCTCTAAGATCGCCACGCCTCATTGATAATATGGCTGTGAAGAGGTACCTATATCTGCACACACAAAAACATGTGCGGAAAAGGGCATGAGTATACCACAGCGGTACCCAGTAAGTGCCAAGCCTAACCTCAGTCGAGTAGTGACGAGATCAGGTCGGGGCCCTGCTTGTTTATATATATAATAAGTTAAAATAGTATGACATATCGCAGTAAAGATAAATACTATCAGTTAATGAAAAATGAAATCATAGTGTTTACATTGAAAATTGTAATTACAATTATATTTGATTTTGTGGTTCTAAAAATATGTGATTTATCTTAACGCTAATTTTTAGGCAATAGATGCTAAGTGTAAGTAAAGAAAATAAAAAACACAAACCAATAGGGTTACAATGTTGGGCCTTGAGCTGGCTGGAGCAGGACCTCGGGGTCTAAACGGGCTAATAGCGATGAGGGATCGATGGAGGATCAATGATAATGAGGGCCTTAGGGATGGCCTCTTACGGTTAATAATGAGCAATAAATGAAGAACAATAAATGAACAATGAATGAACAAAGAAAGAATAAGCAATAAATGTAAAGAACAGATATGTTAGCCAAGAGCAGAGAATGTTGTATTGTATTCAATATGTTGTGTAATAAATCTGAATCCCCTTATAAGATGAAAAGGGTCCCCTTGATATATGAGGGGGAATCCCAACATAGTACATGTATAATAATGACGAGAAAATGCTACTGGTACAACTGTATAATGACTTATTACAGACTTGTACTATTCTTGCTAACCTGGTCAGCTCTAGCCACGTGTCTTTGGGAGCTTTCCCGCCTTTCCATGACGGTCATCAATTTGTGCTACTCCAAAATTGACCTTCGATGTGCTCCCTCAAGGGGAGTACCTCGAGGGCATACTCCAAATTCTGCTTCGAGCTCCTCGAGGACGGGCATAAAATGCTACGATAACCCCGAAGTCGAACTCTTTTGATTTTGGCCGTATATAGATAGTCCTCGCGTTTCTTAAAATGAAATGATCGGAAATGATCTTGAGTCCTTTCTTCTTCGATACCCCCCATCATCAGGTCAAACACGGTTTTCGAAAAGCCCACAAAACACTATTGGTCACCCTTTCAATTCCTCCTAGTGACTTATAAATACTTCAATCCTCTATCTTTCAAATATTTGCAGCATCTTCAAATTTTCAAGTCCTCATTAACAGTTTCCTGCCTTTACCCTTCTTTCATGTTCAGTTCTTTGTCAGCTTGCTTTGAAACATTTGTTACAGCTATGGCAAAAACTTCTAAAACAGTACCTCAAAAATGGGAAGCCTCTTCTTTGTCATGCTCGTCTAAGAGCAAAAAGGTAGTTCCCCCCAGCATCGAGGAGTGTGTTCCTGGGACCTTCGATATAGCCTCTGATTTCAAGATTGATAAACCCTCTTCGGTACTGGGCCGATGCGAACCCATGTCTCGGTATCTTAGTCTAATAACTGACATAAAGAAGGTAAAAATAGATTGCCGCTGGGGTAAGGTGGTACAAGTAGAGATCCTTCTCCTGAAGAGGATATAACTACGCATAAACCTAGTTTCCTCAGCGTGTATACATATCCCTTTACTTTGGGTCTTGTAAGCTCTTCTTCTCCATCGGTAGACCCGGTGATCCTTGATTATTATCGAGAATAACGAGTGATGCTTGGTCAGATTTATCGTTCCTTTTGGAGAATCGTCTATTTCCTTAGACATTTCTCGAACATGGTCGAGAGGATGTCTTTCACCCTCGATCACCTGGTTAGGTTGTATAGACCTCGCCTATATCAAGGGGGCCTAGTCAAACTGTGGCATCGGTCTACCAAAGCATTTTTTTGCCAATACCGATGAAGATAAAGACTGGGGGTGGATGAGCCGCTTCGTTAGGGTCAGAGCTTCAGACCTCATCCCTGCCGAGAAGATGACATTCCCCGAGGAATGGAATATGAGGCGTAAATGTCGTTACACCGAGCATGTTTTAAAATCTGAATGTCCTCTTTTTCTCTTTTGAACTAACTCCTTTGTTGTATGAATTGATTTCTCTCTGATTGCTTAGCCACCGTATGGTTCCCCGGTGTCGTCGACACCCACCCGAGATGGGTTAGACTTTTAGACTCTGCCTCTCCATATGATAAGAGCGTTTGGAGTGATCTAACCAAAATTCGGTGGGAGGCCAAAACTCATGATACGCCTTTGCCATTATCACTTCCAAATCCCTTATGAATGGATTTTTTGCCACCGTATTTGACACTTTGCGCCTGTGAAAGCCTCAAGGAAGTTGTTTCAATGAGGTCACCCCCTCTTGGTGATGAGGAGACTTATAGGCCCGCCAAAGATAGAAAGAGAAAGGAGGAGATGCTGGCGGAGACCCCGAAACCAAAAAGAGCCAAGGCTGGAAAGCCCAGAACCAATGCAATGGTCCTAATTTCGGCACCAGTTGAGAGTCTTCATGCTGAAAATGATGACGACTTCCCATTGATACATAGGTAGAGATGAAGCACTAACGCTTCGATGTTTGCCGGGCAGAAGACTACCGAGTTAGACGTGGCCAATGCGGTCCCACCTCGTATTAAGGAACCCCTCGATAAGGGTTTGGGTGCAGTTCCCAAGCCGATTACTAAATAGGGTACAACTTGTGTTGATGAACACTTGTTTGGTGGATTTGGAGGATCTAGCTCTGAGGCCCTTTGAGGGAAAGAAGAAGCCTCGATAGAGGTTGATGTCATGGACGGTTTTCAATCAGGCCTATCGTTTTCCCCAGGGCAAATACGGGATGCCCAGAATAGATAGAACACTGATGCGAGGAAATCCCAGGGGGAGGATGAGATGTTTGGAGATTTCTTTGCCGGTGTCGAAGAGGATGATGATCTCGATGTCCCAGTCGCTTTCGAGGAGGCTGCAAAACTCCAAAAACAGGTGATGTTGACATAATCTTTGTGCCTTGAGTTTTGGTCTTTGTTTTCCTAACTTCTTTCCTTCGTGCTATAGGTCATGATGTTGTATGACCGAGCCTTCTCTAAGTTAAAAGCTGAACTGACTCATAGCGAGAAGGAGTTTGAGAAGCTCGCCACAAAGTCGAAAGAGCTAAAACTCAATACGCCCGAAGGGAGGAGGAACTAAACAGCCTTCAAACAAGCTTAGAGAAAATGCTCCAAGAGCAGGCCAACTTCACTGAGTAGGTAGTTTAGTATTTATGAGCTTGCTTGTTGTTTTTGTAACTTGGTGCTTACTATCTTGGCTGGACATTTGTAGATTGAGCAAAAGGATGCCCTAGCGGAACAGCTTTGGGAAGACATTGCCTCCAAAGATGCCGAGATAATTGATATGAAGCGGTGCAAGAATAGCACGACCTTGGAAAGGGATACTCTACGAGGGGAGCTGGCCTCGACCCAGGGTCTTCTTTAACATGTTAAGAAGGAGACCCCCAAATTCCATGTGCTTCATGCTGATTCTGTTGCGTTATCCGTGGCTAAGATTGACGCTGATGCACTCATATCCTCATATCAGAAAGACGTTGTTGCAGCTAATACTCGAGCCAGGGAGATATCTGAAGAGGCCGAGCTCAAAATGGCTCGCGCTCTTGTACATGCTCGGTTAGAGGCTCGGAGAAAGGCCTTCGAGGAAATGCATGCCAAAGGTTTTGATCTCTCCGCTGAGGTTGAATAAGCGAAGGCCTTGGAAGAGGAGTCAGCAGCTCTGACCACTTCGGACGAGGGCTCAGCGAGTGGCTCGGGGAGTGGCGAAGACGAAAACTAAACCACCTTTACCCCTCTTATTTTTTTTGCTTCTTCCTTTCTTGTAGATGAACTCTGCATGGAGTTTTGTATATGCACCTTTGTAAATATATTTTTGGAATACAAAGGATTTTGGTGTCTTCAACATTTATCCCTTTAGAGTTTACGCTGAATTCAAGCTTCGAACTTAATTTTAACTTCTTCGAGCTCGGTCTCGGAGAAGCAAAGACCCTCTAGATCGGGTGGTTCTAGTTCTGATTGCATACCTTCCCTAGGTCGGGTCGGTAAGGACTTGACTTGACCTATCGGTATCTCGAACAAGAGGTGGCGGCGTCATTCCTATGACATGATAGTGAAGTGACCGAAATAGCCCTGTCTGTTCACTTCCCAAAAAGTCATAATTACATCGTCAGTGTTGATTGGATGTTAACGTTAATGAACAGTCGCTGCTCTTCTTATATATACACTTGTTTTCCTTGTTTCGAAGGATTTTCCGCTTTGTGTAACTACCTGTCTCTATAGAGTTCCTTTTTTGTGCTAGTTTTTGTGTCGCATCAGATCAAAGCTTTCGCCTGAGTTTTCATCTTTTCTTTCTTGTGTTGAAGAAGCTATGGCTACCATGCCCAATTCTGTTCACCAGGAAGAGGAAAGTCGTACCTTTGCTTCCCGTCCGGCCGGTGGTACACCGCCGACGTTAGGTGAGCTAACCTCGAATTGTTTCATCTCGAAGAGAGATTTTATGTTGGAGAAGCCTCTCGATGTTCTGGGTCATCGAGAGCATGCATCGAGGTTCATTTGATCAATAGAAGAGAGACACCTCAAGGCTGTGAGGAGAGACTGCTGATGGGGAGAAAAGGTGAGGATGCAGGTTCCCTCTCGAGAAGAGGATATCATGGCCCACATGGAGGGGTTTCTGAATGTGTACATGTACCTATTTACATTGGGTCCTCTTGACCGACTCGTACTCGAGTTCTATCGAAAGCATCGAGTTACTTTGGCTCAGATCCATCCGTCCTTATGGCAGATTGTGCTGATGATGAGATTTTTTACTGAAAAGGCCGAGCTCGAGTTCACTCTTAGCCACCTCCTCGGATTGTATCGGCCTTTACACCATCGTGGTCTAATTGCACTACGACATTGATTTACCAGGCCCTTTATCTCTAATGATGAGGAGGACAGGGATCGAGGATGGAAGAGTTGATTTGTTCGAGTGAGGACCGTCGATATTATTCCTGCGGAGTTCGTGCAATTTTCCGAGAAAAGGAACTTCTAGCGTAAGTGATGCATTGGATTCTATTATTTTTATTCTCGGTAGAGCTTGACTTTGTAAGGGAATTTTCTTTCCTTTTCTGCAGCGATCCCGTGGATACCAAATGAGGTCTCCGACCTTGCGGGCTGAACTGACGTCCTCTTTGATTAATGATGAGCGCAATTGGAGAGATTTTTTGAAGGGCAGATGGGAGGCTAAGCACCATGGTATGTGCCATGTATTCCCTTTTTTGAGGAGTACTTTCCCTTTCTTCAGCACTAATTTCTTAGTTGCAGGCATTGGTGACTTTTCTAAGGTGAGACCGTCCCCTTTCGAGGAGGAAGAAGGACATTCGATTTCCGATACAAAGCAAGATAATAAAATAAAAAGGTCCGAGGAGGAGGAGGATCCCTACAACAAAGCAGGATTCGCCCGGAGGCGCGAGAAGGACGTTGCTGCCGAAAAGGCTTCATTTTCACTGGTCACTCTTGGATATCAATACACTCGGAGAGGATGACTCTATACTGAAGGCTCGAATTAGGAGGTCTCCCAAAACTGTTGAGCCTGTTGGGCCCGAGGTCCCTAGTCTCGAAGGGGAGATTCCACAATCGAGGAAAGGTGGGGATCCTTCATTACCTGATTTGGCAGCTGGTTCTCGGATGCTGGAAAGTACCCCGAGAGGAATGGGCTTCGGGATATCTTTGCCTAGTCAAAGCGCCTCAGTTTGCACTACCGGGGCCGATGAGAGCGTGCCGGTAGATGCGAGGTCGACCTTCGAGGAATCTCAGTGGCTCTACTCTGTGGTGAGTTTTGAAGTTATTATAACTTTTTCAATCTTCATATTTCCTCCTCATTAACTGAACTTTTCTTTCTCATAGGCCTTCGATAAGATCAAGTCTAGGCTTCTTCGTTGTGATGCCAAGTTGTGTAGAGCTTCGAATGGGGAGAGATCTCTCAGGCTTCTTTGTGACAAGAAGACAAGAAAGTTGATACATCTTAGATCGGAGTTGGACTATAGCCCAGAGTATGAGGGCAACCTCGAGAAACAGTTAACTTCTATTTTGAGGGAATATAGGCTTCTTCTCTCATTTTCGGAAACTTATGTTTCAGTATCTCAGTTGTAGGAAAAGACAGGGATGCTGGAGCGCCTTCGAGGTGAGGTCAATCAGGTCACTTCTGAGTGCAATGATTTGAAGGCTCAGATAGATATTCATGTTGCGGCCAAAAGGAACGCTTTGGCTAAGGCCTCTGCCCTCGAGAGGGTGACTCAGTCCAGATGAGCAGAATTGCCAAGATTGAAATAGATCATTTGAAGCTGAAGGCTGAAGTTGTAGACGCTCGAGCCGAAGTTGAAGAGGTTTGATAAAAGGCCGATAAGAAAGTGGCCATCTATCTGAAAGATGTTGCTGAAGCTCGTACGAATTTTAGAAGGGCTTCCGATCGAGAGAGGAGAAGTAGTGAATATGCCCGATGCAAATCCCGGAGGGAAACTCTCGAGGAGATTCATGGTAAGGGCTTCAATCTCTCAGAGGAGATAGAGTAGGCCAAGGCGGATAAGTTCGACGCCAAATTCCTTGTTTCCAATGATGAAGACGACGATGATGGGGCCGATGAGGGAGCTTGTATACGGTAAAATTGGAGGGTCCAATTTTCCATCGTTATAACATCTCGAAGGCTCGAAATCACGGCTGAGTCTCACCTCTTGAGGTCCATCGATGCTTGACCTCGGGGAAGTATGGGATCGACGGTTATGGGAAGAAAATGGGGAGTTCTCAAGGTGAGAAGCTAGAGCTGACAAAATCTGTCAGGCTAGTCTGAGCCTCTATCGCGACATTAGTTAGATGTCCCATCTCCATATCTTTGTAATAAATGCACTTTTACTATGTTAGGATTTCCTCTCTTATATAAAGGGGATCATTGTCATTTTGTAAACATTTGTTGCTCCATAATAAATATACAAGAACATTCTTTCTGCTCTCTAACATATTCTCTTGATCTTATTACTTCATTTATTGCTCGTATTTATTGTGATTATATTCATTGTACATCATTTATTGCTTATTATTGCCCATAAAGATCCGCCCTTGATTTATTTGTAACTGTTATTCGCCATTGACCGCCTTTGATAGCTCCCAGCCGAGCCTCAGACTCGACCCCGAGGCCCTTGAATAGGCAAGCTCGAGGCCCCGATTGGCAGCGATTCGATTTGATTAGCACCTCGTTCTTAAGCTCTTATTTCGTTTCTAAGTCTTTCACATAGTGTCTACTACCTAACAACTAGCATAAAAATAGATCACGTATTTTTAGAACCACTAAATCAAATTGTTATTACCATTTTCACGGTAAACAGTTTGGTGCCTACCGTGGGGCCAAAAATAATAGTGATTATTTTTTTCCTGGTTTAACTACATAACGCAAGTTATCTTTCACGCTTTCTCTTGTCCAGGATCTTCTATTTCAGGTCAAAATGTCCGACTCAATAAACAACAATCTTGAGAACCACAAAGAAAATGGCATAGATGTTCTAGGTGTTGGTGTACCACCACGAAACCCTAAGAACATGCCAGAACCGATCTCTATCAATGCGGTCTCATGCAATGCTCAGCACGTCGATGTAAGCTCCTACACTAACATGAGCATGCGCCAAGGAGACCAACAAGAAGCCCAGGAAACCCCATCTAGGGATCAACGGGAGGTTAGACTTCACGTTATTTTTGAAATATTGCAGGCACAACAACTAGAAATTGCTTAGCTGCAAAATTACCAGAAAACTCCCAGCAAGAGAGCACTGCGGCTCCTCGGGCCGAGCAGGTACCAGAGAGGTCAAGCGACAACGAGTCGGTAGTCGACCCCGCCATCGTAAAGATGCTTGAGGACCTCACAAAAAGGATTGAATCGGGCGAATAGAAGATAGAAGCCAACGACAAAAAGGTCGAGACCTACAACTCCAGGGTCGACCAAATTTCGGGCGCACCCCCGATCCTGAAAGGTGTGGATTCGAAAAGGTTCATAAAAATGTCGTTCCCAGAGGAAGCGGCTCCAAAACCCATTCCAAAGAAGTTCAGGATGCCAAACCTTCCAAAATACAATGGAACCGCATACCACAATGAGCACGTTACAGCTTACACTTGCGCAGTAAAGGGCAACAACATAAAGGACGATGAGATCGAGTCCGTCTTACTAAGGAAGTTCGGGGAAACACTCTCGAAGCGGACCATGATGTGGTATCACAACCTGGCTCCTAACTCCATAGACTCATTTGCCATGCTAGCAGATTCCTTCATAAAGGCACATGTTGGTGCCACCAAAGTATCGACAAGGAAATCTGACATCTTTAAAATCAAGCAGAGGGAGAACGAAATGATGCGAGAGTTCGTATCTTGCTTTCAAATGGAATGAATGGAACTACCACCAGTCTCCGACGACTGGGCAGTGCAGGCCTTCACTCAAGGTCTGAATGAGCGAAGCTCGGTGGCTTTGAAGCAAGTGAAACAGAACTTGGTCGAATGTTCACAATCGATATCAATCAAAAATCAGGACCGAGGATGACCAACTTGGAGCCCCCTCGGGCTCGGTATACCAAAGACGGCTTTTGGCAAATGAGCCAAAACCAAACAATGAAAAGTACCAGCCATACACCAACGACAGAAGAAATGCCCCGAGGCGTAACATACCTTGCAATGGCCGAAGGATGGACCAAGGTCAACACCCTCAGGGATTCGTCAACAGAGCTGGATTTGACAGGAACACAGGGCCAACGGTGGTACCTCACTTGTCGGAGTACAACTTCAACATAGATGTATCAGACATCGGGTTCACCATCAGTAACATCAGAGACACCATGTGGCCCAAGCCTATGCAATCAGATCCTTCGCAAAGAAATCATAACTTAGTTTGTGAGTTTCACAACATGCATGGCCACAGGACCAAGGACTGCCACCAGCTTTGAGAGGAATTGGCTAGACTACGCAATAAATGTCACCTCCAAGAATTCCTCAACGATCGGGCCAAAAACCAATTTCGGGAAAGAGAAGAAGCCAAGAAGAACGAAGCAAATGAGCCACTACACGTCATCCATATGATCTTGGGAGGCATCGATGCCCCGCAAGAGCCCATGATGAGAAGAACAAAAATATCCATCACTAGAGAAAAACGAACTCAAGATAACATACCCGAGGATGCCCTCACATTCAGCGACAAGGACATTGAGACCTTGTCTCAGCCCCACAACGACGCACTGGTAATCTCTTTTCTTGTAAATACATTTCAAATTAAATGTGTACTTGTGGATCCAGGCAGCTCGACCAATATTATCAGGTTGAGGGTGGCAGAGCAGCTCGGACTTCTTGACCAAATCGTACCCGCCTCTCGAGTCCTCAACAAATTCAACATGGCGAGCGAAACAACAAAAGGGGAAATCATCCTTCCAGTCAACCTGGCTGGCATAATCCAAAATGCCAAATTCCATGATATCAAGAGAGACATGAGATACAATGCCTTGCTCGGAAGGCCATAAATACACTGTATGAGAGCAGTACCTTTCACCCTCCATCAGATGATGAAATTCCCCACAAAGGATTGGATTAAAACTGTCTACAGAGAACAGCATGTGGCGAAACAAATGTTTGCGGTACACGATGTGGCCCCGACACCGGCACCTACACTTTCGAGAGAGTCGAAGGATAAGCAAACAGTAAAATAACAATAACAAACTACACTCCCGACTATCCCAACTAAACAACGCAGGGGATCGTACCGCGTCCTCGTCACAAGCAAATAAAATATATCAAGACTCGAAACATCGTCGACGTATCGTACACTAAGTTATGACCGTTTCCTTTCTTTTTAAATTATATTCTACACTGACTCGAGTGCAGGTACCTGATTGAAATGGCCAAAGCGCTCTCCAACTCGAAGACCTTAGGTTTCAAAAGCATGCGATACACACTTTTCCTTCGATCGGGTTTTTATCCCGAAAAGGGTTTTACTGGCAAGGTTATTAACGAGGCAACATTCATATGCTACCTATAGAATACTCAACAAGTATTCAAGGCTTCCTTTACAATCAACCTCAAATACTGGGAGGCATCCCCCCGGGAGGTCACTTACTCGGAGAAAGCCAAGATGCATCAAGTGGGGTATCGATAGGAATATAATGTACCGGGCCAAACGGTCGAACGAACCGTGTCTATATAGAACAACTGAGCCCTTAAATAGCATAGATATGTATACTTACACCAAGTAATCAAATAATACTTCACAAAAGCATTTTGCATATCAAGAAAGATCGACATTTTTTTGCAAAAAACGGCTCCAAAGCTAAAAGATGACTAGAACACTCAAGGCCTAGACTCAACAACTCACAACAATGTGACCCCCGACTCGGAGCTTCGAGCTCGTAATCCCTCAATGAGGAAACAACAAGATCACAAAACGGCTCCAAAGCCAAAAGACGACCCGAACACTCAAGGACTAGCATCAAAAACTCAAATGACCTCCGGGTTGGAAATTCCAAAATTGTAAGCCCTCAATAAGGCAATACCAAGTTTATAAGTAATGGCTCACGAGTCAAGAAACCCTCGACGACTCGAGGACTGCCGTCAAGAGCCATCTCCATCAACTTATCAAAATCCGAGGTTGTAAGGCCACATGCGGGCAACCTCGGTCTCGTAAGACCTATATAAGGCAACAACAATATCTGTAAGACCTCAATCAAGGCATGAACCATACTTGTACCAAGTATCCAAAATTGTAAGACCTCAAAGGCATGAAAAATTTGTAAGACCTTACTAAAGGCATCAACCCTATCTCAAAGTTTTGGCTATATATCTAACTTGTAAGACCCCTAAAAAGGCATACCCTCGATATAGATGCCAAAACTACTTCATTCGGGACTTAAAGGCTCCGGACAAACATAAATGATTCTGGTCACAAGGCTATACCAGCCAAACTAACGCGACGTGGGGACGCCCGACCATCACTATAAATCACAGGCCTTCAATTACTTCGAATATAGTTCGGAAAGAACCAGTTAAACAGGATACCCTCGATACAAGCAAAAGGGTTTCGACCATATAATGACTCACAATCAAGGTTTTTTAAATCGTTGAAAAGTCAGGAAAATACTATTTTAAAAAATCCTTATCGATGGAAAAATAAAGCCCACATAAAAGCTATCATCGACCCAACACATAAGAGCCATTGTAGCCAGCCCGCATACACTAAAAGGTCGCATCGACTAAAAGCATAAGAGCCACTGTCGCTAGTTTAAAAATCAAAAACATGAAGGTCGAATGAGCTCGAGTCGTAACCCGTTTCGAAGATTGAACCCAAAACGGTTAACTAAATATGCCTAAGGGCAAAAGTGTAAGAGACACTATCGCCAGCTTAAAATTCAAAAACTTGAGGGTCGAATGAGATCTAGTCGTAACTCGATTCAAAGACTGAACCCAAAATAGTTAATTAAATATGCCTAAGGGCAAAAGCGTAAGATCCACTATCGCCAGCTTAAAATTCAAAAACTTGAAGGTCGAATGAGCTCGAGTCGCAACCCGATTCAGAGACTAAACCCAAAACAGTTAACAAAATATGCCTAAGGGCAAGGGGTAAGAGCCATTGTCGCCAACCCACATACAATAAAAGGTCGTATCGACCAAAAGCGTAAGAGCCATTGTCACCAGCCCACATACACTAAAAGGTCACATCAACCAAAAGTGTAAGAGCCATTGTCGCCAGCCCACATACAATAAAGGTCGCATCGACCAAAAGCATAAGAGCCACTATGGCCAGCCTAAAATTCGATAGCTTGAGGGTCAAATAAGCTAGAGTCGATTCCCGACTCGGGGACTAAGTCCAAAATAGTTGGCCTAAATATGCCAAAGAGAAAAAGCGTGTAAGAGCCTACGGGCCAGTCCAATGAGCCTCAAGGCCATACCGTGAATCTAAGGATTCCCCTCAGCTCAAATACCAGTTCATCCGGCTAAAATCAAGGCAAACGAAATAAAGGCGTAACAAAACCGCAAAGTATCTTTCTTATACATACATGCGGAAATATTCAAGCTCTATTTACGAACGCGCTTCGAGAATGCTATATGCAAAGTTGGAAAGAAAAATCTACACTTCCCCTGGTGGCTATGGCACGTAAGTCTCACCTTCGCTATCCTCTACATCGGATATAAGAAACTGAGCAGCACGCTCGTTCGCCCTCTCCTGTGTCAACTCTTCCGAGAGATCAAATCCCCTAGCGTAGATCTCCTTGAGGGTTTTCCTCCGAGAATTACTCCAAGCGTATTCTTTGCTCCTATCTCCTCTCTCAAGGATCTTTCTCAGCTTAGCTTGAGCATCAGCATCGTCCTTCAAATAGATCGCCACTTTCTGGTCAGCCTTAGTTCGGCTCATTACAACTTCAGCTCGGGCATCCACAACCTTGTCCTTTATCTTTTAGAGCTCAGTCTCGAGCTTCATAATCATCTCTGTTTGAGCCAAGCTACTATCACGAGCTAAGCGATGTTGAACCTCAAGGGTAGAAGCTTTAGCCAAAGCACCATCCTCTGTCAAAGCCTGAGCGTCCGCTTGAGCCTTTAGCTCATCATACTTGTGCTTGGCTCGGCCAACCTCATCGCGAAGGTGCTCCAAGCCCTTCGCCTTTTTCTGCAACTGAAATAAATGAAACAGTAGCTTCAGGAGTTAGAAGGAGAAATGCACACTCGCTTGGAACAAAAATTACTTGCTCTTTCAAATAGCTCTCATAATTCAAACTTCGGCTCGCCTCATACAGTAAGTGCGCCAATTCGACTTTCCTTTCTTCACAAAGGGGCCTCAGGGATTTCTCCTCGGCAAGAGTTTTCCGCAGCCTGGCCTAACGGTGAAGCAACTTTGACTTAAGCTTATCGAGGGCCTGCAAAAGAAAACACAATAAGGAAGGGCAGGCGCAAAACTCGAAAGGCCTATGCCAAAAACTCACCACAGAGTGAAGTCGTTGCGCTTCCTCGAAGGTCGAGTGCACATCTACTAACCTAGCTCCCTCAGCTCCGAAAGAGTCAACCCCGGCCGAGGCACGGTCGCTCGGTGCCTATGATCCCCGATTTCGAGTATCCCTCAAAGTACCTCCGACGGAAAAAGGAGACGACAGCGGAGGATAAGCCACCTCTCCAAAACCAGAAATCAAAAGCGCGACAAGCTCAATCAATACTTCCACTCCGGGCCTCAGGTCCAGGTTCACCTTACTTCGAGCGCTATCGCCCTGCGTAGGTATCTCTTGCATATTGTTATCATTCTTTAGCCCAGAATCTAGAGATCCCTCTTCCCTCCAAGGGGACACATCCTTGCCTCAGAAATCTCCCTGATGCCTATAATAAAAGGGTTAGCACGCAGAAAGGGAAAGTGCTTTTTCAACTAAAAGAAGGGAACAAATCGCACAGCACATATCGTGGTATTTTGCCTCCCACCTATCCTTAGATAAAGCTCGTCACTTACGCTTGTTGTGAGATGAGTGGGTCGCCAACTTCTGAACCCAATCCGGGAGATCGGGAACCTTGCCCGGCATCCACGAGGTGGTACCCGACCATGAGGACCTCTATCAAAAAGAAGTTAGGCTCTAGGAAGCTTTTGGCATCATCACCAGTCCCGAGGTCGTACCTGACCTCGAGGACCTCCATCAAAAAGAAGTTAGGCTCCAGGAAACCTTTGGAATCATCGCCAGCCCTGAGATGGTACACGATCTCTAGGACCTCCATCAAAAAGATGTTAGGCTCCAAAAAGCCTTTTAGCATCGTCGCCAGACCCAAGATGGTACCCGATCTTGCGGATCTCTCGAAAGGGTCGTCGATGTCATTATAAGACTCGAGATGGTACCCAGTTTCGAAGGCTGCTCTCAACGAGAAAAATAAGCATTTAAAACTCTGTTCGTATGGGCTTCGCCTCAGGTTACCATCTAAACCCGGGCAGTCCCTCATCCAGGATCTATCTACAATGCCTTAAGGCTATGTACACTAAGTTCAAGACAAGTTTCTATACAGCCCCAATTAACCCTCACTCGGGGAATGCTCTCGAAAGCCTGAAAGCAATCTCCATTCTCGAGATTCCGAGTGAATCCCCCCTCGAATGTTATCGCAGGGTCTAAAGGCTAAATCTCGATTTAGGGGTTCGAAGCCTCACTCTCATTCAACTCAATACCAGGGTTTCGATGACCCGAGTTTATCAGTCCAACCCGGGCTTGATATTTACATCGACCGATGGGGTCATGCACTTAGATTCTACACAAGCATAGATAAAGAGAAAATAGTGTGCATCAGGGACAAATTAAAGGAACATATTTCATTCATAAACATTCAATTACAAAAGCCCACGAGGGGTCCTTACATATGATTACAAAAGCCTATGTCATGAGTATGACGCAATTAGTATAACGTTATTGCGAGAAATTTGGAAAGATGGTTATCAAGGTCGTTTCTTATCATTCTACTCTAATAAACGCGGGGACTATCTGTATACGGTAAAATCGGAGGGTCCAATTTTCCATCGTTATAACGTCTCGAAGCCTCGAAATCACGGTCGAGTCTCACCCCTTGAGGGCCATCGATGCTTGACCTCGGGGAAGTATGCGATCGACGGTTATGGCAAAAAAATGGGGAGTTCCCAAGGTGTGAAGCTAAAGCCAACAAAATCTGTCAGGCTAGTCTGAGCCTGTATCGTGGCATTAGTTTGTTGTCGCATCTCCATATCTTTGTAATAAATGCACTTGTACTATATTAGGATTCCCTCTCTTATATAAAGGGGATCCTTGTCATTTTGTAAACATTTGTTGCTCCATACTAAATATACAAGAACATTCTCCCTGCTCTCTAACATATTCTCTTGATCTTATTACTTCAATTATTGCTCGTATTTATTGTGATTATATTCATTGTACATCATTTATTGCTTATTATTGTCCATAAAGATCCGCCCTTGATTTATTTGTAACTGCTATTCGCCATTGACCGCCTTTGATAGATCCCAGCCGAGCCTCAGACTCGACCCCGAGGCCCTTGAATAGGCAAGCTCGAGGCCCCAATTGGCAGCGATTCGATTCGATTAGCACCTCGTTCTTAAGCTCTTATTTTGTTTCTAAGTCTTTCACATAGTGTATACTGCCTAACAACTAGCATAAAAATAGATCACATATTTTTAGAACCACTAAATTAAATTTAATTGTTATCACCATTTTCACAGTAAACAGAGTTGATCCCGATAGGGCTGATGGTGACATAGTCCCCGAGGGGGAAAATCTAAGTTCTGGAGGGTAGACTAGGTGTTTCTTTCTTGTTCTTTGAATAGAGCTCCCTGCGGGAGTGGTGTAAATGTACCTTTGTACCATCATTCATAATAACGATGGAAACCTTTGGTTTTCCCTTCGTATGAATTTCCACTTTTTGTGTCTTTGTTTATGTTTTGAGTGTTGATGCCTATCGATAATTAGTCCGATATGTTGGACTTTTATGATAGGAACCCTTAGGTTATGCTTGATGAGTAATTGATGATAGTTAACCGTTCACGGCTCGGTCCTCGAATCAAGTTTTGACTCAGGCTCATTGACCCTTAGGTTTTCGACATACTGGCCCTCAGGCTCTTATGTATTGGCCCTTAGGCTCTATAGGCTGGCCCTTAGGCTCTTACGCATTGGCCCTTAGGCGCTTTAGGCTAGCCCTTAGGCTCTTACTCATTGGACCTTAGGCTCTTTAGGCTGGACCTTAGGCTCTTACACATTGGCCATTAGGCACTTTTTAGATTGGGTCGATGCGACCTCTGATATGGCCATAGTTTTCACCATTTCGGCTGAAGTTGTGATCATGCCTTGGCATGTTTTGTGATTGTCCAACTCTTCAATGGCTCAAATAAGAACCTCAATCGATATGCGACGATAATCGAGTACCTCGGATGGTTCTCTTGAATGCTAATTTTTCGAAGCCTTTTACTGAAGGCTGATTGTCTCAAAGCCTTGTCATTGTTTGGAGCTAATATGATCGAAGCTCTTTTGCGTGGGAGTAGCCTGATTAACCGGTTCTTTTCGAAGTATTTGGAGGCCTTTAGGTATATGGCAGCAGTCGGACATCTCGGAGCTACATTAATTTGGTCGGAGCCTTTTGATATGACCATAGTCGATAGTCCCCGGGTGAGATAACCTTGGAATCTATATTGAGGGTATGCCTTTTTAGGGGTTGTACAAGTTCGATATATAGCCTTGGCCTTAGTATCGGGATTGTGCCTTTTTAAGGTCTTACGAGTTTTGGCATGCCTTGTTGAGGTCTTACAGATTTGGTGTTGCCTCACTGAGGGCTTACGAGCTCAAAATTTCCTGATCGAGGTCTTACGAATTTGAGTTTTTGATGGTTCAATGAGCTGACTGTGGATGACAGTCCCCGAGTGTTCGCCTTTGGCCCTTGAGCCGTCTTATGAAAAAGCAGTGGGTTTCTTCAAAGCACAAAGTGTTTTCGTAAGCGAAGGGAGCTTCCTCAATTGCTTGATATACGTGTACATATTTTTTGCTTTTAGGGACTCGAGTATTCTATATGGACACGGTTCATTTGACCGTTTGGCCCAATACAACATTCTCCTATGGAGGTCCTCCTAGGCATAGTTTGGTTTTTTGAAAAGGCGGCCTCCCGGGGTGGTGCCTCCCAGTTTTTGAGTTTGATCAAAGGGAAGCCTTGAATACTTAATGAGTTCTCCTTAGGTACCATATGGGGGTTGCCTTGTTTAAAAACCTCGCCGATAAAACCTGTTCGGGATAAAATCCGATCTAAGGGAAAAAGAACGCAACACATGCTTTAAAACCCAACGTCTTCGACCTGGAGGGTGCTTCGGTTCCTCTTAATCGGGCACCTGCAAAATAAGTTAGTACAAAACATAAATGAAAAGGGAGAAGGTTGTACCTTAACATTGATAGTGTTAGAGCTTCGATCCGTTTTTTATAGCTTGCTCTAAGGACACAACACGGTCCTTTATTCACTCACTCGGGTGGAACCGAGGATGTAGGTTGTTGTTGCTATTTGTCTGTTTACTTGCCTTTTGGCTTCTTTGATGTTGAGGGCATAGATGTCGGCGTTGCGTTGTGCACCATGAACATCTCTCTTGCTGCGTGCTGCTCCCCGTACACCGTTTTTGCTCCATTCTTGGTTGGAAACTTCATCATCTGATGAAGGGTTGAGGTTACTGCCCTCATACTTTGTATCCACGGCCTTCCAAGCAAGGCATTGTATCTCATGTCACCTTCGATGACATGAAATTTTGTATCTTGGATTGTTCCGACTACGTTGACCAGGAGGATGATTTCCCCTTTTGTTATCTCGCTTGCCATGTTGAATCCATTGAGAACTCGAGAGGCGGGTACTATCTGGTCGAGCAGTACGAGCTGCTCCACCATCCTCGACCTAATTATGCTGGCCGAGCTACCTAGATCCACGAGCATACCTTTAATTTGAAACTTATTAAAAAGAAAAACAATTACCAGTGCGTCATTATGAGGCTGAGACAAGGTCTCAACGTTCTCCTAGCTGAATGCGAGAGCGTCCTCTGGTATGTAACTCCGAGTTTGTTTTTCCTTGGCGATGGATATTTTCGTTCGCTCGGCAACGGGTCCTTGTAGGGCATCGACCCCTCCGACGATCATGTGGATGATGTGCTGTGGTTCTTCTGGTTCATTTTTCCTATTTTCCTCACTCTTCCGAATTGGTTTTAGGCTCGGTTGCTGAGGAATTTCTGAAGGTGCCCATCGCTGATTAGTCGGGCTACCTCTTCTCGGAGCTGTCTACAATATTCGGTCCTATAACCGTGGGTGCCGTGATATTTGTATGTCAAGTTAGGGTTCCTCCGTGAAGGGTCTGATAGTATGGGTTTCGGCCACATAGTATTTGATTTTATCTATGGTCGATACGATATCTGAGACATCGACGTTGAAGTTATACTCAGATAGTCGGGGCACCTCTACCGGCCCAATGTGTCTATCGGCTTTACTCATGAGTCCCCGGGAACTAAGACCTCGATCTGTTCTCCGATCACATCAAGGTATATATCGCCTTGGTGCATTTCTTCGATCTTCTACATACGACCGGTATCTTTCCTTGTTCGATCTTGACTCCCTTTCTATAAACCTTTGTTCTTTTGCTAAGATCCTGCTAGGATATACTAAGCCCGAGGGGGCTCCCAATTGGTCGTTTTCGACCCAGATCGATTAGTACCTATTGTGCACATCCGCCCAGTTCGCGGTAGGATATTCGATCAAATTTTGTTTTAACTACTTCGAAGCTACCGAGCTTTGCTCATTCAAGCCTTGAGTGAAGGCTTGTACTACCCAGTCATTGGAGACTGGTGGTAATTCCATTCGCTCCATCTGAAGCGAGATATGAATTCCCTTAGCATCTCGTTCTCTCTTTGTTTGATTTTAAAGACATCGGAATTCATGGTGGCGACTTTGATGGCACCAGCGTGTGCCCTCACAAAAGAGTCTACCAACATGGCGAATGAATCAATTGAATTTGGGGGTAGGTCATGATACCACATCATATCCCCCTTTGACAATATTTCTCCAAATTTCTTTAAACAGACGGACTTAATTGCATTATCTTTCAAGTCATTCCCTTTTATAGCACAAGTATAAGCGGTAACATGATCATTGGGGTCCGTGGTCCCGTTATACTTCAGGACATCGGGCATTTAGAATTTTTTTGGGATAGGCTTCAGAGACGCACTTGATGGGAATGGCCTCTGCATGAACTTCATTGAATCTATGCCCTTTATAATCGAAGGAGCCCCGGGGATCTGATCGATCCTCGAGTTATAAGTCTCCACCCTTTTGTCGTTATTTTCTATCTTCTTTTCTCCTGATTCAATTCTTTTGGTGAGGTCTTCGAGCATCTTCATAATAGTGGGGTCTGTCGCTGACCCATTGTTGCTTGACCTCTTCGGTACCTGCTCGACTCGAGGAGTCATCTCCGGTGCTACTGTGATTGGGGTTTTTTGTTGACTTTGCAGCTGAGCAATAGCCACTTGTTGTGCTTGCAACATTTCAAAAATTACTTGGAGGCTGACTCCTCTTTCTACCACTCCTCGGGCTTCTTGGCCTCCAGCCTGGACTTCCCTGCATCCGTTCCTTATGGGGTTTGTGCCTGCTTCCGTGTTTAGGACGTTGTGGGAGTTGATATCAATTGGCTCCACGTTTGGTACTCCCTCGGGGTTTACAGGTGGTACACCCAGTCCTATGCCGCTATTTCTCCAAGTTCTTCACTATTGTAAGGAGGTGCATTTTGTGTGCTAGACATGATTAAGCCTAAAATCAAAGAATCTTTGACAAGAAAAAGTGTGAAGAGAAACGTGCGTTATCAGAAAACTAGCTCCAAAACAATCACTATTATTTTTAGCCCCACGGTGGGTGCCAAACTGTTTACCTTGAAAATGGTAACTATAATTATATTTGATTTTGTGGTTCTAAAAATACATGATTTATCCTAACGCTAGTTGTTAGGCAATAGATGCTAAGTGTGAGTAAAGAAAATAAGAAACGCAAACCAATAGGTTTACATTGTTGGGCCTCAAGCTGGCTGGAGCAGGATCTCGACGTCTAGATGGGCTAATAGCGACGAGCGATCGATGGAGGATCAATGATAATGAGGGCCTTAGGGGTGGCCTCTTACGGTTAATAATGAACAATAAATGAACAATGAATTAATAATGGAAGAATAAGCAATAAATGTAAAGAACAGATATGTTAGCCAAGAGCCGACCCTTACAAGATGACAAGGATCCCCTTTATATATGAGGGGGGATCCCAACATAGTACATGTTTAATAATGATGAGGAAATGCTACTGGTACAACTGTATAGTGACTTAGTACGGACTTGTACGATTCTTGCAGACATGGTAAGCTCTAACCACGTATCTTTGGGAGCTTTCTTGTCTTTCCATGACGGTCATCGATTTGTGCTACTCCGAAATCGACCTCTGATGTGCTCCCTCAAGGGGAGAACCTTGAGGTCATACTCCAAATTCTCCTTCGAGATGATAACCCCGAAGTCAAACTCTTCCGATTTTGGCCGTGTAAACATAGAAATATTAATTCAGTACACAGAGATAGCAACAGGGGATATCCCGGGATACCTCCCCGTAGTTCCAAACGTAAATGTACAGAGGATCTCTTGGGATACTGTCCCGTAGCCCAAATCATAAATGTGTAGGGGGATCTCCCGGAATATCGTTATGTAATCCCAAAGGAAATATCCAGTACAGGGGGATCTCCTGAGATACCGTACCATAGTCCCAAACATAAATATGCAAGGGGATCTCCCGGAATACTGTTCTGTAGTCTCAAAGTAAATACACAACTCATTCAATATAAGCAGCAGTTCAACAAGGAAAACCTACAATTCTAATTAAGCGTGTATCAAGAAGATAGGAAATTCTTACTCTAAACATGCTACACAGAATCCAGGTAGGCATGTAAAGCAGATAAGACAGTTAAGGCACATTTACATGCTTTACTAGCTAAACAAGATGGCTACATGTGACAGTATTGCCCAATTAAAGAAAACATAGGTATTTACTTAATGAAATAGCATTTTTTCAAAAACAGCTCGTGCACGCACTTGTCACCTCACGTGCACGACATTCATATATCAATCAATACTAAATCCTAAGGGGAATTCCCTCACACAATGTTAGGCAAGCTACTTACCTCGAACCAAGCTCAAATCAATCTAAAATCACGCTCTTACCACGAGTATCCAACTCTGAGTGGCCCAAATCTAATCAAATCAATTACATAACGTAAATATAGCCACAAGCAACTAATTTAGCTACTGAATTTAAAGCTAAGGCAAGAAAATAGGAAAATGCCCAAATATCCTCCCCTGGTCCACGTCTCAAAATTTGGTAAAAGTCACAAATTATGAATACCAATTCACTCAGGAGTTCACTCGTATATAAATCATCCAAATCCGACGTCTAATTCCATTCAAACCTCAAATTTGCAATTGGGGAACTTTTTCCCCAATTTCCAAACTTCCACCCTCAAATTTTTTAATTAGATGTGGAATACAACAATAGATTAATGTATTATGATCAAATTAGAATTAGGATTAGTTACCCAATAGTTCTCCTTCAAAATCCCTCGAGAAATCGCCTCCCACTAAGCTCCAAATCAAATTTTGTGCTATGAATTTTCAAACCCTCGAAATCCTCTTTTCTTCCCAGCGATATTCGCTTCTGCGCTAATGAGGCCGCATCTGTGGTCCCGCACCTACGGAAAAATCATCGCATGTGCGAAGGCCACTTATCCAGGCTGGGGCCGCATCTGTGAGCTCGCTTTTGCGGTCCCCCAGCTGCACTTGCGGTTCCTGTTGCCAAAGTCCATCTTTGCATTTGCGGCTCCCTAGCCGCTTCTGTGGCTCTACACCTGCAGTCCAATATCCGCAGGTGCAAAAACAACAGTTGCAACAAATCTTCAGCAAAAAGCCTAAGTCCCAAACCAAATCCGTTAAGCATCCAAAACTCACCCGAGCCTCCCGGGACCTCAACCAAACATACCAACCAATCCTAAAACATCATACGAACTTAGTTGAGCCCTCAAATCATATCAAACAATGCTAAAATCATGAATCACCCTCCAATCCAAACTTAATGAACTTGAAATCTGAAAATTCTACAACCGATACCGAAACCAACCAAACCATGTCCGATTGACCCAAAATTTTGCACACAAGTAATATTCACCATTATGGATCTATTCCAACTTCCAGATTCAAATTCTAACCCCGATATCAAGAATTCCACTATCGGCCCGAAACTACAAAAATTCAACTTTCGCCATTTCAAGCATAAATAAGCTATGGACCTCTAAAACACAATCCGGACATGCTCCTAAGCCCGAAATCACCGAACGGAGCTAACGGATTTGACGTAATTCCATTCTAGTGCTATCTTCACATTGCTCCGACTAAGGTCCAAATTCTAGGACTTAAACTCTCATTTTGGAAAAAAGTGTCCCAAAACACTCCAAAACTCCAAATGAACCATCCCGACAATTCACAATAGCAAAAAAAAAAGACACGGAAAAATTAGTTAATAGGGGATCGGGGCATAAATTCTCAAAACGATTGGCCGGGTCGTTACAGGATCGATGTTATAGCATTTGCCCACTTAAAGTTACTCATGAGGTATGGCCATAATGGTCACAGAAAGAATGAGTTTATCCAACTTGACCTATGTATGTTCTATTTTTGGTTGAACAATCATGAGTTACAGAGTGGTTCACTCGAGGTACTGCATCGGGTGCCAGCCATGTCTCCCCAGCTTTGGGGTGTGACAAAGTGGTATTAGATCAGGTCGTGTCCTAGAGAGTATAAAAATTCGTGCCTAGTGGAGTCTCACTTATGGGTGAGTTGCGCGCCACACTTATAATTGAGAGGCTATAACGCAGTTAAGAAATGTTATCCTTCTTTTATTTCCTTATCGTTCTATAGAGCTGAGTCGTAAGAAGTTAGTATGAAGCTCTCAATAGGCTTTAAGGCATGGATATAATTTTTACCTTTGTGGAAGGGAGATTATGAAAGGGACAGAAGATACAATGCGAGATTGAAAGGTAAGTAAGGTAAATGTGAAGAAGATACGAGATACTTAAGTGCAAAAGGTTGTGAATAGTCCAGACTTCAGATGAAGGTTGGGTTTTAGTTTAGTTTATAGAGGAAACTCTAGAAAAAAAATTATAAATCTCTAAAGTTAACATTCGAGGATGAATGTTTCTAAAGGCGGGAAGGATGCTACATCCCGTACTTTTGTACGTTGGATTTGTCGTAAGATAATTAACATAAGTTCAAAGACAAGATTATTTTTGAATTTATAAGTATTTATGCTATTTATAACAAGTGATAAAAAAGTGTCGTGAAGGTCAGAGGGTAAACAAATCAAAGAAAATGAATTTCGCCTAAGTTTGATATTTTGGGATAAAATACATTCCTAGCTATAATAACCCGCATTTATGAACTAGTGTTATATCTCATGTGACCGTAATAGTAAGGTATATGAAGTATGTTAAAAGTGATTAGTATTTAAGTGAAATGAGATTCATAAATTAATTATGTGTGTAATTAATTAAGTGGCAAAGTGTAGTGGATGTGCATAAATTGTTTGGAATTGTTGGATGACTATTATTTCACATGGACCATATCTATGAATGAGTAGAAAGTGACACTTATATACATGCGGTGTAAATTATGTTGGTGATTCATTAGGTGTGCACCTAGAGGATTACACATGTAGAATGAAAAAAGGATCTCTAATGTTAGTAGTGTAACATCTAGTACTTTAGTATTAGGATGAATCGTTGTAATCCATATGAGTTGACGAGTATTAAGGTCGTACATGAAGTTATAGATGTAAGACCCTGTAAATTTGATAAATTTCGAAAAAGTTATATATTGCCTTGATATTGTACTTTCTTTTTATAAATATTGGATAAATATGATCTTTCAAAGTTGTTAGTATACTATTTTTTCTATAAGTTTAGCTAAACACTTGATATGAGGAAATTTATAAATGAGATTTCTTTATTATAAGAATAGAAATTATCATTTCATAAGAAAGTTATCTTTTTATCAATTTGAGGATTAATAGTACAAAAATATGTACCCCATATATTAAGTTGGAAAAATTATAATTTGATAAAATATTACTTTTGAAGTATTAGTATATGTCCTAATTTTATAAAATACCCTTGATTATTAATAGTAGTGGGTAAAAGGCCATATGTTTATCCAATTTTTGTACAACACTTGGTTACAATAATAGTGTAATATAATTAGAGGTGGGTACTACGTCATGTATTTAGGAATTGGGAATAAATATTGTAATATGATATATAGTAATTACCACTATTTATGCCTTACTTCCACGTGTTTTGGTCATATTCAAGTATGTAAATAAAGCACATGGTGTATAAGAAAATGAAGTCCCAAAATGATTTTAGATTTAAAAGTAGAACGACGATGGTTGAAAATAATATTCTTGGGTGTGAGAGCTTACAGACTAGTGTTATACCAGATGACGGTGATAATTTGTGTAGGAGGTGTAGTAAAAATTATTAATATACAAGTAATACGGGGACAAGGAATTAGTTATCAATACTCACGCGGGAGTGAGTGTGTCTAATTATAAATAGAGATTAGTCTTATGTTCATGTGGGACCTACTTAAAAAATAGATGATGATTCATAATGTGTCAGCTCCTAACGTTAAAATGGTAACATAAACACTAAGTAACTAATATATATTAGAAGGTGAAATCTATAGGACAAGTCATGATTTTTAAAGTGGTGGCAAATGAGGGTGGACCCCACTATCCACTAGCTACAACTATTACATTCACTTTTTGATCGATACACTTATATTTTGAAATATATATGTATAGCTATCACAAGAAACGTTTTAGCAAGTATGGAGAAAATATATATTCTGATTCTTCTCAACATAGATTAGAAACGGATCCCCTTGAGAAATTTAAGCTACAACGTGTGAAGGTAGATATATCTCCTTGCACTGAAGCAAAACAGAAAGAACAACATAGATGTTATACCCACATCAGTTTCCTCTAGATGATAGAAATTTGGAGAAGTCTTCGTAATGAAGTGAGGTGGAAGAAGACTAGTTTTGGCATACAAGATTGAGGAGATTGTTCACAGATACAAGTAGGAAGTTGACATTTGTAATAACCCGAGCAGTCATTCTGAGAAATTGTACTTCGCTCGGTAGTTTTTGGGCATAAGTATCAATGTATGATGTATTATGACTTATGCGAATCGTCGGTTTTGTTTTCAAGTTATTCAGAATTGATTTAGAAAAATGATTCTTAGCTAGAAGCTTTAAATTTGAAAGGTTTGACCAAGTTTGACTTTCTAGCATTTGAACTCGGATTGGATTATAGATGGTTCCATTGGCTCTGTTGGGTGATTTTGAACGTAGGAGCGTGTCCGGATTGTGATTTGGAGGTCCGTAGTAGAATTTGGCTTGAAATGGCGAAAGTTGAAATTTTAGAAAGCTTGACCGAGAGTGTACATTCTGTTATCGTGGACAGACTCCGATTTTGGAAGTTGCAGAATGTCCATAATGTCAAATGTGACTTGTGTGTAAAATTTGAGTTCAATCGTACGTGATTTGATAGGTTTCGACATCGACTGTGGAAGTTTGAAGTTTCAAGTTTATTGATTTTGAATAGAGGTATGATTCATCATTTCGATTTTCTTATGTGTGTTTTGGGACCTCGATTAGGTCCGTATTATGATATGGGACTTGCTGGCATGTTAGAATAAGGTCCTGAGGAACTCGGGTGAGTTTCAGATAGGTTTGGATTGTGTTGCGCTCGTTTTTTATGTTTCAACGTCGTTTCTTCAAGCATAAATGGTACTATATTAAGCAAAGGAGCTCCGATTTCTATTGTTATTGAAGCATTAGATCCGCATCATAATTACGGAGCGATATCAAAAAGAATCATCGAATTTGGACATCGTATGAGGATTTTATGGTCATTTTACTATGAATTGGGTTGCCTGATTTTTCAAATTTATTATGAAATTGCCACTAAGTTCGTATTTAAAAATATGCACTATTTTCAAATATTGAAACCAACATATCTCCTTCACTATAAGGTCAAATAGATTGATTCAAGAGCTTAACTTGACTAAAATTTCACAAGGAATCCATTAAAATCATCAAAAGTGAGTTTTGCGATCATTTGGCATGAGAAGCGAGAAAGAATAGCTGGCAGAAAAATATATAAAATAAGTGTTTGTTTTTTTGGTCATATTTTGAGTTTCGGAGCTCGGATTTGGGCGATTTTGGAGGTGATTTTCACCATATGGATTGGGATAAGTATTCTCTACTCGGTTTTGGTTATATTTTATGAATCCATCTTCATTTTTGATATTTGATTGATGATTTCAAAGTGAAATTTGGGGGGTTTTGCCTAAAGTTTCATAAAGTGAATTTTTAAGTTTTGAACATCCATTCGGAGTCGGAATTGGATGAAATTAGTATGGTTGGACTCATAATTAAATGGGTTGTCGGATTTTGTGAGTTTTGTTGGGTTCCAAAATGTGAGCCGGGGTAGGGCTTTTTGGCCAATTTTGGGCTTTTGATTAAAGATTCGACCTTTTTCGATTGGGATTAGTTCCTTTAGCATTGTTTGATGTATTTGAGTTGTTTTTGGTTAGTTTTGAGTCGTTTGGAGGTCAGAACGCGTGAGATGGCATTTTTGGAGCATCGCTTGGCTTGCTCGGTGTTGGAATCGGCTTGTTCAATATAAGTAACTCTTCTAAACTTAGTGCTGAGGGTATGAAAACCCAAATTATGTGTTGTGTGTTTGGTATTGAGGTGACACACATGCTAGGCGACGGGCGTGTGGGCGTGTACCCTGTGAATTGTGACTCTATTGTTTTCCCTGACACCGTTTAGTGGCCCTAGTTCATTGATATCTGTGTTTTCACCATGTGATTATTTAATTGAGTTGTCAATCATGCTAGATATCATGTGGGCTTTATGTTGATATTGTTAGGACCCATAGTGGTCGTTTCTTGTTGTCACCTCACCGATTTCATTGATATTTCGTACTCAGTCATATTTATGCATTCATATCATATATTAGTCTCAGTTGTTATTTATTGATACATCATATCATTATTGTTGGGCTAGTTTCATGACATTGAGAGCCCTAGAGACCGGAGAGATTGATGACTGAGTGAGGACGAGGGTCTGATTGTGAGGATATTGATACTATAGCACGTGGGTTGTCCGTGCAGGATGTGAGTTGTCCGTGCGGATTCTGATATTGATACTATGGCTTGTGAGTTGTTCGTGTGGATTCTGATTTGATACTATAGCACGTAAGTTGCTCGTGCGGCACGTGAGTTGTCCGTGATTATAGCGCTTGGGCTGAAAGATCCCCTCTGGAGTCTATACACACCCTAGTGAGCGGAGGTACCTACTGAGTACGAGTGACAAGTGACGAGTGACGAGTGATTGGGAGGACTGAGTGACTGTGAGGGCTGAGTGACTTTGAGGCCTAAGTTACTGTGAGGATTGAGTGAATTGATACTCTGAGATTATGTATATTATTTTATTAGTGAGACGCAACACATTTGACATACACATGACATACAGGCATAGAGATGCATTTTCCTCATATTGTAGGTATCACGTCATTCATGACTTTTTACACCCATTGATATGTGGGCATAGAGAGGTAATTCACATATGCTATCTGGAAAGAAAATGAAACATCATATTTACTGTTGAAAGGATTTTTGGGTAAAGTTACAGTTTTCAAACTTACTCATATTCTTGGCGATTTCGGTAAAGGAGTTGGGGCTTTCATTGGTATACTTGAAAAGCGAAACTATTTTCGGAAAGCTATGAAAAACTGAGCACTTTATCTCTGAGCTATTTCTTTGTTTATTTGCTTTACATTGTTGTGAACTTCTATTTGGTTATTGTTGTTGGACCCAACCTATGTTCCAGCTCATTACTACTTTCAACCTAAGATTAGGTTTGTTACTTTTTGAGTACATGAGGTCGGTTGTACTCATGCTACACTTCCTGCACATTGCGTGCAGATCTCGAATGATGATGTTGATGTGTTCGATGAGAGTTGGATTGGAATATGTGCCTGCATCCCTATTTTAGCTGCCTCTTGTTCATGGTATCCTTAGATTTTCAAACTCTGTTTATGTACTTTTCAAACAGAAGATGTATTTAATTCATATCGGCTTTTAAATTCTATTCTTAGAAGCTCATGATTTGTACTACTAGTACTCGGAAAATGTATAAGATTTAGATGATTCTCTTATTTAAACTGTCTTATGGAATATTATTGGATTTGGATATGATAGTTGGATCACCTAGCAGGTTGGGTTAGGTGCCATCACGACTAGTGGATTTTTGGATCGTGACAGATTGGTATCAGAGGTCTAGGTTCATAGGTTCTACAAGTCATGAGCAAATGTCTAGTAGAGTCTTGCGGATCGGTAGGATGATGTCCATACCGATCTTCGAGAGGCTACAGGGGATTTATAATATACTTCACATCTTTCTTTCCTTATCGTGCAGCATTGATTCGGCTTGAAGCGTAATCCTTTGAATTCCTTCCACACATTCGTGAGCACACTTGAACACTCGGTATCAACTGTGTATCGACGACTTTTGATTCCCTGGATGAGGTTGATAACTATGGATTCTAGCATATCTTATGCTCTCTTTTGCATAAGTTTTGGATCAAACATGTGTAAAAGTATTCTCGAAAACTCACTTATTATGCTTGTCTGAAGGGTTTGGTCAAAATAAGACAAGAAAGACATAATCAACTCATGAACGAGTTAAATTTGTACAAGTTCAAATCTGAGACAAAAGCGTTGACCGCAAAGGAAAACAGCGGCCTCAGAAGGTCCACCACTGAAGTGGCCACAATAATGCGGTCTACGGAAGTGACATTGAGAGAAGATGTTTTGGGGCACAACAGTAACCGTTGACCATGATGAAAAAGCACGGTCGCGGAATACCTAATGCGGTTGCGGTGGTATTTTCGCTGAGAGCATTGATTGAGGTTCAGAGACTTTGCAAGTTGAGCTTGACTGAGGAGCACAGTCCGCGTCCAAATTATGCAGTTGCGGATGATGCTAATGTGGAGGCGGTGACTTTTACGTTGTCCATGAAACCTAGTCCAAAATTGAAGAAATGAGGTCCGCGCTTGTTTTGGCACGACCATAAAAGTTCATGTGCTTAGGCAACCAGTATTTTGCTAACAGCAGAACCTCCATATAGGTATTTTTGTCCAGTAATTTCAGTTGTGTATAAATATATATTTTATACATTTTAGGTTATCTTTTGTAGGAAGGAGCTCGTGAGCAGTCGTACTTTACCATTTAAAGTAATTTTAGAGCAGTTTTAGCTTAACTTCTTAGATTTTATTCTAGTAATCAACTTTTATGGCATATATCCTATCTTCCTCTTTGATTTCTACCTTGATTATGAGTAGCTAAACCTATTAGCTAGGGTTGTTACCCAACCCTAGTGTAGGTATTTAATAGGTCGTCAATTTTAGGGCTTAATTGTTTATGGGTTAGTGATATTTAGCTTGATTCATGTTTCATTGTAGAATTGGTGGTTGCAAACACTAATTCGTGCCTTTATGATGTAGACTCTTCTTGATAAAGAGGGAATAAGTCTAGGAAAATTAGGCTACCAAGGAATTGGGATGCATTCAAGAGATTGATATCCCCAATTAAAGAGTTAAACCTAGAGATAGTAATATCCGACTTGAGCCAATTTTACTTGCATTGTTTGAACACCTAATTAGGCTTGAGAAAGCCAATTAGGGCAAAGTCACTCAAACTACCGAGAGGTATAGAGTGAGCAATTATGTGTAAAGGTTATATCACGACCCCAAATATAACAAGCTTGTCCTAAATTTTAGATCCCATGAGATACTCGCCTAGGTGTAAGTCACTTCCCTAGTGCTTTTCATCAACTGAGAAAACTCTTACAAAAACATTGTACATAGATTATTTTCAGCAATCAATAGCATTAAAAGTAGAATAGAAACAAATCCAAGCATGGTTAGAAATGCAATTAAAAGCAACACGCATAGCTAGATTAAATAGAAACCCAACTCCCAACCAATATTAACTACCTATGGAAATCGATCCCGACCTTTCAGGTAAAAGCTGCTTCGACCACTCCTCGCCATTATATAGTGGTGCAAGGTTGGAGTCGATCACTTTTTGGTGATATTGCCGAGGAGTTAAACGGTTTTGGCTATCTATCTAACTAGTTGTGTGTCTTGTTTTTCTTTCCTTTTGTTTTACTAACTTGTGTGTGTTAATCGATTCAGGTACAAAATGGCAAATAATATTCCTATCGGAAATGTTCTCCCGGGGGAGGAGGTAGATGATAATGGTGAAGATGAGGTGCCTCTAGTACCTCAAGCTCAAAGAAGAGGCCGCCAGGCCAGTAAAACAATTCCAGAACCTCCCCCAGCTCCTCCGCAAGCAGCTCCTCGTGTGCTTCCAAATGAAGGATACGCATGTGCAATTGTCTCGCCCCGGATCCGGGCGGGCAATTTCCAATTTACAAATGTCATGTTGACCTTATTGGAGCAAATAGGGTACTTCACAGGTGCTCCCCATCAGAATGCATACAACATCTAAAGGGCTTTGTGGATACCTGTTGGGGAAGAAAACAGACCAACGTATGGGAGGATGCATTGAGACTGAGATTGTTTCCTTTTTCACTTAGAGGGAAAGCTTTGGAATGGATCGAAAGACTACCCAACCATTCCATCACCACGTGGGATATGTTGACCGACAAGTTTATAGCCAAGTTTTTCTCACCGGGACATGGCTGCATTAAGGGATGAGATCTTAGCTTTTAAACAGGAGCCAAATGAACCCCTTCATGAAATCTAGGATAAATATAGAACTATGGTCAAGGAATGACCTAACAATGATATGACTGAAGTAATGATCCAGCTGACATTTTATCAGGGTATAAGCACGACCAATCAATGTGTGGTGAACCAGCTAGCAGGGGGTAATTTTATGAAGCTGCTTTATGCCGAGGCCTGTGACATTCTTGATGAGATGGTTGACACTTCCTCATCCTGGAAGAATCGGGAAAATATTCCTCAAGGGGACCCTCATGTCATAAATCTTCACAAGAACTTCAAACAAGCCATAGCTGAGTTGACAACAACCATGAACCAGTTAGCCAAAGCACAGCTTCAGCAGATTTAGGGACCAAATCAATTAAACGCAATAGAAGGGGTCAATCGATTGGTAAACAAGAGGAGACGGCATGGTCAACAAATGCAAGGCAATCAAGATCAATATGAACAAGGTAGCAGTGGTTAGAACCAAGATAATGGGTATGATGAGCAAAGTGAAGAAGTTTTGTATGCCAACAACTATCAAGGACAATGGGGTAATGCACCAAATCAACAATGGAGATCGCAAGGGAATAATCAGAATTGGGGAAACCAAGGCCAAGGAAATTGGAACAATAACAACGACAACTCCAACAATTTGGGGAACAACAACCAGAATTGGGGTGATAATAGAAACTGTGGTGGCAAAAACAACCAAGGGGGTTGGAATAACGGTAATCAAGGTAATCGGGGGTCGGGTTTTCAAAGGCCTCCAATGTTTCAACAACCAAACAATCTGCCTCCATTTTCCTCCCAAGGTCCTAGCTCGTCCAACAATGAGATGGGATGGATTGAGTCAATGTTAGAGCAAATGATGAAGAAAAACGCCGACCCTGATGCCCAATTGGCGTCCTATAATACTTCTATCCGCAATCTGGAGGTCCAACTTGGCCAGTTATTGCAATCTTTGAACACTCGCCCTAAGAGGGCACTACCTAGTGATACGGTAGAAAAATCGAAGGGTGGGAACAATACCGTCCATGCAATGGCGGTGACTACAAGGAGCAGTAAAGGTGGTGAAGCAAGTACCTCCAAGCAAAAGGAAGTTGTGAGTGATGATATTGAAGTGCAAAATGACAATGATCCAATAGTTGATGAGTAAGTGAGTGAAGAGAAGCTGGATGGTGAGGTGAGAATTGATATTCATGACAATGAGGAGGAGACTCAAAATGGCATGAACCCGTCTAGGGAACACGTGATAAACATACCGAAAATGGTAATGCCTAAAGCCAAGGTTCCCTTGACAAGGCCTCCTCCACCTTACCCCAAAGACTTGCAAAGCAGAAGAATGAAAACTAATTCAAGAAGTTTATTGAGATGATGAAATGTTTGTCGATCAATGTGCCCTTGGTAGAAGCTCTTGAGCAAATGCTGGGATATGCCAAGTTTATGAAAGACTTGGTAACTAAAAAGAGATCTATGGATTGTGAGACCATTAAAATGACTCATCAAGTAAGTGTCATTATGCACTCGATGGCTCCAAAGCTTGAGGATTCCTTCACATTTACCAATCTATGTACCATTAGGAGTGCGGATTTTGCAAAGGCCTTGTGTGATTTGGGAGCAATTATAAATTTGATGCCTTACTCTGTATTCAAAACTTTGGGTAATGGTCAACCAAGAGCTACTTCAATGAGATTGCAAATGGCAGATCGAACAATAAAGAGGCCGCTTGGCATTATTGATGATGTTCTTGTCCGGGCTGACAAGTTTATTTTGCCTGTGGATTTTGTGATTTTTGGCTGCAAAGTAAACTATGAGGTGATGATAATATTAGGAAGGCCTTTCCTAGCAACAGGGAATGCATTGGTTGATGTGGAAGCAGGGGAGTTCACCTTTGTTTACCTTGAAAATGGTAATTACAATTAGATTTGATTTTGTGGTTCTAAAAATACGTGATTTATTGAAATGCTAGTTGTTAAGCAATAGATGCTAAGTGTGAGTCATGAAAATGAGATAAGAGCTTGAGGACAGTATATTATGCAAACCGGATGGCTACGAATTGGGATGAATCGGGGTCTCGAGCTGGCCTACGCTGGGCCTCGAGGTCGAGCTAAAATACCTGACTGGGGATGACCGATGAAGAACTAACACTCCTAAGGGCCTTGATAATGGATCTTTATGATCAATGATGAATAATAGATGAGGAACAATCAATGAAACACAATAAATGTAAGTAATATATATCAAAGGAAAGATAATGGAGAACGTTTAAGTTAGAGAGCAGAGAATGTTCTTCTTCTTGTATTCAATATCATGTGTGTTACAAAATGATAAGGGTCCCCTTTATATATGAGGGAGAATCCCAACATAGTACAAGTACATTTATTACAAACATATACGGTTGGTACATCCATTTAATGTCACGGTACGAACTTATACTATTCTTGTAGACCTGGTCAGCTCTAACCACGTGCCTTGGGAATTTCCCGCTTGTCCATCATAGCTATCGATTTGCACTGCCCCGAGGTCAAAAATAGGGAACCCTCGGGGTCGAACCTAGAGCAGTGCCTTGAGCCTTCTGGAGATGGGCTATGGAGTGTCACAATGATCATAAAATCGGGCTCTCCAATTTTAGCCGTATACAGATAGTCCCCGTGTTTCTTAGAGTAAAAATGATAAGAAACGGTCTTGAATTCTTGCCTCTTCGATACTTCCATCATGACATCAGCCCATCAGAGCATTAAATGACATGACTCAAAGGCTGCAGAGAGGTTGTTGTCAACATGATTCTCAAGAAGCCCACGAACCGTTATTGGTTCGACTCTTCCACTTTTCAAATGTTGCCCAAACGGCTTCTATAAATAACTCAATTGTTTGTCATTCATACTTTTACAATATCTTCAAGTTTTCAGAGCTGAGTTACCATCTTCTACATTTATCTCCTCTCTATACTAGCCTCTTCATTTTCATTCTTAGAAACTTTGCTACAGTTATGGCTAAAACCTCCAAAATGATACCTTGGAAAGAGGGCACCACTTCTTTATCACGCCCATCCAAGGGCAAACAAAAAATACCTCCAAGTATTGAGAAATGTACTCCTGGCCACTTTGATATAGTCTCCGATTTTACCATTGAAAAACCCCCTTCTACACCGGGCTGATACAAGCCCATATCTCGGTATATCAGTGTGGTGACCGACATGAAGAGAGTAAAGATAGACTGCCGATGGGGGGAGGCAGTGCAAGTAGAGATCCCCAAAGCTGAGGAAAGCATAGCAACACACAAAGTTGGCTTCCTCAGCGTATACACATACCCCTTAACCCTAAGCCATGTAGATTCTTCTTCCCTACCGATAGATCCGGTGATTCTTGACTTTTGTCATTAGTACCGAGTGACACTCGGTCAGATCTATCCTTCTTTCTAGAGAATTGTTTACATGCTAAGATATTTCTCCAATCGGGTCGAGGGAGTGACCTTCACCCTCAACCATTTGATCAAATTGTCCAGCCCCTATCTCTTCCAAGGGGGTTTAATCAAGTTTCACCATCGATCCACCAAGACATTCTTTGCGAACACCGATAAGGATAAAGATCAGGGATGGATGAGCCGCTTTATCAGAGTAAGAACCTCGGACATTATCCCTACAGATAGGATGCCATTCCCAGAGGAATGGAACATGAAGCATATGTGTCCCTAAGCCTCAAGTTGGATAGGGTACAGTCCGTGCCGGCGAATCCACGGCTGGCGAGTTCGGAGGGCCTGAATTTGAAATTTTTTGGGGTCGAGAACCTTATAGAAATTGATACCGTGGGCGGCTTTGAATCGGGCAGAGAGTCCGAGAAAGCCAAGTAGAAGATGCCTTGGGCCATTTCTCATTCTCGTTTGCAAGCTATGAGGCAGGCCTTCGAGGAAGCAAGCGCCAAAGGTGTCGATCTCTCTGTTGAGATCGAGAAAGCCAAAACCTTGGAGGAAGAATCAGCACTTTCAACTACTTCGGATGAGGGTTACGGAAGTGATTCATACAGTAGTGAGGGTGAATAATAGAATCGTGTTGTCATCTCTGCTTCCTCTTTTCCTTTTTTTTGTATATGGGTTCCTTGGGGAGCTTTGTAAAGACACATTCGGTAAATATATTTTCGAGAATGCAAAAAGACCATTTTGTTTCAAGTCTTCAAATTTTATTCTTCATTGCTTATGCAAAACTAATCTTTTGAATTTTTATGTCAGCTCTTTAGAGCCTATACCTGGGATAATAGATACACTCGAGATCGGGCACCATACCGAGGATAGATTGATAGCCTTTTTAGAGCCCATTTTGTAGCAACAGAGATCCTCGAGATCGGGTACCATCTCGATGCTAGACTGATGTTGATAGCTCCTTAGAGCCCAATTTATATTGACCGAGATCCTCGAGATTGAGCACCATCTCGAGGCTAGATTGATATTGATGCTTCCTTGGAGCCCATAATTATAGTAACAGAGATCCTCAAGATTGGGCACCATCTCGAGGCTAGGTTGATATGGGAATCTCGACCCCTCGAACGTTGTATGACAACGTCATTCGTATGACATGGCCATGAAGTGACCGAGGTGGTCCCTCTGGCACACTTCCCCAAAAGTGACAATGGCCTAGTCAGAATTAATTGGCCTTCAAAGTAGGCAAAAAGTCGTCGCTTGCTCTATATATGAGCTTGCTTTCCTCTCATTTGAGGACTTTGTTATTTTGATCAACTATCCTTCTTCTAGAGTTTTTCTTCCTTGCATCAGTGCTTCCATCGTTTTAATTCAAAGCTTTCGTTTAATTTTTTATCTCCTTCTTTTTGTTTCACCATAGTAATGGCTGCTACGCCCAAATTCGTTCACCAAGAAGAGGAGAGTTTCGCCTCTGCTTCCCGCTCGGTCGGTGGTACACCCCTGGCGTTTGGTGAGCTAACCTCAAGATGCTTTGTCTCGAGGAGGGACTTTACAATAGAGAGACCACCCAATGTTCAGGGCCATTGGGAGCATGCATCGAGGTTCATCTCATCAATAGTAGAGGAACACCTCGAGGCGGTTAGGAGAGATTGCGGATGGGGAGAAAAGGTGGTACTGTAGGTACCTTCAATGGAAGAGATCATCATGGCTTATGTAGAGGGGTTTTTAAATGTATACACGTACCCCTTACATTAGGCCCCTTCAATAGAGTCGCATTGGAGTTTTGTAGAAGATATCGGGTTACCCTGGCACAGGTTCACCCATCATTTTGGAGGATAGTGTTGATGATAAGGTTCTTTGCAAATAAAGTCGGGCTCGAGTTCACCCTCAGCCATCTTATTAGATTATACCGGCCCTTGCATTACCGAGGCCTGATTACTCTACAACGTCGATCCACCTGGTCCTTTGTTACCAGTAATGAAGGACATAGGGACCGAGGGTGGATGAGTCGATTTGTCCGAGTGCAGACTGTTGACATTATCCCCGCAGAGTTCCTGCCATTTTCTGAGAAATGAAATTTCACCCGTAAGTGGTATACTTGTGTTTTTATCACTTTTGTTCATGGTGGAGGCAAACTTTGTAAAGACATTTTCCTTCTCTTTTCTAAAACAATCTTGTGGTTGCGATACGAGGTCCCCGACCTGGCAGATTGGACTCAGAAACTGGCAACTTGCTCGACTTACAATGAGCGTAAGTGGCGAGATCTATCCAAGGGTAAATGGGAGGCAGAACACCATGGTACGTGTTGTGTGGTTTATTTTCTTTGAAAGGTACTTTCTTTTATGTGTATTAACTCTGTCACCGTAGGTATTAGAGAATTATTTGAGACGAGACTGTGCCCCCTCGGAGAGGAGGAAGGATCATCAACTTCGGGGCCGAGGAGTGATAACAAACGAAAGGAATCCTCGAAGGAAGAGGGTGTTCAAAGCGAGGCAAGCCCTGCTCGGAGGCTCAAAGAAGATTCAGCTGAGCTTGTAGCACCCGAGGCTTCTAGCCTCGGAAAAATGGTTCCTCCTTTGTCGCCGTCTACTTTTCCCATCGAATGTACTTCGAGGGACACAAATTTTCTGCCGTCGTCTTCTTTTCCCATCGAAGGTACTTCGAGGGATGTTCAAGGCTAGGGGCCACCTAAATTAAGCGGGGTCTCAAGCGATCATATTCCCACTGTGAGCGGTTCAACTAGGCCGATGAGACCAGGCCAGTAGATGTATGCTTAACTTTTAAGGAGGCTCAGTGGCTTTGTTCTGTGGTGAGTTTTGGTTGACGTTGTTGGTTTTTTAGTTTTGCATTCTTATTTTATCACAAAATTCTTTTTCATAGGCTTTTGACAAGCTCAAGTTCGAGCTGCTCTGTCATGAAGCCAGGTTGCGGAAATCCTTGGATGGGGAGAAATCCCTCAGGCTTCTTTGTGATAAGAGGGAAAATGAGTTTATACACCTTCGGTACGAGATGAATCGAAGCTTGAACTATGAAGACCGCCTTAAGAGACGGGTAACCTCTGTTTTGAGGGAATGCATTTTTCTTCCTCTATCCTCGGAGATTAATATTTTGATACTTCAGTTGCAAAGAAAGACGGAGGACCTGGAATGCCTTTTGGGCAAAAATGGTCAGGCCAAGTATGAGTGTAATGAGCTAAGGGCTCAGATATATTCCCAAGTTGCGGCCAAGAAGAATGCTTTTTCCAAGGCTTCTGCCCTCGAGGTACAGCTCCGGAATGCTCATGAAAATAGCTCGGTCCAGACGAGAAGGATTGTAAGGCTCAAGTCTGACCTTTTGAAGATGAAGGCCGAGGTTATGGACGCTCGTTCTAATGCTGAAGAGATTCGAGCTAAGGTTGATAAGAAAGTGACCGTCTGCTTAAAAGACGATGCCGACGCTCGAGCTGAACTGAGAGAGGCTTCCGATCGAGAGAGTAGAAATAATGAATATTCCTGATGCAAATTACGGAGGGAGACCCTCAAGGAGATTCACTCTAGGGGCTTCAATTTCTAGGAAGAGATAGAGCAAGCCAAGGCGGATGAATACGATGCCAAGTTCCTCGCATTCGATGCCGAAGATAATGAGGAAGAGGCCGATGGGGTCGCAGTCCCTGAGGGGAACATAGACTAGGCATTTCTTTTTTGATTCTGCGTATAATGCTCTTAGAGAACATTGTAAATGAAGCCTTGTATTATTTCACATATACATATAAAAAGAATTATTTCGGTTTTTCCCTTTCATGAATTTCTCTTTTCTTGTGTATATCTTTCTTTGTCTTGGATTTTGACGTTTGTCAATGATTAGCCAGATGAATTGGCCTTTGAGGTAAAACCCTTAGGTTTACAAATCGGCCCTGAGGATTGTTAGGCTGGCCCGTAGGCTCTTACGCATTTGCCCTTAGGCATTTTTTAGTTAACCGTTTTGGGCTCAATTTTCAAGTCGGGTTTCGACTCGAGCTCATCGACCCTTATGTTTTTGAATTTTAAGCTGGCTCTTAGGCTCTTACACATAGGGTCTGCACGACCTCTAATATGGGCTAGTGCTTAGGCTCTTACGCGTTGGGTCGGTACGACCGTTAATATATGTTGGCGCTTAGGCTCTTACGCGTTGGGTCAGTACGACCTCTAATATAGACTAGCGTTAGGCTCTTACGTGTTGGGTTGGCACGACCTGTAATATAGGTTGGTGGTTAGGCTATTACGTGTTGGGTTAGTATGACCTCTAATATAGGCTGGCGCTTAGGATCTTATGCGTTGGGTCGGTATGACCTCTAATATAGGCTTTATTTTTCCCTCGTTAATGACTTTTTTTAATTTTTTGTGTTTGTCCTACTCTTCGACGGTTCGATAAGAACCTCGATTATGAGCTATTATGTAATGATAATGAGCACATCGGGAGGTTTTGCTCGATGGCTAAATTGTTTCGAAGCCTTTTCATTGTTAGGAGTTGACATGACCAAAGCTCTTTTGCTTATGCCAAGGGTAGCCTGATTAACCGGCTCTTTTTGAAGTATTTTGGAAGTAATTGAAGGCCTGTGATTTTATGGCGATGGTCGGGCCGGAGCCTTATGACCATAGACATCATGTTTGTCCATAGCCTTTTAGTCCCTAAGTGAGGTAGCCTCGGTGTCTATATTGAGGGTATGCCTTTTTGGGGTCTTACAAGTTCGAATATATAGCCTTGACTTTAAGATCGGGATTATGCCCTTTGTAAGGTCTTATAAATTTGAACATGCCTTACTTGAGGTCTTATAGATTCTTTAGTTACTTGGAACAAGTATAATTCATGCCTTTCTTGAGGTCATACAAATTTGGTATTGCCTTATGGAGGGCTTTCAGGCTCGAGGTTGCCCGCTTGGGGTCTTATGGCCTCGAGTTTTTGATAGCCCGATGGGGTGAGAGTCAGTGGTAGTCCCCGAGACATCGAAAGTTTTTGGCTCTGGAGTCACGCTTTCTGAACTTGATATTGCCTCATTGAGGGCATACGAGCTCAATGTTTCCGGTCCGAGGGTTTTACGGCTTCGAGTTTTTGATGTCAATTCCCGAGTGTTTTGGAAATTTCTGGCCCTTGGGCCGTTTCTTATAAAAATAGCAAACTACTTTGAAGTGCGAAGCGTTTTGATGGTAAAAGATACTTCTTTGATTACTTGGTACAAGTATACATGTTTTCATTATTGAGGGTTTGATTATTCTATGCGGACATGGTTCATTTGACCGTTTGGCCCGATACACCATTTATCTATCGAGACCTTCTTTGGCGCATCTTGATTTCTCCGGGGAGGTGATCTCCTTGGGGATGCCCCCAAGTATTCGAAGTTGATTGACGAGAAGCCTTGAATACTTGTCAAGTTCTCCTTAGGTAGCATATAGATGTTACCTCATTAAAAACCTTGCCGGTAAAACCCTTCTTGGGATAAAATCCGATCGAAGGAAAAGAGTGAAATGCATGCCTTAAAACTTAAGGTCTTCAAGCTGGAAGGTGCTTCAATTTTTCTAACCAGACGCCTGCACACAGGTTAGTGTAAGATGTAAAAAAAAAGACGGTTATACCTTAGTAGTGATGGCGTTTTGAGCCTCGTTATGCTTCAACTGCTTGCTCCGAGGACGGGGTATGGTCCTTTGCTCATTCACTCAGGTGCAGCCGAGAATATAGTTTGAGATTGCTACTTCGCTGTTTGTTTATCTTTTGGCTCCTTCAATGTTAAAGGGGTCGATGTCGGTGCTACGTCGTACACCGTGAACATCTATCTTGATGCTTGGATTATGTCTGATCTGGAGATGTGCTCCGGAGGAGGAGCAAATGTGTATTCTTGATACTTTCCATTTCTCGCCCTACTGAGGTTATCATAGTGGGGCGAGAACTGCTTCAAAGGTTCTTAGATGTGGCTTTTATTTTCCTACACTGTATAAAGATGCATGTGAGCTTGTTAAGAGATGTGACGAGTGTGAGAGAGCTGGTGGAATTTCCAATAAGGATGAAATGCATCTCACCACTATTCTTGAGGTTGACATTTTTGACGTATAGGGCATAGACTTCATGGGGCCTTTTCTAAGTTCATGTGGCAACACTTATACTCTGGTGGCCATTGATTATGTTACCAAGTGGGTTGAGGTCATGGCTTTGCCCAGTAATGAAGCCCACAGTGTGGTGGCGTTTCTCAAGAAAAATATCTTCACACGGTTTGGCACTCCTTGGGCAATCATCAATGATGGGGGTTCTCATTTCTGCAATAGGGCATTTGACACTTTGCTTGCAAAGTATGATGTCAATCACAAGGTATCAACCCCTTATCATCCTCAGGTTAGTGGACAAGTTGAGGTCTCCAACAGGGAGATAAAGAGCATATTGTCAAAAATTGTCAATGCAAATAGGACTGATTGGTCAAGAAAACTGGATGATGCTTTGTGGGCTTATAGGACTGCATATAAGACTCCCATTCGTATGTCTTCGTACCAATTGGTATTTGGGAAAGCATGCCATCTTCCGGTTGAGTTAGAGCATAAGGCCATGTGGGCTTTGAAGCGTTTAAATCTTGAGTGGGATGTTGCAGCAAATCTCCGGGTAGAGCAACTCAATGAACTTGATGAGTTTAGGTTTCATGCCTATTCCAGCTCGTCCTTGTATTAGGACAAGATGAAGTACTTAATGACTCATTTTCTTTTGGAATTGGGTATTTGAAGAGTCGCCACCTAAAGGATTATGGTGCGTTAGGGCACCTAGAGTGATTAACTCGTGGGTTGGTTTGCATTACTAGAGATTAGGGTAAGGGCTCGAGGTAACCTTGAGGGGAAGGTGTTAGGCACCCCTCTTGGTCCACAACTGTGGGTCCCGACTGAACTTATATTTACAAATTAGTCCATACAAATAGTTAAATCAAATAAGTTGTTTGTAAAGCACATTGAACAATTCAAGTAGTGAAATAAAGGTTTGAATGAATTATAAAAACAAAGTTTAAAACAAGGAGAGGATTTGGGGTAAGGAGGGGTCTAGGTTGTTTATCCTATAGGTTCACCCCACGCAATGTCTGGTAAACACTCCTCAATGAGGGGCTACACGTGACACTAACGTGTAGTCATCATATTCTATGTCTACCCTTCCCATCCCCTTATTGGTCATGCAAAGCGAGTGTTTGGTCACTGAGTCCTATCGCGTGTTGCTACCCGTCCCTTCTTAATAGTCCCAGAGGGAGTTAGGACCTTTACCTATAGGTAGTTCTAGATGTACCTCTAAGGTTTTAAAGGCAAAAATCTAAGGCAATAGTCAAAAAGCATTTAGGACTTTCACGTAATGGGAGCAACTAAAAGGCTCACAATTTCCTCCTCAAACAAACATACAAGCAGCACGACTCAAACACAGTTAAGGTCCTTATTAATCAAAGTCCTAAAGCAGGATTTCTAAGTGATTATGCAAAAATAGACCACTTTTAGATCCAGAAGTTATAGCCTAGTAGTTTGTACGCGGCAAAATCAGAGGACTTGATTTCTCACTATCAAGTCATTTCGGAGGAACGCCTCGAGACCCCAAGGACGGGAATCCATGACCGAGTTACTGACCTCGGGTCTCGTCGAGGCTCGACTCAGAGAAGACGTAGATCGAAGCCAGGATAGAGGGGGAAACTCCCAAGGCACACGGCTAAGTCTGACAGGGACGGCCTATCCAGAGCCTATGCTGAGGCATCGCGTAAACCATCCCATCTCCATACTTTGTGATTGATGCCCATGTACTTGTAGCCGAATTCCCCTCCTATATAAAGGGGACTCACACTACATTGTAAGGGACTGATGTTTCTCCATTTCTCCACAAGATCAATAATATCTCTCTCTCTCTTTTTTGCTCATTCTCATTGGCAGGAGGCCGCTTTAATATTCATTGTTCTCTTACTTGTTCTTCATCATATCGCTTGGTATTTGCCATAAAGAGCTTTATTTAATCATATCTTAACTGTTATCCCATTTCCGATCATCCCCAATAGCTCGAGCTCAATCCGAACATCTACCTCGAGGTCTCCCATCTACTAGTCCTGCATCTGAGTAACAGGCCCCTCGGTTTGTTTACTACCTCGTTTTGGCTTGCATTTCATCATTAAATGTCACATTCTTAGCATCAACTGCTCTAACGACTAGCTAGAGAATAGATCACGTATTTTTAGAATCCCATTAACAAATTTAATTATTGTTACCATTTTCACGGTAAACAGTTTGGCGCCCACCGTGGGGCTAAAAATAATAGTGATTATTTTCTTGCTGGTTTCATTGCACAAACGCACATTATCTTTCATTTTTTCTTGTCCAAGATCCTTTGATTTCAGGTCAAAATGTCTAGCTGGGTAAACAGAGATGAGAACGACAACCTCGAAAACCACAGGGAAAATGGCATGGTTGTCTCGGCCGCTGGAGCACCACCACAGAATCCCGATACCGCGCCCGAACCGATTCCAGCGGATGCGGGTTTGCAAGGTGCACAACAGGTTGATGAAGTCTCGCACACCGATAGGAGCATACAACATATCAACTGACAGGAAGCCCAAAAAACCCCGGCTCGAGAAGCACAAGAAGTAAGTCTTCACGATATTTTTAAAATGTTGCATGAACAGCAGTTGACTATCGCTCAGCTGCAGAGCCACCCAGAGACTCCTAGCATCAGTAGCGCCGGAAAGAGCTCCCCACGCCGAACGATCACCCGGAATATCAAGCAACAACGGATCGATAATAGACCCTTCCATAGCGAAGATGCTTGGGGATATTTCCAAGAGGATCGATTCAGGTTCATAGAAGTTCATACAACAGTCGTCCCCCGAGGAAGCGGTCCCTGAACCCGTTTCACAGAAATTCGGAACGCCTGAACTCCCTAAGTAAGATACGACCTCGGATCCTGAGGAACTCACCATCGCTTACACGTGCGCGATAAAAGGCAGCGACCTTCAAGATGATGAGATCGACCCCGTCTCGTTGAAAAAGTTCAGGGAAACACTCTCAAAAGGAGCCATGATGTGGCGCCGCAGCCTAGAGCCTGACCTCACGGACTCGCTTACCGTACCAGAAGAATCCCTCATAGAGGCACACATCGACACCATCAAAGTAGCAACGGGATGGCCCGACACATCTAAGGCTGAATAAAGAGAGAATGAAATACCATGGGAAGTCGCGCCTCATTCCCTGATGGAACGAACGAGATCGACCCTGGTTTTGGATGACTGGGCAACACAGGCCTTCGCCTGAAGCTTAAACGAACCATGCCTGACGACTCCAGGACATTTCAAATGAAGCATAATCAGATACCTAAACGAGATCTGGTCGGCTGCCCATACCCTGCACCAGCCACGAATCAGGGTAGTGGACGACCATCTGGAAGCCTCATCGGGCTCAGTGTACCCAAGCAGACTCCTGACAAAAAGATTAATGCCAAACAGGTGGAGGTACAACCCATGCACCGCAGATAGGAGGAACGCCACAAGACGCAACCTACCTCGCAATGATCGGGAAATAGCTCGAGGGCAACATCTTCGAGGAATCTTCAGTAGAACTAGATTCGACGAGGCATGGCTGCCAGGGGCACCCCGCCCAGCAGAATATGATTTCTGCATTACTATACCAAACATCGTGATCACCATAAGCAAAACCAGGGATGCCAAATGACTCAGACCTATTCGGCCATGTCTCTTTCAAAAGAACCACAACCCAGCGCGGGAACCGCAGGGCGCACACGGCCACGGGGTAAAGAATGGCCATCAACTCAGGAGAACAACGGTTGTGCTACTCAATAAAAATCACCACCGAGTACTACCGAGCGATCATACTCGAATCCAGCCCCAAGAGAGGAAGGCTACCAGGAAGAATGAAACAAACAAGTCACGACGTATTACCAAAACAGTGGAGGGGCGGCAACACCCTCCGAGGACTCATAAAATGGAAAGTAAAAATGTTCATCGCCAGGGAAGAACACGTCCAGGGATATATTCCAGAAGACACCCTTACATCCAGAGAAAAGGACACCGAGACTTCGCCTCGGCCTCACACTGATGCATTGGTAACCCTCTCCCTCATTTGATCTATTCCAAATAAAACATGTGTTCATGAAACAGGTGGTTCGATCGAGCATACCGACGATGTCGGACCAAAGTCAATGGGGAGATTCGGACTAATGAACCAAATCACTCCCGCACCTTGAATCTTTGACGGATTCCAAACGACGATCACCACAACAAGTAGGAAGACCGTTCTTTTGACATAGCTCGTTTAAGCTCGAGCTGGGGCACCGAGCTCTGTATTATCAAAGAAGGTGCAAGGTACAAACGTCTTATTCAGATGGCCACAGGCACACCGCCCGCATATAGCGTCAGCCCCATTTCGATAAAAGAATGAAATCCCACGCAAAGGGCGAAATTAAAATAAGTCGACAGGGAGAAATATGCGACGAGGGGAAATTCCCAACCATATGGCGCATCATCGGCATCAATGCCTCCACCCTCGGAAGGATGTAAACCAATCACATCTTTGGCCAAGCCTGATTAAACACAACGGAGGGAAACATTAGGGCTCACACCTCGAAAGGGCAGGAACGTACCAAATCTTGAAACATTGCCTACACATCCCACGATGAGGAAGAACTGCTTCACTCCTTTGTTATTTTTTCACTAACCTGTATGCAGACAACCGGCCGGCACATTCGGAAGTTCAAACTCCGCTAGGAAATCCCAAGGCCTTAGTAGGGCCCGTCGCGCTCTCTTCCCTCAATCGGATTTCTGCCCCGAAGAGGGTCCCACCAGCAAGATTATTAGGGGAGCAATGTACCCCCAGAGGAGGATCCGACGAGATCACAGGCTTTCTCTTGCAGTCAAATGACGAGCGCAGATCTTCTATTTAAGGGCACCATACCCTCGGAAGGACCGAGAAACATCAGACTAAGTTTCAATGAAACAATGTGTGTTTACGCTAAGCAATAAAACAATGTGTGTTTACGCCAAACGTCAGACTAAGTTTTAATGAAACAATGAAACAATGTGTGGTCCGAGAAGCCGCGCCCGTGCGAGCCGAGCTCACGACAACGAAACAATGTGTGTTTATGCCAAGCAATAAAAGGATATCTTTTCAACATCTTATTCTCCAAACAAGGAAATCGCAGTGTACTCTAGATAGGAACCCTTCAATCGAATGCATCCCGAAATGTTCAGGGACTTAGCGTCAACAATTTGACACCTGCACGACCCCAGGGTCGGAACTCCGGGATCATGAAGCCCCAACAAGGTAGCTCCGAGCTCGAACAGCGGCCTTCAAGCCCAAGCAAACTCAATAACTCGGAGACTATCTCCAATCGCCATGCACTGGAAAACCCAAAACTGTAAGACGCCTAGCGGGCAGACTCGATATAACTAGATCTATTCTACATTAAAACAAAAACTGTAAGACCTCAACATGCATAACAAACTGTAAGACCTCAACAGGCATGACAAACTATAAGACCTCAACAAGCATGAAAATCTTGAAGTTTAGGCTATACGTCGTATTTGTAAGAATTCCGAAAGGGCATACCCTCGGTGTAGACGTCTAAACTATTACTCGGGATCAAAAATGGTTCCGTCCAAACACATATGACTACGGTCAAAATGGCTGATACAGCCAAATTAACGCAACTCGGCGATGCTCGACCGTCGCTAAACAAAAATCGCAGGCCACTACTTCGAATATACTTCGAAATGAACCGGTTAAAACAGGCTTCCCTCAACAGGCAAAAATGAGCTTCAACCATGTCAGCTCCAAATCACAAGGCTTCGACCTACTCAGCCTACGAGATATGAACCTTTCGAGGTGCTCAAACATCGCTGATAGCGACTTGAAATCGAGGTTCCTCCAGAACCGACGACTGGTCAGACAAAACTACTTTAAAAGACCTTAACGAGCGGAAAACAAAGCCTACAAAAAACACACGGGCAAAATAGCGTAAGAGCCATTGTCGCCAGCCAAATGAGCCTCTGGGTCGCATACTAAAAGGTCTTTTCGACCAAACAGGGTAAGAGCCATTGTCGCCAGCTTGAAAATTGACAACTTGAGGATTAAAATGAGTTCGAATCGTAACCCGATTCGGAGACCGGATCCAAAATAGTTAACTATGAAAGCCTTCAGGCCACATATTAAAAGGTCTCAACAACCAAAATAGCGTAAAAAGCACTATCGCCAGTCTGAAAATCAAAAGTACTTAAGGGTCAATTAAAGCCCGAGTCGTAACGCGACTCAGAGACTGGACCCGAAATAGCTAAAATGCAATATGCCTAAGGGCACGGCATAAATGCCACTATCGCCAGCAGAGTGAGCCTCCGGGCCAAGCACCTATAAGGTCACTTCGACCTGAAGCACAAAAGGCCATCACCGTCCGCCTATGCAGGCAGGACAATTGAAGCTCGAATCGCAATGCGACTCGGAGAGTGGACCCAAAATAGTTGAAACGGCAAATGCCCAAGGGCAAGAAATAAGAAAAATCACTACCTTCCCGCACAGGCATAGAAGATTCAAGGTCAGGCAAGCTCGAGTCAAGGCCTGACTCGGAGACTAAAAGCTTAAACAGATGGTCAAAACACGGAGGCCCCGACGCCTACTCACGTCAAGGATTGTACTTAAAAGCCTCCGGGCCTACCTGATTACTTCTGGACCTATGAGGATCCCGCCAAACTCTAAAACAAGCCCGCCTGGTCAAATGCAATACAAAAAAAGATGCAGAAGAATTAAAGCTTCAAGTTTCCTCTTATCTTACATACGCTAAAAAGGCGCGCTCTTTATCTACAAACATGCTCTACAAGAATCAAATACAAAGCAGAAAAACGGTGAAATCTACACTCCACTCCAAAGGGCTACAGCTTGCCAGATTCGCTGTCTGCGATGTCAACAAGAAGTGACCAAGCGTCACGCTCGTCCGCCCTTGATCTAGCCAATTCCTTCGAGAGAACAAAGCCCCTTGCACCGATCTCCTCGTGTACCTATCTTCGGGATCTGCAACAAACATATTCCTTGATCCTCTTCTCCCGGTCGAGAGTTCGCTTTAGCTCGGCTTGGGCATCAACAACGTCCTTCATTGACCATATCCTGATCAGCCTTGGTTTAGCTTAATGCCGCTTCAGCCCGGGCATCGATTATCTCAGCCCTGATCTTCGAGAGATCAAATTCAAGTTTTTCAATCATATTCGCTTGAACTTTGGCATTGTCACGAGTCAAGCGGAGTTGGGCTTCGAAGGCAGGGACCTTGGCCAAGGAACTTGTCTCCTCTAAAGCTTGAGCTTGCACTTGAGCCCTTAGCTCACCACAAGGATTTCTGACACGGTCGATGTCGCCATTGACGTGCTCCAAGGCCTCCATATTTTTATGTAGCTAATATAACAAAAAGGGCTTAACCTTAATATCCAAAAGAAGCGAGGCGCGTGCTACAAAAGGTTACCTGCTCCATCAAATAGCTCTCATAATTCGAGCCCCGGTACGCCTTATATCGCCAATACAGCAACTCAACCTCCTTCTCCTTGCTAAGGAGACTAAGGGACTCGCCCTCATCCAGAACCTTCTGAAGCCTGGCTCCTTGACGAAGCAACTCAGACCTGAGCCCATCACATGCCTGCAAATGGAAAACACGATGAAGATAGGAGGACGCGCAACACAGAAAAACTGCGCCTAAACTCACCACGAAGTGAAGCTGGCGGACTTCCTCGAAGTCAGAACACACTTCTGTCAATCTTGTTTCTTCGGCCGCAGGAGAACCAACCTCGGGCGAAGTGTATTCACTTAGAGGAACCTCCATCCGGGAATCAGATACTCCGGGAATAGCAGGCTCAGACGATGCCCTCTCCTCGAAGACGCAGGCCCGTTCAGCGCCACTAAAAGCTCCATCACACTATGGGTGCCAATCCCATTTATCACTATCGCCCCTCAGCTCGGAGGCCGACGCCTCCTTCCCCTCTTCGGAAGAGCACTGCCTCATCCCAAGTAACCGCCTGATATCTGCAAACGGCAAATCCAGTACAAAAGAAAGGGGAAAATGTCACCTCAAACATACGAAGGGCAAGGCAAAGGCAACGTGTGCGCATACCTTGGTATTTCTCTCCCCATCTAATGCGAAATACAGCTTGCCACCTACGCTCATCGCAGGTCGAATAGGTCACCAGCATCCGGACCCAGTCAGGCAGGTCAGGAACTTCGCCCGGCGTCCATGAAGTTGCTGCAAAAAAGGAAAAAAAACACGATTACTCAATTGATTTTCGCTATAAGCAAAATCTGGAAAAAAAACACCAAACGCTCCGCTCACGTGCATAATTCCATCCCTCGGGAAATGGAAAAAGCTCCACATGGATAATGTCAGTCGTTCGGACCTGGATGAACCAACTGGCCCACTCTCAATCCCCATCTTCTTCGTTATCGACAATGAATGGTGTGGATGAACAGCACCTCAAGGTTAGCAGGCCTTGGTGATGAAAAGGCCGGTACAGCCTAACGAGGTGGCTAAGCGTGAATTCAAGCCTAGACCTCTCCGCAAAGAACCTCATCATCAGCGCAACTCGCCAAAATGATGGATGTATCTGCGCCAAAGTAACCCGACACTTCAAGCAAAAATCAAGCATGACCCTACCAAGGGGGCCAAATGCGAAAGGATATAGGTGTATGCTCAAGAGTCTATCAGCGGAGTTCGTAATACTCTCATTCGGGGAAAGCGCCTGCAGCGTAATCTCCTCGCTCCATCCATAGTATCTGTCACACCCCAACCTCGGGAGGCGCGACCGGCGCTCAATCGAGTAAACCCAACTGAGCATGCCTTATCAAACACTTCCTACACAACTCGATACAAATAAGGAAATTGTGCTTTCATTTATTTGCTTAGACGAGGAAAGATAGCGCAGTCTACAAAGCTAGTTCATTTTAAATCACAACATTAATCCGTAATTAAGTTCCCAAGATTACATACAATTACACTTTAGCGAAACAAGAATTTGAATTACATCATAGTTCGTAGACCCATCCAACGCCCGTACATAACCCACACATATGTCTACGGAGCCTCTAAGGATACCTAAGACAGCAATAACAATGCCGACGACAAGGCGCCGGCTATACCGCAAAAGAGACATCTATAACAAAAGGCATGTCACAAAACCCCTTGAAGGAGGAAGGGGCTCACCAAGAGTTTGAGAAGAGGATGCTCCGCTACACATGATCGACACTATCCGCTATGGAGCCACCTACATTCATTTAAAAAAATGTAGCACCCTCGGCAAAAGGGACGTTAGTGCCATCAAATAGCAGTAGTATGTATGACTAAACACCATCAAATTAGAAAGAACTTTCATACAAGAATAAGAAATCACAAGTATAACTCTAAACATTAAACAATCACCACATTATCAAATAAAAGAATCATACAACTTTCACATCATTTTCCTGTAGCTTTTAGTTTGGGGCATTTCACACTATTCATTATTTGTTCACAATACCACCGCTATCTTGAGTGGAGTCCGATCTCGACCTGATCGGCTAGGTTGCCTCATTTGAGACATATGCTTCAATCACAATCTCATTTTCCTTCTTTCCTGGAATTCATTCACAATACCTTTCCAATACCACCACTATCTTGAGCGGAGTTCGATCTCGACTCGATCGGCTAGGTCGCCTCATCAAGGCTTTGTTCCCTTCTCATAAATCAATTCATTTCTCATATATCATTTCATAGGCACTTGGGGCCATGACTTATCAAATCATTCTTGGCACTAGGCCGCATTTTACATCGTTCCCAATTTTCAATATTAGGTGTGCCAGTTAGGACAGTAGGTGCACACAAGAGCAATTTAAATCGTAAACCTAGATAATATTTCACGTAGATAGCACAATATATTCAGCTGCAATCTCAATTTAAGGTCTAAACATTTCCAATACATAATTCATACCTTTGCCCCTTTCAAGCTGTCAAGATAGCATGTTGATGATGTTGGGACACATTTTTCACACACATAGGGTTACAACACCAACTCATGTAAAACAATAAGCAATGCAACAATTCAATTTTAATCTTGTCATGCCCACACAAAATCCGATGAAGTTCAATTTCTAAAAGACGGGGTTTTAGCCATACATACCTCAATAAAGATTTCCTTATTCCTTACAAAATTTCGGAACTTTTAGCACTTCGATCTATTGTGTAAGAATTACAAATTAAATCGAGAATTAGAGATGATATTGAGATTCTAGCTTGTTTTGAGCATACTATCAAACACTAAAGGTGCATTGTGATCTTAGGACCTTTTGAGAGAAGTTTCTATCATTTTATACCCAGTTGCTTTCCTTTTTAGTTCACTACCTCCCAATATTCTATGGTGAATATGCATGCAAGAAATTTATTCTTATACCCATGAATTACTTCACTTCTGATCCCTTATTGCTAAGCATAGGAATAAGAGGTGAGGTAATGAAATCTTACCTCTTGGGATGAAGATTTAGGTGCCCTCACTTGATTATCTACAAAGATTTGGCAAGGTTTCATGGAGTAATTTGATGGGAAACACTTCCCTCTCTAAGACCCTCTCTCTAAAAGCATAAAGGAATATGCTCAAAATGAGCTATAATACCGAATATATCGATAAGGGGTCGGGTTTAAAATTTAGAAAATTGGAGCCCCGAGTCAGGTCTATGATCGCAAATACGAAAATGCGGCCCGCAGAATGGACCGCAAAAGTGCTCCCAAAATCTGAACACACTGCCTGGGTATGCAGCAGAAATGCAGTCTGCATACCCATTCTGCGGTCGCATAATGCACCGCAGAACTGTTCCTCACAAAATCCTAATGGAAATGTGCGATGACTATGTGGTCCGCATATCGGTTATGCGATCGCATAGTTGACCTCAAATTTGACCAACACACTGACTCACTTTGCGGCGATTATGCGGTCCGCATACCTGATATGCGACCGCATTCTCGACTGCAGAATCACATTTTCTGGAAAATATTATTTCTTGACTTTTTATATCATAGATCAATCCAAAAAGGTCCGAACCGTGGCGAGCTTGAAGAATTTTACGCATCTCTAACGCATGATCCTAACTTGGTAACATGGGATTCGGTGTTCTGAGTAGGAAATTCACGGGGCCTTACAGTATGTCCTCACCATCTCCAGATGTTCCTATCTTATCAAAGACACGATCTTCAGAGCGAACTCCCGCGGTTCCTAAGCGCTGGGTGCCGCACTCCCCACTCCCTGCCGGGCCAGCCCCGAGGTGGTTGCCATAACTATGGTAAAACTAATAGATCATGGCAAGGACGTGCGCCAACTCTTTTTGCGCCTGAAGAAATGAAGAACCCTATGCCAAAGCGGAAAGGCAGCTATCTAAAATAGTGAGGTCTTTCGAAGAAGACGAGGCTGCCCCACATATATGCCAGAAGCAGTGACAACTCGCCTACCCGGAGTGAGCCCCGGGAAGCCAACAGCCTCGATACAGATCGATAGGGTGATACCTGATCCCGGAAGCATCCTTCGACGAGAAGTCAGTATTCAAGGAGTCGGCCATATTATCTCCAATTTTGAGGCAGCATTCTACCTCGAGGATCCCCGCCAAAAAAAAATTCGGACTTCGGGAAGCTTTGAATGCCATCACTCGACACAAGACGGTATTCGGTCTCATAGTTTCTTTTTCTAAAAATAGAAATAAGCACGCGAAGCTCCGATCACAAAAGCTCCACAAAGGCTCGAGGCAGCGCCTGAGTGCAGACAAATCCTCAATAGAAGTCTGTCCTATATGCTTTAAAAAGCTATCTGCATCAAATCAAAGGGGACCCCCAGGTACCCAAAGCTGACCTCCGTTCAGAATAACATTCTCGAAAAGCTCCGAAACTCAACATGTTGTCTCCTTGTAATTCGGAGAGCCCGACAACCCGAACCTATCAGGCCTATTTAGGCTCGGTCCGAGGTACGACGAGGGGCTCGGAAAAAAGCCCCGTCGATCGGTAGAGGATCGAAAAGAACGCTCGAGCCTGAGTTAGATATCGGCGGTCAACAATAAAGGAAGGCATTCAAAAGGCCTTGGAGGGAACGAGAGCATGAAATTACAAAGCAAGAATCAAAAGCAGAAGTCAATGGGGTATATTCATATTTATAAAGATCCATGTACAATAGCCCTCGAGGGGTCCTTACATACAATTACAAAAGCCTACAGAGGTCTACACCTAAAGCGAAAGAACGAAAGGATGTACATGTGATGAAACCCAAGGGCCCGGTCCACCCTAAAAAATCCATCTCCGGTATTAGCGTCCTCGAGCGCCGCCCCCTCGAGCACGCATCCTCGAAGGCGATTCCTTCGACCGCCACCTCCTCTAGGTTCCCAGCTCAATCCCCCAAGGGATTCCCACCAGAGAAGATGAAGAAGAAGAAAAGGAGGGGACGCAGAGGAAGTAGAGAAAAGAGACATGGCCCGCCGAAGCCAAAGGTTGAAGATTTGACGGGCCCCGGCCTTAACTGCTGGCAGTGCCACACTAGGCCTGGGTGGGAGAGTGATCAGCGATGCATAGTCCGAACGACTGTCTACATAAGGGGGAAACCAACTCCCTGTCCGCCATCATCTCGGGCCAACAGCAGTAGTAAAGACAAGCATATCAACGACCACAATAGCAATGAGACAGCATGATTATGCTCGACAAAGGGAAGCCCCGGTAGAAGGCCACAACACGGTCTAAGGAAGCTCCGCCAAATGGCCTCGAGGCCATAAGCCCCAAGCATGATGTTCAAGGATAGAAGAAGATCATAAGAAGGAATTGGCAAATAAGCCAATGAAGGCACTGGGATAGGAAAAACAACACCAAAACACCCCTATTTATAGGGGGTTACGACACGGTCATCGAGGCTTTGGAAGATTGACTGACGGACGCAGTTAATGCATCCTTGAAAAACCAAATCGATAGCGGTACCAAAACATTGGAGAGCGGTAATAGGGAGTGCATTAAATGAAGTCAAAATACACAAGCCCGTGAATGCCCCGGTTACCACAAAGCTCACACCAGGAGTCGCATCATCGGTCGTCGCCATAAGAAGCTCGATGAGTCAAGTGTCAGAATCATTTCCCATCACTTCGTTCCGGGAAACGTAGAGACTATCTGTATGCGGCAAAATCAGAGGACTTGATTTCTCACTATCAAGTCATTTCGGAGGAACGCCTCGAGACCCCGAGGAAGGGAAGCCACGACCGAGTTCCCGACCTTGGGGCTCATCGAGGCCCGACTTAGAGAAGACGGAGATCGAAGCTATGACAGAGGGGAAGCTCCCAAGGCACACGGCTAAGTCTGACAGGGCCAGCCTATCCAGAGCCTATGTTGAGGCGTCGCGTCAAGTCGTCCCATATCCATACTTTATGATTGATGCCCATGTACTTGTAGTCGAGTTCCCCTCCTATATAAAGGGGACTCACACTACCTTATAAGGGACTGATGTTGCTCCATTTCTCCATAAGATCAATCACTCTCTCTCTCTCTTTTCTTTCTAATTTGCCCGTTCTCACTGGCTCAAGGCCACTTTAATATTCATCGTTCTCTTACTTGTTCTTCATATTATCACTCAGTATTGGCCACAAAGAGCTTTATTTAATCATACCTTAACTGTTATCCAATTCCTGATCGTCCTCGATAGCTCGGGCTCGACCCAAACATCGACCTCGAGGTCCCCCATCGACCAGTCCTACATCCAGGTAATAGTCCCCTCGGTTTGTTTACTGCCTCATTTTGGCTTGCATTTTATCGTTAAACTTCACATTCTTAGCATCAACTGCTCTAACAACTATCTCGAGAATGGATCATGTATTTTTAGAATCTCATTTACAAATTTAATTGTTGTTACCATTTTCACGGTAAACGTAGTTGCCTAAGGTTTCCTTTTTAAGCTTATTAGAATCAGAAACGTTAGACGACAGAAACAATTTCAGGGAAATGCAAGTTTTGAAAATGCCCTAAGGCTTGCCTATATGCAGTATATTGTGTCTATATTAATGCAGAAACAAACAGGTTTTTGAAATAGACCCCCTTTAATACCTATATGCAGGATATCTAACGAGATTAAAGCAATTTTGAAAGAACTAGATTCAGGAAATGTCATCGCTTAATAAGGCCAGCTTTAAGAAGTAAACTAGGCGGAATGAAATTTATTTCTTAGGCTAATTAGATAACTGCAAATAGAAATCCCTATAGGCATGGTATCTAGGCGTATTACTGGTTTTAGTCAACTTGCAGTAACATAAGAAAAGACTTATTAGAACTGAATCGGAATTAAGCCCTATAGACATGGCATCTATATTTGAATTGATTTAAGACATGATGGATTGGAACATAGAAACATGGTTTCTAACATGACAAATGCAGAATTTTATGAACATGGTTTCTATCTGATGCGAATGACATTAGAAGTGAAATCCTATAGGCATGATCTCTATTATGATGCAAACGAAATTAGAAGTGGAATCCTACATGCATGATTCTATTATGCAAAAAAAAAAAAGCAATCCGATTCAACAAGAATAAAACCCTATGAACATGTTTTCTAGGAAGATCTGAAAAGTAAAATCCTAAGAGCAGGATTTCAATTCATATTACCCCACAAAGTATACATCTACCCACCCTTTTACTAAATACCCCAAATATCTGTTTGCAAATTATTACAGGCCAATAAATGAATTACATAAGTAAAAGAGAAAACTAAGAAGCTATTCTATAGAGAGCCTGCAATTAGGACCAAGTTTCCCAAAGCCTCCAATGGTCTTTCAAGCCTCATTTCCATAGACAAATCAGAGTCTAGGTGCATCAGAGTTTCCTAAGGGTATCAAGGACCCCGGGCAATGCTTACACCTAGACTTAGTAGCCAAGAATTGAACCAGTGCAGTGTGGAAAGGCCAGCCTCAGTATGCTAGAGTTTAGAGGGTTCCAAATACTTAGAAGAGGATCCCAAGGCAGTACACATACTAGAGGGGGCAAAACTTATTAACTAAGAGTAAAGTGGAGGTGCAAGACACAGGTTGAAAGAAGTCTATTAAAGACTGGATTTAAAAGTCTGTTTTGAAAGCAATTAGTAAGGTAATAGAGGTTGTTTGAAAGAGGTTGGAGTGATAAACTAAATCAAGCACTTCAGGATAGGATCACACACAGAATCCAAATGAATTCAGTAGTCACACAGGGGTTAAAGGGTTTGGGATACATTGGTATTTGACCGAAAACACATAACCCCAACAAGGGTATTAGGACTGGTTTGGACATGCTCAGAAATAGTTGAAACTGGCATAATCACAAACCAATCAGGGATAACATAAACACATAGAGGGGGATAGGGATTTGGGATTCATAAGATGGTAAATATACAGTAAATAAAAGACACTTGACAAGACATGTTTTGAAACACACATGAGGGAATATATTAATCTAAAGGGAAGGGGAGACATAATAGCATGCTAGTAATGTAACTCAACTACAAATTTCACAACAAAACCATAAGTAGAAACAGACTAGAAATAAGAGAAACTAAAACAAGAAGAGAAACATGTTGTTGTTGAGGCTTTAAATTAAACAAGGACATACCAGTAAAGAGAAGTAAGTAGAATGAAAGAACCAAAGAGCACAGATGATTAGCCTTGCCTTGTAGCTGGCTAATAGTATCAAATAACACAAGGAAGAGGGGAGAACAGAGATTTTTAATAGGAGAGGAGTTTTTGAAAGCCAAGTGCATGTGTCTTGTTTGTGAAAGACTTAGAGTATTTATAGTTGAAAGTAGGTGGTGGAATAAGGTAAAAATCATAGTAGTAGACTAATTTAAGAACTCAGAATCAATCAATTAGAGAATCAAGGAAGTACTCCCTTAAGTTAAGGGAATCAAGATCAAATGGAAAGATTCAGTACCATATAAGGCAAGAAGAAAAATCAGTGCATGATTAAATAAGGAAGGAGTCAAGGTTCAGTAGGCATAGAGTAGTTAATTAGGACCAAATTCAGAAAAACCCAATTAAGGAAAGACTTAATAAAACAAAGTACCATGGTAGATAAGGTAATGAAATCAGTTAATTTAAACAAACGAGGTAAAGCTTTTAGGGCTTTAAAAGAAGATTTTTCAATCACCATCAATTAAGAAAAATCATAATCAATCATGGGGGAGTCATAATTCTGTATTTTCAACATATAAATAGAGACGAATGAACAGGAGTAGCAAAAAACAAAAAGAAACAACAGATGAGCAAACACACTCGTACAGAGGTGATATAAGTAGGCTAAAGATTTATCATAACACATTCGAAGCATGGTGACCACGAGAGATTAACAAGAATCAGGTAAACAGGCTAACATACAGAACCAAGGCAAAGAAAATCATGCTAACACACAGAACCAAAGTAAAGAAAATCATGCTAACACATATAACCAAAGCAAAGAAAATCTTTAAAAATTAGGGTTTTTAACAAAGTCAAGTTAAAAAGCAGTAGGAGCATAAAATAGGTCAAAATAAACAAGGAAAAGGTTTAAAGGAAACCCTAGTTTTTTTTAAAGGAAGTAAAATGGTTTAAAAATGAGGATCTTTCAGAAGAAGTTCAAGAATAGGCAAATCACAGAAGGAAACATGCTTAAAGCATGAAAATAACACAGATCTGAGAGATTCAGAAGAGAGTTAGGGTTTCAAAAGGAAATCCAAATGGAAATCGAAAGAACCTATTGTAAACTTCACCGATCGTGACATATAAGGTGTGATTTTGCCCAAAATCACACTGAGGAAACCATAAGTAACAGAAACAGAAACCCTAGGTCCAAATCGACATGGCCCAGGTTCATTAAAGTCCTTAGAGATGATGAGCAAGGCGATGAGATCCCCATTGGATGCCTGGGGTTTTGAGAGATAGTCGCCGGAGATGACCGGAGAAGGAGGCGGCATTTGAAAAGTGATTAGGGTTAGGTCGAGAGAGAAGAGAGGAGACGAGAGAGTTTGAGGGCGGCAGAAATAGAGAAATGACTAGGGTTACGGTCTCCGTTAGAATTAAAAAGGAAAGGAAAAACGAGGGTCGTTGATCTAAAGGATCAACGGCTAGGATATAAGATGGTCTGGGTTTGGTAGTGGGTAATTGGGTCTGGGTCTGGGTCAGGGTTTATCGGGTTATTAAATAAAATTGGACTGAGATTGGGGTCCGATTTGGCTAGGATTGAAAGCCAAATTTGGCTATTATTTAAATAGCCAGTTTTTCCGATTTTAATTTATAAAAATAATAGGTAATTTATGGAAAATCATTTAAGGTTTCATAATGATTTAAAATACATAATTATCATTTTAAAAATACAGGGGCCAATTTTATGCATATAAAATATAATTATATCTTAAAATGGCCTAACTTTGCAATTATCTTAAAAAATACTAAATGTAATTGTAAAAATACATAAAAATTACATTAGTCATATTTTGGCACTAGTATAGAAATCAAATAAATGAATTATCAAAACAATAATCTTGGAAATAATTATTAGGAATTTTATGGATAATAGGGGAGAAAATAAATCAATTTAGAACCTTAAAATAATGGAAAAAATAATAAAAGCCTCGTGCATAATAATATATGCAATTTGAAGGTATTTATGCATATATAAAATATATAGGGAAATATTGGGTATCAACAGCTGCCCCTCTTTACTCGGGAAGGATGAAAGAGTTTTCGGGTAAAGAAATGATGGCCAATTTTGACCGTCTGGGATGTTTTGAGAGACATAGGCCGAGCTCCGATTTTTGAGTTGCCTACATATCCCTGGTTTTACAGGAATCAGGCCGTGTGTAGTTCTGGATTCACCTGCGGAGTATGCCGATGAAATTATTGTAAGAACGGACACGAGAGGTGGAGGCAGCTACGATGAACGGTTAAGGCTCAGGACGGTTAGAGGGAACGGGAGCGAGATCGCTCCTTCTAGGATAGCGGTTGCTTACTGGTTACCTACAGATAAAAGATGTTACAAATGTATTTGCAAAAATTAAAACATGATGCAAATTCCCTTTAGACCATGAAAGTTGTCTTCAGACGATGAGGATGATGTCCTTAGACCATGACGTCCCAGGCCATGAAGCGTATGTTGATACACAATATTTCCCTATATATATTTTCAATATTAAAAATATTTTCAAAATAGCATATACATGCATATATAAGCATGTCCAAATGTTTTATTATTTTTTCATAATTTTTAAAGGTTTTTAAATCAATTTATTTTCCCCTTTATCCATAAAAAACCTCAATAATTATTTCCAAATCATTATTTTGGTAATTCATTTGTTGGACTTTTATATTTATGCTAAAATATAGATAAGTTAATTTTTGAATATTTTTACAAATTTATTTAGTATTTTTAACCTAAATTGCATATAAATGCAATATTAGCCTCTTTTAAGATTTAATTGTGTTTATATTCATAAATATGAAGTCATATATTTTTAAATTGATAATTATATGTATAAATCATTTTAGTGCTTTCAATTTTTTTTCAGAAATTAATTTACTATTTTTTTTAATTTTAAAAGCGGAAAATTGGCTATTTAAATAATAGCCCAATTACATTTCAATTATAGCCTAAATCTAACCCCAATTTAAACCCAATTGCCCAGCCCAATTCCATTTTAAACCCGACCCCCAACCCAATTAAACCGACTCAAACCCGGATTCCCCGCCTAACCTTTTAAATCTAGGTCGTTGATCATTTTCATCAACGGCCACCGTTCCCCCTTACCTTTTTTTAACCTTAAACAACCCCTTACACTACCTCATTCTTCACCACACGCTGCCCTTGAATTCCTTTTCCCTCTCAATTCTCTCTGAAACCCTCATGAACCCTAGCCGCTTCCATCTAATCCAACCCTAATCCACCCTAAACCCTGCCTAATCCATGGCCTCCCATGGCCATTGGAGATGTGTAGTGGCCTCATATGGCTCCTGGGTGTTTGTTTCTGTGGTTTCATGGCTATACCTCGAGGGAATCTGGTCCAGTCCTTGCTCGACTTCTGTTCATGGCCTTTCTCCGGTCATCCAAGGCCTTTCTCCGGCCAACAATGACCGGTCGAGTCAGATCCTTGACTCTCCTAGTTATATCGGTAACTATCAAGGTCTTTCTCACCTTTTCTAGGTCTTACGAAACCCTAATCTCTCATATCTTTTGGTTTTCTTTCAGATATGCCATAGATCTGTGCTTACTATGAATTTCTTAAGTATTTTCTCGAAGGTTCTTCAACCTTTCTTTCAAAATGACTCTTCATTTTATCCGATTAGGGTTTCTCTTAGCCTCTCTTTTAAAAATCTCTTCTCTGATTCTTGATGTTGTTTTATGAAATTGCATGTTCAAATGGGTACTTGTTCGATTAAGTTCTTCATTTTTGCTTGACTTATTTGATTCTGAGTTTTATTATCTTTTAAACTCGATTATTGTGGAAACCCTAGGTCTTTTGGTCTGAGACTGCTTGTTTGAATGTATACTTGACTCGATTAAAGGTTCCTTGTTTCAGACTCTCTTTTCTTTTATGTGACTTATCTGATTTTGAGTTTCACTATCTTTTTAACTCGACTATTGTTGAAACCCTAACTTCTCGAAAGGTTTCCTCACTTGTTACTGTGAGACCTTTACTTGTTTTGACTCTCTTCTTTACTTTGGCTATGCGTGTGAGCCCTGACTATCTAACTTTGTTCACTATTGAATCTTATGCTTATTTCTGCACATATTGTATGTTGTTTCTTTTGCCAATGTGCTTGGCCTCGCATGTCGGATGCTTCTATTCACTCTATTTATATATTGAAGTGTAGAATCGTGTTTCTTCCTTGATTGATTGCAAAAGCTTTTCTTTTGTGACCCCTAATTTCACTCGCCTGTTTAAAATTAATTGATTCATTTCCCTTTACTGTGATGTTTTACCTTGCTAAATCTTTTCCAAAATAAGCATATCTTTGTACTTAGACTTTATTGTTTACTTCATGCTTTTACTGCCCCTTTTATGGCAATAATCAATTTGTCTCCAAACTGATTTTCTTTCCTTAATTAGACCTGCTGCTACCCGTTAAACAGTGATTTCTTAATTAAAAGGAATCACTTGTGGTAATTGATTCTGACTTGTGATTGTTTTCATGTTTGTGTTAAGACTTTACTTATTACCTTATTCTTCACCTGTTTTCAAAACTATAAATACCCACCCTCTTTTCATTCAAAGACACGAACCATCTGAGTTCAGAACACACACTTCACTCAAAACTCTCTCTTTTCTATTACTACTTGCGCTACTGCTTTGTCTAGCCGGCTGAAAGCCAAAGCTAGACTATGGAATCTTACTTATTTCTTTCTTTATGCACTTTGCTTCTCTACTGGTATGTCCTAGTTAATCATCAAGCATCAATAACAACATGTTTCTTTAGTTGTTTCAGTTTCTTTCACTCTTGCATGCTTCTACTTATGTTTATGCAATCCAGTTACATTACTAAGCATACTGTAATCTGCTCCCTCCCCTTCTAAATTAATGTTTTCCCTTATGTATGTACTCTATCAGTCGCTTGTTATGTGATTTGCTGACTTATGAATCCCAAACCCCCATATCCCCCTATGTGTTCATCTTCTCTAGCTGGTTTGTGGGCATGCCAGCATCATCTATTGTTGTGCATGTCCAAACCCGACCCTTCCTAGGGTCATATGCTTCATGCTATGTATTCCTAAAACCCCTGACCCCTCTGTGCAATTACTAATTCTATGTAGTTTAAGTTTTACTACTATTGTTTTCAAATCACCCTTACCCCTTACTATTCTCAACCCAGTTATAAATAAGTCTATGTTTCTGCACTTCCACTATACTCTTAAGACTTAGGTTCTGCCCCTCTTGTGTGAGCCTTGTCTTGGGACCCTTGAGCTCCCTCTGAACTTGGACACATAAGGGCTAGCCCTTTCACACTGCACTCATCTCTATTTGGTTATGCAAACCTGGTTGTAAGCACTGCCCGGGGTCCCTTGAGACCCTTAGGGAACTTTTACACACCCAGGTCTGAGAAAGGCTTTGAAACAAGTGACATTTGAGGTGGTTTATTCCATAACTCAGCGAGGAAGTAAGAATCAGGCTTCCTATGGTTGTAACTTCTTATTTTTACATTTTTCTGATGTAATTTTGTATTTGGTCTGTAGTTTTGTCACAAATATTGGGGTTGGCTAGTGAAAAGGGATGGGGTACTTATGCATGTTTTAGATGTTAGAAGGGTAGAGAACATGCCTATAGGATGTGTTTTTAAATTTTGCATGTTTTGATTCTATACTTAGATAACATGCCTATAGGATCTGTTTAATAAATTCTGCATGTTTCACTTCCACACTAAGATACCATGCCTATAGGATCTAAATGGCTATAATCAGACATCATGTATATAAATTAAAATCAGTATTTTTAATAGAAATCATGACTATAGGAATTTCGCTTTAATCAAATAAATCCTGCCTACTTCACTGCATGCTCAATTAGATACCACGCCTATAAGACCAAAATCAGCTTTTAGTACGTAGATAGCATGTCTGTAGGAATTAGAAACTGCTACAACTAGCAGGCAAGCCTGATTCGGACTTCTTATCTGAGTTATGTAATAAATTGGTCTACTTCAACAATTAAAACACCCCTGCCTTAGTGCTTTAAATTTTGACCCTAAATGTGTTTAAGTCATGCTATTTATATGCTTTACTTGAGGAGGTATATATGAGCCTATTAGTTGTTTATAGGAGGATTGGTCGGTCTAGTGTGGGAAACTCTGGGTCTGCTGATGCTTGAGAACTGCAAAGATAGGGGTTTCCTCAAAATGATGGTTTTAAAGAAAAATCCAGAATTGACATGTCTGAGGGAATCCTACATACCTTTTGACTATTTGTATGAAAGGTACGGTCACAATAAATACTACCATACCTACCCTGACGAGTTTGCCATCACATACTTAGGGCACATTCACCGTAGGGTTTCCGTCTTCATGTTTTATTTCCTGGGGCTGATCGTGTTTCCGATGAAGAAAGCAAGAATCCACACCAAGCTGGCTATGGTAACTAAGACCCTAATAGAAGTAATTGGTGGGCAGCCATTCAGCATCGTGCCCATGATCATTGCAGACATATATCGAGCCTTGGAGAAGTGTCAACGAGGAGCAAAACACTTTGAAGGCTGCAATTTATTACTTCAACTCTGGCTCATGGAACACCTCTAAAGGGGCGAATACCGACAAGAGATTCAGCGAAGGGACTTGGATAATCACATCGCTTTCTATCATCCAAAGCTAATGAATTACATCCCCAATATGTTCGCTCAGCTGGAGGATGCCAAAGTATGGGTTGAGCTATTTGATAATCTGACTGAGGAACGGGTCCAATGGATGTTCGAGTGGTTTCCGACCGTGGATTTCATCGCCCGATCCAGAGATGCACCTTTCCTGATACTAATCGGTCTGAGAGGAACATACCCTTACGTCCCTCTCTGAGTTATGAGGCAAGCTGGTAGGAAGCAGGTTATATCCAGGGTCGACAAGATGAGTCATTTCCAGGCTGACTTCCAGAATGATGATAATCCTTACAAGTGCCAAGCTCAGTAAATGTGGTACTGCAAGATCATAATGGAGAGAGAAACTATCGAGCCAGACAGGTATCATGCTGGTTGTGCTCCTTTTTACTCCGGTTGGTTGGAAGACAATCATGATGGTCTGGGCCAGCCAGGGTTTGCTCGATGTCACAGGACTATAGATTAAAGGGCCGAGGCACAGGTCAAATACAACCAACTATGCAAAAGGACCCGAGAATGCGAAAGCGAACACCGCGAGATACAAGAGTCCAACCAGAAGCTGATTGAGGAATAGAAGGACATGGCTGTCAGTGCCAATAAGCAATTAGGATACTTGGAGCGAGGTATAGTGGAATTGGAGAGAAAGTTTCTCAAAAGGGTCGAAGATTGTAAAAATGCTGAAGGAAGCGAAGGAGGACATCTAGCAAGAGCCTACTTGTTGCTAGGACTTCGCGAGTTGGAAAAGCTGTTCGATGGAGCCAAGGATGCCGAATCTGGGGAAGGTCCTTCTGGGACCAAATAGATAGGAGTTTTATCTTTTCGCTTTATAAATTGTAATAAGGCCAAGGGCCATAGTGACTTTTTATTTCCTAATTATTTAGTTTCAATTTGGGATTCATCTACTTTTTATCAATAAAATGAGGCATTTAACATCTTGAGTTCTCCAAATCAATTTGTCGATAGGCCCACCTTAGGCATAAAGAGGTCTCCCAATTAGGACGCGCTTTATATTCCCGCACTATGTGTTTAAATACTGCAATACTTTTTATATTCCTCACTAACTTGGTTACCTTTTTGTTTTATTCTTTGTTTTTGTCTTTATTATTCCCTTCCTCGAATGTTAGCTCGTGCACTTTGGCAACATCATCCTATTCCACGAGATCCAGGGGCCCTCCATCCACTCCTCCCCTTAGTCCTGTCAAAAATAAGAACAAAGGCAAAATGGAAGATTTGAACAACGTCAGAAAGGAGAATTCAACTGAACAGGTAGAGGCCACCAATGGCCATGGTACTCAGGTTCCTAAGGAAAATGTATCCCAACTTGAATAGAAATTGCTGAAATTCCAAGAAGAGCTCGATAAGGTTCGGAATCTGGAAAGCCTGTCATTTTCCCTCAGCACCCCAGTTATGACCTTTCCCAATATTCAAAACCCTACACCTCCTCAAAACATCCCAAAACAACAGAATCATCCTGTCCCTCACACTATTCCACCAAAGACCCAATGCAACACCTACCATACCCCAAACAACACTCCACTACTCATTCCAGAACTCCAAAAGTTCACAAAGGACCACTCTCACACCCACCATAACTCCCCTATCTACGTGGAGACCATGCCACACTCCACCCAACCCATCTCAAGCACACCTGAGTCTAATGAAAAGGATCTTCTTATCGGAAACCTGGCTGAGGAACTTAAGAAATTGACTAGCCAGATTCAGGGCGTTGAGGGATGCAAAGGAGTCGAGGGGCAGAACTATGAAGATCTTTGCATACGGTCCGATATCGAACTTCCCGAGGGGTACAAACCTCCGAAGTTTGAAATGTTTGATGGTACAGGGGGTCCAAGGGTCCATTTGAGAATGTAATGTGACAAGCTGGTTGGAGTAGGGAAAGATGAGAGAATCCGCATGAAGCTGTTCATAAGGAGTTTGAAAGGAGATGTGTTGTCTTGGTACATCAGCCAAGATCCAAAGAAGTGGTCAAGCTGGGTAAGCATGGCATCCGACTTTATGGACAGGTTCAGGTTTAAAGAATGCGCCGGATGTGTTCTATATTCAGAATCTAAAGAAGAAGCCTACAAAAATGCTTTGCGAGTATGCTACTCGCTGGAGGTCTGAAGTTGCTAAGGTCATACCTGCATTAGAGGAGGAACAGATGAACAAATTCTTTGTCCGGTCTCAGGACTAAAGAGGGTATCAAAAATGGTATGGTTACGAACTTTGAAGCCTTGCAAGCTACAAATAAGACTTTACAGTCCGGTGGTGTGTCCAAGAAAAGGGACGTAGGGGCCGTGATGGTTTCACAAAGGACCAAATCTCCCATCAAATACCAAAATTACCCAACACTTCCACTCATATAACAGCTGCCCCATCAGCTAACCCCAAAATACCAAGCACCTTCACCCTCATACCAAGCTCCACCACCCACTTATCAATCACCTCCACCTCCCACATATCAACCTACTTCGCCTAGATATTCTCAACCCGCTCATGTATACCAAATCTATAATGCTCAACCATCCCAATATCAGTCACCTCCCGCATGTCAAAACTTGGTCCGTTCCCGGGTTGGGTTAGGGGAACATCCGAGAGATTGCCTTCGCGGATCCCTAAACCCCGACCTAGTTTTGTTTGCAGACCTCCAAAACAATATACAGCCATCACCGAACCTATTGACCAATTGTACGAGAGACTCAAAGCTACTGGTTATGTCACCCCTATCCTTGCTGCAACCCCTAAGAACCCTTCTCAGTAGGTTAACCCAAACAAATCCCGTGCATACCACTCCGGTATGAAAGGGCACACCATCAATGAATGTCGTTCCTTGAAAGACAAGATCCAGACTTTAATTGATAACAACATCATTGTGGCAAAGGAACCCGCGTCGAATGTCCGCAATAACCCTCTGTCAGACCATAAGGGTGGAGGTATCCACATGATTGAAATAGAAGATGACTGGGATCCCGAGGGATCAATCAGGTTGATCACAGATGGCAATGACCCAAGAAGCCAATAGTTACTCTCAATCCAATAATAGTCCAGATTCAACCATCTGAGGACACTGAGATAAATATGTTTGTGCCACTTGAGTTTAAAGCAACGTCATCTGCAAAGACACCAACACCAATTGAGGTCGAATTCATGTCTCCGGAAAATGCACCCGCACCATTCGAGGTTACAGTTTTGCCACCCAAGGCACACGCTCCATTCAGAGTGAGGTTAGCCACGCCAATCCTAGTGGCAATGTCGACCATGACACCATTCCATACAAAGGTTGTACCACGGGACAATACAGCCGAGGCAAGGAGGAAGGGCAAGGTTAGGTTCGAAGGGACTGTTGTAGCACAGGGTATGACAAGAACTAGTAGAGTCTATACACCTGAACATCTAGCTGAGTCAAGCAATCAGGACTCCAATCGGCTTCCCCTCATCAAGATGGGTCCAGACGATCTTCGGAGCAAGATACAAGCTAAGGAATACTCGATCATCGACCAGTTGAACAAAACACCAGCGCAAATCTCCATTCTTGCTTTGCTACAAAATTCTGAGGCACAAAAGAATGCTCTGCTAAAGGTGCAGAGTGAAGCATACGTGCCAAGTAACATCACTGGTGGGGAAATGGCTAACATGGTAGGACAAGTTCTGGAAAGCCATAAGATCACCATTCATGAAGACGAGCTGCCACCTGAAGGGCTGGGACATAACAAAGCACTACACATCACCGTGCAATGCGAGGATTATTTCATTACCAGAATCCTGATCGATGGAGGTACCAGTCTCAACATTTGTCCATTGGTAACACTCAAGAAGTTGGGTAAAGGACTGCACGAGATAAAGGATGGAGCGATCAATGTGAAAGCTTTTTGTTGGTTCTCAAAGGTCCACTATTGGTGAAATTAGCCTATGCCTGCAGATGGGACCAACATGGTTCGATGTCGATTTCCAGGTGATAGACGTGCTAGCATCTTACAACTTGCTACTGGGACGGCCATGGATTCATGATGCTGGGGATGTAGCATCAACACTGCATCAGGCAGTAATGTTCGAATGGAATCACCAAGAGGTGATCATTCACGGCGATGGTAGCAACCCTATATACAGTCGCCGCACCATTCTGGCAATCGAAGGAAGAATGAAGCTAGGTAGAGAGACTTAACACCACATTAAACGAGTAAATATTGTCGACAAAGACAAATGGTGGGATAACAAAATCGAGAGTATACTGAATTGGAGCGGGTATAAACCCAGTAAAGGACTCGGCAAGAACCTCCAGGGAATCTCTAAGCCTATAAAACTCAAGAAGCATGGCACTACTTTCGGTCTAGGATATGACTACACCTGGGAAGAATTCAACAACTGGTCTACACCATGGCGCGGTCCTTACTGTCCACTGGAGCAGCCAATACCGCATTTGGAGCAGACTCTCCAATAGGCTGACATTGTTTATAGGACAGACGAAGAAGAAGCACTTGCAGCGGTGAAGAATTTGTTCCTAGAAGACAATGACATGGATTGTTGTGTTGTTCTTGAGGAGGAGGGGGAGGAAGGCCCTTCCATACAGGCTGTGAGCAGAGGGGCACGCCTCAACAATTAGACCATCAGGACTACCAGAGCCCGACGAGCCTCGGGGTAGCAAGGCTAAAACAAGCATTATGCGATATTTTTTTTACTAAATTATTTTCTTCTCGCATTTTAATTCCTGCAATAAGATCTTCAATATTCAAAATAGTTATGCAATTCATCAAAGCATTCTGACTTTTCTTATGAATCAACACTCATTATCATTTTCTCTCATTAGTTTACTTATCCAGCATTACTATACTTAATTTGATGAACCAATGACTGTGACATGCAATGAGACAACGCAACAAATGGACCTTGATTCAGAGGAAGATGACATACCTGACGAGATTGTTAAAGAAGTTGAGAACTTTGATAACAGTCCTAAATCCAACCTGGACGAGACAGAAATTGTTAACCTGGGAGATGTAGAAAACGTCAAGGAAACACGAATCAACGTTCACTTATCGCCATCAGAAAAGGGAGAATACATAGAATTTCTAAAGGAATACGAGGGCATATTTGCTTGGTCGTATGGTGACATGACTGGTCTGAGTACGTCTATTGTGGCTCATAAACTGTCAACTGATCCGACATGTCCGCCGGTAAAGCAAAAACTCAGAAAGTTCAAGCCCGATATGAGTTTGAAAAACAAGGAAGAAGTCACTAAGCAGGTCAAAGCTAAGGTTCTCAGGGTAGTAGAATACCCGACATGGTTAGCCAACATCGTGCTAGTGCCAAAGAAGGACAGGAAGGTCGTCGACTACCGGGATCTCAGCCGGGCCAGTCCGTAAGACGACTTTCCTTTGCTGAATATACACATCCTCATTGACAATTGCGCCAAGCTTGAGCTGCAGTCATTTGTAGATTGCTTCACGGGTTATCATCAGATCTGGATGGATGAAGAAGAAAATGTTGAGAAAATTGATTTCATTACGCCGTGGGGGATGTACTGTTATAAGATGATGTTGTTCGGCCTAAAGAATGCAGGGGCCACCTACATGAGGGCCATAACTACCATTTTTCATAATATGATACATAAGGAGATTGAGGTATAAGTAGATGATTTCATCATCAAGTCCAAGAAGGCCACTAATCACATGGAAGATTTGAGGAAGTTCTTCAATAGATTGCGAAGGTCCAACCTGAAACTAAATCCCGCAAAGTGCGCATTTGGCGTTCTTGCTGGAAAATTGCTTGGGTTTATTGTGAGTCTCCGAGGAATAGAACTGGATCCATCAAAAGTCAAAGCTATTCAAGAATTGCCACCGCCCAAGGAACAAGAAGGATGTGATGAGTTTCTTGGAAAGACTTAACTACATCAGTCGGTTCATAGCACAGTCTACTATTATCTATGAGCCAATCTTTAAGATGTTGAAGAAGGGCGCCGCCACCAAATGGACCGATGACTTCCAAAAGGCCTTCGACAGAATCAACGAGTACCTGTCAACACCACCAGTCTTGGTCCCGCCCGAGCCAAGTAGACCCTTATTACTCTACCTTGCAGTATTGGATGGAGCTTTCGGTTGCGTTCTGGGCTAGCATGATGAAACGGGGAGGAAAGATCAAGCCATCTATTATCTCAGCAAGAAGTTCACCCCGTACGAGGCCCGGTATTCTCTATTAGAGCACACCTGTTGTGCTTTGACTAGGGTAGCTCAGAAGTAGAGGCATTATTTCTGTGCCTATACTACATATCTCATATCAAGGATGGATCCTTTGAAGTACATCTTTCAGAAACCCATCCCACTGGCAAGCTAGCCAAGTGGCAAATCCTGTTGAGTGAGTTCGACATTGTTTATATAACTCAGAAAGCGTTCAAGGGACAAGCACTGGTAGACCACCTTGCTGAGAATCCCGTGGATGGAGAATACGAACCCCTGAAAACATATTTTCCTGATGAAAAGGTATCATTCATAGGAGAAGACATTGCAGAATCCTATGACGGTTGGAGAATGTTTTTCGATGGAGTAGCAAATTTCAAAAGAGTTGGCATAGGAGCAGTCCTAGTATCAGAAACCGGTCAGCATTATCCGGTGTCTGCCAAACTCAGGTTCCCGTGCACCAACAATGTGGACTAGTATGAAGCTTGCATCTTAGGACTCAAAATGGCCATTGACATGAACGTTCAACATTTGTTGGTGATTGGAGATTAAGACCTACTTCTACATTAGGTGCATGAAGAATGGGCAACCAAAAACTCCAAGATACTCCCATATCTGCATCATGCACAGGAGCTGAGGAAAAGGTTCATGAAGACGGAGTTCCAACATATTCCCAGTGTCTAAAATGAGTTCGCCGATGCATTGGCTACCCTGTCATCTATGATACAGCATCCAGACAAGAATTTCATTGATCCCATTCCAGTAAAGATCCATGATCAGCCAGCTTACTGTGCCCATGTTGAAGAAGAAGCAGACGGGAAGCCTTGGCTTCATGATATCAAGGAATATTTGGCAAAAGGAGAATACCCAGAGCTTGCAAATCCTACTCAAAAACGCACAATTTGGAGATTGGCCAACAACTTCTTTCACAGCGGAGGAATCCTGTATAGGAGGACTCCTGATTTGGGGTTACTAAGGTGCGTCAACGTAAAAGAAGCATCCATGCTACTAGAGGAAATTCATGCTGGGACCTGCGGTCCACATATCAACGGTTTTGTCGTAGCAAAGAAGATATTCTGAGCCGGTTACTTTTGGATGACAATGGAGATAGACTACATCCAGTATGTCCGGAAATGCCACCAGTGTCAGATACATGCAGACATGATAAAGGTACCTCCAAATGAGCTCAATGCAACGAGCTCGCCATGGCTATTTTCCGCCTGGGGAATGGATGTTATCGGGCCAAACGAGCCTGCCGCTTTAAACGGACACAGGTTTATCCTAGTAGCAACCGACTGTTTCACCAAATGGGTCAAAAAAGCATCTTATAGAGCAGTAGCTAAGAAAGTCGTGGCAGACTTTGTCAGCAACCGCATTGTTTGTCGATTCAAGATTCCAGAGTCGATCAATACTGATAATGGCTCCAACCTCAATAGTGACTTGATGAAAGCTATGTGTGAAACCTTCAAGATCAAACAAAAGAATTCCACAGCCTACAAGCCTCAAATGAATGGAGTGTAGAAGCCGCCAATAAGAATATCAAGAAGATATTGAGGAAAATGATAGAGAAGCATAAACAGTGGCACGAGAAGTTATCATTCGCTCTATTGGGGTATCGCACCATAGTCCGCACATCAACTGGGGCAGCCCCCTATATGCTAGTTTATGGTACAGAGGCTGTCATTCCCATTGAGGTAGAAATTCCTTCCCTAAGGATCATAAAAGAAGCTGAGCTCGACGATGCAGAGTGGGTAAAAAGTCGTTATGAACAACTAGCCCTTATAGACGAAAAGAGAATGAATGCAGTTTGCCATAGTCAACTCTATCAGAACAGAATGTCTAGAGCCTTCAACAAAAGATTCAAGCCAAGGCAGTTCACACTGGGGCAACTGGTGTTAAAGAAAAAATTTTCGCATCAAGATGAGGCCAAGGGGAAATTCTCTCCCAACTAGCAGGGTCCATACATTGTTCACCGGGTTCTGATAGGAGGAGCCCTCATACTTGTAGAAATGGACGGAGAAGTCTGGCCGAAGCCGATCAATTCAGATGTAGTCAAGCATTACTATGTGTAATCTTTATGTTTTCTTTATATGATGTAATTGAACTACGCCTGACCTGATTCCCGTTTAAGAGGGAATACATAGGCAGCCCTATGGGTTCGGTCACAACTCAATAAAATTTTCATTTCCCCCCGCAATTGGAAACTGGGGCAGAATTTTGTGGAGGACCCTCAAAATGCCGTAGCAAGAGAGATTGCAATGTCTTGAACCACGTCAAAGTCATCGGTTCATCTAAAAAGCTATCTTAATTATATACTTATGTCATATTTTTATGAAATCATGCATGTTTATTACTAAAATTGCTTTGTTTAGCAATGCTACCGCAATGATACATACAGTATCACCAGATCAAAAGCCGAGCAGGACAAGCAAAGCCAGCGGAGGTACGAACTAACCTCCCCCCTACAAAACTCACGATTTTTCTTTGGATGCAGACACTTGGATTGCGAAATCTTCAAACATACTATACACTCGTGAGACAAACATTACAGGAATACGACCCTTCGGACCGTTACACTTACAAACATTTGCTATCAGCATACACCGGTGATGCCTTGTATATCACAATGATCCCAGTAACCGCAACATCTCAATCCGCTATCAGCTAAGAAACTCTACTTCCATTTGCCATTTATTTCTTGTATAAGGCTACCATTCTACCTTCCGAGGTTAAGCTCTACCTCCATCTGAATTCCTGCATAAGGCTACCATTCTACCTTCCGAGGTTAAGCTCTACCTCCATCTGCATTCCTGCATAAGGCTACTATTTTGCTTTCCGAGGTTAAGCTCTATCTCCATCTGCATATTTGCATAAGGCTATCATTCTGCCTTCCGAGGCTAAGCTCTGCCTCCAATTTCCTTTGAAACTAAGCACTATCTCAAGCATCGTTTATTTCATTTCTTTTACGGGCTAAGTTCTGTCCTTCAATTTGCAAGACTAAGCTTTGTCTTGTCCACGTCGTGCTACTACATTTCATGGGCTGAAAGATTTCCCCATACTGCATCTTCATGGCTGAAAGATCACCCCATACTGCATTTGCATGGCTGAAAGATCGCCCCATACTGCATCTTATGGGCTGAAAGATCGCCTCATACTGCATCTTATGGGCTGAAAGATCGCCTCATACTGCATCTCATGGGCTGAAAGATCACCTCATACTACATCCTATGGGCTAAAAGATTGCCTCATACTGCATCTCATGGGCTGAAAGATCGCCAAATTATCCGAAGGCATTATTGTTCAGAGGCACCATCTTCATAGCCCGAGAACACCGTGTCATGGCCTGAGGATCCCTTTTAACATTTTGCATATCATTATTCAAAGGCACCACGGTTCGGAAGCACCATCCTCATAGCCCGAGAGCATCATTTCATGTCCTATGAATCCTTTATCATACGCTTCATGGCCCAGGACGTCATGGTCTAAAGACGTCATCCTAATCGTCTGAAAATAACATTCATGGTCCAATGGGAATTTGCATCATGTTTAAATTTATGCATAATATATGCTTGTATTGTTCCTAATTGCAGGTACACCAGCGAGCAACAGCCATCCTGGCAGGAGCGATCCCGCTCCAGTTCCAGCAACCACATCAAACCTAACCATTCCCGTAACCTTTCACTCACCCGACCCTAGATATTGTGTTCGTTCTTGAAAGTCTTTGTCGGCCTACTACGCCGACGGATCTTGAAATACATATGGCCTGATTCCTGTAAAACTAGGGATATGTAGGCAGCTTAGAAGCCAGGGTGCAGCCTATCTTCTTCAAAACATTTCGCTCGGTCAAAATTGACCATCATATCTTTACCCGACAAGTCTTTCATCCTTCCCGGGTAAAGAGGGGCAGTCGTTGATACCCAATTTTTCCTATATATTTTTTCAATATACAAAATACTTTCAAAATAGCATATACATGCATATATAAGCATGTCCAAATATTTTATTATTTTTTCATAATTTGTAAAGGTTTTTAAATCAATTTATTTCCCCTTTTATCCATAAAAACCCCAATAATTATTTCCAAAATCGTTATTTTGGTAATTCATTTGTTGGACTTTTATATTTATTCTAAAATATAGCTAAGGTAGTTTTTGCATATTTTTACAAATTTATTTAGTATTTTTTAAACTAAATTGCATATAATTGCAATATTAGCCTCTTTTAAGATTTAATTGCATTTATATTCATAGAAAGTATGTCCTGTATTTTTAAATTGATAATTATATGTTATAAATCATTTTAGTGCTTTCAATTTGTTTTCAGAAATTAATTTACTATTTTTTTTAATTTTAAAAGAGGAAAATTGGCTATTTAAATAATAGCCCAGTTACATTTCAATTATAGCCTAAATCTAACCCCAATTTAAACCAAATTGCCCAGCCCAATTCCATTTTAAACCCTACCCCCAACCCAATTAAACTGACCCAAACCCAGATTCCTCACCTACCCTTTTAAATCTAGGTCGTTGATCATTTAGATCAACGGCCATCGTTCCCCCTTACCTTTCTTAACCTTAAATGACCCCTTACCATACCTCATTCTTCACCAAAAGCTGCCCTTGAATTCCCTTTCCCTCTCAATTCTCTTTGAAACCCTCATGAACCCTAGCCGCCGCCATCTAATCCCACCCTAATCCACCCTAAACCCTGCCTAATCCATTGCCTCCCATGTCCATTGGAGATGTGTAGTGGCCTCCTATGGCTCCTGGGTGTTTGTTTCTGTGGTTTCATGGCCAGACCTTGAGGGAATCTGGTCCAGTCCTTGCTTGACTTTTGTTCATGGCCTTTCTCCGGTCATCCATGACCTTTCTCCGGCCAGCCATGGCCGTTCGAGTCAGATCCTTGACTCTCCTGGTTAGATCGGTAACTTTCAAGGCCTTTCTCACCCTTTTTGGGTCTTTCAAAACCCTAATCTTTAAGATCTTTTGGTTTTCTTTCAGATCTGTGCTTACAATGAATTTCTTAAGTGTTTTCTCAAAGGTTCTTCAACTTTTCTTTCAAAATGACTCTTTATTTTCTCCGATTAGGGTTTCTCTTAAACTCTCTTTTAAAAATCTCTTCTCTGATTCTTGACGTTGTTTTATGATTTTACTATGTTCAAACTACTTGTTATGCTTTCTTTCTACTTGAGTCGGCATGTTAAAACCCTAGTTCCTTTTAGTCTCATCCGAGTTCTGAAATTGCATGTTTAAATGGGTACTTGTTCGATTACGTTCTTCGTTCTTGCTTGACTTATTTGATTCTGAGTTTTATCATCTTTTAAACTCAATTATTGTGGAAACCATAGGTCTTTTGGTCTGAGACTGCTTGTTTAAATGTATACTTGACTCGATTAAAGGTTCCTTGTTTCAGACTCTCTTTTCTTTTATGTGACTTATCTGATTCTGAGTTTCACTATCTTTTTAACTCGACTATTGTTAAAACCCTAACTTCTCGAAAGGTTTCCTCACTTGTTACTGTGAGACCTTTACTTGTTTTGACTCTCTTCTTTACTTTGGCTATGCGTGTGAGCCTTGACTATCTAACTTTGTTCGCTACTAAATCCTATGCTTATTTCTGCTACTATTGTATGTTGTTTCTTTTGCCAATGTGCTTGGCCTCGCATGTCTGATGCTACTGTTCACTCTATTTATATACTGAAGTGTAGAATCATGTTTCTTCCTTGATTGATCTTAATCTGGTGACTGATTGCAAAAGTTTTTCTTTTGTGACCCCTAATTTCACTCGCTTGTTTAAAATTAATTGATTCCTTTCCATTTACTGTGATGTTTTACCTTGCTAAATCTTTTCCAAAATAAGCATATCTTTGTACTAAGACTTTATTGTTTACTTCATGCTTTTACTGCCCCTTTTATGGCAATAATCAATCTGTCTCCAAACTGATTTTCTTTCCTTAATTAGACCTGCTGCTACCCGTTAAACAGTGATTCCTTAATTAAAGGGAATCACTTGTGGTAATTGATTCTGATTTGTGATTGTTTCCATGCTTGTGTTAAGACTTTACTTATTACCTTATTCTTTACCTATTTTCAAAACTATAAATACCCACCTTCTTTTCTTTCAAAGACACGAACCATCTGAGTTCAGAACACACACTTCACTCGAAACTCTCTCTTTTCTATTACTACTTGCGCTACTGCTTTGTCTAGCCGGCTGAAAGCCAAAGCTAGACTATGGAATCTTGGTTATTTCTTTCTTTCTGCACTTTTCTTCTCTACTGGTATGTCCTAGTTAATATTTAAGCATCAACAACAACATTTTCTTTAGTTGTTTCAATTTCCTTCACTCCTGCCTACCTCTGCTTTTGTTTATGCAATCCAGTTACATTACTAAGCATGTTGTAATCTGCTCCCTCCCCTTCTAAATTAATGTTTTCCCTTATGTATGTACTCTGTCAGTCACTCGTTATGTGATTTACTGACTTATGAATCCCAAACCCCCATATCCTCCTATGTGTTCGTCTTCTCTGGCTGGTTTGTGGGCATGCCAGCATCATCTATTGTTGTGCATGTCCAAACCTGACCCTTTCTATGGTCATATGTTTCATGCTATGTATTCCTAAAACCCCTGACCCCTTTGTGCAATTACTGATTCTGTGTAGTTTAAGTTTTACTACTATTATTTTCAAATCACCCTTACCCCTTACAATTCTCAACCCAGTTTTAAATAAATCTCTGTTTCTGCACTTCCACTATACTCTTAGGACTTAGGTTCTGCCCCTCTTGTGTGAGACTTACCTTGGGACCCTTGAGCTCCCTCTGAACTTGGAAACATAAGGGTTGGCTCTTCCACACTTCACTCATCTCTATTTGGTTATGCAAACCTGGGTATAAGCACTGCCCGAGGTCCCTTGAGACCCTTAGGGAACTTTGACACACCCAGGTCTGAGAAAGGCTTTGAAACAAGTGGCATTTGAGGTGGTTTATTCCATAACTCAGAGAGGAAGTCAGAATCAGGTTTCCTATGGTTGTAACTTCTTATTTTTACATTTTTCTGATGTAATTCTGTATTTGGTTTGTAGTTTTGTAACAAATATTGGGGTTGGCTAGTGAAAAGGGATGGGGTAATTATGCATGTCTAAGATGTTAGAAGGGTAGAGAACATACCTATAGGATCTGTTTTTAAATTCTATATGTTTTAATTCTACACTTAGATAACATGCCTATAGGATCTGTTTAATAAATTCTGCATGTTTCACTTCCACACCTAGATACCATGCCGATAGGATCCAAATGGCTATAATCAGACACCATGTCTATAAATTAAAATTAGTATTTTTAATAGAAATCACGCCTATAGGAATTTTGCTTTAATCAAATAAATCCTGCCTACTTCACTACATGCTCAATTAGATACCATGCCTATAGGACCAAAATGAGTGTCTGTAGGAATTAAAATCAAGAATAGGGATCATGTCTATAGGATCTGAAACCAGTTTAGTTAAAAAATCAGTTGACTCGTACTGTTCTGAATCAGTTTAAGCAACCTACTCCTTTTATTAATACGGTTTAGATATCATGCCTATAGGATCCAAATAGCCTATTTAAAATTAACCACTACTTTGATGTATTCCTAATCAGTAATAGATATCATGCTTATAGGACATCACCAATGCACACTCAGGAAAGCCTTAGGTAACAATGATAAAACTGAATCCGCCTTTGTTTAATTAGCAACTGCTACAACCAACAGGCAGGACTGATTCAGACTTCTTATCTGATTTATGTAACAAATTGGCCTGCTTCAACAATTAAAACACCCCTGCCTTAGTGCTTTAAATTCTGACCCTAAATGTGTTTAAGTCATGCTATTTATATGTTTTACTTGAGGAGGTATATATGAGCCTTTTAGTTGTTTATATGTTTCCCCTAATATGCAGTCCTATGTGTTTTGAATATTGCCTTAGTCTTTTTACCTTTAAAACTCAAGAGTCATCCTAAAATCCTCCCTCTTATTAGAATAGTAGTCCTAACTTCCTCTAGGACTGATAGGAATGGGACGGGTGATAGCATGCAATAGAGGTCGAAACCAATTTGCGCTTTAATACCTTAACAGGGTGGGAAGGGTAGATATGGATATGATGATCGGTGCGCTAATACCACGTGTATCCCCTTTACTGAGGAGTGTCATATCGGGTATCGCATTGATGTGATCCATATTATAAATAAACCTAGGACCCCCCCTCCTTTTATATTCTCAAGTATTTGTAGAGATATAACTCATTTTCAAAACTCGCCTTTTAATTGTTTTCAAGCTCTTATGTGTTCAAACTCAATCCCCTACTACTTGAGCCTATGTTTGTGTATCTGCTAATTGTACAAAATTCACAAAACTGTATGGCCGGGAACCACATTAGTGGATCCTGAGGGGTGCCTAACACCTTCCCCTTGGGATAATTTTAATCCATTACCCTATCTATGGTTATCAAGCTAACTTAGAAATGAACCCTATAGGTGTCCTAATGCACCTTAAATCATTAGGTGACGACTCTTCAAATGCAAAACCCAGTTCCCAAAAGGAATGAGTTGTCCTATACCCAAAATGTCATAAACCCGATTTTCTGATGCAAAGAGGAAAAAGGGGGCGCGACAGCGTATGATAAGGATTCGCATGCCATGAAATGATGTTCTCGGGCCATGAAAATGGTGTCTCCGAACCATGATTCCTTTGAATAATGATATGCAAATTTGAGAGATCCTCAGGCCATGGCATGGTGTCTTCAAGCTATGAGGATGATGCCTTTAGAATATGGCGCCTTTGGATAGATTGGCGATATTTCAACCCATGAGATGCAATAACATGATGTAACAAGACAAGGCTTAGTCTTGCAAAGTGGAGGGCAGAGCTTAGCCTGATTGAAAAGCAAGTAGATAGTAGTAGAAAATAGAGCAATATTTGTGCAAAGAGGGGATAGTGCTTAGTCCCGTGCAAGTGGGGAGGCAAGGATTAGCCTTATGCAAATATGGAGTCAGGGCTTAGACTCATGCTATATTGGAGACAGGGCTTAGTCTCGTGCAAGCGTGGAGTCAAAGATTAGACTCATGCAAATATGGAGTCAGGGCTTAGACTCATGCAGGTATGGAGGCAAGGATTAGCCTCATGCAAATATGGAGTCAGGGATTAGACTCGTGCAATATTGGAGACAGAGCTTAGTCTTATACAAAGAGAGGGCAGCGATTAGCCTTATGCAAATATGGAGGTAGAGCTTAACCTCATGCAAATATGGATTCAAGGCTTAGACTCATGCAGTTATGGAGGCAAGGATCAGCCTCATGCAAATATGGAGTCAGAGATTAGACTCATGCAAGATTGGAGATAGAGCTTAGTCTCATGCAAAGAGAAAGTGGCGCTTATCTTTATGCAAATATGGAGTCAGGGCTCAGACTCATGCAAGATTCGGGACAGGGCTTAGTCCCATGCAAATGGAAGGCAATGCTTAGCCTTATGCAAATATGGAGGTAGAGCTTAACCTTATGCAAATGTGGAGTCAGAGATTTGACTCATGCAAATATGGAGTCAGGGATTAGACTCGTGCAATATTGGAGACAGAGCTTAGTCTCATACAAAGAGAGGGCAGCGATTAGCCTTATGCAAATATGGAGGTAGAGCTTAACCTCATGCAAAGAGAAGGCAATGCTTAGCCTTATGCAAATATGGAGGTAGAGCTTAACCTCATGCAAGATTCGGGCTAGGGCTTAGTCCCATGCAAATGGGGAGTCAGAGATTAGACTCATGCAAATATGGAGTCAAGGATTAGACTCATGCAAAGAAAAAATAACAGATAAGGGTAGAGCGTATCTTAGCTAGGATAGGTTCAATGTCTAACGCTCAGATGGATGGTGAATTTGCTTTGTGTACGAGTGCTATCGTCAAATGTGCCTGCGTTCAAAGAAAAAATGTAAGTTTCATGAGGGGAGGTTGGTTCTTTCTTCGTCTGTCGGCCTTGCTTTGCTCCGCTCTGGAAGCCCCCTTCGAGTTCCCCTAGGTAGCACCTGACTATTATAAAAATAGAATTTTCAAAAAATATGCATTCATTGATAAAATAGGATTGTTTTGGAAGTGTATTGATATATCAAGTAACATTTTGATGATCTAGCGACTGTGACACATTTCAAAGGCATTGCAACTCTCTTATGTTGGAATTTTGAGGGTCCTCCTCAAAATTCTGCCCCAGCTTGGTAGATGATTTTTAACCATTTGTGGATGGCGGACCTTGATGAATCTTCTTCCTTCTCAAAATTCTACCCCAGTTCTTGACTGACAACTGACTTCCTGGCATGTGATGGCGTTGGCTGGACTTGTTTCGGAATTTTGAGGACCCTCCTCAAAATTCTGCCCCAGTTTCTGATTCTGGGGGAAATTAAAAATTTTATTATGATATGACCGAACCCATAAGGCTGCCTACATATCCCCTCTTAAACGGGAATCAGGTCAAGCGTAGTTCAATTATATCAGAAAGGAAATGTGAAATGATTCTAGGCATAGTATATCTTGACTGCGTCTGAATTGATTGGTTTTGGCTAGATCTCTCCATCCATCTCTGCAAGTATGAGTGCTCCTCCTATTAGTACTCTGTGAACTATATACGGACCTTGCCAGTTGGGAGAGAATTTTCTTTTAGCTTCATCGTGGTGTGGGAAGATCTTCTTCAATACTAGCTGCCCTGGTACGAACTGTATTGGTTTGACCCCTTTGTTGAAGGATCTGGACAGTTTGTTCTGATAAAGTTGTCCATGACATATTGCGTTCATCCTTTTTTCATCGATAAGGGCCAATTATTCATAGCGACTCCTCATCCATTCTGCGTCGCCGGGTTCAGCTTCCTGTATGACTCTTAAAGAATGAATCTCTACCTCGGCTGGGATGACAGCCTCAGTACCATAAACCAGCATGTAGAGGGTTGCCCCGGTTGATGTGCGAACTGTGGTGCGGTACCCTAACAGAGCAAAGGGTAACTTCCTCCCATGCCACTACTTGTGATTCTCTACCATTTTCCTTAGTATCTTCTTAATGTTTTTGTTGGCGGCTTCTACGGCTCCATTCATCTAAGGTCTGTAGGCGGTGGAATTCTTGTGTTTGATTTTGAAAGTTTCACTTATAGCTTTCATCAGGTCACTATTGAGTTTGGCGGCATTGTCAGTAATAATAGACTCAAGAATTTCGAATCGGCAAACAATACAATCCATGACAAAATCTGCAACAACCTTCTTGGTTGTAGCTTTGTAATATGCGGCTTCTACCCATTTTGTGAAGTAATCAATGGCTACCAGAATAAACCGGTGTCCTTTTGAAGCCGTGGGCTCAATCGGACCAATAACATCCAATCCCTAGGCGATGAATGGTCAAGGTGAGCTTGTTGCATTGAGCTCGTTTGGTGGCACCTTTATCATGTCGGCATGCATTTGACATTGAAAGCATTTGCGGACATACTGAATATAATCCATCTCCATGATCATCCAAAAGTAACTGCCCTGAGTATCTTCTTGGCCAGAATGAAACTATTCATGTGCGGGCCACATATCCCAGCATGCACATCCTCAAGTAGCTTAGAAGCTTCCTTTGCGTCGACACACCTTAGCAAACCCAAATGCGGAGTTCTTCTGTACAAGTTCCCTCCGCTATGGAAGAAGTGATTTGATAATCTCCGGAGCGTGCGTTTTTGAATGTGATTTTCGTGCTCCGGATATTCTCCTTTTGATAAGTACTCCTTGATATCATGGAACCAAAACATTCCATCGGCTTTTTCCTCGGCATAAGCACAATATGCTGGCTGATTATGGATCCTTACCTAAATGGGATCAATATAGTTCTTATCTGGATGTTGTATCATTGATGATAAAGTGGCTAATGTGTCGGCAAACTCATTCTAAATTCTGGGCACATGTCAGAATTTTATCTTCGTTAACCTCCTTTTCAATTCCTGCACATGGTGCAGATATGGCAATATCTTGGAATTCTTGGTGGCCCATTCTCCTTGCACCTGGTGCACAAGCAAATCTGAATTGTCGATCACTAACAACTCCTAGATGTTCATGTCGACCGCCATATTGAGCCCTAGTATGCAGGCTTTATATTCTGCCATATTGTTGGTGCAAGAAAAATCAGAGTTTAGCAGATACAGGATAATGCTGACATGTCTCTGACACCAAAACTACTCCAATGTCTACTCCTTTGAAATTTGTGGCTCCATCAAAGAACATCCTCCAACCGGCATATGCTTGAGTAATGTCTTCTCCTACGAATGATACTTCTTCCTTAGGAAAATACGTTTTCAAGGGTTCGTATTCTCCTTCTACCTGATTTTTAGCGAGTTGATATGCCAATGCTTGTCCCTTGACTGCCTTTTGAGTTACATAAACGATGTCGAACTCACTTAGTAGTATCTGCCATTTAGCCAACTTCCCCGTAGGCATGGGCTTCTGAAATATGTACTTTAGAGGATCCATCCTGGATATGAGGTATGTAGTGTAGGCATAGAAATAATGCCTCAACTTCTGGGCTGTCCAGGTCAGAGCACAGCAAGTGCATTCAAGCAGAGAGTACCGCGCTTCATAAGGTGTGAATTTCTTACTCAGGTAATATATGGCTTGCTCCTTTCTTCCTGTCTCATCATGTTGTCCCAAAACACATCCAAAGGCTCCGTCTAACACGGAAAGATAAAGCAGCAAAGGTCGTCCTGGTTCTGGCGGGACTAGAACTGGCGGTGTGGACATTTATTCCTTGATATTGTCAAAAGCTTTATGACAATCCTCTGTCCAGGTTGTTTCAGCATTTTTCCACAGCATCTTGAAGATGGGTTCACATATGACAGTGAAATGTGCTATGAATCGACTGATGTAGTTGAGCCGTCCCAGGAAGCTCATCATGTCCTTTTTTCTTTTGGGTGGTGGTAACTCCTGAATAGCTTTGACTTTAGTCGGATCTAGCTCGATCCCTCGGCGACTGATAATGAATCCCAGTAACTTTCCTACGGGGACCCCGAACACACACTTTGCAGGGTTCAACTTCAGATTGTACCTCCTGAGCCTGACGAAGAACTTCCTCAAGTCTGCTATGCGATATGTGGCCCTTTTGGATTTGATAATGACTTCGTCCACATATAGCTCTATTTATTTGTGTATTATATCATGGAAGATGGTTGTCATGTCCCTCATGTAAGTAGCCTCGGCATTCTTCCGACCGAATGGCATCATCTTGTAATAATATACACCCCAAGGCATAATAAAAGCTATTTTCTCGGCATATTCTTCATCCATCTAGATCTGGTGATAACCTGTGAAGCAATCTACAAAGGATTGGAGTTCATGCTTGGTGCAGTTATCAATCAGGATATGTATATTTGGTAGTGGGAAGTCGTCTTTGGGACTTGCTCTGTTCAAATCCCGATAATCAACACATACCCTGACCTTCTCGTCCTTCTTTGGAACTGGCACGATATTAGCTAACCATGTTGGGTACTCAACCACCCTGAGAACCTTGGCTTTGATCTGTTTGGTAACTTCCTCCTTGATCTTCAAACTCATGTCTGGTTTGAATTTTCTGAATTTCTGCTTGACTGGCAGGCACATGGGATTGGTAGGCAAATTGTGAGCTACTATAGATGTGCTCAAACTGGTCATATCGTTATATGACCATGAAAAGATGTCCTCATATTCCTTTAGAAAATGGATGTATTCTTCCTTATTTGTTGGTGACAAATGAATGCTGATGCGAGTCTCTTTGACTTTCTCGGCAACTCCCAAATTTACTACTTCTGTTTCGTCCAAGTTGGATTTAGGCTTGTTCTCAAAGTTCTCAACTTCCCTGACAATTTCCTCGGGTATCTCATCTTCTTCCCCTGAGTCACTATTCTCATGTTGTGTTGCCTCATTACATGTCACAGCCACTAGTTCATTAGGAAAAGTAATAATAACACTACAGAAGGGAAAAATATAAAAAATAGTAATGAATAATGATAAAGGATAAATGCATTTGATTAAAACTGAGAAAATTGTTCAAACAAAGTTGGGCTCGGTGAATCGAACGTTTATTTTGAAATAAAGAAATCTTAAAACAAAATTGCTGGAAATTCTAAATGCCTAGAACGGCTATAAATTCTGCCAAGCTACCCAGGGACTCAGTGGGCTCGGGATGGTGTAACGGTCCAGTTCCTGAGAACGGCTCCCTTTGACACGATCTGAATGGAGAGGCCTTCTTCTTCCTCCTCCTCAATTATGGCACTGCAATCCATATCTTTATCTTCCAAGAATAGATCCTTCAGCCCAACTAGTGCTTCTTCTTCAGCAGTTCCCCATATTGTGTCTGCCTGATGGAAAGCCTATTCCAAATGGGGTATCAGTTGCTCAAGATGGTAATATGGTCCACGCCATGGAGGTGACCATTCCCTATACTCCTGCCATGTATACTGGTATCCGAGCCCAAAGGTGGTACCATGATGTTTTAGTCGTATCAACTTGGTGATAACCTGGACGTTCTTTCCTAACCCTTTTCCGGGTTCATATTCGAACCATGCCAGTATGCTCTCTATTTTGTTACTTCACCACTTATCCTTCTCGATGGCGTTGACCTGTTAAATGTGGTAATAGGTTTCTCCTCCTAGACTCCGTCTATGTCCGATGGCCGGAATAGTTTGACTGGTGTAGATGGGGTTACTCTTGTCTCCATGAATGATTACCTCCTGACGGTTCCATTCAAATTTTACCACTTGATGTAGTGTGGGGGGCATGGCTCCAGCAGCATGGATCTACAAGCATCCCAACAAAAGATTATATGAGGCTGGTATGTCAAGCACTTGGAATTCAACGTCGAACCAAGTTGGCCCCATCTGTACGCAAAGGTTGATCTCCTCGATCGTGGCCCTCTAGGACCCATCGAAAGCCTTCACATTCATGCTTCTGGTTCGTATTTCATGGAAACCTTTATCCAACCTTTTCAGGGTATCCAGTGGACAAATATTTAGACTAAAACCTCTATCAACCAGGACCCTGGCAATGAACTTATCTTCAAATTGTACAGTGATATGCAATGCTTGATTATGATTCAGACCTTCAGGCAGTAGCTCATCTTCATAGAAGATAATTTTATGGCTCTCCAGCACTTGACCGACCATATTGGCCACTTCTCCATCAGTGATGTTATTGGGTACATAAGTCTCGCTCACTACTTTCATCAAGGCATTCTTGTGTGCTTCTGAATTCTATAGTAGTGACAGGATAGATATCTGAGCAGGGACTTTGTTCAGATGATCGACAACAGAATAATCTTTCACCTGTACTTTCCTCCACAATTCATCTAGTCCGGTCTCAATGACAGGCTACCTAGCAGTGGCATTCTTACTTGAACCTCCCAGGTGTTCAAGTGTGTAGACTCTTCCAATTCTAGTCATCCCTTGTGCGGCGTCAGATTCCTCTATCTTAGCCTTTCCTTTTTGTTGAGCCTCGGCGACATAATCCCAAGGTATTGCCTTTGAGTTGAATAGGGGTGTGGTTGACACCGTCACAGTAAAAGGTGTGACCACTTCTACTTCAAATGGAGAGGATGTGGCTACAGGCGGACTTACTTCCACCTCGAATGGAACTGATGCAGTTACCTCAACGTCAATAGGTGCCTGAGTCTGAACCACAATGGAGTAAGTGTAACTGCAACCTTAAAGTCATCGCTTTCTCGGATAAGCCTGATTGAACCCTCGGGGTCCCATTCTTCATTTGTTTCTATAACATGTACTATGTCACCTCTATAAACAGGGAGGGATTGTTGCGGACATTAAGTGCGGCTTACTTCACTTATATGACCTTGTTGTCAATGAGTGTCTGGATTTTATCCTTCAATGTTCGGCACTCAGCAATGGTGTGCCCTTTCATACCGGAGTGGTATGCACAGGTTTTGTTCAGATTAACCCATTCGGATGGATTTTCTAGTGCCACAGCGGGAATAGTAGTGACGTAACATACGGCCTTTAACCTTTCATACAATTAGTCGATGGGCTAAGCAATGGCGGTGTATTGCTTGGGTGGCTTGCGATCAAAGTTAGGTCTTGTTCTTGGATAGTTTTGGCGAGTTGGTGGTGATTGGAAGAGGGTTGGTTAGGAATTGTAGGTATGATAGACGGTGGCTGGTTGGGAATATCTGGGAGATGAAGGTTGATATGTAGGTGGCGATGCTTGATATGTGGGTGGAGGTGTTTGATATGTGAGCGGAGGTGTTTGATATGTGGGTAGGGGTGTTTGGTACTTGAGTGGAGTTTTTGGGCCCTGGGCCACCATTACTACCCCGACATCTCTTTTCTTTGATATGCCGCCTGATTGGAGTGCCTTATTCGTGGCTTGCAGTGCCTCGAAATTTGTTACCATCCGCTCTTGATTCCTTCCTCGATCATTTCCCTGAGCTTAATAATATCAGAGAATTTGTGGTTTTCGATGACCATCGGTCTATCATAATATTGTGGATCCTGTGCTCTGACGAAGAATTTATTCATATATATTTCGTCCAAAGCAGGCCTGACCTTGGCAGCTTCCGACCTCTAACGAGTAGCATATTCGTGGAAAGTCTCAGTAAGTTTCTTCTTGAGGTTCTGAATTTAGAAGACAATTGGTGAATTCTGTGTGTTGAACCTGAACTAATCCATGAAATCTGACGTCATGCTTACCCAATTAGACCATTTCTTGTGATTCTGGCTGATATACCAAGACAAAGCGTCCCCAGTAAGGCTTCTCATAAAGAGCTTCATCTGAATCTTTTCATCTTTTCCAACCAAGCTTGTCACAGTAGGTCCTTAGGTGAACCTTAGGATCACCTGTACCATTGAACATTTCGAATTTGGGAGGTTTGTACCCCTCTGGAAATTCCACATCTGGTTGTATGCATAGATCTTCATAGTTCAAACCTTCTATTCCTCTATCGCCTTCAACACCTTGGACTCGGTTTGTTAACTTCTTGAGTTCTTCGTCCATGTTCTTAATGAGCAGGTCCTTCTGGAAGGGTTTCGGTGCACAGGAGATTAGTTGGGTAGAATGTGGTATAGTTTCCACGTATATGGGGTTGCTCTGATGGGTGCTAGGGACTTAGGTATAGTAATGGTCATTGGTGGAGTTTTGTGGATCTGGAATCAGTATGGTAAGTGGTGGTTGGTGGGTATGGGATCGGTTGGTGCTGTTGTGGTGGAGTTGGTATCGGTAGTGGATTGATATTATGTGGTGGAGTTGCGTATTAATTTGGTATGATAGGATTTTGCAGCTGTTGGTTTTGTGTATTTTGAGGAGGTGTTGAGTTCTTTGCGTTCTGTTGGTGGATATCATGGACATTGAGGGTGACTGACAAGTTTGCCAAATTGCGGACCTACTCAAGTTCTCCTTGCAGTTCTAGTATCTTTTGTTCAAGTCTCAAAACTAGGTCATTCGGGGCCAGAGTACTACGGCCATAGGAAGTTTCTGTGTTCTCAATGTTTTCCTTTCGGATTCCACTTAAGTCGTCCATCTTTGATTTCCCTCTGCTTTTTGTGTTGCTTGGATTAGGAAGAGGTGGATGGCCTCTAGATCCGGTATGATATGCTGACGAGGCCAGTATGGATGACCAACCTATAGGAATGGGAATAATAATAAAAATAAACAAAAAACAAAAAGGTAACAAGTTAGTGAGGATCCTGAAATGTTTGCAGTATTTAAACACATAGTGCGAGATATGAACTCGTATCCTAATTTGGGAGCCTCGTCGTGACCGAGGTAGGCCAAGAGACAAATAATTTGGAGAACTTCAAATGCGAATAAATGCTTCATTTCATAATATAAAAGTAGACGAATCCCAGAACGACACTAACATAATAATAAAACAAGTCACTATTGGCACTTGGCCTTATTACATTTGAAGAAAAACAAGTAAATCTAATCCATTTGGTCCCAGAAGGACCTTTCCCAGATTCGATCTTCTGGACTCCATCAAACAGATCTCCCAGCTCGCGTAGTCCAAGCAGCAAGTAGGCTCGGGCTAGATGTCCTCCCTCGGCTCCTTCAGCATTCTGACAGTTTTCAATCCTTTTTATGACTTTACCCTCCAGCTCCACTATTCCTCACTCTAGGTATTCCTGTTTCCTGTTGGAAGTGACTGCCATCTCTTTCCATTCCTCAATCAACCTCGCGTTCCTCTCATGTATCTCCCGATGCTCATTCTCAGAGTCATGGACTCTCTTGTGCAGCCTGTTGTACTTGACTTGGGCTTCAGCCTCATTGTCTATGATTATGTTCCCTCGACCAGTCCTCGGTGTCACCGTTCCTTTCAGATTGTCCTCCAACCATGCAGGGTAGAGAGGCTTGCACCTCGCATGATATCTGTCTAGCTCAACAGTGCTTTTCTCCACAATGATTTTGCAGTGCCACATGTGCTAAGCTTGGCACTTGTAAGGTATGTCATCATCTTGGAAATCTACCTTGAAATGACTCAGCTTGATGACCCTTGGTACAACCTGCTTTCTGCTTGCTTGCCTCATAACTCGTATAGGGACATATGGATATATCCCTCTCAACCCGATCAATACCAAATTCGGAGCATCCCTGGACCTGATAATGAACTCGTCCTTTGGAAACCATTCAACCATCCACTGCATCTGTTCCTCGGTCAAATTGTCGAAGAACTCTACCCATTTGCTAGCACTTCCCGGTTGAGCAAATATGTCTGGAATGTAGGTCATCTTCTTAGGGTGATGGAAAGTGATGTGGTCATTCCTAGCCCTTCACGGAAATTCTTGGTGATAGCGACCCTTTTGGAGATGCTCCAACAACTATAATTGCAGCAATAAATTGCAGCCCTCGAAATGTTGAACCACTCTTTGATAGCATTTTAGGGCCCTATAGATATCAGTTATGATCATGGGGACTATGGTATATGTCTGCCCATTAATCCCTTCCATCAGAGTTTTGGCGACCATGGCCAACCTAGTATGGATTCTTCCCTTTTTCATTGGGAACACTATCATCCCCAGAAAGCACACGATGAATACAAACACTCTGTAGTGGATATGACCCAGTGAAGTGAGAGCTATCTCATCATGATAAGTGCGGAAAGACTTGTTGTGGCCATACCTCTCGTAGAGATATTTGAAAAGTGTATAGGAGTCCTTCAGGCACACTAGGTCGACATTCTTTTTCAGCCCCATCATTTTCAAAAATCCCCTGCCTATATGGTTTTTCGGTACCAAAAGCCTGGGACTGTCCCAAGCCAACCCTGC